>NC_072480.1:25992500-27192500 GCF_027574615.1 Eptesicus fuscus
TATATATCAAGAGTCTATTGTATATCAGCCAATATCTGGACACTAGGAATTAAAAGGGACATATCAGATGTAGTTCTTATCCTTATGAGGTTTAAGTATAGAAGTTGTGAACAGTATAGACAACATAAAATTGTACTAAGATTTAATAGGAATTAAGGTTTCGGAATGCAGATTCTCAACAACAAATTAATGAAAAAAGGGTGAGTTATAGAAAATCATATGTAAAGGCTGTATCATTGAATATATAAGCAGAAAAAATTTTGACCTCCTCTTAAACTAATATAGTCTCATTATTACAAAAATCATTTCTCTATAACCATATTCTTTCTGACTGTTATTTATTATGACTTTAAAAATTAACAGATATCTAAATTATGGAAGAATACACAGGACATTTAACTTTCTGAAAAAAAACTAATATTTTTAAGCATGAAACATTGATCAAATTATAGAACTGATGTTTCATAAAGTTGTATTACATAATTTTTGAAATAACAAAAATGTTGAATGTATTTTTTCTTAATCACACAAGGTAATTTTCATTTTATTCTATTTGACAGAAACAAGTCACTCAGTTAGCCTATATTCAAGAGAAGGGTTCTTAGACTTCACCTCTAAAAATATTGAACAAGTTTTCTTTTATTTTCATAATTATTCATTATTGAATTACTATATTATAGTATTGATAATTATTGAATTATTAACTATATGTATATAATATTAGTGTACAACTATTAATTGTATGTTTTTCTTCAAAATTGAGTTTTTATACAGTAAGGACCAATAACTAATCTGGTACTGGTGATATAGCAGAGAACAAGAGAAAGAAAAAATTAATTCCATGAGACTTTTATTTCAATGTTGGGATAAATGAAAGAAACTAAACATATGAACAAGAAACATACTTCAAATTGGGTGGAGAAGATAACTTTTATGCTCAGATCTAATGGCAAAAAAAATGTGCCTGTGGGAAGAGTATTCCAGCAAAGAAAAAGAAAATTGGCATGCATGAGGAATGGAGTCTTAAGGAAAAGGTAGGTTTGGGAATAGCATTGTGGAAGCCAGATTGTATAGGATTGCAATCAGGATAAAGAACATTAATTTATTCTAAACATAAAGAGAAACATTTGGAAGATTTTAAGTAGGTTAATTGACATGATTTCTGTCTTTATTTTGGAGTCTGGTATTTTGAAGATAAAATGGACTTAAGGATGTCAAAGAGGAGGCTTTTTGTTGTTGTTGGTTTGATTTGTTTTCATTTTTATGTAATAAGCCATTTGAGAAATAATAGTGTCATAATTAAAGAAAGATACATGTATTAATTACTTGTCATATCTGTATAAAGCAATTGTAAATATGCCTCACCATACTATTAGAAATGACAAAATATGCAGTGGATGGATAGATGGAAAGAAGTATGGATGGATGATGGATGGATGGATGGATGGATGGATAGGTAGAGATAGGAAAAGGAAGACTGAGAGAGAAAGAAAAAAAAATATGTAATACATATTCATACTCTAGGACAAGAGTCTTTCTGTAAAAGCCTGGGTAGTAAATATTTTATGTTTACTGGCCATATGATCTCTTTTCACCTAATCAACTCTGCCTTTGTAGCATGCAAACAGGCATACATAAATGAATGGGTGTAAATCCAATAAAAATGTATTTACAAAACTGCTGACAAGCCAGATTTATCTAAAGCTTGCCAATTACTACTACAGAATATAATATATGTAATTTATAATTGATGAATAAGACTAAATTAAATATAGTTTATAAAATACATAATTATAAAATACATGATAAATACATAATTATAAAATATATGATATGTGATGTTTGTGTTTTGTTATATAGTATACAACATATAAATAATATCTTACCTTATAATAAACAGATATGCAAATTGACCGCACTTTCGCTACGCCCAAGCCACGCCCATCAACCACGCCCACCAGGAAACGGTTGCAGGGATGTTGGGGTGTGGCGGAGCCCAAGGCCGGGAAAGCCGCCCGAGGCTTTCCGGGCCTTGGGCGCTAGCGGGGAGCCTGCGTCGATTGCAGGAGACCACTGGGGGTCGGCTCCTGCGATTGGTAGCAGGGACACTGGGTGCAGCTGAGCCCAAGGCCACCGCCCAGGGCCAAGCCCGGACCCTGAAAGAAGGCAGAAGGCGGTGGCCACAGCCAAGGCCTGGGTCCCCGGTGCCGGCAGAAAACTGGTGCAGGCAGCCAGGTGAATGAAGGTCTATTGCAGGAATCTTCGTGCAAACGGGCTACTAGTAATTGTATAATGTATAACATATGTGGTATATAATGCACATGTGATCTACAATAATAGAATGTATAATATATAAAGTGCATCATAGTATCCATAACAGTAAAGATACTATTCCTATGAAATCCAGTTTCTTTTTCTGGTACACTGACAAAACCTAATGGAACAAGCAAAAGCAATTAAGGAAATAAAGAATTCATCAAAGGTATTATTTTTATTATTTTCTTTAATTTCAACTATCTTGTATTATCACAAAAATTCTTTGGAGTATTTTATGTTTTGTTTATAAATAAACAAGTTAATAAACTAAATAAACAACAAGTAATCTAAAAGAGGATGAAATAAAATAACTGTGCTTAGCTGAGAAGTGTTCACCCTAGCCTTTATGAAGAGAGGCTGATGAAAATTCAAAGATAGAAATCACATAGTTTTTTGAAATTCTGTGAGCAGTTTCTTCTAGGTTCTAAGGTAGTTATGACTTTAAAGGAACAGAAAGAACACACAGCAGCTATAACAAAGTGACCAAGGCAGGGGGGTGAGAGACCAGGTTGGGGCAGTAGGCGGAACCTAGACCATGGAGTTTCTGAAATGGCACATAAATCATTCAGAATTTAATTGCATAGAAAGTGATTAGAGGATTTCTTTCTAAAGTATCTATACTAATAATAGAGAAATATGCAAATTATCCATTACAGTGTCATGTCATGACCGGGTCAGCAGGCTGCGACCCCGCCCTCTGCTCAGGCAGCTGCAAGGCCTGGGGTAGGATAGGATACGATAGGAGGGGATAAGAAAGGAGGAGAGGAAGGCAGGCCTGCATGCAGACAGGCCGAGAGGAGAAACAGAAATACAGAAAGGGAACAAGAAAAAGATGCAGGAATGGAAAAGGGAAGGAAACGCAGGTCTGCACGTGGGAGGAGGTGATGACCAGGGAGGGTGGGGTGGGGGGTAAGGGGGGAGTAGGTGCGCCCAGTGAAGGGCGGGGTGAGAGCCCCTCCCAGATGCGGGAGGAGGGCGGTGACAGCCATTGGCAGGGAGGCGCCCACAGGTCCAGGATGGAATAGTAGATGATCCGAGGCCTTCTGGGTGGAGGCACTCCTGCTTCACAGCAGCAGCAGCAGCGCCCGGGCCGTGCAGGCCTCAGCCACCCTTGCTGGGCCAGGAGTCCAGGGCAGGGAATGGGAGCAAGACAGCAGCATGGAGGCCGGGGAAGGGGGGGGCTGGGGCTGAGCCCTGGGCTGGGGGCTAACAACTGTCCAAACAGAAGCTTTAAGAAGGGAGGGTGTGAAGAACTTTATAAAGGAGTCAGTAGAGAGAAGAGTTAAAGAAGGAAAGAGGATGTATGAGTGAAATGTAGGAGCTATAATGAAAATCAAGTATAGTTGTGTACTGGGGACAGATTTTAAAAGTAGGAGTCAGGAAAGAAAAAAGATAAATGATAGTGAATAATTAGGCAGGTAAGTAGATAGATATTAAAAGAGTGGAAGTAAGTACAGAAGAATGTATGGAAAAGATAGGATGAAAGAGAAAGGAAGGAAAGAAAAGTTTTAACAGGGAGCTGGTAGAGCTTAAAAGGAGAATGGGAAGAAGGAAGAAATGGGGGAGGGAGCAAAGCAGGTCCGAGGGAGGAAGTGAAGATAAAAATTAAGGTGGGAAGGAAGGAAGAGGGGAGGGAGGTCAGGGGTAAAGATAAAGGAAAGAGGAATGTGGGAAGGGAGGGTAGGAGAAAGATGAGAAGAAGGATGATGAAACAGTAGTAGGAAATAAGGAGGAAAGAAAAGTTTATAAATGATGAGCCAGTAGGAAAAGTGTTACATAAAGGAGAGAGAAAAATTGTGTGAGAGGGAGAAGCAAATAAGAAAGTCACATACAATTGTGTGTGAAGGGGATAAGATTAAAAAAAAAAAGTTAATAGGGATGACCAGGCCGGCAGAAGAGGGCAGTTAAGAGTGACCAGGCCAGCAAGGGAGGGCAGTTAGGGGTATCAGGAAGGCAGGCAGAGTGGTTAGGACAGACAGGAAGGTGTGTGGTTAGGAGCCAGAGGTCTCAGATTGCAAGAGGGATATCCAACTGCCAGTTTAGGCCCGATCCTGCAGGGTTCGGGCTTAAACTGGCAGTTGGACATCCCCCCAGGGCTCCCAGATTGGTGAGGGTGCAGGTTGGGCTAAGGGACTACCACCGCCCCCCATGGAAAAATTTCATGCACTGGGCCTCTAGTTTTAATATAAGCACAAAATTACTCTTTCTGTGGAATGGATCTCAAAATTAAGATATAGATTCCTTCCATCACTCCCCAAAATTTACCCTTGACTCATGCCAAGCTCCTGGAACCTTCTGAAATATATACATATTAGTTACTATAGTATTGCCTTTCTCAAAATGTCATATAAATGGAGTTATTCAGTATGAGTCTTTTGTATCTGGCTTCTTTTATTTATGTATGTTTGTACTTATATATCTTTCCCGAAAATAAACATTTTCTAATAATTAGTTTCTGTGTTTGAAGAAAAGTTATTTATTTAAAAATATATTTTTAATGGCACTAAATATTTGCTATCAATGTGTGTATGTCAAATGATAGGTCTATTTAGACTTAGTTTTAAATAATAGATAAGCAGATAGGATATCTTTAAGCATCCTGGCTATTCACTTGGTCACTGGAATTTTTGACTAAGATCTAAAAATAAAGCAAATTCCTGTATATAGAACTTAGTTCCTGATAATTAATACATATATTATATCTAGCCAGACAATAGGAATTATTTGGGACTTTGACCTACATCACAGGTATCTATTACTAAGAATTAAAGTCAGAATGATCCAAGTCTTCTACTCTTATTATGCAGGTGGCATTGGCAATTACTTAACTTTTATATGCCTCTTTTTCTTAGTATGTTTCTGTGAGGATTAAATATAAATTCTTTACATTTTATATTCTTTATATTTTAATAGTCTTGTTATAATATAAAAATTATTATCCTACTAGAGGCCTGGTGCACACATTTGTGCACCAGTGGGGTCCCTTGGCTTGGCCTGTTGGATCAGGCTGAAACCAGCTCTCTGACATCCCCCAAGGGGTCCCAGGTTGCGAGAGGGCACAGGCCGAGGGACACCCACCTGTACACAGTCGGGGCCAGGGAGGCACACGGGAGGTTGGCCAGCCAGGGAGGGACCACAGGAGGGCTCCGAGGAGTGTCCAGCCCATCTTGCTCAGTCCCGATCGGCTGGACCCCAGCAGCAAGCTAACTTATAGGTCGGAGCATCTGCTCCCTGGTGGTCAATTCACATCATAGCGACTGGTTGACCGGTTGACTGTCTGTTCCCTGATGGTCAGTACACATCATAGCGAGTGGTTGAGTGGCCTTAGCATATCATTAGCATATTACACTTTGATTGGTTGAACGGACAACTGGACACTTAGAATATTAAGCTTTTATTATATAGGAACTAGAGGCCTGGTGCACGGATTTGTGCACCGGTGGGGTCCCTCAGCCTGGCCTGCGGGGATCAGTGGACCTCTGTGTTGCCGCAGCCCAGCCTTACCTGCCAGCTCATCAGGCTCCAGCCCACTGTCCTAGTCAATCTCACACAGCACGAAGTAGTGCACAAAGCAGCAGGCGGCCGGGAAGGAGCCTGAGCCGAGGCTGGGTGCCATACCGCTCCCACTCACCCCGGCCCCACTGCACTAGCATCTGACGCCCATCTGTCAGTGCTCCTGCTGTGGGAGCACACTGACCATCAGGGGCCAGCTCCTGCATTGATCATCTGTCCCTTGGTGGTCAGTGTGTGTCATAGCTACCAGCCGGTCTCTTGGTTGTTCAGTCATCTGGTCATCTGGTCGTCCGGTCATCCAGTCTCCCAGTCATCTGGTCACTTAGGCTTTTATATATAGAGATATAGTAGAAGTTCCAAACTGTGCCCCATAAGCCAAATATAGGAAGCCTACTGCCCTGGAGCAAACCCCTCCTTAAACAGTTACACATCATCTATGGCAGGGGTCCTCAAACTTTTTAAACAGGGGGCCAGTTCACTGTCCCTCAGACCGCTGGAGGGCCAGACTATAGTTTTTAAAAAAAAACTATGAACAAATTCCTATGCACACTGCACATATCTTATTTTGAAGTAAAAAAACAAAACGGCAAAAACACCCGCATGTGGCCCACGGGCCGTAGTTTGAGGACGCCTGATCTATGGTCTCCCTTCATTTTCTTAACCTCTTTCTCTCTATTGCTTACATGCAGAGAACTGTTTTGTTTGACTATTTTTACCACAGTAGTGGCTAATAAGGAATGAGTTCACTACACTGTCTCTGACAGCCTCAAAATATATTTTTCTCTTATTTTAGAAGCAAATTCACCTGTTGCTTCTTTTTTCTATACGTTTCTTAAGAGATAATTATGGTTTCAATTTCATCATTGCAGCCTCTGCACCATGGATTTATGCAGAGATGGTTGTGCAGTAATTTATGTCAAACTTTTCTTGGTACTGTCTGCCTATTCTGGTTAAGATCTAGCATGCAAAGAGTAATCAAGACTGTATTCTAAATTAAATATTCTCTATCATTTATTTAGTTGAAAACTTTTTCAGGCAATAGGAAACATTCATTGCTATTGCCAAACTTTGAGTTATTTGTATTTTCTAGAGTCCTTTAAAGGAAGATGGGAAAAGGTTTGTATTTAGAACACAACAACAACAAAAAAATGTCATATTACTATTAACAGGAATTGCCTGTTTACCTGCCTGGCTGTGCTACTCTTCCCCGAAGTTTTTGAGGTCTGGGCTTTGATTTCCTGAAGTCTAAAATAGCTACTAACGTAAAATAGCCATTCAATAAATATTTACTGAACGATCTTTCCCTCAGAGGATTGCACGTGATCTGAATTGACTTTATGTCTATCATCTCCATGCTTATGTTAGTCTATGAAAGCAGTAAGTATTTTAGATCTTCCAGATCAGTATCTCTAGGGTACTGCTTGATACTTTATAAACATAAGTAAAAGGTAAAGAGTATGCAAGAAGATGGAAAACGGAATAGTAAATTATTCTTTTCATACAGAGAAGTTTGTATTTCCCTTGTCAAAGTATTACACTAGCAAGTCAGTTACCAAATTCTTTAATATAGAAAATTCAACTGGTATAATTGTCAATATTTCAATAAAGAAATTTTGTCCCTGAACTGGTGGTGAAATATTAACAAATCTTGAAATACTAGAAATAAAATTATTTCAGAAATAGAACTAATCTAACTCCCTTGTTATTTTCCAGGACTAAAAACATGCATTTAAAATTTGTAATAAATAAAAAGGTTTAATTCTTCCTGAAGAATTAAAAATAACTTGTATGTTTAACCAGAAGGTAACACTGGGAAATTCACAATTCAGAAAGAATGCTATCTCCATCTGACATATTGTGTTTACTACATATTTAATCTGCTGCTTAAAACAGTATGAATCAGCAATTCCACATTTTATTATTAATTTATTTAAATATGTTTTTTATTGATACAAGGGAGAGAGAGTTAGAGATAGAAACATTGATGAGAGAGAAACATTGATTTGCTGCCTCCCACTGGGGATTGAGCCCTGACCATGTACCCTGACCTGGAATCAAATCTTGAACTCTTGGTGCATGGGATGATGCTCAACCAACTGAGCCACACCAACCAGGCTAATTCCACATTTTTAAAGAAATGCTTGTAAAAATTCTCTAGTAATAATCATTATTTTGGAAATGCCATTATGAAAATTCCTTACTAGATAGGACTGACATTTGGGGAGGAATTTCCTGGAGAAAAATGTCAAATTAAATCAAATAATTATTTCTTGATTTCTTGCCACTGTTTAGCTTAATTAAATGGAATCATTTTCTTATTTGTTTATGTTATTTTATATCCATATATTTGAGAAAAAAACAGCATATATTGCATCATCCAGACATTTTTTTTTCAATAGTGGTAAATGTTGGCCTGAAAAAAAATTAAAAAGCACACCATAGAAGTATTTTTCAAAGGACAGTGTTAGAAGTCCTGATTTCATAAAATATTGGTATTCTACACATTTCTTTCTCTGTGTGTTCATAAATACACAATAACAAAATGTAATTTTGTGGTATTAAATATTAAAATTCTAAGATTTTAATCAAAACTTAAAACTATTGGAAATATAAAATCGAATGTTGTAGAATCAATTTTTATGCTATAAAATTATCACCCATCTATAACATGATTTATTTTGAGTTTATGAATCTATAATAATAAAAGCATAATATGCTAATTAGACTGGACAGCCGAACAACCTTCCGGATGTCCTTCCAGACAATCTTCCAGATGAAGCTAGGGTTGTGAGGGAAGCCCAGGTCCCAGGTGCCAGAGGGAAGCCGGTGCCGGCAGCTGGGGGAAGGAAGGCCTACTCTTGCACAAATTTTGTGCATCAGGCCTCTAGTTTAATATAAAGATCAAACATGCTGATATATTTTTTAATTACTTTGTAAGTTCTATATAACAATTTTGTTAATCTTTTTAAGTGTTTTAGATTGATTTACAAACCTCTCAGTGTTAGTCTCTGCACACATTATGCAAGTTGTTAAGTATAAATTTCTGTATTTTTTTAGACTTATTCTTATTTCTGTGACCTTTCCAAAAAGCCAGAGCCTTCACTGCACCTGCACTTTAATACTGTGTAGAAAAGAACAGTGAACCTTCATTATCAGGAAATATGTTAGTTTACTGATGAAACTTTCACTTCTTATCTGCATTTTCATTTAATCTGCTGTCATCTGTCTAGAATCTTTATTTAGCAATTTAGTCATCTACACATAAGCCCATGTACCTTTAAATGTTTAGTCAGATACTGCTCCATCATTGTGGGCTTTATGCCATTATGTTGCATTATATAATATATTGGTCCTATGCTCTGATAAGAAAAATTTACCACTGCCTGTTGAAAGATTTATAGATGTATCTTTCATTTGTGCAGATTACAAGTAAACTATTTGGTTCAAGACTGTGTGGTTAAGTTGCTTCAAAAAGCTGAGTATTGTAGATAATACTGCAAGAAACATGGGGTACAGATATCTTCCAGAGTTAGTACTTTTTTCTTTTAAATACCCAGAAGTGAAATTGCTAAATCATATGGTAGTTCTACTTTTAATTTTTTGAGAAACTTTCATACTGGTTTCCATAATAGCTGTGCCAATTTAAATTCCCACCATCAACAGTACATAAGTGATTCCTTTTCTCTGCATCTTTGCCAACACTTGTTTTTGTTTTTTTTTTATATTTTTGGTAATAGCCATTAGTGATGTTGAACATCTTTCTACGTATGTCCCTTTTGGCCATTTGTATGACTTTTTGAGAAAAATTGTCTGTTTAGGTACTCTTCCAATCTCTATATATAAAAGCCCAGCAACCAGAATGGTGGAATGACCAGAACAACTAGAATGACTGGTGGCTGTGATGCACGCTGTGGCATCCAACCAGCCTGATCTGGGCCCCGATTGCCCCCCTTCCCACCAGCCTACCCCTCGATTGGCCCCCAACACCCCAATCGAGGGTGGGGTGTGCCAGCCAACCATCCACGGCCCCTCCCCCCCACTGGCCCGGCCTGATGGACCCTCATTGGGGCAGGCTGGCCAGATCCTACCCATGCATGAATTCGTGCACCGGGCCTCTAGTTTTTAAATAAAATTGTGTTTTTTGCTATTAAGTGATATGTTCTTTATGTATTTTGTATATTATATAATATCTATAAGATATGTTATTTACAGATATTTACCTATATTCAATAAGTTACCTTTTAAATTTGCTGATGGTTTCCTTTGCTGTGCAGAAGCTTTTTAGCTTGATGTAGTCACATGTTTATTTTTACATTTGTTTTCTTTGCTTTTAGTTGCAAAAAACAAACAACAACAAAAAACAACAACAAACACACACACACTAAAACAAATAAACAAGTAAAAACATTGCCAAGACTGGTAACAAGGAGCTTACCATTTAGGATTTCTTCTAGGAGGTTTTGGTTCCAGGTTTTTAATTCAATCTTAAATCTACTTTGAGTTCATTTTTGTGTATAGTATAAAATAATGGTCTCATTTTAGTCTTTTGCATGTGGCTCCCCAGTTTTCCCAAAAGCATTTATTGAAGAGATGATCCTTTCCCAATTACATATTTTTGGCTCCTCTGTCATTAATTAATTGGCCATATTTTTGTTCTCTCTCTATTGTTCCATTGATTATTGGGACAACATAGGTGGACCTTAAGGGCATTATGCTAAGTAAAATAAGTAAGACAGAGAAATACAAATACCATCTGAACTCACTTATATGTGGACTCTAAACAGACAAACAAACAAACAAACAATTGAATTCATAGATAGATGTAATAGATTAGTGGTTGCCAGAGGCAGAGGGAGTTAAATGGGAGAAGTTGGTTAAAGGGCACAAACTTCCAATTATAAAATAAATAAGTCATGGGGATGTAATACACAGCATGATGAAGATAGTTAATAATACTGTATTGAGAACTTGAAATTTGATAAGTAGATCTTGAGATTACAAGTAGATATTCTTATCACAAGAAAAAAAAAGGTACGTGTGACAATGATGTTAACTAGACTTATAGTAGTGATGATATCATAATATCTACAAATATTGAATTGTTATATTGTACAACAGAAACTGATAAAATGTTATAATACATTTATATCTCAATTAAAATAAATATAGACTTTATTACAGATATATAGCAGAAGGGGGAGGAGGACTATTGCAATAGGAAGAAGGCTCCAACAGGCAGAAAGGCTTTTCTTTCATAGGAATATGGATGGAAGTGAATGAGTCTACAAGGAAGAGTGAGTGGAGGAAAGGTAAGAACAGGTTATGTGATCAGACAAGTGACAATTAATATATGTATTCTGTTAGTGGAAATTTGAGGTATTTCTAGGTTTCTGCTATTATAATAGAACTAGAGGACCGGTGCATGGATTCGTGCACCGGTGGGGTCCCTCGGCCTGGCCTGCACCTTCTTGCAATCCAGGACCCCTCGGGGGATGTTGGACTGCTGATTTAGACCCAGTCCACGCAAGCCAGGACGAGGGACCCCACCAGTTCACGAATCCATGCACTGGGCCTCTAGTATGCATATAAGATCTTTGGTTAAGATCCCCCTCCCCCCTTCCCTCTGAGATGAATCTGTTCAGATGAATCTGAACAGACCAATTCATCAGTCTGTTCCATGTTTCCATGCCTGTGCATTGAGCATCTGCCCCCTGGTGGTCAGTGTGTGTCATAGCTACTGGTTGAATGGTCAAATGGTCAAACGGTCACTTAGGCTTTTATATATATACTAGCATTCCCGTTGCAGGAAAAATCCTGCAATAGGATTTCCTGCTGCACTCTACCCTGCCTCTGTTCCTCCCTTGTCGCCCGCCCCGCCTTCTCCGCCAGCCCGCCTGCTTTTCCCTTCGCCCCCTGCCCCGACTTCGCTCCTCCCTTCTCCTCCCTCCCTCCTGCCCCCCCCCCCCCCGGTTTGCTTGCTTCTTCGAAGCTTTACTCCCTTCTGCGGCTTCTTTCGACGCTGTTTTGATATGCAAATTAGCCGCCATCTTTGTTGGGGTAATTTGCATACTCGTCCCGATTGGCTGGTGGGCGTGGCTTGGCTGGTGGGCGTGGCTTAGGTGTAGCGAAGGTGCGGTCAATTTGCATATTTGTCTATTATTAGATTAGATAGATTATCATTTTTCTATATAGATTTGGGTACACATCTATAGTATATCTCATGTATTTATCTAGTAGGATGGCTATTATCAAAATAAAATATTACAAATGTTGACAAAGTTATGGAAAAATTGGTACATTTAAACACTTTGTAGGAATGTAAAATGGTACAGTAGCCATATAAAATAGTGTGGAGGATCCTCAAATAATTAAAAAAAAAACAACTACCTTCTGATTTAGCTATCTTACTTCTGGGTATATATCAAAAGAATTGAAATTAGGATGTTGAAGACATATCTATACTTTAATATTCATTGCAACATCATTCCCAACAGCCAGGATATAAAAACTAACTCAAATTCCCATTAACAGGTGAATGGATAGAGAAAATCTAACTAATAATGGGATTATTTTAGCCTTAAAAAAAGAAGGAAAATCTACTTATGCCACAATTTGAAGAACATTAGAAAATAAGGTAGACACAGTAGAACAAATGCAACACAATTTCACTTATTTGAATATCTGAAATAAGCAAACTCATAGAAGCCAAGTATATAATAGTGGTTTCCAGGGGTAAGAAGGTGTTCAAAATAGGGAGCTGTTTTTCAATGTGTATAAAATTTCAGTTGCACTAAGTGAAAAATTCTAGAGACCTGTTGTAAATGTGGTGTCTATAGTTAGGAATATAGTATTGTGCACTTCAAGCTTTGTTAAAAGGATAGATCTAATGTTAAGTGTTCACAGCACACACAAAAAAATATTCAACAAACAAAAAAAAGGGGACATAAAACTAGGAAATATTTAATATGTCTAGTCTCTTGAAAAGTGTGACATTATTGTGGGTGTATGCACATGTACAAACTCATCAAATTTTACTCCATTAAGTATGTGTAGTTTTTTTGTACATCAATTATACCTAAATAAAGCTGTTAAAAATCAGATTGTCACTTTCACACACACACACACACACACACACACACACACACACACACACACACACACACCAGGCAATGATTTTGAGTATAGTTGAACTGAATTATGTCTCTATTATTCTTTGAGTACTTCCTATCTCTAGCTCAAGATATTCCAGAATCATCTTGTACATTCCTTGTTTCAGTCCCAGAATCCAATGAACTATAGAAACTTTGTGGAAAATGATACTTGAAATCCAACTTATAAACACTAGATGTGCTCATTGTTATTTGGGCACTATTTCCTAGACCCTCTTATTAGAAGTCTAAACAAATACACATATATATACGTGCACACATACATACCAACACATATCTATTTCTTTTTATCCATTGATTAATCTAGCTACTTAACTACCTATCTTATATGAGTTCAAACTTATACTTCCAATTATTATTTAATGTCACACTAGAGGTCCAGTGCATGGATTCATGCACTGGTGGGGTCCCTCAGCCTGGCCTGCAGGGGTCAGTCTGAAACCGGCTCTCCAACATCCCCCAAAGGGTCCTAGATTGTGAGAGGATGATTCTCAGGTGATGCACCCCAGAATCGGGCTCCCTCCTCTCTGCTTCTGGGTGCATCATCCGAGAAACGCAGCTGCCAAGTCACTGCAGCTTGGCAGTTCCTGCGTTGAGCATCTGCCCCCTGGTGGTCAGTGCATGTCACAGCTACCAGTGGGATGGTTGAACAGTCAGATGGTCACTTAGGTTTATATATATCTTATTGTAATTTCCCCTCTTCATACTTATACTTTCCTTATGCAACATTGAGAAATCTGACAATTTTCCCAAAGATGGACTTATTTTTTAAATCTTATTGTATTTAATGTCAGCCAATAGCTTGATAACTTGACAATTTTCTCAGACTGGCACTGCCAACTCATGCAGCACCAGACAGGAATCTACTGCCCTTGCCCCAGTAATACCCCGAGTCACAAGATTCCATGCAATCCAAAAGCTTCTCCAAGCCATGGCAGAGTGCCACCTTAGCCAAGAGCCCCTACTACCCTCAGTAGTGCATTATACTAAAGTCATCCCAGTCTTACCAGTGTTGGCAAAAAGTAGAGAGGTCAATGCCTCACTGACAGAGAGATGACTTCTGTTCCTGCAATTTTCCTTTATTTTTTTACATAAATTTAATTTTGGGGGTAACTATTTTGTCCAGGACTATTGCATTAAAATTTGGCAGAGATTGGCATGTAATTTTTTTTCTCTCTGAAAAATTTACTTTCTATTATATTCTGACTTTTATAAAAATAAGTCAGAGTTTTTCTCACAAATCATTCTCTGGAAGATAATTGTACAACAATAGGGATCATTTCGATGTGGTTTACAGGGTAGTTGAGGGCACTAGTAAGCAGGGCAGTCTGAGTAAAAGTTGAAAGAGAGAGAGAGAGAGAGAGAGAGAGAGAGAGAGAGAGAGAGAGAGAGAGAAATAACAAAACATTCAAATTTCACATCCTCTGGGATGGTATCAGTTAAACACTTTCCCATTGGGTGGTCAAAAATGTTTTGTTAAATGAACTTAAATATTTTAACCGTTTTGTTGTGATTATTATCCTAATTGTTTCCAGATCTAGTCAAATGAGATGGCATACTTAAATGTCAAAATAATTTCCACTATTTTTTCCTAGGTATATTTTGAGACTAGAACTAATATTTAATAAACAATCTTGATAAAATCAAATTATTTTATAATTGCTTTGCTTTAATGAACTTAATTTTCATGGAATCTGAACTATAAATATAATATACTCAAATTTCTATCCACATACTTAACTATGTACATAAAAATAAATCATACAAATACATAATTTGGTACACATAATATAAACTTTCATATTAGAGAGTACTGTTTAAATGTCATTATTAGTTACTAAGATAAACATTAATAATAAATGTTATACAAATTCCAAAGTGGCTTCATTTAAAAAAATATACATGATTCAGTTAATATTATATATTTTACCAGATGGATTTTAAAAATCCCATTTCTTTAGAGAATGCACATGTTCTAAAATATGCTGTTCATATCTTATTATTCTGAATACAGATTTACTAACACAAAATGAATAATATATATATATATATATATATATATATATATATATATAATATTTAATGAAATCTTAATTATTGGTTCTCAAACTGAAAGAGGAGAGTTATTTTCTTCCCTTTCTAAGTCATGTCTTTCTGAGTTAGGAATCAGACAACCACTAAACTTTTGAAGATAATAAAGAAACACTAACATTATAACACAGTTGTTGTTTTTTCTTTTCCTAATATATGAGCAATACAAATTGAGTTTAAATTTTTATCAATAAAAGCTTGTAATAAGAAATGCACATTTTATTATATAAATCATTCAATGGTGATTCAATCCCCTAACAAATATTAGATTTAAAGAGAAATATAATAAAGAAAATGAATTTCTTATCTATAACATATCCCTTATGAACTACAAATGAGAATATTTGACTGGTGATCTAATAATGTTTCTCTTTTTCCAATGAAGCAAGTAACCAAACAACAGAATTAGAAATGTTTTATGAAGGTAAGTGATTCTGAGTGGATTAGAATTACAATTCTTTGTTAGCCTATCTTTTTTTGTTTTCCAGAAAAATCCTTGGTTTAAAAAACACAGATTGTCACCTTATTGATAGTTTATACTTACTGTTTTATTATACTACGCCACACTCTA
The DNA here is from genome assembly GCF_027574615.1 of Eptesicus fuscus. Taxonomy (NCBI): domain Eukaryota; kingdom Metazoa; phylum Chordata; class Mammalia; order Chiroptera; family Vespertilionidae; genus Eptesicus; species Eptesicus fuscus. The sequence goes on from NC_072480.1 coordinate 26,008,161, forward strand.
TTATTGGTTTCATGAACAATCTACCAATTTATTTATTTTATTTTTTAAATTTAATTTTCAATTACAGTTGACATACTGTATTATATCAGTATAAGTGTACAACATCATGATTAGATATTTATGTAACTTATGAAGTGATTACCTCAATAAGTTTAAAGCTCAAATTACATCATACACAATTATTATAACATTAATTACTATATTTCCTACATTTTAACAACTTATTAATCATAACTGATGTTTAATTAAGTAAAATGTTCAATGTTAGATATGATCTCCTTTTCCTTTTTCATATAATGTTGTTTTAACAGGAAGGATGTCTGGAAAAAATATAGAAGCATTTCAAAAGAGATACAAAAGATAAATTAAAAAATATTACATAAACAATGCAATGATAGATCTTTCATGAATAATTATTTTATAGCAAAAACTAAAGTGCTTCAATGTGAGTATATACACTTTATTCTCTAAATAGGCTTTTACATAAGAAAACACTCAAGTTAAAAAAAAAATATTTAAATCCATTTTTCTTTTCTAGCTTCCATCCCCCTTTTTGTTGTTGGCATATTTTAAGGCATAATATATTAGTTTTTAAAATGCAATGAGAGTTGAGAAGTTCCCTTTTCAATTCTGGTGCAATAGGATATGCTTAAATGCATCTTTCTAAAAATAAAGATGTTGTCCATTATTGTAATAGATAAACATTGTGACAATAAAATTCATTTTGCCAGAGTTATTATATGGAACAGAAGCTTTAATGTTATAGGAAATAATTAAAATGTAATAAGTGGTTTGGGAAACTGCACATCAATTTTGGTTAGACAGAAATTTTCTATTTTAATATCATCTTAAAATTATTCCAGAAGAATGCATTTAGCCCTAGCTGGTTTGGCTCAGTGGATAGAGCATTAGCCTGTGGACTGAAGGGTCCCAGGTTTGATTCCTGGCAAGGTCACATGCCTGAGTTTCAGGCTCAATCCCCAGTAGGGGGCATGCCTTGAGTCTCTCTCATCATTGATGTTTCTATATCTCTCTCCCTCTCCCTTCCTCTCCCAAATCAATAAAAATATTTTCTTTTAAAAACACAGAAGAATGCATTTATTATAAAGTTATTCAAATACAGGGTGTCCCAAAAAATGTATACACACTGGAAGCTCAATTGATGTTTCTTTCATTTCAGATTTAACCCATTGGAATTAATAATTATTCAAAGTGTGTATACATTTTGGGGAATACCCTGTATATAATGTGCATCTATTATATATTTCTGAATTATGGCAATAAAATTGCAATGCTGTGTTAAGAATATTTCAGCATGAACCTTACATTGCCCACATCTAGAGAAAAATCAGATGTCGGTGGCTCAGAGGTACAATAATTAATGTTACAAGGTAAGGAATGCTCATTATTTATATTACTAGTGGCCTGGTGCACAAAATTCATGCATGGGGGAGTTCCGTCAGCCCAGCCTGCATCCTTTCCAATCAGAAACCCCTTGGGGTGGGATCAGGCCTAAACCGGCAGTCAGACATCCCTCTCACAATCTGGGACTGCTGGTTCCTAACCACTCACCTGCCTGCCTGCCTGATCACCCCTAACTGCCTCTGCCTGCTTGATTGCCCCTAACCCCCTGTCTGTCTGCCTGATCACCTACCTCTCTGCCTGCCTGCTTGATTACCCCTATCTGCCCTCCCTTACCGCCCTGATCTTGCCCCCAACTGCCTTCCCCTGCAGGCCTGGTTGCCCCCAACTGCCCTCCCCTGCCAGCCTGATCTTGCCCCCAACAGCCCTCTCCTGCCAGCCGGCTCTTGCCCCCAACTTCCCTCCCCTGCTGGCCTGGTTGCCCCTAAATTACCTCCCCTGCCAGCCCAGTCACTCCCAACTGCCTTCCCCTGCCAGCCTGACCACCCCTAACTGCCCTCCCCTGAAGGTCTGGTCCCTCCACAACTGCCCTCCCCCCACTGCTGGCCTGGTCACCCACAACTGCCCTCCCCTGCTGGCCTGGTTGCCCCTAACTTCCCTCCTCCACTGGCCTGATTGCTCACAACTGCCCTCCCCTGCTGGCCATCTTGTGGCAGCCATCTTTTGACCACATGAGGGCGGCCATCTTGTGTGAGGGCATGAAGGTCAATTTGCATATTACCTCTTTATTATATAGGACTAGAGGCTCGATGCACAAAATTCGTGCAAGGGGCTCAGCCCTTGCAGCCCTGGCTTCGTCCAGAAGGTCATTTGGCTGTTCGGTCTAATTAGCATATTAGCTCTTTATTATATAGGATTACTCCATTGGTAGACATAGTTTTCTTTCATCCAGAGTTTTAGGAAATATTTAAGAAAAAAATATTGTCAGGCACAAACTCTTCTTTGCCTTAATTTACCAGAATATACTATTAGTTATGAAATGCCTGAATTAAACCATCCACCAAGTTGATCTTTGCTGGCTTCGACTTTATATGATTTTTCAAACTCTTGTAAGAAGTCTTATAAAAAATTTCCATGTTGTGAAGTAGAGATTTTACTGGGATAGTGGTATAAATATCTTTTTAATATTTATATCAGCATTTATAAAGTTGTAATGTATTAATATTAAATAATTCAACTCCTTTAAATAAAAAAGAAATAATTGACCAAAAAATTTAACTTACTTCCACGAGTGCACTGGTATTTTGTGTCTAAATCAAACACTTACTTGGCTTGACTTGGTGTTATTTTTAAAGCTTTCATTTTTATACAAACAATGAAAAACTAATTCATTAATCATTTATTCACTCATTCCCTGTTGCATTTGTTTACCCAGCAAAATAGTTACTGGAGGCCAACTCTATTCTAATCCCAATGAAGGGCATTGTAAGTAAATTTGTTGCTAAAATATCTGTTTTTCCACTAGTGTACATTAATGGGTTAGAAAGAAGCCAAAGGATCAAATCATTACCTTAATTTGAGGACATCAGATAACACACCTATATGAATTTCAACTGGTCTTTGAAAAAAAAAAATGCTTTTAAGTATTGAAATGGTGATTACAAGGTAAAGCAATAATTAAGGTGTTTTAGGAATGCACATCTCTAATTAGTGTGTCAACAGCATATGCACTAGGAGATTTTAGTTCATACCAGAGCTTTAGACAGTATTACAATAGGACTTCAAAAAAGAGGTATTTTATTTTGTCCTTTATGTTAACATTTAAAACCTGAATTCTAAGTGAGATCAAATTTAATGACATTTTTATTAGATAAAATTAGAACCAGAGAGAGGAAGGGTTAATAGTCAAGGTGAAAGTTAATTGAGGACTGAAATATCCTGAGAACCTTGAATGACTACCATTGTGGCTCCTGTCACCAAATTGAAATCCTCCTTTACCCCAATGAAAAAATAATCTTAGCACAGCTCGTTCTCTTGTTTAGTTGCCCTCTGGGACACCCAACAGACTACAACAATTACAATTTTCTAAAAAAAAACAAAACATATTTGCCACAGTAGGTTATCAATGAAAAAACTTACTATTGCAAACATTTTAGTTTATATTTTTGGTATTTCCCGCTTTTCAGAATTCAGGGAATCCAAATGTGTAAATCAACTATGGAAAAAAAAGGAGAAATGTGTATTTACTTGGTTTACTCAGGAGGCAATTTTTTACAATTCTACTACTAATCTCACTGTTTTTGGTTAGCTTTAAAGATATAAATAGCACTTTACAAGATTGTTAAGAATTTTCCTTGGTTTTAGAAAGAGCCATTGGCATGGGATATTGAGTATATATTTGGATTGTTCAGTTTGCTAATGGTTAAGAAAATGTAGAATAAGTAATAATAATATTATTGTTTCAGGCACTTCAGTCTAAATCTTAGCCATATATTTAAGTTAACTCTGAGATTCTGAATTTATTTACGTTCTATGCATTCAACTCAAGAGCAAAGTTCTGACCATCATACGATTTCATTTTGCTTTCAACTATTTACTGTATTGAGTACCCCTGTGTGCCAGGTGCAGAAGATACAGCATTGTAATTACACTCATGGTAATGTTCATTTATTCAAATTTTAGTTTAGTAGCAAAGTTTATAAAATACTAGCGTTCCCGTTGCAGGAAAAATCCTGCAATAGGGTTTCCTGCTGCACTCTACCCCGCCCTGCCTGCTCTCCTCCCTTGTCCTCGGGCGCCCCGCCTTCTCCGCCAGCCCCCCTGCTTTTCTCCCTTCTCTGCCAGCCCGCCCGCTCTTCTTCCTTCTCCCCTGGCCTCGCCTCCGCTCCTCCCTTCTCCCCCGGCCCCGCCTCCGCTCCTCCCTTCTCCTCGCCCTGCCTTGTCCGCCAGCCCTGCCTGCTTTTCCCTTCTCCCCCCGGCCCCGCCTCCGCTCCTCCCTTCTCCCCCGCCCTTTCTCCCCCGGCCCCGCCTCCGCTCCTCCCTTCTCCCCCGGCCCCACCTGCTCTCCTTCCTTCTCCCCCAGCCCCGCCTCCGGTCCTCCCTTCTCCTCCCCCCCCCCCCGGCTTGCTTGCTTCTCCGCAGCTTTGCTCCCTTCTGCAGCTCTTGGCTTCTTTCTACACTGACTTGATATGCAAATTAGCCGCCATCTTTGTTGGGGTAATTTGCATACTCGTCCTGATTGGCTGGTGGGCGTGGCTTGGGCATAGCGAAGGTGTGGTCAATTTGCATATTTGTCTATTATTAGGTAGGATTCCAATACTAATTTACTGTAATTGTGGTGCTATTGCAAATAAATGTAAGGTGTTCCAAAAACATATACCAGTATTTCTCCAATTTACACATTCAATAAAGTCTTTCCTATGGAAGTGATATTTAGAGTGAAAGATGAATAACAACAAAGAAATGTTTAGAGAAAGTGGGAGAAATAGAAAACTAGGTGGAAAAAACTGCACAAGGTTCTGGGGTGAAAGGGTGAAGTATGCTCGCTGGAATGGGGAAGAGGCAAATGTAATTGAATTTGAAAAGTAACAGAAGCAAAAGTTGAGACTAAAATATAGGTAGGGAAATGATTATTCAGAGTGTTAAGTGAGACAGTTTATATTTAAAGTGCAATAAATTTTATCTTAAGTTGAGGGAAGAAGATGAAAATATTAATTCATTTAAGTGAAGGTCCAGGTGTGGTGCTAGCTTCACATATAGCTCAATTCAGTGACTCAAATAACATTATTTAAACTCTGTCATCCTATTTCTCAGATGAATTATCTCCTCCTGTAAGGCATAGTATCCCTTTCTTAATAAGCTATGCTAAATAACATATTCCTCCTACATCCTTCTGATGTCACTACCTTCCCTCTGCCAAACATGTTCACTTTCTAATCTCCAGAACCTCTGTATACATTATTTGTATGGTAACAGGAACTTTGCAGATGTAATTAAATTAAGGATCTTGGGAGCATAAATGTTGATGAACGTGGACTTGACTTGGGGTGGTAAACACAATATAATATACAAATGTATTATGGTACTGTATACCTGGAACCTATATAATTTTATTAACCATTCTCACCCAAATAAATTCACTCAAAGATAATAAAGTGATAAAAATGCATTAAGAATAAAAAGAAAATAAGTTAAGGATCTTGAGATGGAGTTTTCCCTGGCATATCTGGATACGCCTGATATAATCAAAAGGGTACTACTAAGGGGGATCCAGGAGGATCAGAGTCGGAAAGAAAGGGTGGAGGGGTATGAGGCGAGAAATACAAGTAACCTCCAGAACCTGAAAAGGACAAGGCCACAGATTGTCCCCTGACATCTTGGTATGGAACACAGCCTTGCTAATAATGTGAGTTTAGGTTTCTAAACTCCAAATGTTTGAAATAATAAATATGTGCTCTTTTAAGCATTAAGTTGGTGGGAAATTGTTACAATGGCCATAGGAACCCCATACATACGATTTTCAGTTTAGTCACCCTAGTGGAAAGAGACAATCTTTTTGTATAGATGTGGCAAAAATTCCTAGAACAGACTTTAAATTAACCCAATTGGAATCATGTGGACATTCTTGGAACAAACAGCATGGCCTGGGGGTGGAACATTCTTATTGACCTACATCTGTCATCTCTTCCTCCAGAGGAAAATGGTAGAAGAAGTTGTTCTTCATTTTTAATCTCCCATGAGAAATACTGATTTGTTATTTTATTTTTAAAATTTATATTTATTGTTGAAAGTATATAGATGCTTCTCTTTACCCCCATTCACCCCTCCCAACACACTCCCCCCAGGGCCTTCAAATTGGATGACAGATATTGAGTGAATAGCATCAGAGGGAAGGGGATAGAAAAGAAGAGGAAAAGAAGGAGAGTGGGGAAGATGAAAGGAAGAAAGATTAAATGAATGAATGAATGGATGAATGAATATAAGAATAAAGACACTCTGACAGAGAATAAGAAAATCACAGTTACAAATACTACCCAACAACTCAGGAATTGTATTCATGCCCTCCATATGAAAAGTGAATCAGTTTAATAGTGTCTATATGTTTTTAACGCATTAAAATTAGGGATATATTAAATATAAAATATTATTGACTATAATGTTTTCAATCTGAAACACCACAATCAAATATAGGTAGAATGTTAAAATAATATGAGCTGAAAAGAGTATACTAGTATAAAGTACATGCTAATATACACTCATGTATATATGCTTATATGTACATCTATACTAATAAAAGCCTAGGTGGCCATCGCACCCTAATGCCCTTGAACGACACCCTCACGCCATCACAAGATGGTTGCCCCCACATCATCACAAGATAGCCTCCACAAGATGGCCAGCAGGGGAGGGAAGTTGGGGGCAATCGGGCTGGCAGGCAAGCAGTTAGGCATCGATCTGGCTGGCAGGGGATTGGTTATGAGGCAATCAGGCAGGCAGGCGAGTGGTTAGGAGCTAGCAGTCCTGGATTGTGAGAGGGATGTCCGACTGCCGGTTTAGGCCCGATCCCTGCAGGGATCGGGCCTAAACCGGCAGTCGGACATCCCCTGAGGGGTCCCAGATTGGAGAGGGTGCAAGCTGGGCTGAGGGACACCCCCCAGTGCACGAGGTTCATGTACCGGGCCTCTAGTCTACAATAATAGAAGAGAAAGATGCAAATTGACTGTACCTCCGCAATGCCCACCAGCCCATCAGGAATGAGTATGCTAATTAACCCAACAAAGTTGGTGGGTTAATTTGCATACGCAGGCACTGAGCAAAGACTGAAGGCTCCGGCCCGAGCTAAGACTAAAGACTAAAGACTGAAGACTGAAGATGACTGAAGACTGAAGACGACTGAAGACTGAAGAGGCTTGGCTTCTCCGCTGCAGCTGGAGCAAAGGCCTGGGTCCTGGGTGCCAGAGGAAAACTGGTGCCGGCAGCCAGGGGAAGGAAGGCCTATTGCACGAATCTTCATGTAATGGGCCTCTAGTGTATATATAAGATACATGCTTATATAGTTGAATATATCGATAGGTACTCAAAGCTTCACTTACCTGAGATATATTTTATTTGTTCCTGTAAGTTTTAAATTAACCCTATAATGAAGTTTATATTTAAAATAACTAGCTCTGTGAGTTGAGTCATTTTTTATCAAATATTTTATCAAATGTTCACTTTAAACATAAGTCAGAGGTGACAGGTAAAATTGTAGGAGGTAGAAGTTCAAAGACTACAAGCCAAAATCTATCAAATTATGCAGAATTATGGGCATAATGTATGCTGTAAAATATTTCAACATGTTTACATGTGTTTGAAAGACTGTTTTATAATCAGATTATCAGGAGTAATAAAGTAAAGTGAGGTACATAATTATCCACATTAATTAATGTATTATGTTTTCCTATCCTTCTCACTCAGAATACCATGGAGACAAATAACATCAAGAGACAATAACCAGTCAATATTGCTTTTTTCTATAAGTAACTATGTATTTTGCCATTAAAAAAATGATTGAGTGATAACCATATATTATCAGCCCATCTTCCATACCTTTTTCTGAAATTATTTTCTTTGAATATGTAAGTAATTACTTTCGCCCTGTCAGAGCACAGCTGCTCTGAGTCCACATTTTCTTCAGAATCCTGCCCTACTGCACTAAATGTTGGGGCCCCTCTGCCAGGGGCTGGAAGTTCTTAGACAGTGGGTGGTAGACAGAGAAGCCATGAGAAGTTTTGGGTGTATAAGAAAGTCTTTTTTTTTAAAAATATATTTTATTGATTTTTTACAGAGAGGAAGAGAGAGGGATAGAGAGTTAGAAACATCGATCAGCTGCCTCTTGCACACCCCCCACTGGGGATGTGCCCGCAACCAAGGTACATGCCCTTGACCGGAATCGAACCTGGGACCCTTGAGTCTGAAGGCCGACGCTCTATCCACTGAGCCAAACCAGTTTCGGCAGAAAGTCTTTATTGTAGAAGCCAATATAGCCATTGCTAATAAGGAGCCACAGCCACTGGACAAAACAGTTCTTCACAAAGCAAAGTCCCATACAATAGGTAGTGGCACACCGGCTAGTTAACAAATCATCTTCCCCACACAGCAGCAGCAGTCTCTGTACCCACAGCCTTACATAGCAGCAGCACCTGAGCTCTCTCTGCCCCAGTAGCCTCTCTCTCAAGCTTCACAGAGCAGCAGTACCTGAGCTCTGAGCTTTCCTAAGCAGCCTCAGTAGCCTCTCCCTAGCACACTGGTTGGTCAGTAACATGTATTGTACTACTTAGACAAAAGAGGCTTTTTGCCAAATAGTGACCTTACTGTGCACCTGAATAGTCCTTGGACACCCTGATTAAGATTCCCAGGCTCAGAGTAGCCTTGGTCATCCGGTTTACTCTAAACAAGGCTTCAATATTCCAATTGGCCTTGAGCATCTGGTATACTATGGCATAGTTCCCACATGCCCCAAGAGGTGAGTAAAGAATAAAAAAGTGTAATGGCTTCAATAGTGGGAGAGAGGAAGATTCTTTTAGCCTACCCCTCAAGAAAGAAATAGTGGTCAGCAATGAAATGGAATTGGCATTTTCTTTTATCTTCTGCAAAGCCCATAAGTAGTTTTTTTTCTTTCATTTTCAAAATAAAAGCATTAGGATAACATATTTTCTTTATACACCATATTTCCCTTTTTCTACTATTATATCATTACACAATCCCCCCGATTTTTGTTTTTGTATCTCACCAATCAAATGTCTAAATGTTTATAAGAAGACATTTTCTCCTTTCTATCTATACCAGTTCACTTGGTGATATAATCAATCAGCATCTGCATTAGTTTTCTAGGGCTGACATAACAATAGCACAGATTGGGCAGCTTAAACAAAGTTATTTTCTTGCAGTTCTAGAGGCTGGAAGATCAAGTGTTGGCAAGTTTGGTTTCTCCTGTCTTCTATCATTGGCTTTCAGATGGCTGCTAACATACTGTGTCCTCAAATGGCCTGTTTTCCGTGTATGAGTGTCCTGGTATCTCTCCCTGTGTTGTGAAAAGAACACAAGTCAGCCCTAGCTGGTTTTGCTCAGTGGATAGAGTGTCGGCCTGCAGAATGAAGGGACCCAGGTTTGATTCTGGTCAAGGGCACATGCCCGGGTTGTGAGCTTAATCCCCAGTCCGGGGTGTGCCGGAGGCAGCTGATCAACAATTCCCTCTCAACTTTGATGTTTCTATCTCTCTCTCCCTCTTGCTTCCTCTCTGAAATCAATAAAAATATATCTACAAAATAAAAAAAGAACACAAGTCATACTGAATTAGAGCCCACTCATAGAATTTTATTTAACCTTTATTACCTATTTAAATGTCCTATTTCCAAATACAGTCACATTCTGAAATACTAATTTCAAGTTTCCACTTATGGCTTCATACATTTTCTTTCTTAAATTAAGATATTATGGAATTATTCAAAATCTAGACTCTTGCAAAATATGTAAAGTGTCACTCACAATATCATCCTTTATACCTACTAACCTCCTCTGCTTCTTCAACAGTAATATAAATTTAAACTATGATATTCCATGAGTGGTTTCTTGAATATCCTAAGATATTGTTAGGGATTCTTTACATGTAACCATGGTGTACAGTTTATGTGACATATACTGATCCTGGCCAGTACTTTTGTTCATCTACTCATTATTTCCCTTATCCATTCATTCAAAACATTTTGGAGCCCCAAATATGAGCTGAGTACTATCTAGGAACTTGGGCTATAAAGAAATTACCAGATTTCTTCATTGAATTGACTACCTTCATTTCAAAATACTTATTTTTTATCTGGGAGTTTAATTAATGAGACTTGCCCACACCCTCCATGCATATTGCTCCTGCAATAATGCATATTGCAATCTTCAAATGTATGGCCATATTTTATTGACATTACCATCAACTTAATAGACTGAGAGCTTCTTACCTGCAGGAGACATCCTATATAATAAAAGGCTAATATGCAAATAGACCAAATGGCAGAACAACCTAACAACCGGTTGCTATGATGTGCACTGACCAACAGGGTTGTGCGCAGAACATGGTGGGCATCAGCGTGGCGGGATGGTGGAGTGGGTGAGTGGGGACACCAGACCAAGATGGGATGCCAGTCGCTGTCAACAGGGCAAGCCTCTGGTGGTTATTGAAAATTCTTTGCTCCCACACCCCGTGTTCCTGCCTGGAACTTTCACCTGCTGCCAGTGCCAAAGCTGCCACTCGCACCCGCTGCCGGTGCCGAGTGCCAGCCCTGATGACTCGGTGCTTTCAGAGGTGTGCGAGCAGCGGCTGCCAGCCCTGATCGCCCCTCAGGGCTTCTCCACCTCCCCCTGCTCCTGAGGGGCAATCGGGCCAGCAGCTGCCTCATGCACCTGCTGACAGTGCTGGCCCTGCTCACACCCACTGCTGGCACTGGCAACAATTGCTCCATGCCATCAGTGGGTGCAAGCGGGCCCAGTGCTATCAGCACATCGGACCAGCAGCGGTGGGAGCGGGGCTGCCAGCAGACAGGGAACTGGGGGCCTCTGCAGGAGGAACAGAGCAGGGGGCATGGAGGATGGGCTATGACTCGCCCCTGTGCCATCGCATCCTTGAGGCCCACAGTTCCTTTCAAGGTACACGAATTCGTGCACTGGGCCCCTAGTCTATGGATATAGGAGAATGGTGTATGCAATATTATGAGTAACTAATATTCATTGGTTGAGTAAATGTATTTATGAATAACCTATTTTAATAAGCCCTTATAAATAATGATTAAAACATTACATTTTTTTAAAATGTTACATAACCTTAGGGGTATTCTAAATATGTAATTTTAGTAATGTGAAAAATCAGTCACAAGTAAGATCTCTGATTTCTTTTCATGTTAATAAGGAGTATTGTAAAGTTTCCTAAAAGCATTATATATATATATACCTTTTTGGTAAGATAGGCTAGATTTTATGACAAAGCAATCTTTTTAAGATATGCTATTTTACAGAATCTAAATTATTTTTTAAATCAAGACATTCACAGTTATCTCTCACCATGAATCTGGCACCTAGTGTATTTTGGGGGATAACTTTCACTGTTTTTAAGGTCATAATAGCTTCTCCTTTTTATGTATTTTCCATTATGTAGAGACTAGAAGCCCAGTGCACAGACTCGTGCATTGGTGGGATCCCTCGGCCTGGCCTGCACCCTCTCGCAATCCAGAACCCCTTGGGGGATGTTGAACTTCCAGTTTCGTCCCAATCCTTGCAGGCAAGGCCAAGGGACCCCACCGGTGCACAAATCCTTGCACCAAGCCTCTAGTATGCATATAAGATCTTTGATTAATCTCTTCCCACCCTCCCCCCTCCCCCTTTCCCTCTGAGGTTCATCAGTTTGTTCCATGTTTCCATGCCTGTGCATTGAGTGTCTGCCCCCTGGTGGTCATTGTGCATCATAGTTACTGGTTGAACAGTCAAAAGGTCAGACACTTAGCATATTAGCCTTATATATATACTAGAGGCCCAGTGCATGATTGAATCATGCATGTGTAGGGTCCCCTACATGCTTTCGCTTTCGATCACGGGGGAGCTGGGTGCCTGTCCGCTGGTGCACCAGGCCTTTCAGAAGCCTCCGGCGCAGTGGAGGCTTCTGAAAGGCCTGGTGCCTGAGCGGACAGGCACCCAGCTCCCACGCTTTTGCTTTTGATCACTGGTGCACCAGCGGACAGGCACCCAGCTCCCCCGCTTTTGATGGTCCGCGGTGGGACATGAGCTCGCTGCCCCAGAGGCCCCTTCTGTGCTGCAGCACAGCCATGGCCCAGATGCTGAACTCGAGCTGCCGCTGGTGACGCAAGCTCAGCATCCTGCCGGCCCAATTGGCCACCCCGGCCACCCCGAGTCCTGCCCCCCCCCGCACCTTCTGGCCAATCGCGGGCATAGCGAAGGTACGGTCAATTTGCATATTTGTCTATTATTAGGTAGGATATGTATAGATTATCACTATAATTTATTTCACATAGCTAGGAAGTCTGCTCCATTTATCTCATGTATAGTAATATGCAGTCCCTCTCTGTTGACAATGAAAAATGAAATAATTAAGCAAAGTTAGTTTTAAAAGACAACTTAGCCCTGGCCAGTATGGCTCAATTGGTCAGAGAGTGGTCCTGTACACCAGAAGGTGGCAGGTTTGATTCCCAGTTATGGCACATACTTAGGTTATGGGTTCCATCCTGGTCTGGGAGCATATGGGAGGCAGCAGATTTATGTTTTTCTCTCACATAGATGTCTCTTTCTCTCTTTCCCATTCTCTCTCTCTCAAATCAATAAATACAGATCCTCAGGTGAGGATTTAAAAAAATAGACAACTTAAATTTTACTTTAATATATCAATGTAAAATGAATTAGATGTTACCTAATAAGGATATATATTTAGATCTATATAGATAGTAAATAATAGAAAAAGATAGATGAGTTTATCTGTTTTGCAATTTTGTTTTATGTCATCGGTTAGTTGCTTTGTTACATAGCCTGCATCATTGTTATATCCTTATATCCTTTTTAAATAAATTTTCTCAATTATCCTTATGAGTCAGAAATATTCCTTACTGTTTATTCCTTTTTGTTTTTAAATTGATTTTAAAGAGAGGAAGTACAGGGATAGAGAGAAACATTGATTGGTTGCCTCCAGCATGTCCCCTACTGAGGATGGTGCCCTCAACCTGGGCATGTGCCCTGACCGGGATTTGAACCTCTGAACTCTTGGTTCATGGATCAATGCTCAACTACTGAGCAGCACTGGTCAGGCAGACTATTTAGCATGAAACCTGTTTTAAAGCTCAATTTACAAAATTCTATGCCATGTTCTAAATGCTTTTCTAATAATAACTCAAATTATAACAATTTATAATTAATTAGTTACTTATGTTATCTCCATATATAGGTAAGGAAACTGAACCTAAAGAGGTGAAGTAACTTTTCCAATAACCACAGCTAGTAATTGGTAGACACAGGATTTGGAGAGAGGTTCCAGAGTCTGTACTCTTAACTTGCATATGCTGCCTCCGTTAAAGGTAGGATATTTTATTGATTTCAGTTCCTTCCCCAATTTTAAAAATCCAAATATATATCCCAATTTTAATATGTAGCAGAGTTTAAATTGTATATAATCTTAAAACAGAATTCGGTATCATTTTTTAAAACTGCATCTATATCAGCATTAGGATGTAAAGTCCTGGAGGCTGTAGTCTGTGTGGTTAACTCTGCTGATTAGGTGTCCAGGCTGCAGAGTCGGTACCGGCATGTGCGAGTGAAGCCTGAATGTGCATGGACTCTTGGTATTCACTGAGTTCATGTGATGACCTAATTCCTCAGAACCCAAATGATAGCTTACAATAGAAAAAGATGACCGTGGTGCTTATAATAAAGCATTGTTTCAATTAGGTAACAGGGAGATATCAGTATAATGTTGATAAATGTGCTATGATGCTTAGGGCAATTCTATGGACATTTACTACCTGTGGGTAGACTATAAACCAAAGCTAATCTACAAGTGTATTCATATGGCAAGTATGGTCAAAGGAAATCCTTGGGAACAATTAACCTCAGAAATTATATTTCTAAGGGCTTGCTGCAAAAATAGTCTTAAGTAATCATCTAAGAACACCTGCATAATTAAGAGTAGACCTAATTATTAGATTGGTTGACACTTTCAGGATATCCACTTATGAGATCACTGCTCTCTTAAAGTGTTTGGCATTTTATTTTTAATTATGTAACTAATTATTGTGTTTTGTTATTTTAAAACAGCTGCATAGCTCATAAAGTATGTTTAGGATGCCTACGTAGAACTTATAACTATAATGATATACACTATTGTTTATGGCTTGTTGTGAAATGCAATCTTTGTGACATTTTGTTTGAATTTGTATATAAAAATTGCTATTTCCATTCCTCTGGAAACAATGACAAGTGAAACGATTACATTGTGTAATATACCAAGACCTAGCTTATTTTCTTTCTTTTACTTATTTATACCCAAATTCATGCATCCATGAAGTACATAATAAATGCCTCTTTCCAGACAAATATATTGCCTATTAATTCTAATTTCAGGAGTGTATGGGTAGCTGTTGTGAAAGTGTGTCTCTAAGTAAGAATAATTCTGTTTCAATCCCGGTATAATGGAAGTTTCATTTGTTCTTGAACCCAAGGTATTGAGGATTTATTAAAAGCTCCAGACTAATTATTCAATTAGGAATTCTGATCTTCTGCCTCATGCACAAATACACATGGTTTTAAGTTGAAGAAAGCTGACTCCCTTTGACGGGAGAATAAATTTACATTGCAGAACACAATTCAAAATCCAAGGAAACAGTGATTTTGCAAAAGGAACATGATTAAAATGGGAAATAGTTTTGGTCTAAAAAAATACAGCCCAAACTCTATACCATAATTTAGTTACTAGAAGTTAAAAGATACACTACATTAAGTTTTTATTCTCTCTTGGGTTTATTTCAACTAAAATAAGTAAGAAAATGGGTCAAATAAATATATTAGACTTGATTAATATTTATTACTACTTTTCAATAGTAAATTGAGATTCTCTATTAATAAAACATATTATTGTTTTTAGAATGACTTTTAGGAGAAATCAGCATTATTCTTACAGGAACAGTAAAAGACATAGTATAAATAACTAAAACTTCAATGGTATTCCTATAAAAATTTATGAAATTTTGGAACAAAGTATCCTTATTGATTTTCAACAAGTTTATTCTTTTAGTTTCTACATCTTACTTATAACAAGCCAAACATATTTTAAATCAAATTACATTTTTACCTGTGGAAGGGAGCTATTATTGCACAGGTAGATGAGTTGAGGTCATTAACAGGAAAGGATAATTTTGAAACATTTTTGCATATTTTAGATTAGCTTATGTTTACAAGGATATTCTATGAATTTTAACCATGTGGATTCCAACTTGTATTAATGCCAAAATTAATTTTTATAAGTATTATACTTTAAATTTTTATTTTTTATTTCACATAGATTCCAAATAGAAAATCATTGGGTTATAAAAATATATGGTAGGTAGATAGATAGATTTTAAATTAGAATGTTAATTGAATGTGAGTTGCTTTTACATAATATAGAATGTTTTATGTTCAGAATATGTTGTTCTACATATTACATTTATAGATAATGAAATCCATGAGCAGAATGTAAAAATTGAGTTCTGAAATCAACATTATAGGCAATCATAACTAACAACTCTCCTTAAGAAAGTGGAATTTCACAGTGTAATTGCGGCATTTCTTGAATGAAGCCATAAAAAATGAGAAACTAATTACTTTAATAATGGAATTATTATTTTATTTTTTGCCCTTCATATTCTGTGTATTTTTAATGAAAAAAAAAGTGAAAATGTAGTTCCATGAACAACAGAATGAACCTAGAGTATTATTCATTTATTATTAAGGTAAGGTTTTAAATATTTTTTTTTCTGATTAACTACATTTGCTTTTAGGGAGCACTATGTATAGAAAATTAGCAATGTTATTATGGCTCAATTAAAACAAACAATCAAACAAACAAAAACAACTCTATGTATTGTCAACTTTTTAATTTTTTCATAAGTCACACATGGTGCCTTTATTTTTTTAAAGGAGCTTTATTATTTTTTTAATATATTTTTTTATTGATTTCAGAGAGTAAAGGAGAGGGAGAGAGAGATAGAAACATCAATGATGAGAGAGAATCCTTGATTGGCTGCTTCCTGCACGCCCCCTACTGTGGATGGAGCCCACAACCCAGGCATGTGCCCTTGATCAGAACTGAACCAGGACCCTTCAGTCCACAGGCCGACTCTCTATCCACTGAGCCAAACTAGCTAGGGTTGGTGCCTTTATTTTAGTCATAAACTTTATATTATCATAAGTCTTTTGAATTAGATACATCCCATTAAAATTAAAGCAAGCAAGCAAACAAAACCACATTTCTACATGTAGAATGCAAGTAGAACCTGCATCTGCAGAGGTTGTTATGCATGTGTGGGTAAATGCATTTCTGGAGGCATCGCACCATACAATTACAGATCTTGAGTCTTCCAGTAACAATTGTATTCAGCTTTAAAAGACCGCACATAAAATAAACATTTAAAGTAGATTCCCTTGGGTTTAGCTAAATAGAATTAACTTCAAGTAAATATCCTCTCCCTCTCAAGTAAAATCACACCAATAAAATACAACTTAACATTTGGAATAAAAAGTTGTTGCTTTTAGTTTTCTACATTGCTGAGTAAATTGCTGTTGATTTAATTTGGTGATGACTCTAAAACAGATCCCCACAAAAGTACCTTTGTTCTCTTCTGATCTCACCTGTTCATCTGAAAACCACGGTTTCTATAATTTGAAAGCAAAGTTTCTTGACTCTTTTAATATGACACATGATTTGGCAACTGTTGCAAAATTTACCCCTCACTTAAAAAAGTGAAAATCAAAACGAAATTAAATTACAATATTAATTTACATTTTAATAAGCTGACAAAGAAAGTAGAAGTATAGTGTTTGATTTCCAAATGCTAAGGCAATAATTGTGTCCTGGGTAAGGAATATTCCCATTTCCCCTGGGTCATCTGAGCAAACATTGACATCAACTCGCCCTTCCTAATTAAAATGCCAACCTGCCTGATTTATACTGTAGTAAAATTCTTAGGCAAACACTTTAAATCACAAACAAAAATTAACTTTTTTTAGGTTAAATTGCCATATATGGTTAAGAGTGGCTTAAGAAAGATTTGGCCAAGCTACCACACTATTCCAGTTTTTAAAACATAGCTTGTGTCTAAAATATGTAAGATTGAGATAATCATTAATATTGCTCTTATGTGAAATATAATTGTTATTACTGTTATACCCACATAAACTGTTATTTTGGCCATATTCACGAAGTTTGATAATTTGGTATATGCAAATAGCCTTTAAAATCAGGGCTACATATTTCATAAACAGATGTTTGAAAATCAGGGAAATTGTTTTTCATTAAAATTCTTCATAAAATAGAAGAAATAAATGTAGACAGATAGATTCCAAAACATGACTCTTTCTTCTTTTTGAAACTGAAAATAGTGGTGGTGCTTACATCATAAATGTTTCCACAGGTAAAGCACTTAGAATCATGTCGGGCTTACATTAAAACTTTGTAATTATCCATATATTTTTATATCAAAAGCTTGAAGAAAATTAAATAAATGAAAGCATATATACAGAACAGTAATTGAAAATATTGGTCAAATTAAACTACAATTGTAGAATATTAATGTTGTTGAGTCTGGAATATTTCCCATCTCACACAAAACTGTCTTAGGTTCTATATCATGGCTAACATTATTGATTACTCATTAACGTGCTCAATAAGTTTTGTACCATTGATTTCTTAGTAACCCACATCAATCTATATAGGAGCTGACCTTATCAAATCTAGTCATTTTAGCTTTGAGCTAAGACAGCTCAAGTGACTTGATTATTTCTATATTAAATAAGTAAATTGTGTCTTTATTCACCTGTCATTTCTTGAGACTCAAAAAGGTCTAGCAATTTGGCTAGGCTTAGTGCAATCAAGATACGCTATTATCTATATGTTCACACATTAAATGAACATCACAAAAACACACACACACACACACAAAAAACAAAAAACAAAAAAAACAACTCTTTGGAGACCATTCAACTAATAAGTCCTGTTATTTAGACTAGTGAACATTGGTTTTATCCTTTGCTATTTAGAGACCCCACTATAAAAGCATGATGAAAACTGAGAAAACTCAAAAATTTTATAACATGTTTATAGATTTCATTTAGAATGAACTCCAAATCTTAAAAATCCTAAGATAGATAATTGATCTTGCATCAATATTTCTTGCAGTTTGGACACACATATTATATGAGAGAGGGAATTTTTGCATAACTATTACTTCAAAGTTAACTATAAAATAATTATAATGTAAATCTTACCTGTATAATGAATAAGAATAACTGAAAAAAACAAATTTGCAAATTCTGTTTTAATACTTCATCTGTTCTTATTACCATCTTATCCTACACCCTGACATATTTTCTCTGATATAGATATAGTTACAGATGAATTTATATTTTAAATAAATTATTTCCTTCTAAAATAATAACAGTTATGGTGTTGGGCAAAATTTTTATTAAAAGTGAAATCTCTCTAACGTGCTATTAAATAAATGTTTTGTATATTAAATTTACATTTGTACTGAGAATATTTTCAGATCTCTGTATTCCCTGAATATTCAGTTAGCACAGTGGCTAAATATATGTGCTCTGGAGCTAGAGCCCTACATGAACTACCATACTACATACTAATTGTACAAACTTGGGTTACCTAATCTTTGGGTATTGGGGTGGCAATGGGGGGGTTAATGGGGGACATATGTAATACTCTCAACAATAACGATAAATTAAAAAAAGAAAAGTTGCATTGGGTAACTTAATGGTTTCAATGTAAATTGGAAATACGAAACAGCAGCTGAAGAAGAGGAAGATGAAGTATATCATTGGGTTATTTTATGATATAAATGAATTAAAACATGTAATACTTATATGGAGATATCATATGTGAGTTATATTTCATTTAGCAGTGGGAATTACAGTTATTATCATAATTCAACAACAACAAAAGTATCTCTACTCCCAGATTACAGTGTCACCCTAGACTCACTTTTGGTGTTTGTTTGGTTTAAGAATCTATTCAATACTCTGATTTTGTGTTTTTCATATGGAAGTTAAGATAATGAATTTTGTCAAGGGACTACCATCACAAAACAAAACCTTCCATGTAGGCCCTGTGAAGATCACATTTGCAATGAGAATGAAAATACATAGAACAAACATTAAAGAAGTTTTTTACATTCTTTTAAAGTATTTACTTTTAAGTTCACAACTCATTTAAAAATTTATCTCAACTAAAGTCAATTTCATATCTAATAAAAATTCATAATTAATGATTAAGCAATTTTTGCTTCTTAATTTCTACATTTTATCAGTTTAATATGTATAATTTCCATACATTTATGTGAGTACTTTTTAGGTTTTGAACATTCCTATACCCCTTAACTGATAACTTAATAACTATAATATATGTATCTATTTCTGCCTTTTATGAAAATTCAGTTATAAAAGCATTAACATTTTAAAAGTACATGAATTAACTTGTTCTCAGAATTAAAGTAACTTTCTAAGTTACTTAATACTGACTAGAGAAATCAGTAAGGTTCATTTTAGATCTTTCTAAAAAATGTCATTCCTGAAACATACATTAACTTATTTTTATGAATTATTAATCATCATTATACTCACAGCTATTTTATTTAATACTAGAGGAGGTGCATGGATTCATATACCAGTGGGGTCCCTTGGCCTGGCCTGTGCCCTCTCACAATCCAGGACCCCACTGGTGCACGATAGGGGCCAGGGAAGGCTCCAAGTTGTGTCTGGCCCATCTCACCCAGTCCCGATTGGTCGACCGGTCACTTAGGCTTTTATATATAGAGACTAGGAGCCCGTTGCAGGAAGATTCCTGCAAGCGGCTGCCCCACCCCACCTCGCCCTGCCCACCACCGCTGCCCCGCCCCATCCTGCCCGTAGCCACCTTGCAGGTCACTGCCATCACCGCCACCATTGCGGCTGCCGTGGCCATGTACGCCACCCCCCGTCCTGCCTGCGCTTTTCCTCTGGCAACTGCCTTGCTTTCTGCTTTCCCTCCCTCTCCCTTCTATGCTATCTTTAGTCTTCACTCCTCCCTCCCTCAGCATATGCAAATTAACTGCCATCTTTGTTGGGTTAATTTGCTTACTCGCTCTGATTGGCTGTGGGCATAGCGAAGGTATGGTCAATTAGCATTTTTCTCTTTTATTAGTGTAGATGACAATGTAAAATCATTTTAGTGTCAGTACATTAGCCCTTTTAGCTCCTTTTTTAAAATTATATATATGTACATGTGTATGTTCTTTTATATTCATTTACTATTCACATTCAATTCCCCTCATAGGATACCATATTAATGTATTTAATATGTATTTTATTTTAAATTAGCCAGTTATTTTAGGTAATTTTTCATAAGTAAAACCAATCAAAATAAATTTTGAAATCTTTATTTTGTAATGTGAAAACTATTTTACATTGATAATATTTTTCCTAAGTTTGAGAAACAGAAGTTTTTTTTAATTGAATTTATTGAGTGGCCTTAATAAGATCATATAGGTCTCAAGTGTACACTTCTATAACATATCATCTGTGTATTACATTGTGTGCCCATCACCCAAAGCCAAATCTTCTGTCAACAGATATTTGACCTCTTTTAGCATTTACTAAACCACCACCCTCCTTTCCTCTGGTAAGCACCATACTGTTGCCTATGTCTGTGTATGTGCAGGTAGGCTAATTGAATGAAAGCTTACGATATTTGAAAAAAAAATTGATTTAATCCTAATACTCATCAATTTGGAAACTGATTAAATACATTTTAATATAGTTTAAGTATAAAATACCATGAAGTCATTAAAATGGTACTTATCTACATCTACAAATATGGAGAGTTGTATCTGATATGTTACCAAGTAAAATAAGCATATTACAAAACAGCATAGTGCCATTTTTTGTTATGGATGTGTTTGCATTAATGTGCAGAAAAAATATATAAAATGAATTCATAATAGTGATTACTCTTAGGGAAGTGTTATTATAGATTTTTATTTTATTTTTAGATTTTTCAGTACTGTCTTGGATTTAAAAATAATTTTGTGCAATTAATTTTATGTTATAATGATTTTTATTTTAAAATGACTACTTTTGCTTTGAAAATATGTATTTTATTTTAATGCATTCTATATTTTTCTATTTTAAGTCTAATTACATGCTATGTATTTTAATTTGGCATCACAAAAATCAAAAGAAGACAATGTTTCAGAAAGGAGTGATTAACCAACTGAAGTAAAGTACTCTGAAAAGTGAAGTAAAATGAAGACAAAACTGTTCCTTGCATTTAGCAACCCATGCATGACTTTTACAATTGCATGCAAGTTGGAGTTCTAAGGCTATACTATAGTGACATAATTAATAATAAGGGGATGAGGAAGAGAAAGCAAGTATAAATAACTACTTCTGTATATTCAGAGGACAGGAAGCTTTTGTAAAGCTTTGGTTAGTTGGTTGGGTGGTAGGTTGCTGGGTTGGTTCATTGGTTGGTTGGGAAAACAAGAACCGCACCCCCAGGGTGACCTTTTCTCTCCTAGCATATTGCTGGTCACGCAGAGTGGATTCCCTGACTTTCCATATTGCTGTTCATGAGGTTTGGGCCCCCTGATCTTTTCATTCCTAAAAATAATATCTAGGCCTCAGTTGTATTTCAGCTCCAGGCCCAGAAACTTAGCAAAACCACACAAGTGAGCCATGGCTTTCTCAGGGTCAGCTGCATTGACTAAAGACCCCCTGCCCTGGCACCGGCCAATTAGTGGAGACCACGATCCTGAAAGAACACATCTGGAAAGCCTTGGCTCACTGAGAAGTCAGAGAAAAGGGGCCCAGCAGCCCAGCCTAGGCTCTCCTGCTGCTTCTTCTATGCCCTTCCTTTTTGTCTGTCCTAAGTATAGTTTTGCTGCAGCCAATAAATTTTTATTTACTTCGCTACACTTGGTATCTTGGTTGAAATCTTTCCTTCAAGAAGACAAGACCCTAGGTAGGTCTCATCATTTCAACAGTAACAGTGGATTCAAAGCAGCTAGTTTTAAGTTGATGAAAATTGAGAGTTCATATAATTTGACTACATTTTACTTTTGAACGGACAGGGAAAGGGGAGTGCATGCGTCAGGGGTGAAAAGGAAAATGTTTCAATATTCTTTGCTAAGAATGAGAGACCGATCTGATTCAATAAATGAGGTATATTTCTGGGAGTTTTGAGAGCTCACTTGCAAATAATAAATTTATAATTGCTCTAACACTTTCAGATTGTGTTATTTTCACTAATATTAATGACATATCTGTGCACACATATATGGATGACAATATTTGCATCCATCAGTGCTAGGATCTTATCAATTTGGTGTAACTTAAGGGACCAGTGTTGAGGAATCCTCACATACTTTAATTAAGGTAAATGATAGTGTATCATGAAATCTAAACAATTTGTAAAGCTTTAAAAAAAAAGAAAAGAAAAAGAATGATGAATGAGGAGAAATATCAAGAAAAATTACAGTTGGAGTATTTGAATGAATGTTTGACAAAGTAATTTAGAAAAGAGAACCATTTCTTGTGTTCAAAATTAAAGTGACTGGAGAAGCTGTTGGTGAGATGAAGTAATGAATGGAATTATTGAGGAAGTCAAGGAACTGAGTGAGTAAAGGATTGGATGTGCTTTCCATAAGAAGAGTGAAGTCACAATATTGGCAGCATTTTAATTGGGTAGAAAAATCATATGTAAGAGGGAGAGTTTTCAGTGAACTAGGGGGGACTCCTTAGAGGACAGTGAATTATATACTAACAAGAAGCCCAGCGCACGATTTGAAATCGCGTGGCACCGCCCACCCTCCAGTCACCAGTCCGGCCCTGCCTTGCTCTCTGGGCCCCTCAGACATCCTCTGAGGTGTTCCAGATTGGACAGGGTGCAGGCTGGGCTGAGGGGACCGCCCGCCATGCATGAATTTTGTGCACTGGGCCTCTAGTTATCTATAATTATCCTGGGCTTTCAGTTTGTTGACTCCGGGCCTGGGAGCTGCGCCCAGGGTGAATGCACCCACAGACTGCTGCTCTGCCAAATGAGTCCTCTCACTGGGCCAGAAAGCTCTATCCCCATCCACAGCACCCTATGTCATGTGTCTGTCTTGCCCTGTGCACCTCTCTCCCTGTTGCTTGCTCTCTGATCCTGTTTACTCATTCCCCTTGTCTTGCTGGCCTTTTGTCTGTGTCTCT
The DNA here is from genome assembly GCF_027574615.1 of Eptesicus fuscus. Lineage (NCBI taxonomy): Eukaryota > Metazoa > Chordata > Mammalia > Chiroptera > Vespertilionidae > Eptesicus > Eptesicus fuscus. The sequence continues at coordinate 26,031,537 of NC_072480.1, forward strand.
CATCGGATCTCTGCCCATGGAGAATACCCCTACTGCCCCTGCAAAGGAATACACACCAGCAGAATCCACCTTTTCAATAAAAAATGACAAGTGGGAAACAGAGTGAATTAAAAAGCATTAACTTAAAAACAATCCATATCTGAAAATGCATTCCAAATGGCAGTACTTCGGAGAGGGTGGCAGGGGTGGGGCGTGTTGGCCACATGTTCTGGAGCCTCAGACACAAAGTGTAGGGGGCTCAACACATTGCTATGGACCCCTCCCACTAGCCACCTGGGATGGCAGGGTCTGGGGAAGAGACTTAGTCTATGCTCACCCTCGCGGACCCCGACCTGATTCCGTAGATGCTTCCCCTGTTCTGGCATCTGCTGGTCCCTCTTACTCCCCCAGTACCTCCAAGTCTTCCTATGCTGACCCCAACTCTTCTTCTGCACCAGCCCTCCCCCCCCATACACACACATAGATTTCACCCTCTCCCTCCTCCATCCCCCAGTCTTCAACCCCATACTTCTTCCTTCCCTGCCCTGCCCTGCCCCACCTCCATTCTGCCCTCCTGCCCCAGACCACCAGCAGCCCTGGCTCCAGGAGAGATGGTTAGAACAAAGCTTTCCTTGGCCAGAAGAGACTCTCCAGGGAGCTGCATGTAGAAAGGTGCTCCCAGTCTTGTACCTGCAACTGCTCTGTCCTGCCAGACGCCAATCAGAAATTGTGTCTCTGGAGACAGAGGGTAGGCTGCTGTCCTTTGAAACCCTTCATCAGGAGGAATCTCTCCCCCCGCAAAAAAAAAAAAAGTTCACACTGCTGCCTTCCTTATCACTTTGAGCAACCCTCCTTTGTCCCTTTCCCTGGAAGTGGAAGGATTGGAGGACATCTATATCCTATACAATAAAGAGGTAATATGAAAATTGACCCTCATGCCCTTGTGTCACAAGATGGCCTCCCCCATGTCATCAAAAGATGGCTGCCCCCATGTTGTCACAAGATGGCCACCCTCACGTTGTGACAAGACGGCCGCCCCCACATTGTCACAAGATGGCCGGAAGGGGAGGGCAGTTGGGGGCCAGACCAGGCCTGCAGGGGAGGGCAGTTGGAGGCGATCAGGCCAGCAAGGGAGCAGTTAGGTGTCAATCATGCCAGCAGGGGCGCAGTTAGGGGGCTATCAGGCTGGCAGGCAGAAGTGGTTAGGGGCAATCAGGCAGGCAGGCAGGTGAGTTGTTAGGAGCCAGCAGTCACGGATTTTGAGAGGGATGTCCAAACCTATAGGCCTAAACTGGCAGTTGGACATCCCCCGAGAGCTCTCAGATTGGCAAGGGTGCAGGCTGGGCTGAGGGACAACCCCCCCCCAGTGCACGAATTTTGTGCACTGGGCCTCTAGTCTATATATATAAAAGGGTCATATGCAAAGTGTCCCCTCGGGAGTTCAACCGGGAGTTCGATCGCTTGCTATGACATGCACTGACCACCAGGGATCGGTATGGAATGAAGGAAGGCCTCCGCTGGCAGCTGGGGAAGGGAGGCCCTGGCCGGTAGCCAGAAGACCCCAATCAGCCCTGATTGCCGGCCAGGCCTAGGGACCCTAACTATGCTTGAATTTCATGCACCGGGCCTTTGGTATATATATAAAAGAGTAATATGCAAATTGACCAAATGGCAGAACAATCAGAATGACCACTCAACCAGTTGTTATGAGGCACACTGACCACATCTTGGTCCCTCCCTCTGGCCGGCAGGCTCCGATACCCCAATGCAAATGGAGAACCGGGGGTAGGTGGCGCTGGGGGACGGAGCTGGCTTCCAGCAGCCAGGGAAGATGGCCCTGATCACAGGCCAGACCTAGGGACCATACTCACACTTGAATTTTGTGCACCAGGCCTCTAGTAAAAATATATTTTAAAATAAATAAATAAAAAAGGAAGGATTTTGTATTTTCAAGCTTGTTCTGGATTTATGTTACATTTTTTAGTATAAACTAAATCTTCTTTCATTGGACAGATATGGTAACGAAAAAGTATTCAGATTATATAACCTACTAAGCTTTTGTAATTTTTTTAAAACTACAATGAGAAGCATATGAATTCTACATCTTTCCCAAGGTTGGATATAGATAATACCTCTTGTAGAGAGCCACCTGGGAGGCACCTGGGCATTTCCTTAATTATCATCAGCTGAACTCAGGGCTTAGGCAGAGCCACGCCCTGGGAACATGCTTCCCCAATGAGGCTGGACATGTTAATCAGTTCTGACTTCAGAGCAGCCCAGGTGTCAGCAGGGGCGGGTCTAGATATGTAAATCCAGTGATGCTGGGGCCTAGTTAAGAATGCAAATAAGCTCCTTTGATCCTAAGTTTTGGTGTTACTTCCTGGATTTTGGGGATATAAGATAAACCTGCTGGGTGGCTCAGGGTCGTCGTCATGCTGCCTCTCCATCAGAGAGGAAAGATGGCATCCCACCCAGCCCCAGCTTCATGAATCTATTTTTGCGTCTTGTTTTCTTTATTTCTATTATTTCTCAATCCCTGGCCGCCTCCACTTAGAACCGGTTCGTTCATCTCTCTTTCCATGCGGGACGCGGAAAAGGGAGATCCCCGCCATGTTTGGCCCCCGCCGCATCAGGCCCCTGCACCTCTAGTCAATAATATGCCAGATTTTAGATGTCAATAATTAATTCAACTAATTTCAGTGCTTCAATCATATGATTAACAGGTGTACAGAATGGAACACTGAGGCAAAATGGCCACTAAAAATGTAAAAGCAACTGTAACATTTTTATTAATTTGTATAAGCAAATAAGCAAAATTTCATGTATTCCTTTCTCAGCCATTATCTTACTATAATATACATTTCTGCTGTGGACAAAATCCATTTTCTGTTTATTTTCTAATTATATGGTGCTGTTTTAAAATTATTCTGACTGAATTCAGATTTACAAAACCGAGCTTGAGAAAATAGTGGTACAAAAAAAAAAAAAAAAAAAAAAGGAAAATGGAGCATGTAAAAGAATTCCACAAGTAGGCAGTTCCTGGATAATATTTCCAAGAGCAGGAACTTTGGGCTGTTCTGGATTGTTTCTCTACTATCTGTTCCTTTCATTCTCAAGGTTATCTCAACGAAATCTATGGTTTTGCAGTTCCAGGCATTGTGTTTGCATTCCAGACAGTGAGCATGAAAGAAGGCAGAAAGGGCATGTGTCCTCTATTTAAAGAGTCTTCCTGAAATCAGCCACTAATCCTCTGTTCACAGTTCATTAGTCAGAAATTTGTCACATGGCCAAAAACTAGTTACAAATAAGGCTTAAAATATAGTAGGAAGTTGCTACTATAAAATAAGACTTATGTGCCTCAAGAAAAACAGGATAAAATATAATTAAAGGACATTAAAAGTTTCTGGATTATTGGTAGTCAGAAAAGGTTTTATTTTTAACATTGGTCTTGCATTTAGCCACCTTTTACAAAAGACTGATTAATTAAAATGGCTTGTCAATTTATTCTTTGAGATTACCAGGTAGGCGATAATATATTTCTACAAATAATAAATAATTTGTTTCTTCCTTGTGTTCTTTTTACATTTATAATTTTTTCATAACTTAATGAATTGGCTACCACTGCCAGTAAATGTTAAATAGTAACTTTAAGTAAACTTATTTTATTCTTTGTTTTAAGGTAATGCTTTAATTAGTTTACTATTTGATATATGGCTTAAAGGTAAGAAACAATTTGTCTTAGTTTGCTGCTTTAAAATCTGTACATATTTTATTTAATGTACATATTTACATTAATATAGTTCCTGATGCTAAACTATTCTTACATTGCTGATCCAAATATATTTAGTAACGATTTGCCATACTTATATTTCTGAATTTAATGTACTAATATTTTATTGTATTTTTATTATATTTATTTATTTTTAATTTATCTTTATTGGTGAAAATATTAGAGATATCCCCTTTTCCTCTATTGAACCCCTCCACCCTACAACTGCCCCACCCCCACCCCCAGTTTCACATTGAGGTCTACAGATCTAGTTCTGGAGAAAATGATAGGTGTGTCTCCATCCAGGTTCCTGAGGAAACAGGACTGCTCCCTAGCTGTGGCTGGGAAAGGCTAGAGCTTTGTTACAGGAATTTTTAAGGATCTGCTGTCCTATCAAGATTGGTTGGCCTACTTGTGACTATGTTTCCTGGTGGGACCCTAAACTGGCAGGACTGCTCATAGTCTATGTCTGGGAATGACTGAAGCCAAGTATAAGGCCATTTCAGAATTTCTGGGGGTGTAGATGAGAATGCATTTCACCAGGTTCCTGGGCTGGTGAGGGCCTAAACCCAATTACAAGGCCATTTCAGAATCTGCAGTTAGACCACATTCTGCAGTCCTTCCTCTAAGGATTTAATATACATTAAGCAATTGTGATATGAAGCAATTTTTAAATACAATTAGGACTTAATAATCTAAAACTTAGTTTAGGCCTTTAAGTTGGATGGTATATTTTTATTCTATTGTTGATGTACTTTACTTCTAAGGTAAAGCTCCTTGAGGACCTTTCTGAAAGCCTTAGATACTTAATAAGGTCTCTCCTCCTTTTCAGGCCTAAACTTGACTGTTTTCAAATTTGTAGTTGAGGAAAGTTCTGGTCAGCTTTATACCCTCTTATCTTCCCACTCTCCTGCTTCTTTCTAATCACCAAATTTGTAAACTGAGAAATTTTTTTATATGTCACACTCAATTCTCTAGACTCCTGAGTAATTTAGACACAAAAATATATCTATTGTGATGCTTCCAACTTATTATTTTTTCTCGTTTTCTGATTAGTGTTAATTATTTATTATTTTTTAATTGCTTGACCACTTTTTAAAATAATTTATTTTCTTTATTGTTTAAGGTATTACATATGGGTCCTTATCCATCCATTGCCCTCCCAACCCCCTGCTCATGCTCTCACCCCCCTAGTGTCTGGGTCCATTGGTTATGCTTATATGCATGCATACAAGTCCTTTGGTTGACCTCTCCCCTTGCCCCCAACCTTATCCTGCCTTCCCTCTGAGGTTTGATGGTCTGATCAATGCTTCTCTGTCTCTGGATCTGTTTTTGTTCATCAGTTTATGTTGTTCATTATACCTGATATTCCACAAATGAGTGGGATCATGTGATATTTATTTTTTTCTGACTGACTTATTTTGCTTAGCATAATGCTCTATAGGTCCACCCATACTGTTGCATAGCAGCATTGTATTCCATTGTGTAGATTTACCACCGTCTTCTAATCCACTCATCTGCTGATGGGCACTTAGGCTGTTTCCAAATCTTAGCTATTGTAAATTGCTAAGATTTGGAAACAAATTGAGAGAGAAAAATCACAGTCATATCAATTGATGCAGAAAAAGCAGTTGTGAAATATGCCGTTGGTATTTTAATGCGGAGTGCATTGAATCTATAGATTGCCTTGGGTAGTATGGACATTTTAATAATGTTTTCTACCAATCCATGAACACGGTATGTTTTTCCATCTGTTTATGTCTTCTTCTATCTCACTTTTCAGTGTCCTGTAGTTTTCCGAATACAGGTCTTTTACCTCCTTAGTTAAGTAACTCTGTCATTAACAGGCAGTTTTGAGAACAGTGGCTTTGTAATACAGCTTGATATATGGTACTGAGATTTCTACCATTGCGCCAAAAAATTAAGGTACCTAAGAATAAACTTAACTAACATCTAAATAAGTATTCAGTAATTCATGCCTGATTGTAGAAGTATTTATCTTAAGGAATAAATATTGCTATGTAATAAAATATTATGACAGAAAAATATAATTAAAATTGCATTAACTAGTGGGAAGATTATATAGGTAATATTGGTCAAATTTATTATTTATTTACTTTCAACTAATTTTTGTTAAGTCATTAGAGCAAATAAATTTATAGATGTACTAGAGGCCTGGTGCACAACATTTGTGCACTCAGGGGTGGGGGTGGTCCCTTAGCCCAGCCTGCGCCTTTTGGCAGTCCAGGAGCCCTCAGGGGATGTCCGACTGATGGCTTAGGCCTGCTCCCCGGGGGAGCCATCAGTTGGATATCCTTAGCCATCAGTAGGACATCCTTAGCGCTGCTACAGAGGTGGGCTGCTGCATGCGCCAGCTGTCAGCCTGTCTGGTGGCTGAGTGGTGCTCCCCCCGTGGGAGCACACTGACCACTGGGGGGCAGCTCCTGCGTTGAGCATCTGCTCCCTGGTTGTCAGTGCCCATCATAGCGACCAGTTGTTCTGCTGTTTGGTCAATTTGCATATTAGCCTTTTATTATATAGGATTATTACTTCTGTGCTAAGATCTAATTGTGGTAAATGTGAGCACCGTAGAACTTTAAAACTTAAGGTTATATTTTAATCATACTGATGTGAGCTTCATCAGTAAAGATCCCTCTAAGGAGGTAGCCTCAGACTCAATATATATTAACCATTAATTAATTTACTTATTTACTTACTGACTCTCCACTTTGTAAGCAACATATGGAAAGAGATTTTATATTTCTCTCTCTTGTGTTGCATCTAGAAGAGTGCCAGGCATCCCATGTGCCCTCTAATGTTTATTTATTATATTAAAAAGTAACATGTTGTGTAATCACTAATTGAAATTTTATTTCTAGCCCTAACAGGTTTGGCTCAGTGGATAGAGCGTCGGCCTGCGTTCTGAAGGGTCCCAGGTTCGATTCCAGTCAAAGGCATGTACCTTGGTTATGGGCACATCCCCAGGGGGGAGTGTGCAGGAGGCAGCTGAATCGATGTTTCTCTCTCATCGATATTTCTAACTCTCTATCTCTCTCCCTTCCTCTCTGTAAAAAATCAATAAAATATATTTTTTTAAAAAAGAAATTTTATTTCTATCAAAATTACTATGATGGTGGACAATTTATGCAGCTCAGTATGATGAGATTGTTTGGGGTGTATTTGTGGCATTATGTAAGACTCATGTGGCTAAATATATCCATTTTAATGTACTGATAAATGTTAGCTATATAACACTGCAAGTAAGATAGACTAAACTAATGATAGAACACTTAACAGATAATATTTGCTCGCCAAATCCTCCAAAACAGTTGATATATCTCCCTGGTACTTAGTGATTTGTTTTCAATAAAATATTTTCATTATTACAAACTGATTACTACAATCTGTCTTCATACACATTTTGTTCTCTTATGGTTCATTTTACAGTACTCTTTAGCTGTTTTGGCGGAAGATGTAAATCAGTGAAATGTTCACTTCTCAATGTAGGAAATATGCCAGTTGGAAATGTTTTAAGCATAGTACACCACTAAATATATAATATATAATTAAATTATAAATGAAAAAAATTATTAGTGGTGCCATTTTTAATTGAAATAAAAGAGGAAAATATTTCACAATTGATTTTCTGGTCGTGTGTGTCAGGGGCACATTTGTGCAAGCACATTTGTGTCTGTATTCACTTTGGAAGATGTTAATTGATAGGAGATCAGAGAAAAGTACAAAATAAATATTTAAATGTTAATGGCCTATGACCATTGGTTAAAATATTCCAATTTTTATATATATCCCATGCTCCTATTAAGTGGTCTCAAAGGTTTAATAGGATCATTAACTTCATTACTTCTTTTTTTGTTGCTGTTTTGTTATTTTAAATTTTTTTAAAAATATATTTTATTGATTTTTTACAGAGAGGAAGAGAGAGGGATAGAGAGTCAGAAACATCGACGAGAGAGAAACATCGATCAGCTGCCTCCTGCACACCCCCTACTGGGGATGTGCCCGCAACCAAGGTACATGCCCTTGACCTGAATCGAACCTGGGACCCTTGAGTCCGCAGGCCGACGCTCTATCCACTGAGCCAAACCGGTTTCGGCTATTTTAAAATTTTTATTGTTGAAAGTATTATATGTCTCCCATTTTCTCCCATTGACCCCTTCTAGCTTGCCCCTGACCTAAACAACAGGCCTTCACCACCCTATTGCCTGTGTCCATGACTTATGCATATATGCATACAAGTTCTTTGACTGATACCTTCCCACCCAACCATCCCTGCCTTCCCTCTGAGATTCAACAGTTTGTTCTATGATTCTATGTGCCTGGATCTATTCTATTCATCTGTTTATTTTATTCATTACATTTCACATAAGAGTGATACTTTATTTCTCTGACAGGCTTAATTTGTTTAGCATAATACTCTTTGGGTCCCTCCCTGCTGTCTCCAAGAGTGAGATGCCTTCTTTTCTACTGCTGCATAGCATTCCATGGTGTAAATGTACCACAGCTATTTTATTCACTCATCTACTCATGGGCACTTGGCCTGTTTCCAGATCTTAGCTATTGTAAATTGTGCTTCTATGGACATAGGGGTGCATACAGTCTTTCTGATTGGTATTTCAAGTTTCTTAGGATATATTCCTAGAAGTGGAACCATTGGGTCAGATGGCAGTTCCATATTTAATTTTCTTAGATAACTCCATACTGTTTTCCATAATGGCTGCACCAGTCTGCATTCCTACCAGCAGTGTACTAGTGTTCCCTTTTCTATACATCCTCGCTAACTCTTATAATTTGTTGATTTGTTGAAGGTGGCCATTTTGACAATAAGTTAATACCTCGTTGTTATTTTAATTTTCATCTCTCTGATGATCAGTGACTTCGAGCATTTTTTCGTATATCTCTTGGCCATTTCTATGTCCACTTTGGAGAAGTGTCTATTTAGGTGTTTTGCCAATTTTTTATTGAATTGTTGTCATATTTGGCCTTTATTATTTGTTAAATTGCATTAGTTCCTTATATATTTTGGAGATTAATACTTTATCAGATTAATTATTACCAAATATGTTCTCCATTACAGTGAGCTTCCTTTTCATTTTGTTGATGGTTTCTTTTGCTGTGCAGAAGCTTTTTATTTTGACATAGTCCTATTTTTTAAATTTCTCCTTAGTTTCCTTTGCCCAAGGAGATGTATCCACAAACATATTGCCAGGAGAGATTTCTGAGTTTGCTGCCTATTAATTCTTCTAAGATTTTTATGGTTTCCCATCTTAGTCCTTTATCCATTTTGAGTTTATTTTTGTGAATGGTGTAAGTTGGTGGTCTAGTTTCATTTTTTTTTTGCATGTATCTGTCCAATTTTCCCAACACCATTTATTGAAGAGACTGTCTTGACTCTATTGTATGTTTTTACATCCTTCTTCAAATATAAATTGAACATAATGGCTTGGGTCAATTTCTGGGATCTATGTTCTGTTCCAATGATCTATATACCTGTTCTTGTACCAGTATCAGGCTACTTTAATGACAATAGCTTTGTAGTATAAATTAATATCTGGTTTTGTGATAACTTCAACTTTGTTCTTCTTTCTCAAGTTCACTGCAGTTATTCGAGGTCTTTTTTATTCCAGATGAATTTTTGGAGAGTTCATTCTAGGTCTTTGAAGTATGCCATTGGTATTTTAATGGGGAGTGCATTGAATATATAGATTGCTTTGGGTAGTATGGACATTTTAATGATGTTGATTCTACCAATCCATGAACACGGTATATTCTTCCATTTGTTTATGTCTTCCTCTATCTCTTTTTTCAGCATCCTGTACTTTTCTGAGTACAGGTCCTTTAACTCCTTGGTTAAATGTATTCCTAGGTATCTTAATTTTTTTGTTGCAATAGTAAATGGGATTGTTTTTTAGTTTCTCTTTCTGTGAGTTCATTATTAGTGTATTAAAAAAAAAAGCCATAGATTTCTGGGTGTTAATTTTGTATCCTGCTACATTGCTAAATTCATTTATTAGTTCTAGTAGTTTTTTTATAGTCTTTAGTGTTTTCTACGTACAATATCATGTCACCTGCAAATAATGACAATTTTACTTCTTCTTTTCCAATTTGATGCCTTTTATTTCTTCTTCTTGTCTGATCACTATGGCTAGCACTTCCAGTACTATGTCAAACAGGAGAGGTGAAAGTGGGCATTCCTGTCTTGTTTCTGTTCTTAGGGGAAATGGTTTTAGTTTTTGCCCATTGAGTATGATGTTGGCTGTAGGTTTGTCATATAAGGCTTTTATTATGTTGAGGTTAGATCTCTCTATTCCAACTTTGCTGAGAGTTTTTATAAGGAAAGGGTGTTGGATTTTATCAAATGCCTTTTCTGCATCAATTGACATGATTATGTGATTTTTGTCTCTCAATTTGTTTATGTGATGTTTCATGTTTCTTGATTTTCAGATATTGTACCAGCCTTGCATCCCTGTAACAAATCCCACTTGGTCATGGTGTATGATCTTTCTAATGTGATGCTGGATCCAATTTACTATAATTTTGTTGAGGATTTTAGCATGTAAGTTCATCAGGGATATTGGCCTGTAATTCTCTTTCTATGTAATGTCTTCATCTGCTTTTGGAATTAGGGTAATGCTGGCTTCATAGAAAGAGCTTGTAAGTGTGCCTTCCTCTTGAATTTTTTGGAATAGTCTGAGAAGGATAGGTTTTAGTTCTTCTTTGACTGTTTGGTAAAACTCGCCTGTGAATCTGTCTAGCCCCGGGCTTTTGTTTGCTGGAAGATTTTTGGTGACTGCTTCAATTTCCTCCTTCATTATTGGCCTGTTGAGATTTTTTTTTACTCTTCTTGATTGAGTTTTGGAAGGTTGTATTTTTTCAGGAATATGTCCATTTCCTCTAGGTTGTTTAGTTTGTTGGAGTAGAGTTGTTCATAATATTTTTTTACAATCTTTTGTATTTCTGTGGGGTCTGTTGATATTTTGCCTCTTTCATTTCTGATTTTGTTTATTCAGGTCCTCTCTCTTTGCTTCTTGGTGAGCCTGGCTAGAGGTCCATCGATCTTGTGTATCCTTTCAAAGAACCAGCTCTGGGTTTTATTGATATTTTGTATTGTTTTTTTGTTGGTCTCTAATTCATTTATTTCTGGTCTGATCTTTATTATCTCCTTCCTTCAGCTCACTCTGGACTTTTCTTGCTGCTCTCTTTCTAATTCTTTAAGTTGTAGAGTTAGATGATTTATTTCCAGTTTTTCTTATTTTTTGAAGTAGGCCTGTAATGCTATGTACTTCCCTCTCAGGACTTCTTTCACTGTGCCCCATAGGTTTTAGATTGTTGTGTTTTCATTGTCATTCATTTGCAGGATGTTTTTAATTTCTTCTTTGATCTCTTTGGTAACCCAGTCATTGTTTAATAGCATGTTATTCAGCTTCCAAGTGTTTGAATTTTTTGATAGTTTTTATTGTAGTTGATTTCTAATACTAGTATTATGCCATTATGGTCTGAGAATATATGATGTCAATATTCTTGCACTTGTAGAGATTTTTTTTTTGTGTGTGTGTGTGTGTCCTAACATGTGGTCTATCTTTGAGAATGACCCATGTACACTTGAGAAGAATGTATATTCTGCAGCTTTGGGATAAATGTTCTATAAATGTCAATTAAATCCACCTGATCCAGTGTGTGATTTAGAGTCTCTATTTTCATGTTGATTTTTTGTTTGGAAAATCTACCCAGTGAAGTTAGCAGGGTGTTAAAATTCCCTACTATGAATGTATTACTATGGATCTCTCCCTTAATGTCCTCTAGAAATATTTTTATATATTAGGTGCTCCTATATTAGGTGCATATATGTTTACCAGGGTTATATCCTCTTGTTTGATCAATCCTTTTAGTATTTATAGTGACCTTTATTGTCTCTTGTGATGGTTTTCATTTTGAACTCTATTCTTTCAGAAATTAGTATTGCTATGCCAGGTTTTTTTTTTTCACTTCCATTTGTATTAAATTGTTTTTTTCCATCTTTTTACTCTCATCCTTTGTGAGTCTTTTGTTTTAAGGTGGGTCTCTTGTAGACAGCATATAGTTGGGCCATGTTTTCATTAACATTCATCTATCTTTGTCTTTTGATTGGAGAATTTAATCCATTTATATTTAAGATTATTATTGATAGGTACTTATTTATTGCTATATGAATTCTTTATGCCTATGTTTCTCTTTCTACTTGTTCTTATTACAACAGTCTCTTTAGCATTTCTTGAAGTGCTGGTTTTGTGGTGATAAACTACTTTAGCTTTTTTTCATCATGGAAGCTCTTTATTTCAGCATCTATTTTGAATGATGGCCTTGCTGGATATAGTAGTCTTGGTTTCAGATCTTTGATTTTCATTACCCTGAATACACTAGTCTGTAGAGTTGGTTTGATGAAAAATTAGCTGACAGCCTATGGGAGCTCCTTTGTAGGTAACAAATTGGTTTTCTCTCATTACCTTTAAGATTTTCTCATTGTCTTTATTTTTGGGCATTATAATATGATGTGTTTGGGTTCTTCTTGCTTGGGACATTCTGTTGCTGTTGAACTTGTGCAACTTTTTCCTTCACGAGGTTACGGAAGTTTTCTGCCATTATTTTTTCAAAAGTTTCTCTATCCCTTCCTCACTTTATTCACTTCTGGCTTTCCTATGATGCATATATTGTTCTGATTCATTTTGTCCCACTGCTCCCTTATACTGTACTTCTGTTTTTTAATTGTTTTTTGTTTGTTTGTTTTGTTTTCCTTTTTGGTTCTTTTATTGAGTAATTTTTTCAACGCTGTTTTTTATTACTGATCTGATCCTCAGCTTCACCTAATCTGCTGTGTATTCCTTCTACTGTGTTCTTTATTAGTGCTATGTAATTCTTTATATTCAACTGTTTTTTTTCATAGTTATTTTATCTTTTCTCATACTATTGAGCATCCTTGCCATCATTATTCTAAACTCTATTTAAACTCTATATCTGATACATTTCTTATCTCCATTGCATTTAGCACTTCCTTTGGAGAATTTTCTTGTTCTTTCCTTTGGAGATTGTTTTTTTGTTTTTTTGTCTACCCATTTTGGCTGCCTGTTTGGGTATATGTCTATGCATTCAGTAGATCTGCTATGACTCCCAGTCTCTAGTGCAGGACAATGTCAGACACTGCTTGTGACTGGCCCTGAAAACTTTGTTTGGAGCTATCAGCAATGTATAGCTTATGGCTCCCTCTGCTAGGGCTGGGTGCCTTTGGAAAGAACCAAGATGTGCTTCAAGGTTTGCTTTTCCTAGCCTTCAGCCCCAAATTAGATGATGTAAAGACTCAAAGCCTCCAGAGAACTGCCTCTGCCTGATTGTTATTCAGTCTTGATGAGCCTCAGGCTATCAACCACAGGGTAGGGCAAGAGATTTTCCAATAGGATATGGGAATTGCTTTCCCCAGGCAAAAACCACCTGGATGGTAAAAGTCTGCCTGAGAAATATATCCTCTGCAGTATGAGGGAAAGAATTAGCACAGGAAACCTGGATGGCTGCCTTCAGAGCTCTAAACCCAGAGTCCCAAACCCTGGTTTTTGTTTAGAAAGCCCCAGTCCACTCTGCCCTCCCTCTGCTAGAGCCCAAGGTAAGTGGCTGCACAGGAAAATTTTGCATTGGCCCTCTAAAACGGTGCCTGGTTTTCTAGCCATCTCTCCCTGTTCCTTTTCACAGCCAGATCTCAGTTCTGCTGCTCTGGGCTGGGGGCCCAGCTTGGGGTTTAGACCCAAGAGTTCTCATTGAAAACCCCCCACATCTGAGATATCCCTCTGGTTCTTCAGCTGCTTTCTGTGGGAGCCTGGCCAGCCCTTTCCTGCTTCCATACTTCCTACTAGTCTCTATGTGGTCTCTACTTTTCATTCTTGGCTATCAAGGTTCTCTCCAGCTAGTCATCAGTTGATTATTCAGGATTGTTTTTCTGTATTTTAGTTGTAATTCCAGTTTGGTCCTTGGAGCAAGTCGGTGTAGCTTCCATTTACTGCCACTTTAGAATCTCAACTTTATTACTTGATATTTCTTACTTACTTTTGAATTCTAAGAGATGATAGTTCTTTGAGTAAAGAATCTTCATTTTCTACTCTTTAAAAAATATATATTTGAGTAAAGACTCTTCATTTTCTACTATATATTTATATATAAATAAACATATATAAATATGTAAATTACATATATAACTATATATAATATATTTATATAATATTTACATGGATTTTGAATATGTATACATATAGTATGTATATACTATATACTATATATCCATATATAAATATATGTATGTAGGTTAAATATATATTTATATATATACATATTTATGCATAGAGTGTAATACCAAGTATATGTAAATTAACACATATTTTATATATACCAATGTATGCATAAAATATACATATTTATTTATGTGTATATATGTATATATCTACCATATACTTAATTCAGACATATTTCAAGTTCATCGTTTTTTCACTTATTTTTTTTTTTTTCTATCCATTTAATCTCCATCTTCTGATACATCAACCGCAGGGAGCTTTTATTTGCTATTTGGCTAAATCTAAAATCTTCTGCAACATCATGTTTAGTGGCATTATTTCAGCTTCAGTTAGCAGGTTTCTTTTCATGATGGCTTGTCTCCAACCTGTTATATTTTGTTCATTTATTTCATCTAGTTGTCAGCTCAGAATATTTGTTGATAAATTGCTAGAATATTTTCTGTCTGTATATGACTGTAATATTTTCTGATGGAATTCCTCTTCAAAAATAGCACTTTAATCTTATGCTTAAAATTTCCAATTACTACAATGTTTTAGGTATAAAATTCTGATGATAAGGCTTATTACATCTGCCAAAATAATTTTATCACTCACATTAAAATGCCCTCATTCTTAAGTTTTTGCCATATATTTTTGAAGCTTCTAGTAATTGGGTAAATAATGACTATCATTCTTAGATTTGATGGACTCCTTAAAGATTCATTAACCCACTTCATGACTAGGTGACTATTTATTATTATATTATGTGACTTATTGTGCTAAGAATTATCTGACCTCTTAATATTATAGGCATGGGAGAAAATATATGGGGAGAGTACTTTATAAAAATATTTAGCTTTTAGAAAGTTATTAACATGTAGCTCATGAGCATATGTAGTACACAAGGTGTATTAATCACTTTTATTTAGTCTTAGACTTCTGAGAAATTATATGTGTCACCTTTAAAAGAAACATATATTGTGTAATATTCAATTCATATTCCTAAGTTATTATATGATATATATTTCATTACATATATACACATACATGAGTGTATATATGTATCCAACAAAATACTGATTCATGCAATGAAGTGGATGAGTGTTAAAAGCTACATGCAAAATAAAAGATGACTGACACAAAATGGTACCTTCTGTGTGATTCTCTTTATATTAAAACTAGAGGCCTGGTACATGAAATTCATGCATTGGTGGGGTCCCTAGGCCTGGCTGGAAATCAGGGTTGATCGGGGCCAGGTCGATCAGGACCGGGCACAGAAGGAATGAATGCCAGACACCGACGCCACCATCGATGGTGCCCTGCCACTGCACAGTTCCTTGCCTCCCCCGCTCCTCCTTCCCTTGCCACTGTACCACCACCATGGTGAGTGGGCGGTGGGCCAATCGGGGCCTGCTGGCCAGGGGGAGGGACAGGGCACAGGAGGTTGGCCACTGGCCTCAAGGAGGGAGCCGGCCCTTGGTCCCCCTGGGAAAGGGGCCACATCCGCCACCTCCCTGTTCCAATCCAGGGCCCAGCCCCGTTGAGGCAATCAGGGCCCACCAGCCAGGAGGAGAGACATGGGAAGTTGGCTGGCCGGAGGAGGTTGGCTGTGGGAATGCACTGACCACCAGGGGACAGCTCCTGCATTGAGCGCCTGCCCCCTGATGGTAAGTGTGTGTCATAGCAACCGGTTGTTCTAGTCAATTCCATCATTCAGGTTGCTTAGGCTTTTATATATATACTAGAGGCCCGGTGCACGAAATTCGTGCACGGAGGGGGTTGTCCCTCAACCCAGCCTGTACCCTCTCCAATCTGGGACATCCCTCTCACAATCCAGGACTTCTGGCTCCCAACTGCTTGCCTGCCTGCCTTCCTGATTGCCTCTAACCGCTTCTGCCTGCCAGCCTGATCACCCCCTAACCACTCCGCTGCCAGCCTGTTTGCCCCCAACTTCCCTCCTCTGCCAGCCTGGTCACCCCTAACTGCCCTCTCCTGCAGGGTTGATCACCTCCAACTGCCCTCCCTTGCAGGCCTGGTCCCTCTCAACTGCCCTCCCTTGCAGGCCGGGTGCCTCCCAACTGCCCTCTCCTGTTGGCCATCTTGTGGTGGCCATCTTGTGTCCACATGGGGGCAGGATCTTTGACCACAGGGGGGCAGCTATATTGTGTGTTGCAGTGATGATCAATCTGCATAGTACTCTTTTATTAGATAGGATAGAGGCCTGGTACAGGGGTGGGGGACAGCTGGTTTGCCCTGAAGGGTGTCCCTGATCAGGGTGGAGTTCCCTTGGGGCATGGGGCGGCCTGAGCGAGGGGCCTGTGGTGGTTTGCAGGCCAGCCATGCCCCCTGGCAACCCAAGCGGATGCCCTGGTATCTGGAATTTATTTTCCTTCTTACAATTGAAACTTTGTAGCCTGGAGCAAAGCCAAACCTGGGGCTCCCTCCACGGCCGGCAGCCATTTCTGTTGGGGTTATAATAGAAACTTTGTAGCTTAAGCGGGTAGGCCCAGCCAGGGTGTACGGAAAGCTTTGCTTCCCCTGTTGCCGGCGGCAACCCTGGCCTGCTCTCTCAAGCTCCATTCTGCCACCATTTCTGTTTGAATTTGTTTACCTTCTATAATTGAAACTTTGTAGCTTGAGTGGAGGCTTAGGCCTGGCAAAGGCAGGCAGAAAGCTTGGCTTCCTCTGTTACCTAGGAAACCTTGCTCTCTGTGGCTGTAGCCATCTTGGTTGGGTTAATTTGCATACTCACTCTGATTGAATGGTGGGCGTGGCTTGTGGGCGTGGCTTGTGGGTGTGTCGGAGGTATGGTCAATTTGCATATTTGTCTATTATTAGGTAGGATAGATGCAAACTAAGCTATACTGATAGAAGTCGATCACAATTTGCTTGATTTCAGAAGGATATCAAAAGGTAGGAGAAGGAATGGATTGCCCATGGACACATGCCCATTGCCCAGGATATCAGAAGGTAGGAGGAGGAATGGATTGTCTATGGACACAAATAATTTTTAGAAGGAATGAAAACAATCTTTAACTTGATTATGGTAGTAAATTTCATGAATGTATAAAACTATTAAAACTCATTATGCAGTAATTTTAATTATTTACTTTTTATGTTCATGATAGATAAGCTATTGCTCAATATATTTTAAAAGGTATATACCTTATGATACATCTTGAATATAATTTAATGGGTTTTATAAAAAAATGAACATTCTAAATAATCTTAAAATCTCATTTTCAACAGGTCCACTAACTTACCCTTGTACAGGCCACATTCATGTCTTCATTGCATAACTGCGTCTTCTCAGTCCTCACTACATCCACATCCATATACAAAAAAAAAACAAATAAAAAAGACCAAAAAAACCTTAATAGGCACAGAAAACAGTATGGTGGTTTCAAGAGAGAAAAGGGGGCTGGGGAAGCTGGAAGAGGGTGTAGGGAGGTAAATGGCGTTGGAAGGAGACTAACTTAGGGTGGTGAGCACACAATACAATATGCAGATGATGTATTATAGATTGTACACCTAAAACCTATATAATTTTATTAACCAGTACCACCCAAAGAAATTCAATTTTAAAATTAAATTAAATTAAATTAAAAACAAAATAAAAAAACCCACATTTTTCAGATAGGACAATATTTCAAATCAGTGATGCCTAATGAAATGTCTTTTCTGTGCTATCAGAATAAATTCTAAAATTCTTACCGTGGCCTAAAAGACCCTAAATATTCTGGCAGTCACAGACCTTTGTAGCTTCAACTGTGTCCCTCCTTCTTTGCCTAATTCACCCCAAGCCACACAGTGATTTTTTAATGTTATTCAAACAGACAAAGTTCTTCTCTGCATAGGAACTATGTCTACAAACTCGCACCTTGCACTGATTCCTCCAACTCTCCTCAGAGATGAAATTGATGGCTACCTGGATATCACCCTGGATTGGTTTGAACCACATTCTCCACTGATAAACTTCCATACTTCTGGGTACTTTTTTGCTATAGTACTTATCATACCAGATTCTAACTGAACCTCATGTTATCGTTGCTTTCTTTTTGTTAAATGCTTATTATTTATATTGTTTTACTGAGATATTGACAAATAGCATTGTAAAAGTTTAAGATGTACAACATGATGATTTGATAAATAAATATATTTTGGGAACTGATTACAAAAACTAGCTAATACCTACATCACTCTATATAATTACTATTTTTTTGTGTGTGATGAGAATATTTAAGGTCAAATCTTTTAGCAATTTTCAAGTATATAATACAGTATGGTTAAATAGAGTCATCATGCTCTACATTAGATACCCAGAACATCTTATAATAATATATACCCTTTAATCAATATCTCAACATTTCTCTCACCCTCTAGCTTCTGACATCAACTTTTCTACTCTCTGTTTCTATAAAATAAGATTTTTTAGATTCCACATATAAGTGAGATTATATAGTATTTGTCTCTCTAGTCTTTCTGATTTACTTATTTCACATGGTACATCCATGCTGTCACCAATGGCAAGATGTAATGTTTAGCCTAATAATATTCCATTGGGCATATATATCATATTTTCTTTATCCATTTATTTATTGAGGGACATTAGGGTTATTTATATATTGGCCATTGTGAATATTGCTTCAGTGAAAATGAAAATGTAAATATCTGTTCTAGATGATGATTTATTTTCCTCAAATATATACTCAGAAATGGGATTGCAGGGACATGGTAGTTCTATTTTTAATTTTTTGAGGGAACTCTATACTGTTTTCCATAGTGGTTGCAACAATTTACACTCCCATTAAAAGTCCCTTTTGTTTACATCCTACTCAATATTTGATATCTCTTGTCTTTTTTTATTATAGCCTTTCTAACAGGTGTGAAGTAATATTTCACTGGGATTTAGATTAGGATTTACTTGGAAATTCAGCAAATTTTCATGTAACTGTTTGTGATCTGTTTTTTTTTTCTTTAGAAACATATTTTTCTAGGTCCTCTGCCAATGCTTTAATCAGATTGTTATGAAAATTATGATAATTATTATTATTTGTACTAGGGTGTATAAGTGCCTTATATACTTTGGATATTAACACCATATTTGCTATATTGTTTGCAAATATTTTCTTTATTCTGTAGGTTGTCTATTCATTTTGTTGATAGCTTCTTTTATTGTACAAAAGCTTTTAGATCGATAATAAATAGTTCCACTTATTTATTTTTGTTGTTTGTGCATTCAATGTTGTATCTAAAAAAATTGTTGCCAAGAACAATGTAAAATATTTTTTTCATATGTTATTTTGTATAGGAGCTTTATTGTTTCAGGTCTTATATTTAAGTCTTTAATCAATTTAAATTTTATTTTTGTGAATGGTGTAAAAAAAGAAAATCAGGGTAATTTTTTTGCAGGTGAATAACCAGTTTCCCCACTACCATTTATTGATGACTCTATCCTTTCTCTGAGTATTCTTGGCTCCCTTGTCAAATACTACTTGAGCATGTATATATGTATACATATATATATAAATAATAGAGAACTATGCTAATCAACCAGGATGCCATAACGGGTCCACTGGACAGGAGGAGGTTGTATGCGCAGCGTTGGAGGCGGGGTGACTGGGGCCTCCGCCCGCCTGCGCTGGGGGAGGGCCTGATCAGCAGTGGCTGCAGCTGCTTCAAGGGCTGGAGAGGGAGGCAGGGCAAGACTGGCAGTGGCTGCGGCTGCTGCAGGGCCCAGGAAGAGAGAAAGGCAGGGCTGGACTGGCGACTTGAGGGTGGGCAGCACTGCACGATTTTGAATCTTGCGCTGGGCTCCTAGTATGTACATAAGTTTACTTCTATGCTCTTTATTCTGTTTCACTGTTTTATGTGTCTATTTTTATTTTAGTAACATACTATTTTAATTACTACTAGAGGCCCAATGCATGAAATTCATGCAAGAGTAGGCCTTTCTTTCCCCAGCTGCCGGCACCAGCTTCCCTCTGGCACCCAGGACCCAGGCTTCCCTCTAGCACCAGGGATCCGAGCTTCCCTCTGGCTGCCACAGACGGCAGACACCAGGAACCCGGGCTTCCCTTGCAGTGCCGGCTTAGTCCGGAAGGTCGTCCAGAAGGACATCTGGTCTAATTAGCATATTATGCTTTTATTATTATAGATAACTTTCTAATATAGTTCAAAATCTAGAAGTGTGATGCCTTCATCTTTTCCAGTATTTCTTTGACTATTTGTTGTTCCATACAAGTTTTATAATTTAGAAGTCCTTATATTGACTTTATTTTTTAGGGACAACTTTAATGGCTGTAGTTTTCTTGGTTCACAGTGGGGTTTTTGTTTGTTTTTCTTTCAGAATTTTGGATATATTATTCTATTCTCTTCTTGTCTGTAAAGTTTTTGATGAGAAATCATCTGATAACCTAATGGAATTTCCCTCGTATGTGAGGATTTATTTTTTGCTTGCTGCTTTTAAAATTCTCTCTTTGTCTTTTATTTGAGATAATTTTATTATAATTTGTCTTGGGTTTAAATTTGGGATGCCCTTTTAGCTACATGATTGATATCCAAATTACTCCAAGAGTTTGAAATTACCAGCCATTATATTTTAAAAATCAGCTTTCTGTCTCTTTCTCCTTCTCTTCTCATGCATCTAATAATTTTAATGCCCTCAAAAGCCCTATCTTTTCTGCTTACCACCGCCCCCCCCCACACACACACACTCAGTTGTACCGCACACCTTAGTGTTCTGGGTAGGGTGAGAAAAAAGTGGGACTCTGTAGCAGCATTCCGTACAGAAAGAAAAGAAAAGCTGTACACTCATTCGCATGCTTTCTCTTTCCTCTGTGGGAGAAATAAGGGTAAGAAGGTCTCTCTTGACATTGAGTTGTGCAGCTTTGGGGGAGGGTGATGCAGGTAAGGTGAAACTCTTCCTTTTACTCTATTCAATGCATCTAATTTGATATTTATTTATTTTTTTGCTCTAGTAGTATGTTGGAACATCTCAGCTCGATTGCTTGATTTCCACAAAGTCTCTCTCATGTAGGTGATTCTGGGAATTGGTGATCTTTCTGCGGGGATGCTAAAAAACTCTTATTTTGCCATGATGATGA
Source organism: Eptesicus fuscus (assembly GCF_027574615.1). Classification (NCBI taxonomy): domain Eukaryota; kingdom Metazoa; phylum Chordata; class Mammalia; order Chiroptera; family Vespertilionidae; genus Eptesicus; species Eptesicus fuscus. The sequence continues at coordinate 26,052,698 of NC_072480.1, forward strand.
TGACACCACTCTACTCAATATTTGTTTAATGCCTGTGTTCCCCATAGATTAAACAGTATCTCTGCCTCTGATCAGTCTAATTCTCTATCATATGCTAGCTATCATGGCTATCATATAGCATTGATTACCTAATCTGCATGTAATAACTTTATTCACATACTCAAATATTAATTGAATGCCTACTGCTTCTGAGAAATTATTTTAGGAGATCAGAAAGTGAATATAAAAAACAAAAGTCCCTCTTCTTATTCTGTTTCAATTTCACTTCAAGAATTAGACATCAGATTACTGTAAATGTTTACATTTCTTATTAGTGTAGTGGTGTCAATTAAAAAAGGAATTAGAAAAGTACAGTTTTAATCTGAAGATGTCAAACTGAAAAGAGTGACACAAAAATTTTAAAAGCTAGATTAACAGCAAACATATTACTTTTTTCATCCCATCAAACAACTTAGGTCACAGGGCAAATAATTAACTTTAAATCTTGAGAGAGATAGGAAACTAGAGAGAAACATGACCTCATAATTTGCCTACCTGCTACCCAGGCCACTAGATGTCAAATATGCAGGTAAAACAATTAATCCAGTATATTTGAACAAATTACTATAGTCCAATGTGGATTAATGTGAGAGAATAGAGTCCTAAGGAATGCAGACATAGGAAATGCATCACCCTTCTGCAGGATTTTCCTTCAAAAATTTCACCAGTTGAACACAGAGAATATCAGGGAAAATTCTGATTGCACTTCTCCGGTGGTGGTGCCTGAGGAAGAAGAATACAGCCATTGCCAAATCTGCACCTAATTGGATTCCCTAATTCCCCAATAGAACTAAAACATTGGTATCTGGGAGAGAAGATCCTGAAAACCTGTTGCATAAAGGCACTGGTTGAAACCCCTTGTAGCATGAGAAGATATACACAGACTCCTTTTTCTCCTGTTCTTCAAGGAGAACATCAACACTTAGTTTGAAGGAATCAGTGAAAATCCACTGCCAAGAGTGGGAGGGAGGGAAGACTTACACCTTGGAAATATGCTTCCACCATGTGAGTGTGAGGAGTTTCACTAACCTATTCCACAGTGGAACTGGTAAATACCATACAAAATAACAAAAGACCATTCAAAATCTGGAAGGGTCACAAGAAAAAAATAAATAAAACAAACAAGAAAACATCTATTCTAGAAAATTTAGTTAGGAAGGCAAATGTTTATGATTGAACTAAGACCACTGCCTGCCTCTCCTTTCTCAGCCCAGTGTCTTAGACTCTCCTCTCCAGCCTGTTGCTACTAAAACCAAAGGGTTCCTTTCCCCAACTCTGTGCCAGAGAACTTTCTTCCCAGGAGGAGCAAGATGTCAGCATTTCTCATCTTGCCCTCAGCTGTCTGTTTATGAGGGTAAGTCCCTGTAAATGAGTTCAAGGTGTGGGGCCTATTTCTTCCAGCCAGCCCCCATGTGTAGAATAGAGGCTCTGTTTTAGATGTGGCATGCTGAGAACAATGGAGACCTGATAATCCTTCCCCAACTTGTGATGGAGTGGTTCCACACCAGGAGTGGCTAGCCGAAAGCATGCCAGGTTGCTGCCAACTCCCTCCACCAAGTGCTCAGCTCTTAGAGGGACATGTCCCTCACAGAGAAGCTTACCCTTGTCCACACCTCTAGCTCCAGAGCCCTTGTTCAGTGATTTTTCCTAGGAGGAGAAGCAGGCCCTAAAATAAATATCTCCTAACCTTTTTCAAATGAAATGATTTCAGATTGACTTCACTTTATAACAGATTGTGGAAAGTTTAAGTGTAAGGAAACTCTTAAGAAAAGTGGAGATCATGGTGAAGGCCATTTTGAGAAAATGTGTATATCTAATGAGATAAAATCTAGACTATAAGCTGGAAAAAGATAAATCATACAAATAGCAAGCACACAAAAGCTGGAGGGGTTAGGCTAATATCAGATAAAAATAAATTTGGAAATGAACAAATGTTAATACAGGTAAGTAGGGACATTTATAATGATTTGGCAAAGTTATATTTGAAATGACACCCAAAACAGAAGAAACAAAATCAAACTTAGATAAACAGGACTTCATCCAAATAAAAAAATGTCATGCTTTAACCCTTTGCACTCGCTTGCTTTTTTCTCGAGCTGCTACCGATGCTAACCATGTCGAGTCACACTCGACATCCGAGTGCAAAAGGTTAAAGATCACCATGAAGGAATTGAAAAGACAACCCAGAAATGGGAGAAATTATTTGTAAATTATATATCTGATAAAAGACTTGCATCTAGAATATATAAAAACTCTTACATATTAATGAGAAAAAGACAAATAATCCAATAAAAAATGCTCCAGATTAGTCACCAGAAAAATGTAAATCTAAACCACAATGAGATACCACTTCACACCTATTAGGATGACTATTACTTAATAGATAATAGCTACTGACAAAAATGTGGAGAAATTGGAAAACACAAAAGAAAGAGAAAATATATGCCACTCTAGAAAGTATAGAATATGTTTTGCCATACTCACCAATAAAATAAATGATAGCTATATCAAACATAGATAGACATTTAACATAATATTGGGTAAAAATTAGCATATAGAGAGCATATATTACCATATATAATAATATATCTTATCTAATAAAAGAGTAATATGCAAATTGACCATCACTCCAACACACAGATGGCTGCCCCCATGTGGACACAAGATGGCCGCCACAAGATGGCCAGCAGGGGAGGTCAGTTGGGTGGGACCAGGCCTGCAAGGGAGGGAAGTTGTGGGCAATCAGGCCAGCAAGGGAGGGCAGTTGGGAGGGACCAGGCCTGCAAGGGAGGGCAGTTGGGGGCAACCAAGCCTGCAGGGGAGGGCAGTTAGGGGTGACCAGGCTGGCAGAGGAAGGAAGTTGGGGGCGACCGGGCCTGCAGGGAAGAGCTGTTGGGGGGGACCCAGGCCTGCAGGGGAGAGCTGTTGGGGGGGACCAGGCCTGCAGGGGAGGGCAGTTAGGGGTAACCAGGCCTGTAGGGGAGGGCAGTTAGAAGCAATCAGGCTGGCAGGGGAGCAGTTAGGCATCAATCAGGCTGGCAGGGGAGTGGTTAGGGGTGATCAGGCTGGCAGGCAGAAGTTGTTAGGGGCAATCAGGAAGGCAGGCAGGCGAGCAGTTGGGAGTCAGCAGTCCTGGATTGTTAGAGGGATGTCAACTGCCCATCAGGATCGGGCCTAAACGGGCAGTTGGACATCCCTTGAGGGGGTCCCAGATTGGAGAGGGTGCAGGCTGGGCTGAGGTACACCCGCCCCCCCCCCATGCATGAATTTTGTACACCAGGCCTCTAGTAGTATATATAATATAAAATATATAAAATTAGGATATGCATATTAGCAAATATATATATTAAACTTTTGTTGAAGGGAAAAATAAAGCTTAATAATATATTTTAACACAATTAAGTTGTATCTGTACATACATAAAAGAAATAATAAGCACACAATTTTGAATCATGTAGGCCTTTATGGGGAGAAGTAGGAAAGAGGTAGAAGAGAAGCATTTAGACAGATTTATTACTCTCAGTTATCTTCTTCTTTTGTGTGATTATTTCACAGATGTTTATTATAATAACATATGGTTATTATAATACTGGAAAGTGAATTATCTAATCAAGGAGAAAAGAATATGCAAGTTCTAATTAATATTTTAGGTCATAACAATTATTGTAAATCCAATTATGTGTATGCAGGATCAATGTTAAATTATAGGTAAAGCAAAAGAGACAAACAAAATTACCAAATCTGAAACTATATATTCCTTTTTCATATGCATCATAGATATATTTTCTATAAGCATATATTAATAATGTTCAATTATTTCTGAATTTGCATGTCCTTAGCAATGGGTAATTCCAATGATGCATAAAAGGAAAGTGTGCATATCACCTTTAAATACACGTATTTATAATACATTAAGAGATATTTGTTGGTGCTTTATTATATATTTGAAATAAATAATATTATTGAAAAAATGTATGAAAATTATTATGATAAATTATTATTATTAAAATGAAACATTTTAAAACTATTTTTTCCAAATATATTTTGATTGATTTCAGAGAGGAAGGGAGACAGAGAGATAGAAACATCAATGATGAGAATCATTGATCAGCTGCCTCCAACATGCCCCCTACTGGAAATCAAGCCCACAACCCAGGCATGTGCCCTTGACTAGAATTGAACTCAGAACCCTTTAGTCCACAGGCTGATACTTCATCCACTGAGCCAAACGAGCTAAGGTTAGAGTGGTAAACTTTATTATCTTTAATACTGTGCAATATAACATAGCAAAGGGGCCAGACGTTTTTTTTCTGTTAATGACATAGGTAAATAATTTAAAAATGAATGAAAACATAGAAGAGTTTAATTGTAAATTATCTTCTGATCATTTAGTTAACTCAGCATTTTTTAATTGGAAATTCAAATATCAGAATTTCTAAAATGTGGACACTAAAATCCAATCCCAATTTTTTATTTTAAAATTGTTTTAATTATTTTTTGTCTAAAAATGATATTTTTAAAAACTATACCATAGCCTATTATTGATAATTTAACTATAGGGAACATGTTTTTTAGTAAGTTCCGTTTTCTCAGGTAGCCTGTATTATATGTATAATAGTTACCATAAAAATATTTATGTTGTATTGAAAATATTCAAAATACTGAATTTGGGAACTGGATGAAGTCTATCAGATACATAAATTAATTATTAATAAATAACTCTCAAAAGTTCAATAATAGAAATTATAATATTATAAGACATTACTGATAGCATTATCAATATTACATCTTATAGTTAAGCGAAAAAAAAGTATGAAAAGCCACCTAAACATTTGAAAAACAATGCTCTAAATATATTAAATATATCCTATCTAATAATAGACAAATATGCAAATTGACCATACCTCTGACACACTTAAAGCCACGCCCACAAGCCACACCCACCATCCAATCAGAGCGCATATGCAAATTAACCCAAACCAAGATGGCTACAGCCACAGAGAGCAAGGTTTCCTAGGTAACAGAGGAAGCCAAGCTTTCTGCCAGCGTTGCAGGCCTAAGCCTCCACTCAAGCTACAAAGTTTCAATTATAGAAGGTAAACAAATTCAAACAAATGGCGGCAGAATGCAGCTTGAGAGAGCAGGCCAGGGTTGCCGCCGGCAACAGGGGAAGCAAAGCTTTCCACACACCCTGGCCGGGCCCACCCGCTTAAGGCAACAAAGTTTCAATTATAACCCCAACACAAATGGCTGTGGGCCTCAGAGGGAGCCCCAGGCTTGGCTCTGCTCCAGGCTACAAAGTTTCAATTGTAGAAGGAAAATAAATTCCAGATACCAGGGCCTCTGCTTGGGTTGCCAGGGGGCGTGGCCCACCTGCAAACCACCACAGGCCCCTCACTCAGGCCGCCCCACACCCCAAGGGAACCCCACCCTGATCAGGGATACCCTTCAGGGCAAACCAGCTGGCCCCACCCCTGTACCAGGCCTCTATCCTATCTAATAAAAGAGTAATATGCAGATTGATCATCACTGCAACACACAATATAGCTGCCCCCATGTGGTCAAAGATCCTGCCCCCATGTGGACACAAGATGGCCACCACAAGATGGCCAGCAGGAGAGGGCAGTTGGGAGGCATCCAGCCTGCAAGGGAGGGCAGTTGGAGGTGATCAACCCTGCAGGAGAGGGCAGTTAGGGGTAACCAGGCTGCCAGAGGAGGGAAGTTGGGGGCAAACAGGCTGGCAGCAGAGTGGTTAGGGGGTGATCAGGCTGGCAGGCAGAAGCGGTTAGGGGCAATCAGGAAGGCAGGCAGGCAAGCAGTTGGGAGCCAGCAGTCCTGGATTGTGAGAGGGATGTCCGACTGCCCTTGAGGGGTCCCAGATTGGAGAGGGTATAGGCTGGGCTGAGGGACAACCCCCCTCCGTGCACGAATTTCGTGCACCGGGCCTCTAGTATAATACTAATTACCTATTATACATTTATATATATATATATATATATATATATATATATATATATATATATATATTATATACAACTTAAAACATCTTTAAAGTTAGACTTAATTGAAAAACATTTTTCTTTATAAACAAATATATTTAACTGAATTCATAATAATCCTATATAATAAAAGCCTAGCGATCAAAACAGCAGAACAACCAGAATGACCAGAGACCAGAATGACTGAAGCCCCTCGCCCTGGCTGGCCCACCCCCAGCAGGGACCCCCACCCTCTTCCAGGGCCCCCAGTAGGGGAGGCTGGCTGGCCCCCACCCATGCACTGGGCCTCTATCCTATATAATAAAAGAGTAATATGCAAATTGACTCTAATGGCAGAATGACCAGAACGACCACTCGACCAGTCATTATGAGGTGCACTGACCACCTTGCGGTCCCTTTCCCCAGCCGGCAGGTGGGTGGTGGGTGACATGGGTGATGCCAGGACAAGGCCCCCACCCCTCCAGTTGCCCCACACAGAGAGGGCCACCCATGGTGGGGACGGGGTTGGCGAGCGGGTGGGAACAGTCTACCTCTTGGTCCTTTCCCCTGAACGTCAGGCTCTGATCGCCCAATGGCGAATGGGGAACCAGGATGGGTGGCCGCAGGGAGCAGGGCCGACTGTAGCCAGGGAAGATGGTCCTGGATTGTGAAAGGGGACAGGACAGGCCGAGGGAACCCACCAGTGCACGATCGGTGCCAGGGAGGGATTTCGGGAGGGCTCCAGGGCGTGTCCGACCCATCTCACCCAGTCTTAATCAGCTAGAACTCAGCAGCAAGCTAACCTACCTACTGGGAGCGTCTGCCCTCTGGTGGTCAGTGTCCATCATAGCGCTGGTCAAATGAACGGTCGGACACTTAGCATATTAAACTTTTATTATATAGGATTTAGAATTGTTTATGTTTTGAGGGATATTTGGCGCTCCTATTTTCTTGAAATTAGTTTATAGTCTTGTCTTCATGTTTAGGTTGCTACAATCTAGTGCAAATTGTTTTGTTATTGTTGTTGTGTTTTATGTTGATTTACACATCTGGAATAATTTTTAGAGTGATTCCTATGTTGTCTGAAATGTTATCAAAAGTCCATCAATATTATTCCATATCGGCACCTCTTCTTGATGCTCTGTGTTATTATTCCCCAAATTGTATTGGATTTCCGTTATCTTTCTTCCTGAGTAGGGCAATTTAAGCTATTTACTTTCTGGTTGGGGAGGAGAAGTGAAAAACATTTACTCTTGGTTAGGGAGGATAGGATTTTGGGATACTAGATTTGACTCTTATGTCATTCTGGAAAAGGGAAAATCATAGAGATGGAAAATAGGTCAGCATTTGCCAGTGGTTATTAGACAGTGGGCAGCTTAATGATAAAGACAATGCACAGGGGAAATTTTAGAGTGAGGGGACTCTTTTGTATTGTTCTAGAGCAGTGTATGCATACTTCTACTTCTATTCATGTATTAAAACCCACAGACTGTACAAAGATTGAACTTTACTGTATGTGGACTCTTCAAAAATTCAACCATAATTTTGGTGAATCTCAGAATGGGATGCAGACTGTGACAAATGAATTAACTTTATTATACATATATGACATAACTCCTCTGAACAAGGTATAAGTAAAATGGAACTGCTTTAAGCAACTTTTGAAATAGTATTATGACTTAAAACTGTAATGATAAAAAAAGTAACTGTAGACTTTTGTTGATAAATTTGTTTCTCATGAGGGTACAGGTTAACAATTCTGATTCTGCTATGAATATATAAATACAGGCATTGAACAAATAAGTGTATTTTGAGATATATCCAAGCTTCTTACATAAAATCCAGAATTCCCACAAGCTCATATCACAATGTTGGAAAATATAATAATTATTTTTGTTTGCCATTATATTAAACTAATTGGATATCATTACTATAGATAATACATAGAAAAATCAAAATTTTCAACATTTATAAGAAAATAATCCCAAGTGGGTTTTACTTCATACTCAATATTACTAAAATAAATTAGAAATGTCAAAAAATTATCACACTTACCAGAAAATATTTATTATATTTCATTTGGGGGCAATTTTTGTAAGAAGAAAGTAGTTTATTAAATATCTAAGACAGATTCCTAATATTTTTTAAATGTTTTGATTTGTTAGAAAGAAAGGAAAGGAGAGAGAGGGAGAGAGAGAGAGAGAGAGAGAGAGAGAGAGAAACATCCATGAGAGAGAAAAATCAACATCTTGCACGCCCCTCCCCCGCTGGGACCCAGGACTGCAGTACCAGGCAAGCGCCCTGACCAGGAGTCTAACCACAGCAACTGGACATAGTTTTCTTTTTATTAATGGAAACAATATATTACTATTACTTTGTTTTAATCTTCACACATACATATTTTTGTTTTAAAATGTTATAGAAGCAGATTGTTCTTAGTTAAGAAAAATATTTTAATTGTTCTTTCTAATATTTTATTTTATTTTTTGAACTGTAACCCATTTTATTTTCTCTGTTTAAAATCAAACAGAAAACAAACATCTATTATGTCATACACTAACATGTTCAAAGTACATCATTTGTACAAGGGAAGGACTAAGAGCAGAAAAGTGTTACAGAGAGCCAAACAAGTGTGAGCAAGCACCTCACACAGCTTTCCAGTGGTACTGAGGAGGAGCCACTGCATAATCTCTGGCACCAAACAAAGTATTCCTTCATCTCTGTCACAACTTTACTAACTTGCATGTGCCCTGACTGGGGATCTAACCAGCAACTTTGGTGTATCGGGAAGATGCTCTAACCATTAAGGAACCTGGCCAAGGTTGTTCTTTCTAATATTTTAAGTTATGTATTTTTCTATATATCTGTACCATAGGACTTTGGAGAATGCTCATGCACACACAAGTTAATTCCAGATTCTGTTTGTTTATAAGGCCAAATGAGAAACTGGAACAATAGTTATGATGAACATGCTAAAATATATGACTAAATATTATAATGATTTTATGTATGATCATGCAGTTCCAAACATAATTTAAAATTTAAAAAAATCTCACTAATGTAGTATTTTTAATAGTTAATACCACTTACAAATATAGGCACAAATATATTTGTTCAAAATTTTTTTAGCAAATAAATAAAATAGAGCACCTATGCTGACTTTGTTAGGCATTTATCAATTAATTTGTAAGAACTGGCTATGATTGAAAGAAAACTTTTCACATGGGCAATCCTTTTATTCAGAATATGAATCACTTGGGAATGAAATATTGATAACATGCTAATTTTAATAAAAACTGCTCTTTGCTAATGCCATTATTATTAAACAAAACCTGCTCTCTATGGAAATTTTGATTTCTGGTTGTTAATAATAGTTTCAGAAATGACATTGTTTCTTCTGTTGTCTAGTCTCTAAATTTTTAAGTGTTTAACATTTTTCTGAATTTTCTAAATGCATGGCTACTTTTAAATTACTCTAAAAATATAGACAGCAGTGTTTGAAACCTAGCCTTATTTTTTCTACTTTTTTATGATACTTGAGTATGTTGCACTTTGTTCAAATTAAAGTGTCATTGTACAGACTAATATTTGGAGGGTTATCTGGTATCATTGTACAGACTACTATTGTTCCTTCAAAGCCTTTTTTCATTCTGTGAGTGGAAGCTCCTGTTCTGATGCAGCAGGGCGAGTAGCTCCCTTTGGTAAATGATTAGACATCTGCTTTCTAATTATGTACTATATAAATTGTAAACAGTGAAATCTAAGAAACTTATTCATGGTCTAGCTTAATAATGTGTGCTGATCAATACTGAATGACTTTAAAACTAATGTATAAAAATCATTTTTAAATGCATATTCTAAAATAATATTGTCATAAATACATAAAAATAGATACATCACTGACAAATATCCAACAAAAATCAAATATTACTTCAACCATACCATATTACTTCTCATTGGCACTAAAATTTTCAAGATGTTCTTCAGTTACCTAATTAAATATGTGTATATTTGCACATATGTCATTTTACTTAATAGAATATATAATGATTGTGAACATTCTTTTCTTTAATTTTAACACAATGACACCACAAATCCATGGTAAAATAAAGTAAAATCCATAATATTTCCCCCAAAAAAATTAGAGTTAGAAAAAAAAAAAGGAAATACTTGAAGAAGTGATACTGCCTTCATTTCTTAAACAGTATTTAGAGATTATTATTATCATTATCATTATTATCCCTTGTAATTCTCTAATATTTTCTCTACAGTAATCACTCTATATTTCTTACATCACCTTATAAATAAACATATAATTTGCAATTGGGCATTTCGAACACTCGGAATATTTGTTTCTGGTCCCAATCTGGACTCCTCAAGTGCACTATATAAACTATAACTTTTAATGTGGGTTCAGTGATGACTTTCAAGTATCCATAATCTCTCCCAATATTTGAAGTGTCTTTCTATACTCAGGATAAAATTTAAATATTTGACTAACATGATTTCTGTTTCACAGGCATTGATGAAAATATCAATAATGTAAAATAATCAACCTCCTTCCTCTTGTGCCTATTGCCTAAAAAATAAGCCAAAATTACTTCGACTGAAACAAAATTCTCCCAAAGTGGTTTTGTCATCTGTACATACTGCATACCTTTGATCATTTTAGCCTACCATTGTTCTGCATTCTTCCCTCACACACTGAGCCTACCTGGTTGTTCAGCTCCACTGTAAACAATAGACTTTCATTCCATAGTGATCCTATTTATGCTGTTTCAAAAAATTAGATTATTCTCCCTTTCTCACTATCCCATATCCATGACTATTCTTAAAATTTCATCTTAATTGTGTTCCTTTACTGAAGATGCCCCTTCACATAGTTGAACATTTATTTTAAGATCTCCTGATTTTCTTTCTTTTTTTAAAAATATATTTTATTGATTTTTTACAGAGAGGAAGGGAGAGGGATAGAGAGTCAGAAACATCGATGAGAGAGAAACATTGATCAGCTGCCTCCTGCACACCCCCCACTGGGGATGTGCCCGCAACCAAGGTACATGCCCTTGACCGGAATCGAACCTGGGACCTTTCAGTCCACAGGCTGACGGTCTATCCACTGAGCCAAACCGGTTTCGGCTCTCCTGATTTTCTTTATTTTTTCTTCTTATTGAATTTATTAGGGTGACACTGGTTAACAAAATTATACAAATTTCAGGTAAGTAAATATAGATTTAATAGTTTCCTTCTCTAGAGTTGTTCAACACTTATATAACTTCATATGTTTAGTTATTTAAAATTATTAGTAATTTCCAATTATTATTTGCAATTATAATTGGCGTGAATTATTCCATTGCTCTTGCCTAATTGTGATGGGTTGAGAAGTAAATTATTTCACTTTGCCCAGAAAAAAACAACAGATATTGGTGAGCACTGAAAGTCTGTAATATAACTGTGACTTCATATACTAGTTGGAACAAAACACTAAATGAGTTGGGATTTTTATATCAGATAAAAACGACTGTGTGAAAACACCTTATAACTAGAATAATGAGCTTCTCCTTCATGTGAAGATTTCAAGCCTTAGCATTCATACCTCAGTGATACTAGAGGTGTGAATGCTAAGTAGATGACCTAAATGTTTCTTCCAAATGAATGATAATTACCAATTCATTCCAATATAAAGGATACCTCAGATGTTAACCTAACCATTATATTGCAAAATTACTTCTAAGAGAGGAAAATGCACATTCTCATTCACATTTCATAATTAAACTTTCTGTAGGAGTCTCCCTTTGTAGCCCTAAATTCAGTATTTTCCTGGGGATGTACTTTTTAAAATTTATTTTACCAACACTTTAAAATTGCTTTGCATTTCCCTATGTGAAAAAAGTATTTCTTTAGATACAGTACAGAGTGTAACCCATGGTTTTATCTTGATTAGATTTTAAAATTTGCTACTATGTGTGAGATATGAGGAAAGGTCTTATTAAAATAATAAAAATTATATAGAGTAGAATGAAGTAGTTGGTAGAGTAAAACTTACCAATGAACGTTTTTATATTGGATACTATTCACTTTAAAATTTTTTGCTGAGGATTCCATCAATGATAGCAGACAAAACTTGTAATCTAGAGGACAGGACATTAGTTCAAATTGATGGACCACATTGAACTCTAACCAATGTCTTGGATATGGTAAAAGAACTGCCCAGAACTAACTTCAGGAGAGCTGGGTTTGAGAAAGGGCAACTTGTGGATGTCTAACTATTCAGAATCTCATCTTAAACTCCAATTAGAAGAAAACAATGCCTGCTTGAACTAGAGTCTTGAAAAGCCTATAAAAGAGATGATAATGAACTCTGTAGCCATAATTTTACAATTACCAGTGTAATCCAGCGCACATGAAAGTTCAATTTGACTCAATAGAATGGCTTATAAAACTGTGCTATGATTTTTATAAGTGCATTTTCTTCTATGAACAAATTCTATTTTGGAAACAATAAGACCCAATTTTACTAAGTGTGAATTCTTATTAAAAAATAGAGAAGGTAGAAATTGTTTCCTTGCTCTCTGGAAAGAGCAATGAAGAAAACAATTTCTAATTACTAAGCACCAAAATAGTTCTTCTTAGATGAATTAAACTTTCCTTAAATTAGACATTAACAGTTAAACTTTTACCATGAATATATGTAAACTGTTTTAAGTTTCAATATGTTTTAGATAAGGCCACATATAAAAATGCTCTCATATTGTCCTGCTTTTTTAAGCCATATAATAATAGAATATTCTAGATATCAATATATCATAAAATACATTCTGTTCTTACTTCCCTTTTTCATACCATCTGTCTGTCAAATCTCCTCTCCTCCCACTTCTGCTACCCACTAACACACTCATGCTCATTTATATAGGATAGAACTCTTGTTTGATGTCAACAAACTTTCAAAGAACAAGATTTTAAGTCTCTCTGTCTTTTAACTACATACACCACACAAGCAAAAAGGCAAAAAATTAAAACTATAACAGAGAAATATTATTAAAAACTGAAGCTTAAAGATACTATATAATTTGTTCAATCTCAGTAAGGTTTGGTGCCTCTCTATTTGCTCTTTGAAAAGTGAGATATATATTATTACTTACTTGCACTTTTTATGCTTTAGCATAAATTATTCCTAAATATTGAATACTAGAGGCCTGGTGCATGAAATTCGTTTATGGGGAGAGGGTCCCTCATCCTGGTCTGCACCCTTTCTCAATCTGGGACTCCTTGGGATATGTCCAACTGCCAGTTTAGACCTGATCCCTCAGGGCCTAAACCGGTAGTCAGATATCCCTCTCACAATCAGGGACCACTGGCTTCTAACTGCTCACCTGCCTGCCTGCTTGATCGCCCCTAACCACTGGCCTGCCTACCTGATTGCCCCTAACCACCCTGCCTGCCTGCCTGATCGCCCCAACTGCTCACCTGCCTGCCTGCCTAATTGCCCCTAACCACTCTGCCTGCCTGCCTGATCAGCCCTAACTGCTCACCTGCCTGACTACCTGATCGCCCCTAACCGCTTCTGCCTCAGCCCCCACCACCATGGCTTCATCCGGAAGAACATCTGGAATGATGTCTGGAAGGTCGTTCGGCTGTTTCTCTTTCACACTGATGTTTCTATCTCTCTTTCCATCTCCCTTCCTCTCTCTGAAATCAATAAAAAAATATATTTAAAAAAAATTACCATTAAACAAAGAAAACAGCCATCACATGTGTATATATACGTGTGTGTGTGTGTGTGTGTGTGTGTGGTGTGTGTGTGTGTGTGTGTGTATACGTGTGTGTGTGAGTGTGTGTATAGATATATATGGAAATTGGTCTGTGAAAAATAAATAAATTGTTCAAAATTAATCTCCTGTATATAACCCAGAATTACATATCTTCAATCAGCATTTTTTCCAGTAGATAATAATGTTTTTTGCAGTAGCTGCATAACTATTTTAAATAAAGTAATGGTTATATTGCCAGAAGAAAAAATGAATATTTTGGGAGGCTTTCAACCATTTCCCATATACCCAACAATGTACAATGGATTCTTATATATATTTTTTTGATCCTAGAAATTACTTTACCCATTGTGTTGTTTTATCCTTTTTAAAAATTAGGAAATGGGTTATTAAGGAAAAATAATAAATCCATGCTATACACAAAATTATGAATCTGTAATTTTAAAGCAAATTAGTCTAACTGCAATATAATGCTATTTTTGTACTGCACTAATTATAGATCAAGAATGACTAGGTTGCATTGTCTAAGGATAACAATAGAACTCAAAACGTTGGGGAATACCCACCTCAGAACAAGGGACTCACACAGACTGAAAGTGAAGGGATGGAAAAATATCTTTCAGGCAAATGGAAATGAAAAAAAGCTGGAGTAGCAATACTTATATCTGACAAAATTGACCTCAAAGTGAAGGCCATAACAAGAGATACGGAAGGCCATTTCATAATACTAAAGGGATTGATACAACAAGAGGATATAACCCTGATAAACATATATACACCCAATGCAGGAGCACCCAAATACATAAAAACAAAACTCCTAGAAGATATCAAGGGAGAGATTGACAACAATACAATCATAGTAGGGGACTTTAATACACCACTGACATCACTGAATAAATCCTCTACACAAAAAATCAGCAAAGAAACAGCAATCCTAAATGACTCACTAGATCAGATGGACTTAATTGACATCTTCAGAACATTTCACCCCAAAGGCACGGAATATACATTCTTCTCAAGTGCACATGGGACATTTTCAAAAATAGACCACATATTGGGTCACAAGCAAAGTCTCCCCAAATTCAAGAAGATTGAAATCATATCAAGCATCTTCTCAGACCACAATGGCATAATATTAGAAATAAACTACAATAAAAACAGCCCCCAAAATTCTAACACTTGGAAGCTGAAAAGCATGCTATTAAACAGTGATTGGGTTACCAAAGAGATCAAAGAAGAAATTAAAAACATTCTGGAAACTAATAACAATAAAAACACAACAATCCAAAATCTATGGGACACAATGAAAGCAGTCCTGAGAGGGAAGTTTATAGCACTACAGGCCTACCTCAAAAAACAAGAAAAAAATGGTAGTAAATCATCTAACTCTACAACTCCAAGAATTAGAAAGAGAGCAACAAGAAAAGCCCAGAGTGAGCAGAAGGAAGTAGATAATAAAGATCAGAGCAGAAATAAATGACATAGAGACCAAAAAAACAATACAAAAGATCAATGAAACCAAGAGCTGGTTCTTTGAAAGGATAAACAAGATTGATGAACCTCTAGCCAGGCTCACCAAGAAGCAAAGAGAGAGGACCCAAATAAACAAAATCATAAATGGAAGAGGCTAAATAACAACAGACCTCCACAGAAATACAAAGGATTGTTAAAAAATACTGTGAACAACTCTATTCTAACAAACTAGACAACCTAGAGGAAATGGACATGTTCATAGAAAAATACAACCTTCCAAAACTCAATCAGGAAGATTCTAAAAATCTCAATAGGCCAATAACTATGGAAGAAATTGAAGTAGTCATCAAAAAACTTCCAACAAACAAAAGCCCACGGCCAGACAGCTTCACAGGGGAGTTTTAACAAACAATCAAGAAAGAACGAAAACCTATCCTCCTCAGACTATTCCAAAAAATCCAAGAGAAAGGAACACTTCCAAGCTCATTCTATGAAGCCAGCATCACCCTAATATCAAAACCAGATGAAGACATTACATAGAAAGAGAATTACAGGCCAATATCCCTCATGAACATAGATGTCAAAATCCTCAACAAAATTCTAGTAAATTGGATCCAGCATTATATCAGAAAGATCGTACACCATGAACAAGTAGGATTTATCCCAGAGATGCAAGGATGGTACAATATCCACAAATCAATAAACGTGATACATCACATAAACAAATTGAGAGATAAAAATCACATAGTCATATCAATTGATGCAGAAAAAGTATTTGACAAAATCCAACACCCTTTCTTGATAAAAACTCTCAGCAAGGAGGGAATAGAAGGATCATACTTCAACATAATAAAAGCCATATATGGCAAACCCACAGCCAACATCAAACTCAATGGGCAAAAACTAAAAACATTTCCCCTAAGAACAGGAACAAAACAGGGATGCCCACTCTCACCATTCCTGTTCAACATAGTACTGGAAGTACTAGCCATTGCGATCAGACAAGAAGAAGAAATAAAAGGCATCCAAATTGGAAAAGAAGAAGTAAAACTGTCATTATTCACAGATGACATGATATTGTACATAGAAAACCCTAAAGACTGCATCAAAAATTATTAGCCTTAATAAATCAATTCGGAAATGTAGCAGGATACAAAATTAATGCCAAGAAATCTATGGCATTTCTATATACCAATAATGAATTTACAGAAAGAGAGACTAAAAAAGCAATCCCATTTACCATCACACCAAAAAAAATTAAGATACCTAGGAATAAACTTAACTAAGGAGGTAAAAGACCTATAAAAGGAAAACTACAGGACACTGAAAAAAGAAATAGAGGAAGACATAAACAGATGGAAGAACATACAGTCTTCATGGATTGGTAGAATCAACATCATTAAAATGTCCATACTACTCAAAGCAATCTATAGATTCAATGCACTCCCCATTAAAATATCAAGGGCATATTTCACAGACCTAGAACTTACTTTCCAAAACTTCATTGGGAATAAAAAAGACCCCAAATAGCCACAGCAATCCTGAGAAAGAAGAACAAAGTAGGTGGGATCTCAATACCAGATATCAAGCTGTATTACAAAGCCACTGTTCTCAAAACAGCATGGTACTAGCACAAGAACACACATATAGACCAATGGAATAGAATAGAGAACCCAGAAATCGACTCAAGCCACTATGCTCAATTGATATTTGACAAAGGAGGCATGAACATACAATGGAGTCAAGACAGTCTCTTCAATAAATGGTGTTGGGAAAATTGGACAGATACATGCAAAAAAATGAAACTAGACCACCAACTTACACCATACACAAAAATAAACTCAAAATGGATAAAGGACTTAAACATAAGATGGGAAACAATAAAAATACTAGAGGAATCCACAGGCAGCAAAATCTCAGACATATGCCGAAGCAATTTCTTCACTGATACTTCTCCTAGGGCAATGGAAACTAAAGAGAAAATAAACAAATGGGACTACATCAAAATAAAAAGCTATTTGCACAGCAAAAGAAACAATCAACAAAACAATAAGAAAGCCCAATGCATGGGAGAACATATTTGCCAATGTTATCACTGATAAGGGCTTAATCTCCAACATTTACAGGGAACTCATTCAACATAACAAAAGGAAGATAAACAACCCAATCAAAAAATGGGCAACGGACCTAAATAGATACTTTTCAAAAGAAGACACAAAGAAGGCCAAGAGACATATGAAAACCTGCTCAAAGTCACTAATTATCTGAGAGATGCAAATCAAAACGATAATGAGGTACCATCTCACACCTGTCAGAATGGCTATCATCAACAAATCAACAAACAGACAAGTGCTGGCAAGGATGTGGAGTAAAAGGAACCCTCCTGCACTGCTGGTGGGAATGCAGACTGGTGCAGTCACTGTAGAAAACAGTATGGAGTTTCCTCAAAAAACTAAAAAAGGAACTCCCATTTGACCCAGTGATCCCACTTCTAGGAAATTAGCCCAAGCAACTAGAAACACCAATTAGAAAGGACATATGCACCCCTATGTTCATAGCAGCACAATTTACAATAGTTAAGATTTGAAACAGCCTAAGTGCCCATCAGCAGATGAGTGGATTAAAAATCTGTTGTACATCTACACAATGGAATACTACGCTGCGGTAAAAAAGAAGAAGTTCTTACCATTTGCAACAGCATGGATGGAACTGGAGAGCATTATGCTACGTGAAATAAGCCAGGCAGAGAAAGATAAATATCACATGATCTCACTCATTTATGGAATATAATGAACAACATAAACTGATGAACAAAAATAGATCCAGAGGCAGAGAAACATCGATCAGACCATTAAAACTCAGAGGGAAGGTAGGGGAGGGTGGGGGTAAGGGGGAGAGATCAACCAAAGTACTTGTATGCATGCATATAAGCCTAACCAATGGACACAGACAACAGGGGGGTGAGGGCATGAAGGGGGGGATAGGGGGAGTAAGAGGGGAATAAGGACACATATGTAACACTGTAATCAATAAAGAAGTTTAAAAAAATTAGAATAAAAACTTTGGGGAAAATCACATATATTGGATGTTTAAGGATACTTTTTTGTATAATGTTTAGTAGTTTTCATTTTGAACATTCTCTCCAGAACTAGTGACAATTTTCTCTTTCCCAACATTCTGTTCTTATTCCTAAGAAGGATTTTTTTCAGCTTTAGTGAGATATAATTGACATATAGCATTGTCTAAGTTTATCTTATAACTGAAAGTTTGTGCCCTTTGACCAACTTCTCTCAATCTCCATTTCCCTCAATCCCAGACCCTAGTAAACATCAATACACTGTTTTATGTTCACAAAAAGGATGTTAGATGTGATGCTGTAAATTGGACTCAGAGTACAGTGACAAGCCCCTTACACTGGAAAACTCATTCAATACTAACCTTTATTTTGAATGGGGAGCCGCGGGCTTGCATTTCAGAATCTATTTTAGAATCTATTTAGTACATAACTTCTAGATGGAAAGAGAGTGTACTTTCTAAATAGAAAAATAGTCTAGATGGAAACTGTGTATCTGGTTATTCTTTCATTGTTTTACACTCCAGAATTCTTGATAAAAGTACTCTCAAAGAGAAGTAGCCCTGCACTTGGCTGTGCCTTCAATATGTGGCAATCAATTTTCTTCAGCCTTCCCAAATTAGATGGACTCTGACCAAGTAGTGGCAGAAGGAAAATGTGCTTCAGTATTAGCTTGTTAGTGGCAATTCAGCCATATGTTCAGAGAGCATATATGGAACGCAGTAAAATCATGTGAGACAACACACAGGTGTTAGATAAGTTGCAGTCATGGTTTAATTTACCTTCTTCAGTTGATTTTCAAACACTTGCTTTCTACAAACAATACTGTAATAACCAATCTCATATGTATCTCATTTTAAACATGTGCAAGAGTTTATCTAACGTGCATACATAAGAAATTATCGCTGTGTAATGACATTTGTCTGTATATATGAATTTTTTGTGTATTATATAATTTTCTAGGTAGTTGAAACATAACACAAGGGAAAGTGACATATATCAGTTCTGCAGCGATGGAGCCCAGTCAGTTTCTTCCTGAGGTGCCGCTCCTGCTTTTAAGTAGCTCCGTGTTTGTCATTTTTCCTCTCCATTGCGTACGGCTGGTTTACAGTTGGCAGCGTCTCCTTCATTGCTGTTCACAGTTCAGTAACAGATATTAGTTGCCAATCATGTATGAAGCTTTAGCTTGATCATCAGTCTTCAGAGTCAGACTGAAATGGAAATGATAGGACAGGTCAACAAATAAGTGGTGCAAGACAACACATGACAATACAGAACATGGGCTTTATCGTTTTTAAAATAATCTGATTTAAAATTTCCTGTGTTAGATTAAATACGGCCACAGAATAGTTGCTATTACTTTTATTAAGAAGTGAAGCATAGGGGACTCTTTCCCCCTCCCCATGTGGGAGTCTGTACTTGTTCTTCAATAAATTTCTACATTTGCTATACCAAAAAACACACAAACCAAACAAAAAAAGAAGTGAAGCATATTTTCCCAATCTCTCACCTGACCTTGCAACTTGCTTGGCAGGAGCAATTATAATATAATTAGGCTTCTGAGATCCATTTTTAGGAAACCTTGTAGCTTCTGTTCTCACATTCTTAGAACCAGACCCTAGCCTATGCAAAAGACTGGGATGAAAGACTATGTAGAGAAAAGTCCAGCCATCCCACCAAATCCAGCAACCCCAGCCCAGCCCCTAGACAACAGATGCATGAGCTCGCTCAGGCAAGACCAGCAAGTAGCCATTCAGGCAACCCATAGAATTGAAAGGAATAATGTCATTGTTTTAAGTCACTAAATTTGGGGTAGTTTGCTACATAGCCATCGATAACTAAAATTCTGCCTCTTGGTATTATAAGAAAACAAAGATAATGTGTACTTGGTAATTGTATACATATTTGTTCAGTCTCTTCACTAAAAAATAAGTCCATATCTGGGTTTATTTTTCTGTAACCCTTAGTTTCCTTCCCACAATTACTGGCCAATTTTTAAAGAATCAGATTACTTATATTGATAGTAAGCATTAATGTCCATTATTACATAAGTAATATGTATGGATAATAGTAATTTCATTAATTTAATCCTTTTATCCATAAATTGTAAAATTATTTTATCTTGAAAAATAATTAATTTGTATGGTTTAATATATATTCAGATCAAATCATTCAAATACGAACTTACATTGTTACTTTTTAATCAGAATTTAGTTCCATCCTGGAACAATTAAACCATATGCAAATGTAACATTGGAACATTGTTGTCACCACGCACAAATCCTGCCTTTGTCCTGCTAGCCTCAGATATGATTTACTTTTTGTGATGTTTTTCTAACAAATATCAAAATCCCAATGGGTGATGACACACATAAATCCCTTTGAAGTCGCCACTCCTTAGACTTGGTATAATTCAGCAAATGGTAAAAACAAAAACTGACATTGAAGCATGCTGCAATATGCATAGTGAGCAAGGCCCTCCTGGGCTGATGATAGAAGTTCCACTTACTGTTCAGTTTTGAAAAATATAATTACAAAGTAATTATAATGCAGTTTTGTAATTTTCACATTGTCTCTTCAGTCCAGATCTCAGTCTCTTCAAGAGGCACTATATCAAAGATCTATCAATTCTTTGCTAATGAAATAGGGAGAATGTTTGTTTTTCTCCTCTCTCTCTCTGTCTCTCTCTTTGATCTAATGAGTAAAAATCAAATGCTCATGTAATTCATCCAAGTGATTTAAAGTCTTGCAGCAGTGGAATTGCTCTGCAGCTTGAAATTAGCAATCCTGCCCTGGGATTCTCAGGCTCAGGAAAAGTCCAGAATTGTCTATTTGCAGTCATGGGATTAGAGATGTCATCTCATCTGTCATTGGCCACTGCTTATGTGAGGTCTCCAAAGCTGCATTACATTATAATTATAACAATTATAACAATATATGCAGTGCAGTTATTCTTTCCTATTTAATAGGGAAATGAACTAAGATTTAAATACACTATCATATATTATATTGTTTTTAAAAGGCAGATTTATAAAATTTATTTCAAATTTATTGATGTCAAACCTTTCTGTTTCCCACTATATTTTGATGCCTGTGACATAACTTCCTTAAGTTTGAAATACTTATCTAAGTTATTTTTGGAGGAAAGATATATTCTGCTATTGGTGGCTCAAATATCCTAAAAATGCTTGTTTATAGGCATTCTTATATTAACCCTGAAATGCTGAGATATAAAATTTTAAAAATTCTTAAATGATCTATTTTCTCATGCCTGTGACTCATACACAAAAATATTGTATATGCGATGTTAATTTAATATTCACTAAGCATCCATTTTGATTTCAGAGATATGTGACAAATTTTTATTCTGCACATTTAGTTAATAGCTCCATAAAGTAAGTCACTCTGGTAGAGACAGAGCCCTGAGGCGAGGGGAGTGGAAAAGTTTTTCCATACTTATAAGCCTCCCCTTGCAGTCTCCACAGAAGACTAGAAAATAGGGCCCAGCTCTTCCAGTACTTAAAATTCCTTGACTCAAGTATACATAATTGTTATTATTATAATTCAATGCCCATGGACTCTTAATAAAACAGTTCATCGAGATATGTTTTAGATGTGAAATTTACAATCTTTGTTAAAAGTGGTTTGCCATTTTATAACTTTAAAAGTATTTTTCAGTAAAACTTGCAAATTACTTGTTTCAAAATGCATCACTCATCCTGGTAATAATTTAGTTGCATAAAGAAGATAGAAGTACAAGTTATTTTGCTAAATCCTACTTCCTATGTAGAGTGCTATTTGCAAAGAACACCATGTTACCCCAGACAGACATTTAAAGCTATTCCATAAATATTCGATACAAAATTTAAGTACATTTTGATACTCAGTTTAGGATTTGATTTAATGGCACTGACGCTGACATCTATAATAATAAAAGCGTAATATGCTAATTAGACAAGATGTCCTTCCAGACGACCTTCTAAACAAAGCCAGGGCTGCGAGAGAAGCCCAGATCCCAGGTGCCAGAGGGAAGCCCGGGTCCCGGGTGCCAGAGGGAAGCTGTGCCGGCAGCCGGGAGAAGGAAGGCCTACTCGCATGAATTTCGTGCATCGGGCCTCTAGTTTAATATGAAAGAGACTCTCGTTTGTTGTCTCTTTTGTGGAACAAATCTGAATTACTTTACAGCTATATCTTTATAAATTATAAATACATATAAAAGATGTAAATTAATTGTATTTATAGTTCAAATAATTTTCATAGAAAATCGTTAATTTCTGGAAGATTTTTCTTCTCACAGGCAGTCCAATTCAGTCAGCTGGCCAAAGTTCCTTCTCAATTCCTTGGGTGGATGTTTGCCCCTACAGGTAGTGTCTCAAAATGCTTACCCCACAGTTCATTTCCATTTCCTCTGCAGATCCAATAGGCATTCCTGGAATTTGAAGGGCATTTAAGGAATTCACTGTTTTTTAGTTTATTGACCGAAACTTAAGCTTGTAGACTTCTGTTTTTACCCCAAATGCATTAAGTGAAATCTAATATTGGAGCTTCAGATTAGTACCCAACAGGATGTTTTTTTCATAATCTATGCTTTAGTCCATTACCTGGTAACCTGTCTTGTATTTCATTCACTCTGAGGCTATCCTTTGTCTTGCCTTCTCTTTTTTATCAGAAATTGTGGTTCTACCCTTGGACTCCCATCATAAAAAATTGTTCAGCAAACTGTGGGATGTTCTTAAACCCAGTTACTAAAACTATTCTGTTCATTATTTTCTGTACTATATTTTTCTATTACACTCTGATTACTTCTATAAACAGACATTTGACTCAATAAGTTGTATTAAATTGTCTTGCACTGTCACAAACTATGTATCTCATTTAGTAGCTACTTCTATTATTTATAGAAAGATGGATAATAGATTGATAGAGATGTATGCATTTTGATGGTATATATTGTAGCATATATACAAGTTTATATATATATATATACTAGAGGCCCGGCGCATGAAATTCATGCGTGGGTAAGGTCCGCAGGCCTGGCCTGTGATCAGGGCCATCTTCCCCGGCTGCCCGCAGCTGGCCCCGCCACCCAACACCACCCACTCCCAATTCCCCATTCACCATTGGGTGATCAGATCCTGCTGACTGGAGGGAAGAACAGAGAGGTCAGCCATTCCGTCCACTTGCCTGCCCTGCCCCCCCCGCCGCCACCCACTCCTGGTTCCCTGTTCACCATCAGGCAACTGAAGCCTGCTGGCTGGAGGGAGGGATCAAGAGATCGGCCATTCCACCTGCTCGCCGGCCCCGCCCCCCGCCACCACCCACCCTGTTCCCCATTTGCCATCAGGCTCTGATAGCCTGATGGCTGGGGGAAGGGAACGAGAGGTGGTCAGTGTGCCTCATACTGACTGGTCGAGCGGTTGTTCTTGTCATTCCGTTGTTAGGGTCAATTTGCATATTACCCTTTTATTATATAGGATACGCATATATCTATATCACTGTGTATAACAAAAATAAATACATGTATTTTATACCAATACTAGAGGCCCGGTGCACGAAATTCGTGCACGGAGGGGGGTTGTCCCTCAGCCCAGCCTGTACCCTCTCCAATATGGGACCCCTTGAGGGATGTCCAACTGCCCGTTTAGGCCCAATCCCACCAGGATCGGGCCTAAACGGGCAGTCAGACATCCCTCTCACAAACCAGGACTGTTGGCTCCCAACTGCTTGCCTGACTGCCTTCCTAATTGCCCCTAACTGCTTCTGCCTGCCAGCCTGATCACCCCTAACCACTCTGCTGCCAGCCTGTTTGCCCCCCACTTCCCTCCTCTGCTGGCCTGGTCATCCCTAACTGCCCTCTCCTGCAGGGTTGATCACGTCCAACTGCCCTTCCTTGCAGGCTTGGTCCCTCTCAACTGCCCTCCCTTGCAGGCTTGGTCCCTCTCAACTGCCCTCCCTTGCAGGCCGGGTGCCTCCCAACTGCCCTCTCCTGCTGGCCATCTTGTCGTGGCCATCTTGTGTCCACATGGGGGCAGGATCTTTGACCACATGGGGGCAGCTATATTGTGTGTTGCAGTGATGATCAATCTGCATATTACTCTTTTATTAGATAGGATAGAGGCCTGGTACAGGGGTGGGGGCCAGCTGGTTTGCCCTGAAGGGTGTCCCTGATCAGGGTGGGGTTCCCTTGGGGCGTGGGGTGGCCTGAGCAAGGGGCCTGTGGTGGTTTGCAGACCGGCCATGCCCCCTGGCAACCCAAGCGGAGGCCCTGGTATCTGGGATTTATTTTCCTTCTACCATTGAAACTTTGTAGCCTGGAGCAAAGCCAAGCCTGGGGCTCCCTCCGAGGCAGGCAGCCATTTGTATTGGGGTTATAATTGAAACTTTGTTGCCTTAAGTGGGTGGGCCCGGCCAGGGTGTGCGGAAAGCTTTGCTTCCCCTGTTGCCAGTGGCAACCCTGGCCTGCTCTCTCAAGCTCCATTCTGCCGCCATTTGTTTTAATTTGTTTACCTTCTATAATTGAAACTTTGTAGCTTGAGTGGAGGCTTAGGCCTGGCAAGGGCAGGCAGAAAGCTTGGCTTCCTCTGTTACCTAGGAAACCTTGCTCTCTGTGGCTGTAGCCTTCTTGGTTTGGGTTAATTTGCATACTCGCTCTGATTGGATGATGGGCGTGGCTTGTGGGTGTGGCTTGTGGGTGTGTCGGAGGTATGGTCAATTTGCATATTTGTCTATTATTATATAGGATATAGATGTGTTTATACCAATAACTAACAAAAACTAAATATTTTACTATGTGTCATACAACATCCTGAGCAATTTTCACATTTTGATTTATAATGCAGGTATTATTTTACGTATTTTACATAAGAAGAAAGTAAAGCACAAAATCACATGGCATTTAAATCACCTTCTTAATTTCATGCAGCTAATAAATGACAGAAGAGAAATCCAGTTATTCAAACTGGACTTCTCAAAGGAAACACTTTATAATATGTACAGAAATCCTAAGAAAATTTTTGAATCCTTAAAATCATACATGAGAAGGTGATGTGCTATAGTCTTGTCCTAAGAAATACGATTTTGCCCGCTACCAGCAAGGTTCCCTGACAGTGCCTAAGGAAATACAGTTGCTGTCTCTCATCACACCACATATTTCTGCAGTCAGGCCTTAGCCAGCAGGATGGAGAATATTGCTATAGGCAGCACTGAGAATTGCCTCTAGCCTAGCTATAAGGCTTCACTGAAATGGGAATACATTAACCCTTTGCACTCGCTTGCTTTTTTCTCGATTCCTTTATTCTACTCGGGATTTAATTTTTTAAATACCCCAGATTTTACAAAGCGCGGCAGTAGAATAAAAAACTGGAGTTTCTTTTCATACAAAGTTATTTATTTGGATTTTTTTATATTTCAAATTATAGATACATTCAAAGATGCTAACCGTGTTGAGTCACTCAACATCCGAGTGCAAAAGATTAAACATTTCACCTATCCTCTACCTTACAGGGAAGTCTTGGGACTGGGTGATGATTCATGAGAGAAAGTTTGAGACTTACCTCCCAATGTCCATTGAGTTTGACCAATCTCTATAGGTATATAATCCTACCTAATAAAAGGGTAATATGCAAATAACCATCACTCCGCTACACCCATGATTGGGCCAGTGGGAGGCTGGGGGAGGAACTCAGGGTGGCCTACCTGGCCATTGAGAGGCATGGGGGGCGGGCCTATCCGAACATTGAGAGGCGCCAGAGGCTTTTGGCCTGGTGCACCAGCGGACCCCCTGCCATCGATTGCAGGGAGCTGGGGGTTTCTTTGACCTGGTACACCAGCAGACACCCTGCGATTGATCACCTGGGCAGGGAGCTTGGGGTCTGCTTTTGGCCTGGGCAGGAGCGGACCCCCTGCGATTGATTGTATGGAGCTGGGGGTTTGCTCCTGCCCAAAAGGCTTTCGGTCTGGGAAGGCCTGGGCAGGGGCTGAGCCGGTGATCAGAGGGAGCTGGAGAGGCCTGCCCAGGCCTAAAGCTTTGGCCAGAGGCTTTAGGCCTGGGCAGGGCCCAGCCCTCCATTGGTGTGAACTATTGAGGAAACACCTTTTCTGACTGCACATTGGCTAAGCTTCCTGTATGCCACTGGTAATATTCTTAGTAACTTGGGTAATAAGAATCCAAAAAGGTGATCTAGGGTTTTTCCACCACACTTCTGGAGAAAAAAATGAAGGTCCACTGCTGGAGGGCTAAGAAATGTCATATCCTGCCCTAGCCGGTTTGACTCAGTGGATAATGCCTCAGCCTGCAGACAGCAGGGTCTGGGTTTGATTCTGATCAAAGCATGTACCTAGGTTGCAGGCTCCTCCCTGGCCGGGGTCCAGATCAGGGCTCATGCAGGAGGCAACCAATCAAAGTGTTTCTCTCTGTCTTTCCCTTTCTCTTCCATATTCTCTAAAAGTCATTGGAAACATGCCCTCAGGTGAAGATAAAAAATAAATAAAGAAATCCATATCCTATGAAAGACACAACTTGAAAATGCCTAAAGAAAGTTGTCATTTTTCTTGGTGAAGGGACTGGAGTCCATGTTGATGAAAACACCTTGGTGGCTGTGGTGACTGACAGTGGCTGCAGCAGTGGGTGATGGGGCTGGTGCCTTCCCCTGACCAGCCCAGTTGCCTCCCACAAAGGGAGGCCAGACTGTGGCTTAGGTATGCTCCCTGTGGGGCACGGGCCTAAGCCGTCAGTAGGACATCCCCTGAGTGCTCCCAGTATGTGAGAGGGGGCAGGTTGGGCTGAGGGACCCCTGACCCCCAGTGCACGAATTCCGTGCACTGGGCCCCTAGTCTATAATAATAAAAGCATAATATGCTAATTAGACTGGACATCCTTCCAGATGAAGCCAGTGCTGCGAGGGAAGCCCAGATCCCAGGTGCCAGAGAGAAGCCGGTGTTTGCAGCTGGGGGAAGAAAGGCCTACTCTTGCATGAATTTCATACAACAGGCCTCTAGTGACATAATATTAAGGACAGCCAATGAGTAATTTTGACTTCAGAAATAAATTTATCTAATATGATCCTATTTAGAACATAGCCTAAGTAACTATAAACATTATTATAATTATATAAATATTACATAATATATATTATAATTGTATATGTATAATTATAATAGTATGTGGGGACCACATTTCTATGTTATAATTTGTTTTCAATATAGATATTTATGATAATTTTGGAATTATTTTATTTAAAATTTGAAACAATATACCTTCTTGAAACTCATCATATATGTGATATATAGAATACTGAATATAATTATCCAACATTAGAAAAACAACATATATTGCCGAAACCGGTTTGGCTCAGTGGATAGAGCGTCGCCCTGCGGACTCAAGGGTCCCAGGTTCGATTCCGGTCAAGGGCATGTACCTTGGTTGCGGGCACATTCCCAGTAGGGGGTGTGCAGGAGGCAGCTGATCGATGTTTCTAACTCTCTATCTCTCTCTCTTCCTCTCCTCTCTCTTCCTCTCTGTAAAAAATCAATAAAATATATTTAAAAAAAAGAAAAGAAAAACAACATATCACATATACAGAGCATAGCATATGAAATTGGAGTTGTGGTTCTTAAATATTATATTTAAAATTATAAATATTGTATTCTAATTTTTAAATATTATATTATCTTTTTTCCTGTGGCTGTAGCTGCAGTTTTGTTACCAATTTAGCATGAGAACACTATACCATAATAATGGAGCATGAATTTCCTGCAGTGTGTGTGTTTATTATACAATTATATTTATAAACATGTACCATACATATTATAATGTTACAGAAAACCGAAGAAGAACAAAGCAATACTTAGAGAGATGGAGTTACATTTATTATGCGTGGGTCTAGAGGAAAATGTCTCTCAAATTCTGGGCCCCAACATGCAGGAATTTTCCCTATTTATATGTTTTTAACTTCTTTGTCTCCCAAATATGGAGTGTTTCCGTCCCCTTTAGCAAGTTCTTAAAGAGCCCGTATGTGCTGGGGCCTTGAGACCTCAACCAGAGGCCTGGCCTGGCACCAGCACTGATAACCTTGTCTGGGAAGGTTTAATGGCCTCTCTGAAGTGGGAGTAGTCTTAGCAAGCAAGAATTTACAGAAGCCAAATAGCAGGGTTAAAATTTAAAACAGCAGTTTTTATATAAGATGGATGCTTCATTCCCCACTGGTTTTATGTGCATGAGTCAAATCATTGACTCTTAGTCATTGTAGTTATATTTACCCCTGAGGACTATAATCTTAATTTTCTGCCTAATAAAGTTAGTGGGCCTTCTTATAAGATAAGGGCCCGGAATGAGGGCCAAGAGTAATCTTTAGAGAGTCCGAAGAGTCCTGGACTCTCAATTTTTCCTGGGCTGTCTTAAGCTGGGTGTGATGAAACCACGTTGGGATTCAATTGACCTTGACTGCCGTGGAGGTGGTCCTTTCCAGGTAGGAGTCAGTCCTTGGATGGCAAATACCTTTACCCAAACAGAGTCACCCGGGTGGAAGGGATGAACCAGATCAGAAGTTGGTACAGGCAGAGCATCCCAGATGCTTCCTGGGTAGACTATAAAGCCTGTAAGAACTTGAATAAAGACTGGTTATGGATTTTAGCTTTTCTAGATTGGGTAGGTCAGGATCTGGAAGAGTCACTAGAATCTGTAGACACCCCAGTACATAAGGGCTCTTTAAGAACTTGCAAAAGGGGCCGGAAACACTCCATATTTGGTAGACAAAGAAGGTAAAAACATATAAAGAGGGAAAATTCCCGCATGTTGGGGCCCAGAATTTGAGAGACATTTTCCTCTGGACCTGCGCGTAATAAATGTAACTCCATCTCTCTAATTATTGCTTTGTTCTTCTTCGGTTTTCTGTAACAATATGTTAATATATTAAACTGATTTTAATTTAACACCAGAAGCTTAAGCAAATTTTATTTTAACATTTATAGCAGTACATATTTGTATGACTACCCCTTCCCTTCCACTCTCTCTAAAAGAAAAAAAAAAAATCAATGGAAAAAATATTCTTCTGTGAGCATTAAAAAACCCTCCTTTTATTGTATTGCATTTCAGGCAGCTTAATGGTTTGAGAATTTTTTCTCCAAATAACTTTAATATAATTTATCTTTCATGACTCATTACATGGTATTATATTCAAACTTTTATATCTTACAATGTAAATCTGAATTCCTACTGTTACCTAATGAAAGGTTAACCTTATGAAATGTGAGACAAGGAATAACAATTGAATTATTCAGACAGATTCCAAACTTTAGAATGAATATATTAGATGTGTGTGTGTGTGTGTGTGTGTGTGTGTGTGTGTGTGTGTGTGTGTAGTTTTAAGGGACCAGAGTAGCTCCTAAGAAACTTTCAAATAACATTGAACCAAGAAACAATGATGTGATAAAGTGATAGTATACATAAGGGGCAATAAAATTGTTATGAAGTATATACTGGAATTCATTTTATGACCAAAATAAAATTAGATAAAGTGTCTTACTAGAAGTAGAAGAACATATAAATATATTTTGTATTTGGAGAAATATGAAGACTATATGTAGGTGAAGGAAGGAGGGAGAATTCGCAGTAGAAAAACCTAAGAGAAGTATCAGGGGCCAACAATAATTTTTTTTTATCCTTATGCCAACTAGATGCCTGGTCAGAGAGGTGTCTACAAGGGTCTACATAATCCATCTGTCAGGTTTACATTTGAAAAGAATACAGTGACAAATACATGAAGGGTTGAGTAGGGTTAAGTGGTAGAGTTAGTAGAAGAAATTATATCAGGAGATCCCATTAAAATATTGTAATAATTTTAAAAGTAAGAGAGACTGATATAATAAATATTTAGTAGTTAATATCACTAGATATTGGTATTTTGTTTGATATGTGTGTATGTGCATTTGTGTATGAGGAAGGGATGGGGGTCAAAGAAGATATGAGTTCTGCCACCCAAAGAAGGTGAGGTCTCTAAGCCTCCAATAAGCAGTTTCTTACAGAAAACCTAACTCAACCTAGACCCAATCTGGTTCTTACCCCAGCACATCACTTGAAACAAAGAAGGTGCAGTCAGTAATTGCACTGAAACTCTGAGCCATTTTCTAAGTCTGTATTGCCTTGAGTTTTGGATTTTAATTGACATTGTGAAATAAATACTTAAACCATCCTAATTTTTATACTTTTGGCACAAAATTGTTCAAGCATTTTCCAGGCCTTAGTTTCAAACTGATAAATCAGTTATTTCTTATGGAATTTTAAGGTAGTTAATACAAAAAATTCAACATTATAAAATGTTATAATTTAACATGAAATAAATTACTGTTACTTAATGAGAGTGATTTTTCTATGTGTTTGATCCATAGTGTGGACGAAAGGGGCCACATGCTGACCTGACAAGCTCAGGGGGGGCCTGCATGGCGGTCTTGCAAACTCAGAGACCTAAAGTAACCACAAAGAATGGTCTGAAATTAAACTTTAACTAAACGCAGTTATGGTGGGCAGTTACATCCTAGGCCAGTATCTTCACTGACAAGGTCAACCTTTACCTTAACTGAGCCTATCTGTTTTTTTGCATCTATAATAACATACCCTTGAAATGTCTGGGTAACTTGTAACTTCCCTTTTTCTGGAGCCCTGGGACACAACCAAATGTGGTGGCTGCCAGGACAGATACCACAAATTCCTTCATTATCATGTTAATTGTTCCTGCATTCACCTAAGTATGTGTCCATCATTTTACTTTTTATCCAATCCCAGGGGTTTCCTCCGCTTTGCTTTATCCCACCTCCTTAATCGATCACCAATGAATTTCATGTAACCCACCTATGTCCCTCCTTTGATTGAAATGTATAAACACAAATGTAACCCGCCATTCTCTGGAGCATTATCTCAATTTGTTGAGGTTCTGCTTCCTGGCATATGTCGACAGTTTGGCTCAAATAAACTCACAAAAATTCTTTACAGGTTTCAATGTTGTTTTTTACGTTAAAAGTAGCATATGATAAAAAAAAATACATCTTTCTGTTAGTTAGAATTACCACCAAAATATATTTAATTTTTAGAAATTTTGTCTAGAATTTCAGAAATTTAATGTGGACTTTATAAATAATAAAGGTCAGTTTTACTTGTTAATTTAATAAAGTAATTTTACATATACAATTACATTATCAGGACTATGTGTCATTCATTACTTAGTTTTAATTCTCATTCTTTAATACTTATTATTTGCCACACATGTTCATTGAACCTGGTGGAATTACCTAATTACTCTGCATCTTTATATTCTGGGACAATATGTTCCATCTTCAAAAACTTTGTTCTTTGTTGAAATGAATCATCTCTCTGATATTTCCAAAGCTGGTTTCCAATTCAGTCCCTGAGAATGTGTGAAGCATCCATCTTATATAAAAACTGCTGTTTAAATTTTAACCCTGCTATTTGGCTTCTGTAAATTCTTGCTTGCCAAGACTACTCCCACATCAGAGAGGCCATTAAAACTTCCCAGACAAGGTTATCAGTGCTGGTGCCAGGCCAGGCCTCTGGTTGAGGTCTCAAGGCCCCAGCACATACAGGCTCTTTAAGAACTTGCAAAGGGGGCCAGAAACACCCCATATTTGGGAGACAAAGAAGGTAAAAACATATAAATAGGGAAAATTCCTGCATGTTGGGGCTTAGAATTTGAGAGACATTTTCCTCTGGACCCGCACGTAATAAATGTAACTCCATCTCTCTAAGTATTGCTTGGTTTTTGTCCGGTTTTCTGTAACATGTGCACTTAAAATATCACTACCTAGGAAGTGCTTTAAGCACTACGTGATCCATTGTATTTCCTCTTGATACTTTCTGCTGTTCCTTTTATTCCAAGCACATAGATATCTCAAACATAGCAATTTATTTTTTCAAACTAGTTGGTTGTCTATCTCCCTCTGATAAGTTGCGTTGAGGCCAGGACAATCTCTGCTATTTTTCATGGTGCATTCTCAGCATATAACACAATGCTGAACAATTGCTAAGAAAGTCCTCTTCCAAGGGACATCTTCAGATACCTGGAAATTATCTTATTTCCTGATTTTTTTTTTTCTTATTTGGCTTAGTTATCTCCAAATATGACTTAGTTTTGAGACCTTTCTCCATCCTAATTGCTTTTTGAAATTGAAACAGGAATTTTAGGGGGTGAAAAAGACAGGTTTTAGGAAATTTTAGAAATTAAGGGGACCATGGAAGAAGCACAGGGCTACAGAGCAGAAGAAGGTACATTTCCATAGAATGGGGGAGCTGGAAAGCTGCAACAGGTCCATTTCCATAGAATGAGGGAGCTGGGAACAGCAAAAGGCCTATATTTACCAAATAAAGAGAAGGAAGCCCTTCATCCAGAAGGAGAAGAAGAGAGCCCAAAGGGAATAGGAAACCAATAGGGAAGGAGGGGGGCGGTGGAGAACCTCACATGTCCCATGTAAAGTTCACCTTTGAGCCCAGGAGTTACTATAGTAACCAGTCTGAGGGAATAGTGACCAATCAGAGGGGATATCAAGGCACCAGGACCTACAGCCTTTATAAGCCTTGGGGAAAAGGAATTCAGTGGGAGTCCATTCTGTGGGACTCTTTCCCTCTCCCCATGTGGGAGTCTGTACTTGTTCTTGAATAAATTTCCACCTTTGCTATTCCACTTTCTGTCCGTGGATTCATTCTTCGATTCCAGTGGACAAAGAATCTGGGTTCCAGTCCAAAAATTCCGTATCAATATATTTCAGGATGTCTAAATACTTTTTAATTTATAATTCCTAGTAATGAATGCAATTGATTATATATGTCTTTATATTTTTTGTCAAATGCATCAAAATATTAACACTGATATTATTGAACTATCATTTCAAATATTTTGAGCCTGCTAAGTCTCATCCCCTTATGATTTTATTTCTCATCTATGATTTCTATACAAACTGATACTCAAATATAGTATTCTGGAAAATTTATTCACATTTCCACCCCATCTTTTTTTTTTTTTAAAAGGGGTAGTTTTTAATTTTATTTTTCTAAAGAGCTGTAGCTGTGCTCTAAGAATCCATCATGTTGTGTTGATGGTTAAGATACATGATGGATACTTTAGATATTATATCTCCAATTCAACCAGAATACAACTTCAAGAAAAATTCTATTTTATATAAGGTTTCCTTTGGAGAAATACAAATTATCTCACTATTACCAAATAAAAGGAAATTAATATGTTGCCCAATTCTTTTCACTTATATACTTTGCTTTGATATAAATGGTGATAGGTGTGTGTGTAGGGAGGGTGTCATATATAGACCTTCAAGTGCATTTCCAGATTTTTGAACTATTTAAGGTACTTTCCATTTACTTTCTTTGTTAAGAAAAAATGGCTATCACATCATGACATGAAAATATTTTAAATGAACTGTTTACTTCCACTATTGAGTATCTAAGATATAATGTATTAAGGTCCTGTTTGTTATTGTGGTGCTTCAAAGTTTCCCCCTGCCATTTCCTGATATTTATCTGAAACTCTTGCACAATAAGATTATGTGGGTGCAGCCTCAGTGATACACTTTAAAACTAACAATGTATTCAAACTGCTTAGATCAATTCTTGCAAAAGCAGAACCCTAATTTTACAAAACTCAAGTGATACTTAAACTCATAGTGAAACAGAATTTTTGGACTGGAACCCGGATTCTTTGTTGCCCAGAGTCAAAGAATGAATCCACAGATAGAGGGTGGTATAGCAAAGGTGGAGATTTATTGAAGAACAAGTACAGACTCCCACATGGGGTGAGAGAAAGAGTCCCACAGAAAGGCCTCCCACATGGGGAGGGGGGAAATGTTCCCACTGAGTTCCTTTTCCCTATGGCTTATAAAGGCTGCAGATCCTGATGCCTTGATATCCCCTCTGATTGGTCACTATTCCCTTAGACTGGTTACTATAGTAACTCCTAGGCCCAAAGGTCAAACACCACATGGAACATGTGATGCCCTCCTATCTCATTGTTCTTTTCTTTCTGGTTTCATCCTTCTTTTTTATTTTGTAAATGTAGATCTTTTTGGCTATTTCCAGCTCCCTTCTCTTATGTGAATGCAGCTGTTGCTACTCCCTGCACCTGGCTTCCTTGTGTTATGGAGATGTATCTTCTCCCAATCTGTAGCCCTGTGTTTTTCCATGGACCCCAATTCTAAAAATTCCCTAAGTCTACCTATATTCCCCTAAAATTCCTGTTTCAGTAGCCACTAAATTCTGTCTTACTTTCAAGATATTGCTGTAAACCCATTCAAGGATAAATAACTAAAGACTATGGATCAATTAAGAATATTAGATCAATGGTAAGTGTTCTGAAGTGTCATTTTGCAATGACTTTTTATTATAATGTAGATCTTGTACTTTTTCTTCTTTAAAATGAATTAGAAAACCCTCAAATATGACAAGACAAAACACAAAACACTGGAGGTGGAACTCGGTATTTAGTGAATCTTAATATCACTGAATGAACTAAAAAGCCCAGGTTCAAGTACAGCTTTAGTGAAAGACAGGATAAATATATTATCTATTTACTATAATATTAGAAATATATAGAATAGAGCAGTTTCTAGAAGAGACTAGAATATTATATAATCATGTTCCATAGAGAAAATGGAAAAGAAGATAAAACCCACAAGTCAATTTGAGTTACTACTTATTATTACTCATTCATCACAAAAACTAATATTTGTTTATTGGTCATTTGCTGTGGGCTTTATATACAAATACTAGAGGCCCAGTGCACGAAATTTGTGTATGGGGGGCGGGGGGACCCCTCAGCCCAGCCTGCACCCTCTCCAATCTGGGACCCCTTGGGGGATGTCTGACTGCCCGTTTAGGCCTGATCCTGGGGATTGGGCCTAAACCGGCAGTTGGCCATCCCTCTCACAATCCAGGACCACTGGCTCCTAACTACTCACCTGCCTGTCTGCCTGATCACACCTAACTGCCTCCCCCTGCTAGCCTGGTCACCACCATATGCCCCCCCCCTGCAGGCATAGTCGCCCCCAACTGCCCCCTCCGCCACCCTGGTCGCCCCTTAGTGCCCCCCCACTGGCCTGGTCAACCTTTACTACACCCCTGCTGGTGTGGTCACCTCCAACTGCCCCTCCCCCCCGCCAACCTGGTTGCCCCTCACTGTATCCCCTGCCAGTCTGGTCGCCCCTAACTTCCCCGCATGCGGGCCTGGTCGCCCCATGCAGCCTGCTGCTCGGTCGTTTGGTCGCCCCTCACTGACCCCCCTGCCAGCCTGGTCATCTCACACAGCCTTTTCGGTTGTCCGTTCGGTTGTTTCGGATGTGATGGTCACTTAGCCTTTTATATATATAGATTATTATTTATGCAATCTTATTCAATTTCCTTTTTATTTCAGAACAAGAAAATCTAGATCAAAGAATATCATTCTTAACTGATTAACAATTGTATAATCAACCATACAAGTAAATGTCAAAATCCACCATGAATTGGTGTCCAGAAATTTG
This sequence comes from Eptesicus fuscus, assembly GCF_027574615.1. Classification (NCBI taxonomy): domain Eukaryota; kingdom Metazoa; phylum Chordata; class Mammalia; order Chiroptera; family Vespertilionidae; genus Eptesicus; species Eptesicus fuscus. Next base: position 26,088,562 of record NC_072480.1, read on the forward strand.
ATGCTCCTCAAAATTTTTTCAGGTGATACTGGAACTGGTGAGCATGAATTCTTCCTGGGATCTTGTCTCAGGGAATCAAAGAATGAAGCAGTGGACCAGAGGCATTCAAAAAAGGCAGGAGTTTATTGCAAACACACACAGTCTCCCACCTCGAGGGAGATTCAAATGGGTTGCCCCCAAGCATTCTGCTCTTTTCCTTATATATGCTAAAGGCCAGCTCTTTGTCAATCTGTGCCACTCTCTGATTGGTTCCTGGCTTTTTTGCAACATTGTTCTCTTTCATTTTCAAGAAAAAACATACTGTTTCCTGCAAAACACATTCTTTGTTGGTTTCAGCTAACTCTACAATTCCTCCTCCTTCCACCTCTCACCCTAACTACCTAATTATAATTTAACTCCTTTCACAGGGGTATTTGTGCTGTCCTCAACAGTTGTCTCATAGGGGTCCACAAACTGTGCTTTCAATTTGAGTTGACTTCTACCATTTTATTCTTCTGCTTTGGTTTTCTGTGCTATCCCTGCTGAGCTTAATCTGCTTCTATTGCTGCCTAGTCGGCAAGGCACTGAGGACAATTTTGTATTGTTAGTGCTGAAGAAATTTCTGTATTCTAGTTTTTCCTCTCTTCTAAAAGAATGTTTGCTGGTTCACTGCTCATTACCTTTGTGAGTTTGATGAATCAGTGTATTCTGCCAATCATCCCCAGTGAATAAATTTCCATTCACTTTTTTCTACTCTCTAGCAAATAGGAAAAAGATACTATTTTTTAAATTTTCCATATAGTATTTGAGAGATTATTGAAACAGCTTTAATTTTTACTTGTTCTAGAAATGAGGAGAACTTGAGTGACAAATTCCCATTATCAAATTATTTTTCTACTCTGACCATTCTGTTTAAAAGAAAACAAGTGGGCATTTCAACTTCCTCTACAGTTAAGATGATTTATTTTTTCAGTACATTTCTAATCTCTTGTTCCCATATAGGATGTCAGCTATAGTGATAATTTCTTAGATGCCCACTTTGGATCTTCAGATCATTAGAAAGTTGGTAATAAAATTTTATTTTTGAAACAATTTTAGATTTAGAGGGAACTTAGAAAAATAGTGCGAAAAGTTTCTGTATATCCTTTACTAGGTTTCCTTAATGATGACATCTTACATAGCAATGCTAATTTATCAAAACTAAAAAAAAAATTAATGACATTCATACAACACTATAAAATAAACTATACACTATTTAAATCTCATTGGTACTATTAAGAACTTTTTGTTGTTGTTGTTCCAAGAAAATGAGGAGGCTAAAAGGCTAATTCCAGTGTAACCCTGATATTTGGGGGGCTAGCAATCTGAATCCATGCCAGCAAGCTCAGTGTACATTCTTGACAACCTATAATTAAGTCAATACCTCTTTCCCAGAAACTGGTCTTGCAGAACATGTTGCAGAGGCCATAAAACTGTAAACAGTACACTGCCCCAGAGGGAGGGTTATTAACACTGGCACCAGGCCAGACCATCAGATATGGCCTGGAGACCCCCAACACCTGAGGGCCTTCTTGCAAGGCCCGCAAAAAGGACCGGAAGCACAACCCATATTTGTGGGACAAAGACCCCAGAAAGATATGAAAGAGCAGCCCCCTGCATGTTACTTTACTCAGATTTGGAAAGTTATTCCCTGAGTCCGCCGGTGTAAATAAACAGTGTCACTCCTTTTCTCTAAAATCATTGCTTGGTTTTTCTTTGGTCTTCTGCAACAATAAAATTTGGGATAAAACATAGCATTTAGGAATTATTCAGTCTGTGACAGTTTTACAGAACTTCCTTATCTTCAAGGACCTTGAAATTTGAAGAGTACAGTCAGGTAGATTGTCTGGTCAAATTAATCCTTTAGAATTGATTTTCTTCCATTTAAATGTGATATTTCTTAGAGTAATTTCTTCAAGTTTCTTGTTGGAAATTGGTTAATATTCTTGAATTTATGACTTTATCTTTTCCATTGAATTTGTAAAATTTATAGCCATTCTTTATTCAAGTATTTTTCTCCTCCCTCCTCTCTTTTTTTTTTTGAGACTTTAATGATATGTATAGTAGGCTACCTAAAGTTGTTCCACAGTTCATTTGGTTTTCTGTTTGTTTTTGCTAATTTTCATATTTCTCTGTTGCATTATTTGTTAGTTTTATTAATGTGACTTCAGTTTACTAATTATTTCTTTAGCAATGTTTATTTCACCACTTATGCCATTCAGGGTGTCTTTGACCTTATACATTTCAGTTTTATGTCAAAACATTTTATTTGTATGCTCTTTATATCTTTCATTTATCTACTTCAATTTTGAACACATCCATTGAATTATTATCCTAATGAAACAGGAATTTTAGAGATAAAATAGGACAGGTTTAGGACATTTTAGAAATTTTGGAAATTAAGGGGACCATGGAGGAAGCACAGGGCTGCAGAGCAGCAGAAAGTACATTTATAAGAATGGTGGAGCTGGAAAGCTGCAACAGGTACATTTCCATAGAATGAGGGAGCTGGGAATAGCAAAAGGTCTATATTTACAAAACTAAAGGCCTGGTGAACGAAATTTGTGCACTCGGGGGTGGGGGGGTGTCCCTCAGCCCAACCTGCACCCTCTCCAATCTGGGACCCCTCGAGGGATGTCCGACTGCCTGTGGGATCGGGCCTAAATAGGCAGTCGAACATCCCTTTCACAATCCAGGGCTGCTGGCTCCCAACTGCTCGCCTGCCTGCCTGATTGCCCCTAACCGCTTCTGCCTGCCAGCCTGATCACCCCCTAATCACTCCCCTGCCAGCCTGATCGACGCCTAACTGTTCCCCTGCCGGCCCGATCATCCCCAACTGCCCTCCCCTGAGAGCCCTGTCACCCCCAAATGCCCTCGCCTGCATATTCACTCTCTATTAGATAGGGTTTTTTCTTTAACATATTGGACAGTGCCCTGCCGTGGTCTTGACAAACCAGTAAAAATGTAAACCCAAACTAAAAGTGTCATAAAATAAACTCCTTAAACAGGAATTTTATGAGACCTTGGAAAGGTGATATCATGTGGTTGTTTCTTCCTTTTTTCCTTCTCTTTCTTTTTCTTGATGTTTCATCTTTTGTCCTTTCTTTCGTTTCTTCTTCTATTCCTTTCCTGTCCTCTCTTTCTCTTAACTTTTCCGTTGGTAGAATCATCAGTACTTGAATCTGTCTCGCTACCAGAAGAGGAAGAAGAGTGAAACACACCGTCATCTGAAGAAAAAGATGATCTATGATGGGATCGGTGGTATTTCTGGTTTTGCTCTTTTCCCGGTTTGTTTGTCATTTCTGCTGGCCCCGGCATCTTCAGGACTTGTGCATGGGCACTTCTTATTCATGTCTACAAAACCTCCTGCCTTGGTGAAAACTGTAGGGGAAAGGCCTTCCTGGGTGGGCTCAAGCCCTGCCTGAGGTGCTGAGGAACCAGGGTGGGGAGCACCCACCACCACTACTGCAGAGCCAACCTCTGGACCTCGGGGTACTCTCCAGTACTGTAACTGCAATGGCCCCTTTGCCTTCAGAAATTAATTGTAAGTTACTTCCGATGTGAAACCCTACCTCAGACATTTCCTTTGCGGTTTCTAAAGATTTTAAACAAAACCCATTTACCTCCCTAACCTGGTCAGAAGTTTCTACCCAATGGGAGAGGTTTGCTGGACAGCATCGCCCAGATATCACCCCCATATCCAATCACTCGGCTGAGGGCAAGGGAAGTTCCAAGGCTATAGGTGTGTGTCAGGGGGATCACTCCATGGGGGCGCAGGCCCTTTGGAGGCTGACACCCCAGGCTGATGCTGGGATGGGATAGCTCTGGGGGGCGCAGTTGCCTCCCAGGCCTATACCCCCCGGCTGCAGATGGGAGCTGATCACTTGGGGTGGGGGAGGATAGGCAATGCAGGTGCCTCCCAGGCCCACAGCCCAGGCCCAGGTTGCAGCTAGGAGCAGATTGCGTGTGGGGGGGGGCAGGGGTGCTCAGCCGCCGCCCAGGCCACGGCCGGGTTGCGGCTGGGAACGGATCGCGCCAGGGGTGCGCGGGTGCCTCCCAGGCCAACAGCCTGGGCCGCATGCTGCCTTCTCTCAGCGGCAGCCCTCCCTGGAACTGGGGACTCTGGCAGGCCTGAGAGGACTGGGTGTCACCATCTTGTGTCTATAGGTGCCGGCATTTTGTCGCGGAGTGATGGTTAATTTGCATATTACTCTTTTATTAGATAGGATAAATAAAAGGAAGCCCTTCATCCAGAAGGAGAAGAAGAAAGCCCAAAGGGAATAGGAAAACAATAAGGAAGGAGGAAGTAACTCCTTTGAGCACAGGAGTTACTATAGTAACCAGTCTAAGGGAATAGTGACCAATCAGAGGGGATATCAAGGCACCAGGATCTGCAGCCTTTATAAACCATAGGGAAAAGGAACTCGGTGGGACTCTTTCCCCCTCTACATGGGAGTCAGTTCTGTGAGATTCTTTCCCTCTCCCCATGTGGGAGTCTGTACTTGTTTTTCAGTAAATTTCCACCTTTGCTATTCCACTTTCTGCCATGGATTCATTCTTCGATTCCAGCAGACAAAGAATCTGGGTTCAGTCCAAAGATTACATTTCACTAACTAACATATATGTTAATTCTCTATCAGTTTCTAATGATTGATTTATTTTTCCTCCTGATGATAGGTCTTATTTTCTTGCTTCTGTGCATGCTTGCCAAGTTTTTATTGCATATCAGACATTACAATATAAACTTCTTGAGTAAAGAGTCTTTTCTTTTTGTATTTCTATAATGATTGTTGAATTTTTTCTGTGTTGTGGTTAATTTACTTGGAAATAGTGTGCTAATTTCCAGTCTTGTTTTTAGATTCATTAGACAAGACTGGAGAAATGTTTTCTATAGGAAAAACTATTTACCATATCTGGGATATGGCTCTTTTTCACTCCCCTCAGAGCTTCATGAATGGTGTTTTCCATTTTGACTGGTTACAACAGGCATTGGTCTCTCTCTGCCAGGTGTTGCATGCTTTATGCCATTGGGGCTGTTCTCCCAGCTTTGGGTAGTTTTCTTAGATCCTTGTGTTGCTCAGTACTCCACCGAATACTTGTTAGGAACCTTCTGCAGATTTCTGGTGTTCGCTCTCTGTGCAGCTCCCTCTTTCAAGGTACTTTGCCTTATAAACTCCAACTGCCCTTATTTCCCTTGACTATCAGGTTTATCTCTTCCACTCAGGAAGTAAGCCAGTGCAAATGGGTTCCCTCTTCCTGTGCCACAGACTGGAAACTTCTTCAAAGCAGTTTATGAATGAAATCATAGTATTCTCTTTATTGTTTCCCATCTCTCAGAATTATCACCATTACTGATGACCATTGTATTAAAAGCCATTTTCGCATTTATTATGTCAGGCAGGAGATTGAATTCTGTGCCTGTTAGTTCACTTTGACTGAAAGTATAAATCTAAAATTACTTTTGTTTTAAAAAGTCCTTAACTCTAAAAAATTAAATGAAATAATATTAATTTATGAAATTATATATTAATATGTGTGACAATACATTAATATCTGATAAATAATATATATAATACATTATTTTAATGTTATAATATTCAGTTTAGCAAATTGCCAATGTTTTTCTAGTTACCAGGTTGTATATACTTTTTATACTATACATTGTACCACAAAATCAGAAATATATTCATATGTCATCTCTATTAAATACTTTTATTTTGATAGTTCCATCTTGATATAATGATAAAATGACTTTTTTTGTGTGTATGTGGTTAATTCTCAACTGAGGATATTTTTCACATTGCTTTTATAGAGAGAGTAGAAGGGGGAGGGAGAGAGAGAGCAAGAGAGAAAGAGTGAGAGAGAAACATCAATGTGAAAGTGACACATAGATTGGTTACCTTCCACAGGTGCCCCCAATGGGGGCAGGGAGTGAACCCACACCCCAGCTGAGTGTCCCTGACTGGGAATCAAACCCATGACTATTTGGTTCACAGGCTAAGGCTCTAACCACTGAAGCATGCCATACAGGGCTGATAAATAATTTTATTAATACCTATCAATGTTATTTAAAATTTGTTAAATATTTTTTCCTGAATATAGCTTAAGAGTCTATCATTTTTTGGGGGGTAAAATACTATTGAAATTGACAACATACTTACTGTTCATGCATGCTTTAGTTCATAATTTTTTTTCCTATGAGAGTAAAAAGCATGAAATGAAGATAGGAAAACAAGAAGTCATATAATCCATTTTTTTCCAATGATAAGAAAATCGAGACTTGCTGATAACTTGGAAAAATTTATACTTAGGGTCATTGGTAGTGTCAGGGCCAGCCTGACAGGTTGAACCGGGCTGAGGTAGGGAAGTGGGATTTGAGAAAAGAAAGAAATACAGGACAGCGGGATTGGGAGGAGTCTGCAGGTAGTCATCAACCGACTGCACCTCTGCAAGCTGTCGAGCTACTGCAGCCAGCTTTATTAACCGTGTAATGCCTTTTATACACAAATACTGAATAGGAGGTCTGTGAAGAGGAATGTACTCTTTGTTCCTCTTAATCTCTAAGGGAGAGATAGAGCAGAAGGACAAATTCTCGGTACAGTAAATCTCAGTAAATAATTACAGACTTCTTGGCAAGCCATAAAAGGTTGCTCTCATTCTACTGATAACCGCCATCCAAACAAGCCTGGGAGAACTGTGTGGGTAAGGGTCCCAGCCTTGCTAGACCCTTCAGGTGCAAGGACCCTGTCAGTTTATACCCTGGCACCAACAGATCCCCCTTTTTTGTTTTTTAGTAAATGATTTTAAGATTTTGATTGGCTCTTTCTATAATTGAGTGATATTTATTTTGCTAGATTTGATTAGGTTTAAGTTTTTGGGGATTTACCGCTAAAGTTGGTAGAGAAAGGTGGATAACACATTGAGGATATTGCTTCTAATAAAATATGGAAATTGTCGTTCTTAAATAATATTTTAAAGACTGAAAATTAAATGAAAAATTCTTCTGAATTAGTGTGCCTTATAGTAGCTATTCTAATAATTTTTGCTATACTTACAATATAAGTACTATTACTATAGGTTGATGGGCTTCGTAGTAAAATCTGTTAAGGTATAAATAAGAGCTTGTATTTCTACTGAAATATAAGGGGTTTGAAGGACCTTTGTTCCCCTGCTGTAGTACATCCTGCCTTTCTAGAACTGGATCTATCTGTAAAAATGGTTAATGCCTGAAGTATAACATTTTTTTTTAATGTGGCAGTTAATACTATTCTCTGTGTTAGAAATAAAGTAAGCCACTAAGCCAGGGGTCCTGGTAGAACATAAAATATTAAACATTTTGACTTTTATGTAGAAGGGTGTGTACACATGATCTAGAAGCACATACACTGACCTTCCTTGCCTTGATCCTGGGCAACCTGTAGTAATGTACAGCTGCTGACTGCTAGCATGACAAGGCATCTTACTATATTTATTTCTGGACTATTTTACCTTTGTTCTTGTGGGCCACTGCCCACTTTGTGGCTGGAACAGTTTTATTAGGTCCTTTCTGAGATCCGTTGTTGCAGGAATCTATATGGGCTTTTTCTGGAAATATACAAACATATTCTCAACCAAAGGTTAATAAAGAAATCTTTTCTGTAAATTAGACTTGGGATCCTTTTGATTTTTATCTAAATGATTTTCCTTTGGCTTATTTTGATACTATAAGATTTTATGGTTTTGTGTTATTAGTATTATAAATGAAAATTAATATTTGAGTAAAAATGTTAAAGTAATTAAGGCTTGATATAATTTACTTATAGGATATTTATTTTAAGATATTATTCTATTAATCTCTTCTTTTGTATTATTATGAGGTTTTTGTAAAATTTTTTAATGTAGTCTTGATAATCTTTTATTTTTAATTTTTGTATAGAAATATGACTGCTTTGGATTTATTGTATGTTAAGTAATTTTACTATGAGATGAACTATTAATAAAGTTTTGTTAATACTTTAGGAACAGTTTTTTGTCTAGTACAATTAAGTTTTTATGAATATTTACTTATTTTAATTAGCTAATTTAAATTAATCTGAAATAAAGCTTAATTTATTTATTAACTTTACTTGTCCTAAATTATGGACAATAAATGATATTAAGTTTCTGCTATTAATCTTTAATTTTATATAAAACTTATTAGAGAGAAAAATATAAATTATTTATCTTAGTTTAAAGGGATAAATATATAGGCTTTTAATTATAATTTCTATAATATTTGAAGGAAACCTCTTTATTTTTATCTAAGAATCTTTGTCTTTCTTTTTACAATAGGTAACCTGTAAGGCTGTAGTTTGAAGGTTGAGCCTATAGGCGACTAGCTAGCTATATTATAAGTACTTTTACAGTAAGACTGATTAATAATTTACTTTTAAATTTAATATTTTAACAACAATCTTAGTTTACCATGTAAATATTAATGGAAAGGATTATTTGTATCCCTGAAAAAGCCCTGAGCATTCCTGGTGTTAGGCTGGATTTAGATATAAGGTAGCTGCTGTTAGCCACGTCTCTGTTATCTGGGTCCCGATCTGAGCTGGGCCAAGTCTCTGTCTGTTACCTGGGTCTCGATCTGAGCTGGGCATGGGAAGTGCGAAGCAGCCATGGGGCAGGAGACCTCCATTAGAAGGGGCGAGGGTTTAAGCCCCTGTAATGTTGGGGGGGGTGAGGATCTGTGCCCCACCTCTGTTGACCCCTAAGTTCTCTCCTGATGGCCCCTCTGCTACTGTGCCTGTCTTAGGTTGTTCCTTCCCTGAGGAATCTTACCCATCTCTGGCTAACCAGCCATCCTCCGGGGCCAAGCAGGGTGATGTGAGGTTCAGTTCTGTCTCCTTGGTTGCCTATGCCCCCGTGGCCTCCACGCCCAGCACCTGCCTTGGGATCCCCTCGCCTGCTGGTGGGACCCTGGCATTGATCACATATCTTGGGGAACCTAGGTTTTTCTCTAGGAAGAGCCCAGCTCACACCATTGGGCAAGAGACAGATCTATGGTACCAGCCACTATGAGGCTTTAACCTCAGTATGCATAGAGAGCTCAGGTAACAGCTGCAGGAAAGCCCCTCTTGTCAAAAAGGGCAAGAGGGATCAATATAGAATGCTCAAGTGCTTTCCCAGGGGGCCCTCCACACAGTGAAAGGGAATAAATCCTTTTATGTTCTTTTAAATTGCTGTTAAATGTTCAAAGAATTAGTCTGTAAGTTTGTTTGAGATAAATGTATAATATGCTGTTGTAAAATATTAAAAATGATAAAGATATTATGTAAGGATATTCTTTGCTCTAGGTAACGACAATTCAATTTTAAACTGGCTGTTAATTTATTTTTGTATAGACAAGGTCTTAGTAATTTTCTTAGTATACTTAATTAAATTGCTTACAAAGATATTGGCTTTTCTTTAAGCTGAAAACCTTGATTATAATTTAATAAGCTAATATATTTAAGTAATTAAAGTAGGTATCTTTATTTAAAATAAAGTAAATTTATGTCTGATTTTACAAACCGTAAATGTTGCCCTGCCTCTAGCTTAATGTAGGAGGCTATATAAAGTTAGACAGTAAATGGTGGCTTCTAATATGTTTCTGGATTTTATTTGGATTTAATTATATATATATATTAGTTTCTTATGTAACTTAATTTATATGATATCTTGATTAAATTTTAAAGGACTAATTTATAAAGTAACTTAAGTATCTTTAATTAAAAAGTAAAAAAACTTATTTAGTAAAATTTTTAGGTTTGATACTTTATTGGTCTGATCTAAAAGTATGGCTTTTGTATTTTTAGAAATTCTACTGCTGTTGAAAAATTGGGCTATATTTAAGAAATATATTGTTTTTGCCCTTCTTACAGGCAGAAACCTTTATAATATTTAATATATATGTATAAGTAAAATATATTAATTTTTATTTGATAAAACTTTCTATGTGATTTTAAATATTAATTGGTTTAATTAAAAAATGTTTCTTTTAAGAGAGAACAGACTTTTGAACATTTTGGGGCCCAATGAAATGTTCAAAAGTCACTCTCAGTCGAAATAACTTGGAAAGATCAAATATGTAATATACATTTATATATATATATATGATTTAAAGATTATATACTTAAATTATCTAAAAGAATATCAATTACATTTAAACTGGATAATAGAATTAATCCACTTTTAAAATCAGACCAATAATTAATATATTTGAATTCCTAATTATTAGAGAAAATATAATATTTTATTTTCTTAAAAATATTTTTTATATATTTTAGGTATTTAATTACTACAATTAAATAATTTTTCTTAATTTAATATGTACTTAAAACTTTTAGATCATGTAATTTAAATATTTTTAGTAGTTCTTAGATTAATAACACTTTATATTTCTAAGAGAAATACAAGATATAATTAATTAATAGCTTTAATTCTGTCCTCTAGATTTTTCTCATGAGCAAGGTGACCAGATTTTAACATTGCTAAAGTGGGACACCATTGACTGGGGTGGGTTCTTGATTAAAAATTTGGTCTATATGGAGCAACAAAAATTTTAATAGAACGAAAAAATACTATCCTAATATATAAAAAGCCAGGGGCCATCACGACCAGAACAACCAGATGGATGATAGAACACCGGCTACGTGGGACGACCAGGCCAGCAGGCGGGTTAGTTAGGGACGACCAAACGACTGAACAGCAGGCTGCATGGGGCAATCAGGCTGACAGGGGGGCAGTTGGGGGAGACCAGACCAGTGAGGGGGAAGTTAGAGGAGACCAGGCCAGTGGGGGGGGCAGTTGGGGGCAACCAGGCAAGCAGGTGGGGCAGTTAGGGGCGATCCCGCAGGCAGGCAGGTGAGCAGTTAGGAGCCAGTGGTCCTGGATTGTGAGAGGGATGTCCGACTGCCGGTTTAGGCCCGATCCCAGGGATCGGGCCTAAACCGGCAGTCAGACATCCCCTGAGGGGTCCCGGATTGGAGAGGATGCAGGCTGGGCTGAGGGGACCCTTTCCCCCCCTCCCATGCACAAATTTTGTGCACTGGGCCTCTAGTTGTAATATATTTTTTAAAATTTCAACATAAGTACAATTTACAAATATAATAAATAAAAAATTATGTATAGTATTATTTTATTCTTTGGCATATTTCTCATTTGAGTGAATTTTTTTTAGTAGATTACTGTCATTGTTTAAAAGGTCATGAATTTGCTGTAACGTAAGTCCTAAGTGTCACTTTCAAGGCCGGTGCTAGACTTTTTGCCGCCACTATAAAATATAAATAATACGAGTACTGTCTGCTAAATTCAAGAAAATTTATGTATTTATGAAATAAATGAATAAATTACTTACCTAAATTATCTGAATAGCTGATTTGTAATGACATCACTTGTTTAACTAGCTTACTAGCACGCAGTATGATGTGTATCGTCAGAGACAGTTACAAAATGTTTTCGTCATTGCCAATCCCAAAAAATGCCATTGTTCATTAAGTCCAAACAATGGTGGTCAAATTCTAACAACTGATCAACAATGAGAACTTTGATAAGTAGTTCTCGATAATCAGTTCTCAACAATTATTTGTTATTATTAAAGTTTAACATTATAAAATTAACAAAAATAATATAAAACTCTTATCCTGGCTAAATAGCCACATGGCCGCCAAAAACCATATATTCCCTTCCCGTTCTCCTGCCGTTCCCTAGCTTGTCGTGCATTCTTTCCAAAAATCGGGACTTTTTTAAAACGCTGCGGGACGCGGGACAAATTGTTAAAAATCGGGACTGTCCCACCAAAAGCGGGATGTCTGGTCCCCTTACTCATGAGGTAAATTTAAACTTTGCTTTTTATTTGCCAGTGGCTCTGGAAAACAAGTTTGGTTTATTTGAATGTAAATTACTATATACTTTATGATGGCTACTGGAAGGAAACTGACCTGTCTGCTGGGGGAAAGGCAAGCAGCCTTCTTCCTCTATTAGTAAAGGGCGTAGCCAGTTATCTGGGCTACTTAGATCTTTATAATTAATATTTATTTATATTTTAACAATTTCTTTGAGATTCTAGAGTCAATTATAATTATTTTAAAGTATTTACTTTGGATAAATTCTATGACAGAGACAATTTTACTTATTTTCTTGAAGGCTTTAAAAGTTAACTTTTAACAAGGTTTATTAGCATTTTAAAAACTACTCTTTATTATGGAAATGCGAATCTTGTTGTTGGAACTAGCTTGAATTTCTCTCAAGAAGACTTTTTTGCCGTTTTTTCTTAGGAAAAAGATCATTTCTGGGTTTTTCATTTCTGTGGCACTTGTAAAGAGTTAAGTCTAGTTTAAGACCTATCTAATATATGAAATCGGACCGTGAGCACATTTTGCCTTATACCAGCTTTCTATTTACATGTGTACAGATATCCCAGACGCATTTCTAAATTTTTAAAACCTTTTTATGGCGAGAAAGAAAACTTTTAATTTGTATACTGGGAGAGTGGGAGTACACATTGGATCATCACGTGTGCCTCTCTTCCCCCACATCCTGTTTACTTCAGGGGAAGCATTAGCAACAGATCTGGCCGAATTTCTTTTCATGCTTAAAAGATAGACAGATCTCAATTTTTTTCTTTCTTTTATGCTTTCTGAAGTAATAACTCACACCTAATTTGGCCAAGATTTGCATTTCCCTGCTAGTTCTCTTATAATTTTTAAACAAGGTATTAAGTAATCTTATTGCAAGTAATCTTATTGTGGGAGAGCAGATAGCTCTGCCCTCTTCTACCACTCCTGAATCTCTCCGCACCAGAGGTGGCTTCAGCAGTGGAGTTTCACTTATTACAGATTTTAAATTCCATACACACATTAAGATTCTAATTTGAACAAGAAACAACATTATTTTGTGAATGCATAGACTTCAACATTTGCTTCTAAAGGGCACTTTCTCTAGATTCTACTTGTCCTATGCTTTACTCCCAACTATCAATAAATTGCTCCTCCTTTACCTTATCGAGTGCACTCTTTATCCGGAGGAGATCCTCACCGTCTGCTTCCCAAGTCCTCAGGTCCCTGTTCGGGTGCCAATTTGTCAGGGTCAGCCTGACAGGTTGAACCGGGCTGAGGTAGGGAGGTGGGACTGAGAAAAGAAAGAAAGACAGGACAGCGGGATTGGGAGGAGTCTGCAGGTAGTCATCAACCGACTGCACCTCTGCAAGCTGTCGAGCTACTGCAGCCAGCTTTATTAACCATGTAATGCCTTTTATGCACAAATATTGAATAGGAGGTCTGTGAAGAGGAATGTACTCTTTGTTCCTCTTAATCTCTAAGGGAGAGATAGAGCAGAAGGACAAATTCTCGGTACAGTAAATCTCAGTAAATAATTACAGACTTCTTGGCAAGCCATAAAAGGTTGCTCTCATTCTACTGATAATCGCCATCCAAACAAGCCTGGGAGAACTGTGTGGGTAAGGGTCCCAGCCTTGCTAGTCCCTTCAGGTGCAAGGACCGTGTCAGCTTACACCCTGGCACCAACAGGTAGGATTATAAACCATATATTTTTAATTACATTTAAGCCCTGGCTGTTGTGGGTCAGTGGTTAGAGTATTTGCATGCACACCAAAGTGTCACCGGTTCAATTCCTGGTTCTGGATGGAGTGTATGCAGGAGGCAACCAACCCATGTGTCTCTCTCACATCGATGTCTCTCTTGCCACCCCCTTCACTTATACTCTCTCTAATCACCAATGGAAAAAACATCCTTGGGTGAGGATTAACAAAAACAAAACACAATTTAAAGGAGTGACATTGGTTAGTAAGATTATATAGGTATCAAATGTACTGTTATATGATACATGGTCTGTATATTGCATTGTGTGCCCACAACCCAAAGTCAAATCATCTTCCATCACCATGTATTTGACCTCTATTACCCTTTATCATCTCCCCATCCTCTTCCCTCTGGTAACCACAGTGTCATCTATGTCTATGAGTTTTTGTTTGTTTTTCTTGTTTATGTGTTGCTTTCAATTTTATATTCTGCATGAGTAAAATCATATGGCTCTTAATTTTTTCTCCCAGTTACTATCTATTTCTAATTAATAGTATCTACCTAAATTTTAGAAATTTGGGGGCCTATATTCCTTTAATATCAAGGTAAATGTTCTATCAAAAGAAGAGCTTAGAAGTAATAATTTTTAAACATTATATTAGGAGTAATATTGCAAAACAGAAATAATGGTTATCTCATTATTACTTCAATGAGGCAAGATGGAGCACTTTCACTAAAGCAGATCACTTAATTTTATTTTACTGACCCAAAAATAATTAGAAAAATAAAATGATTGCAATAGCCACTTGCTATTTATTCATTATTAATTTATAAATATAACACGTACATATATTTGTATATATATGTATATATGTGTATGTGTGTGTGTGTGTGTGTGTGTGTGTGTGTGTTATATGGTTAATGTCAACAGATGCTTCTCCAAATAAAGTTAATAATAATTACTGAATGTAACAATATTTAAAAAGTAAGAAAACAGCCGAAACCGGTTTGGCTCAGTGGATAGAGCATTGGCCTGCGGACTGAAGGGTACCAGGTTCGATTCCGGTCAAGGGCATGTACCTTGGTTGTGGGCACATCCCAAGTAGGGGGTGTGCAAGAGGCAGCTGATAGATGTTTCTCTCTCATCGATGTTTCCAACTCTCTATCCCTCTCTCTTCCTCTCTGTAAAAAATCAATAAAATATATTTTTTTAAAAAAGTAAGAAAACATTAATAGAAATGAAATATTTATTGGAAGGTATTATACTAGTAATTAAGAGATGCAGAAATACAAAGAACTAATGTAGTGAAATGTAATGACATTAACATGAAAATAACAAGAAAGCTATATTAAAATCTTATAGAATGTTTTTAACAAGAGAAAATAAAAAATATTTATCACAATAATAGTCTGGCATTAAATTAAAATTTAAAGGGGAAACAACTTAATATGGGTAATATGTCTATGTTCAATTCTCCTTGTGAGAATACAGCAAGTTGTATCACAGTAAAAATTATTGAGCTACTAAAGTTCTTATGCGCAAGGTAAAGTTGTTCTACTTTTAATTTTTTAACCATGTAAACTGTATTAATATAAACAGACTGAACTGTAAAACCAACTTTAAAACTGTTGCTATAATTTAAAATCTCTGACCTGTTTTTGTAAAATATATAAACTTGATGATACTGGATCTGATATGTTACATATGACAAGTTGCTCATGCTCAAAACATAATAAATTCTCAAAAAAGATGTTTATGGTTTTTTTTCAACAAGCATTTATTGAATATTTACCTTATGTCAAAAAACATTTTAGATGCTTGCATGCACACTCACACTACACAAAATGTTGTCTAAACTTGAATAAAATGCATGAACTATGGCTTAATCTATGTATATTCTATTGTCTGAGACAGACCATAGCAAACCTATGCCAGCCCATCAGCATAATTATTAGAAAACCAATGGCCTGGTACATGAATTCATGCACATTACAAGGAAATTAATTAGAAGGTGGCTGGTGGGGCAGGAGTGGGCCAGACAGGCTGGACATGCCTTGGAGCCAACCCCCTACAGTCACTCCCTGGCTACCCACACCTGGAGCTGCACCATGGCTTGAAGATGTCTGCAGAATGAGCAGGGTCCCTCTGGCAGGTGGGGTCCTTGGCCTGAACTGAGGGGATCGGACCAAAACCGGCAGTCCAACATCCCCCAAAGGGTCCTGGAGTATGAGAGGACACTCTGCAAAGTTGCTGTCGCTTGGCAGCTCCTGCATAGAGCTTCTGCCCCTGTTGGTCAGTGCACATCATAGCTAACAGCTGGTTTGACAGTTGGTCAGTTGAATGGTCGCTTAGCCTTTTATGTATATACTAGAGGCCCGGTGCACGAAATTTGTGCATGGAGGGGGGGGCATGTCCCTCAGCCCAGCCTGCACTCTCTCCAATCTGGGACCCCTCTCACAATCCAGGACTGCTGACTCCCAACTGATCACCTGCCTGCCTTCCTGATAGCCCCTAACTGCTTCTGCCTGCCAGCATGATCACCCCCTAACCACTCCTCTGCCAGCCTGATTGATGCCTAACTGCTCCCCTGCCAGCCTGTTTTCCCCCAACTTCCCTCCTCTGCCTGCCTGGTCACCCCTAACTGCCCTTCCCTGCAGGGTTGATCACCTCCAACTGCCCTCCCTTGCAGGCCTGGTGCCTCCCAACTGCCCTCTCCTGCTGGCCATCTTGTGGTGGCCATCTTGGTCCACATGGGGGCAGGATCTTTGACCACATGGGGGCAGCTATATTGTGTGTTGCAGTGATGGTCAATCTGTGGGGCGGCCTGAGCGAGGGGCCTGTGGTGGTTTGCAGGCTGGCCACACTCCCTGGTGACCCAAGAGGAGGCCCTGGTATCTGGAATTTATTTACCTTCTAGAATTGAAACTTTGTAGCCTGGAGCAAAGCCACGCCTCCTGCATGCTCCACGGCCAGCAGCGATTTCTGTTGGAGTTAATTCACCTTCTATAATTGAAACTTTGTAGCCTTGAGTGGAGGCTTAGGCCGGCAACAGGCTGGCTTCTTTTGTAACCGCGGGAAACCCAAGCCTCCCTCCCGCTCTCAGTGGCTGTAGCCATCTTGGTTGGGTTTATTTGCATATTTGCTCTTGATTGGCTGGTGGGCGTGGCTTGGCTGATGGGCGTGGCTTAGGCATAGCGAAGGTGCGGTCAATTTGCATAGTACTCTATTATTAGGTAGGATAGACTAGGGGTCCAGTGCACAAAATTAGTGCACGGAGTAGGGGGGTTGTTCCTTAGCCCCGCCTGCACCCTCTCCAATCTGGGACCCCTTAACTATGTTTATATATTTATTAAAGTTATTATTTTTTTTAATTAACAAAGTTACCTACTCATTCTGGTACTGCTAAACTATTTTCTTTATTATGACTGAATTTTGGATGTTATCAAGTAATTTATCTGAACCTATAGACATAATCTTAAAGTTTTTGTTTGTTTTTGTTCATTTAAATCTGATAACATGGTGAATCACAGTGAGAGATTATATAATGTTAAAATAAATGATAATTTTATGTCAAAATGAATGTTCTATTCTGGGAATTTTATGACTTAGTCATGATGCATTATCCTTTTTAACATGGCTACATTTAGTTTGCCATAATTATTTAGAGATTGTGCATCTCTGTAAAATTGTTTTAGTCCTTTTAAATTATTATTCTTGCATGTTTTTGTATTATGTTTTTCTTGATCTTTTCTTTAAATTCTAGTATACCCTGAAATTGTTTGTTTAATTTAGGATGTCTTTAAGGCAATATTTTTATGTTTATAACTGAAATGTTCTTAACTTATGATAGATTACTTATTTCTAAGAATTATATTGCTTTTTGCATTTTTATATATTATTTTGGTTTTGCATTAACTTTGCTTAATTAAATATAATACATATAATCAATCTACATTTTGCATCTAATAATTCTGTTACTGATATAATTATTTACATGAGTTTCACTTATTTTAATTGGGCTTTCTTTCCTAGCGCATAGTGGCTTTTTTTTCCTGTTTCCTTTTATTTTGTTTTGCTAACATGAGCTTAGATTCATCATCTTCCTGAGTCACTGCCAGTCCAAAATCACTCTATTTTAATATCTTCATAAAATGTCTTTGTGTGACCAATGTAGTATGAGCTTGTACAAATTTACGTCATTGCTGCCTTGAGTTTCTAAAATCTCAAGAATAATTGCAACCTACCAGCTAAAGTCTATAATAAAGTCCCAATTAGTAAAAGTGCCTTCCTGGGCAGGGAAATTATTTCTTGGTCAGTCATACACACTAAATATGTAAGCTTTGTGACCCAGCTAAATTGGGAAAAGTTCTCTAATTAGATTCTTTGTCTGTGTGTCTCTTTGTTTTATTTTAATCAATTCTTGTACCTCATGAAGAAACAACACTGGATTTCTTTTTTTTAATTTAAATTCTTTATTGTTTAAAGTATTACATAAGCCTCCTTTTTCCTCCATTGTCCTCTCCCCGGTCCCTCCCACCCTCAGCAAATGCCCTTACCCCGCCACTGTCTGGGTCCATTGGTTATGCTCATATGCATGCATACAAGTCCTTTGGTTGATCTCTTAACCCGCACCCTCCTCTGACTTCCCTCTGAGGTTGGAAGGTCTGTTCAGTGCTTCTGGCTCTATTTTTGTTCATCCGTTTATGTTGTTCATTATATTCTACAAATGAATGAGATCATGTGATATTTATCTTTCTCCAACTGGCTTATTTCATTTAGCATAATGCTCTTCAGGTCCATCTATGCTGTTGTAAATGGTAAGAGTTCCTTCTTTTTAAAAGCAGCATAGTATTCCATTACGTAGATGGTCACCATTTTTTAATCCAGTCATCTGCTAAAAAGCACTTAGGCTGTTTCTAAATCCTAGCTATTGTAAATTGGGCTGCTATGAACATAGGGGTGCATATGAATGCTGTTTCTGATTTCTTGGGATATATTCTTAGAAGTGGGATTACTGGATCAAATGGGAGTTCCATTTTTAACTTTTTGAGGAAACTCCATACTCTTTTCCACAGTGGCTACACCAGTCTGCATTCCCACCAGCAGTGCATGAGGGTTCCTTTTTCTACACATCCTCGCCAGCACTTGTCATTTGTTGATTTGTTGATGATAGCCATTCTGACAGGTGTGAGATGGTACCTCATTGCTGTTTTGATTTACATCTCTTGGTTGATTAGTAACTTTGAGCATGTTTTCATGTTTCTTGGCCTTCTCTATGCCCCCTTTCGAAAATTGTCTATGTCCTTTGCCCATTTTTTGATTGTACTGTTTATCATCCCTTTGTTAAGTTGTATGAATTCCCTGTAAATTTTGGAGATTTAACCCTTATCAGAGATAACATTGGCAAATGTGTTCTCCCATGCAGTGGACTTTCTTTTTGTTTTGTTAATGGTTTCTTTTGCTGTGCAGAGGCTTTTTAATTTCATGTAGTCCCATTTGTTTATTTTCTCCTTAGTTTCCATTGCCCTAGGAGCTGTATCAGTAAAGATATTGCTATGAGATATTCTGATATTTTGCTGCCTGTGGATTCTTCTAAGATTGTTATGGTTTCCTGTCTTACATGTAAGTCCTTTCTTTCAAAGAAGAACTAAAACCTATCCTCCTCAGACTATTCCAAAAAATTCAAGAGGAAGGCACACTTCTAAGCTTTTTCTATGAAGCCAGCATTACCCTAATCCCAAAACCAGACAAAGACACCACAAAGAAAGAGAATTATAGGCCAATATCTCTGATGAATATAGATGCTAAATTCTGCAACAGAATCCTAGCAAATTGGATCCAGCATTACATTAGAAAGATCATTCACCATGACCAAGTGGGATTTATTCTGGAGTTGCAAGGATGGTACAATATCTGCAAATCAATAAATGTGATACATCACATAAACAAATTGAGAGACAGAAATCACATGATCATGTCAATTGATGCAGAAAAAGCATTTGACAAAAATGCTTTTTGATAAAAACTCAGCAAAGTGGGAATAGAGGGATCATACCTCAACATAATAAAAGCCTTATATGACATACCTACAGCCAACATCATACTCAATGGGCAAAAACTAAAACCATTTCCCCTAAGAACAGGAACAAGACAGGGATGCCCACTTTCACCACTCTTGTTCAACATAGTATTGGAAGTGCTAGCCATGGCAATCAGACAAGAAAAATAAATAAATGGCATCCAAATTGGAAAAGAAGTAAAACTGTCATTATTCACAGATGACATGATATTGTACATAGAAAACCCTAAAGACTCCATAAAAAATTACTAGGTTTAATAAATGAATTTGGTAATGCAGCAGGATACAAAATTAACACCCAGAAATCTATGGCTTTTTATATAGCAATAATGAACTCACAGAAAGGGAAACAAAATAAAAACCAATCCCATTTACTATTGCACCAAAAAATTTAGATACCTAGGAATAAACTTAACTAAGGAGGTAAAAGACCTGTCCTCGGAAAATTACAGGACACTGAAAAAAGAGATAGAGGAAGACATAAACAAATGGAAGAATATACCGTGGTCGTGGATTGGTGGAACCAACATCATTAAAATGTCCATACTACCCAAAGCAACCTATAGATTTAATGCAATCCCCATTCAAATACCAATGGCATATTTCACAGACCTAGAACAAATTCTCCAAATTTCATATGGAATAAAAAAAGAAAACACAAACAAACCCTAAGTAGCTGCC
The DNA here is from genome assembly GCF_027574615.1 of Eptesicus fuscus. Lineage (NCBI taxonomy): Eukaryota > Metazoa > Chordata > Mammalia > Chiroptera > Vespertilionidae > Eptesicus > Eptesicus fuscus. The sequence goes on from NC_072480.1 coordinate 26,108,882, forward strand.
GCAATCCTGAGAATGAAGAACAAAGTTGGAGGAATCACAATACCAGATATCAAGCTGTATTACAAAGCCACTGTTCTCAAAACTGCCTGGTACTGGCACAAGCACACACATATAGACCAACAGAACAGAACAGAGAACTCAGAGAAGGAACCAAGCCATTATGCTTAATTAATATTTGACAAAGGAGGCAAGAACATACAATGGAGTCAAGACAGTCCCTTCAATAAATGGTGTTAGAAAAATTGGACAGATACATGCAAAAAAAAAGTTAAACTAGACCACCAACTTGCACCATACACAAAAATAAACTCAAAATGGATAAAACTGGATTTCAATCTCAATATCAGCACATCAATCTATATTGAAGTCCAGATATAAGTCTTACATTTATAACTCATTCTTGTCTAACCTTTACTTAGTGTTTTGTTTTGAGATATACATTTTCTTAGTAGTTCATTTGTGCACACAAAATTTTTCACTTTTTTAAAATTAGAAAGTCAATCATCAAGATATCTAATCAGATACTAGTATATGACAGAATATCAGAGAGTGCCTTTCACATTTTAGGATATATGAATAGAGGAACCTCTAATTGCAAACTGTATGGCCAGCACAAAAATATTTGGGCTGTCAGACAAGGCTCTTTATATTATCAAACAATGGAATCTTACAGAATTTTTTTGCAAAATTGATACATTTTTAATCATAAATCTGCAAGCATAAATGTTATTAACAGAATAAATATTAGAAAAATGTCTTCTCCCAAACTTTATATAAAGAAATGCTACTGAAAGTATGTTAAGAGAGCTTGAGAAAAATAAAATGCATAATTCTGCCAGGTTTAAGGATGACAGGTCTATATTCTTGAAGTGCCATGGCTAAATATACCAATACATATCATATATAGACTGTATAGAAATAAAATAATAGAAGCTAGTTAAATTTAAAATGAGAAATAATATAAAATAATTTTTGTAAAATAATTCAAATTTATTTCAATTTGAAAACTGTAAGTAAAATACATAAGGAAGTAATACATTTTTCATCATTTGTGAACACAAAAAAGCAATGTCTATTTTTAATAGAAAATTTTAGCAAGCAACTAATAAAAAATGGGACAATGATATAATGAAGAGATTCAAATTGAGACTTCAAAATAAGAAACTTACTCATTCAATAACATTCTGGGAAATGAGTACATAATTACAAGGTCAATCACAAGTCAAAATTGATGTTCCATGCTCTAAATCTACTGCAGTGAGCCACAAGACAAAACAAAATAAGATGTTAACTTGCTAAATGAGAAATAGAATATGAAGTGAATATAAAAGGAGAAAGCAAATGATTCAATGTTATAAAAGCCACTTGGTTATAAGCCACTTCAATGTTATAAAAGCCATTATACAATTTTAACAACCAGAAAAGAAGTTACCGTTAAAAAATAAAGTAAACACATTATGTTCTTCAAAGATGTCATATTTGGCAGATCTATTTGAAATCATTGGCAATAATTTTGGTTTAAAATCTTATCTGACTTGCAATTACTGGTGGAAGTATTTCTAATTTTGTTCAAATATATCTATGAAGATAAATGGAAACATAAAAGCAATTATTGCCAACAAGAATTAGTATTGAATACCCACATCTTCTTCAATACTAAAAAGAAAGACATAAAAATAAGGTATTAGAGCACATTGACAAATAATAGGACATGGTCATAAAAATACTAGTATAGTTATATTGCCCACCTCAAGTTTGATAGGAATTCTTTTAACCTTACCTTATAGCTGTCTTTCAGACATCCATCTACCACATTAATTTTTTTTAGTATATTAGCCAAATGCCTACCTCCTACCCAAGTATTATAAACTTGTACACATTTCTTTAAATAACAGAAATTCATAAATCAGCTGTATATGACATATTGACTGGTAACATAAGTTGTAAATGCTATTGACTTAGAGTCTAACACACAAGCAAACCAAATTCTATATATTTCAGCTAAAAAAAGATTAAGGCAGTGTTTGTAATACAGAGAAAACCTGTGGAATGGCTAGAGGGCATAGCTCTTAACTGGCCTCTAGGATATGCAGCAAAACTCTATGGGAGAGTGTACCAGGGATGGAATAGATGGACAAAGAGGAGCCTGACAATACTCACAGAACCCCAGTCAAGTGTTCAATTAGTTTCAACATGTATATGAGGAAACTACCGAAGATATGTTGGAAATGGGGGAGTAAGACTTCTTGGGAGGTTTTTAAGGATCACTCCAACTTGGCCATGGAAATTACACTGGGAAAGACATGTTAAATTAAAGGATTCATTATACTCACAAGTCCTAAAGAGGGAGGCGTAGCATGTCCAGAGTGCCACACAAGGTCACCCAAAGCCTAATGTTTTTCACAGCAGGCAAGGAAATGGCAGAGCAAGTGTCGTTATTGAGCGTCATGAGTGGGGTAGTTCAGAGCTAACAAGAAACGTTCTTGTTGGGCAATTTGAATGTAAATGAATCAACATGGAAAAGTGGGCAGGAATAAAATTGGAAGGTCATCATGAGGCTTGTCAGTTGAACACACATGTTGGGAATGGGACCCCAGAAACAGTCAAATACTAAGTAAAAGTTCAAAACAAGCAGGGCAGGTGCTAGCACTCAGAGGGCCTTCAAGGGAGCAAATAACAGCTTTACATTACACAAAGCCAAAGGAATACTCCATTCAAATAGGCTATAAGTAATGTTTATGTCACTCACACATGACTGGACACAGTGCCTTTTCTCCTGAACTAGAATGAAAAGACACACACAAAATAAACAAACAAACCAACAAACAGATTTGCATCCCATAAGATAGAGTATTTTGGAAGATCTTGCTTCAATAGTATGTAATAATTAATCTAAGAATGAGAATGAATTATATCATCTAATAAAGCATAAAAGCAAGATATAAAAACATAAAACCCTTTAATTTATGTCAGAATATAAGAAGAAAGCAAATGATTCAATGTAAAGAAACTTATGTGCAACACAAAATACTAGCATTCAACATGTTAAAATGTTCAATGTATGATCTAATAAAATATTACCAGAATTGCATTAAAATATGACCCATGATAAGAAGAATAGAAATCAACTCACAACTGACACAGATATGTATTGCAGCTGTATTTCATATGTTCAGAAAGTTAAGTGGAAATCTAAAAGATATAAAAGAGATCAGACATGATCTTCTAGAAATGAAAACCAAAATAACTGAGATGAAAACCAGCATTTGAGAAACTTCAGAAGAAAAGATTAATAAACCAGGCAGAGGAGGCATGGAAATAGAAGCTATTTGAAATGGAAAAAAAAAGTTTAAAAAAAGAATTTGAAAAATGAAGAGTTTCAGTAGGCAGAGAACAATGTCATGTGCCTGATACAGAGGCAGAGTCCCTGAGGGATGAAAGGGAGAAGAAATATGGAAATATTTGAATATATAATGATCAAAAAGCACAGAACTTGATGACAGTCTTAAATGCACATATCCAGAAAACTGCAACCATCTCAAAGCCCAAACAACAGAAAGAAGACAACATCTCATATAAAAACCAAATAGTTTTTTTTTTACTCCATATGAATTTTTGAGAGTTTGTTCTATGTCTGTGAAAAAAAGGACACTGAATATTCACAGCAATCCTGAGAAAGAAGAACAAAGTTGGAGGGACCGCAATACCAGATATCAAGCTATTTTACAAAGCCAATGTTCTCAAAACTGCCTGGTCCTGGCACATATAGACATATAAACAAATGAAACAGACATATAGACCAATGAAAAAGAACAGAAAACCCAGAAATCAACCCAAGCCATATGCTCAATTAATACTTAACAAAGGAGGCAAGAGCATACAATGGAGTCAAGACAGTCTCTTCAATAAATGGTGTTGGGAAAATTGGACAGATACATGCAAAAAAATGAAACTAGACCACCAACTTAAACCATACACAAAAATAAACTCAAAATGGACAAAGGACTTAAATGTAAGATGGGTAACCATACAAATCTTAGAAGAATCCATAGGCAGCAAAATATCAGACATATGTCACAGCAATATCTTTACTGATACACCTCCTAGGACAATGGAAACAAAGGAGAAAATAAACAAATGGGACTACATCAAAATAAAAAGCTTTTGCACAGCAAAAGAAACCATCAACAAAACAAGAGAACCCACTGCATAGGAGAACATATTTGCCAATGTTTGGAGATTCGGTCTAATCTCCAAAATTTATAGGGAACTCACACATCTCAACAAAAGGAGTATAAATAATACAATTTAAAAAAATGGGCAAGGGACCTAAATGCACACTTTTCAAAAGTGGACATACAGAAGGCCAAGAGACATATGAAAAAATTCAAAGTCTCTAATCATCTGAGAGATGCAAATCAAAATGACATTGAGGTACCATCTCACACCTATCAGAATGGCTATCATCAACAAATCAACAAACAACGAGTGTTGGCCAGGATGTGGAGGAAAAGTAATCCTCATGTAGTGTTGGTGGGAATGCAGACTGGTGCAGCCACTGTGGAAAGGAGTATGGATTTTCCTCAAAAAATTAAAAATGGAACTCCCATTTGACCCAGTGATCCCACTTCTAGGAATACTAGGTGTACCAGTAATAATGGTGGATTTTATAATTAAAGAAAACATGATAATTTCAAGAGAAACATCAAAAGTGCTTTATTCAAAGTAATGTCCATCGCTAGCTACACATTTCCTCCACCTTTCAGGCAATTTGTAGATACCATCCAAATAGAACTTCTCTTGTTTTGAGGCAAACCATCCAGCGACCCAATTTTCCACTTCTTTCTATGTTTTGAAGTGCTGCTCAGAAAGTACGTGTGCCATCGATCAGAACAAGTGGTAATCTGAAGGAGCAAGGTCTGGTGAATATGACGGGTTAATACTTCCCAGGCATGACCTTTTAATGTGTCTTTAACTGGTTTTGAGGTGTGTGATGGTGTGTCATCATGAAGCAAAATTACTTTGCCGTGTCTTCTGGCATATTCTGGTCATTTCACGATCAAAGCATGGTTCAATTTGATTATTTGTTGTCACTAGCAATCAGTATTAACTGGTTCACCTGGTTTTAGAAACTCATAATACACCACATCTTCCTGATCCCACCAAACGTAGAGCATTGTCTTCTTTCCGAAGTGATTTGGCCTTGCAGTCGATGTTGATGGTTGACCTGGATCAACCCATGATTCTGTGCATTTGGGATTCTCAAAATAAATCCACTTTTCATCACCGGTCACAATTCGATGCAAAAAAGACTTTCTTTCATGCCATTGAAGCAACATTTTACTGATGACTTTTCGGTTTTTCATTTGTCTTTCTTTCCCATTGCTTGTAAAAGATTGGAAATTGTTTGCTGAGCAACGTTTAATCTTTCTGCAAGTTGTTTTTGAGTTTGACATGCATCTTCATCCAATAATGCTTGTAATTGTTGGTCTTCAAACTTTTTTGGTTGACCTGGACCTGTTTGTCTTTCACATTGAAATCACTTTTAAAGCATTTAACCAGCGTTCACAAGTATTTTGAGATGGAGCATGTTCACCATAAGCTTCCCAAAGTATCCAGCAGCACTTTTCTTCAAAATAAAGTAATGAATTAAAACTTTTTTTGGCACAACATTCGACATTTTTAAGTGTAAAAATATCTATGGTGTTAACACCTTCAGCAAATTTGACATATGAAATTTTGAAACTTGTTATAAATATAACAAAATAGCATACATATCAAATCACATATATATCAACATATGTTTAGCTCCATCTATTGAAAAAAATCTGCATTATTAACTGCTACACTTAGAATATCCCAAGAAATCGGAAATACCAATCAGAAAGGATATATGCACCCCTCTGTTCATAGCAGCACAATTTACAATAGCTAAGATTTGGAAAGAGCTTAAGTGCCCATCAGCAGATGAGTGGATTAAAAAACAGTGGTACATCAACACAATGGAATACTATGCTGCTGTAAAAAAGAAAGAACTCTTACAATTCGCAACAGCATGGATAGACCTGGAGAGCATTATGCTAAGTGGAATAAGCCAGACAGAAAAATATAAATATCACATGATCTCACTCATTTGAGGAATATGATGAACAACATAAAATGATGAACAAAAATAGATCCATAGACAGAGAAGCATGGAACAGGCTATTAAATCTCAGAGGGAATGCAGGGGAGGGTGAGGGGTGAGGTAAGAGATCAACCAAAGGACTTGTATGTATGCATATGAGCATAACGAATGTACACAGACAATAGGGGTGTGAGGGTATGTGCTGGGGTTGGGAGGGGCCAGGGAGAGGTCAATGGGAGTAAAAGGAGTCATATGTAATACTTTAAACAATAAATAATTTTTAAAAAATCAAATAGTCAAAAGTTAGTTCTAAAATCAAAAATTCAAAAACAGCCAGAGAGGCAAAAGACATGTCATAGAGATGTGAATATAAGAAATGTAATTCTTTAGAAATTTAATGAAATGAGAGTGATGAGAGTGTGAAACACTCTGAGAAAAATTTAAAAATTAGTCAATTCAGTATTCTATACCCTGCAAAATATATGTATTTTTAAAGCTATAGAAACTCTAATAATGTATCACCAGCTCTATTACCCAATTTCTTACAATTATGACAGAAGATCTTAACTTTGAATTGTATTCCTATCAGATTACATAAATAGAAATAAGGTTATGCAATATTCTGGCTAAACATCTTATTTTATTTATTTATTTTTAAAATATATTTTTATTGATTTCAGAGAGGAAGGGAGAGGGAGGGAGTGATAGAAACATCAATGATGAGAGACAATCATTGATCAGCTGCTTTCTGCATGCCCCCCACTGGGGATCAAGCCTGAAACCTGGGCATTTGCCCTGACCATAATCGAACTGTGACCATAATCGGGTTCATAGTTCGACGATCAACCACTGAGCCATGCTGGCCGGGCTGGATGAACATTTTAAATTAAATATTGAGTGTTGTTTAAAGAAATTCTAGAATATTGATAGGTACCACCTATATACTAAAATCCATTTAGTTTTTGCCCAAATCATACTCTTGCCCTGAATATTTGTCAAATAATTTTATAAAGAAAATGTTACTGATTCCCAGAATTATTTTAGGCTTCTCCTGTCCTTGAATTTCATCATTTCAAATTCTCCTGCAATTATGTGATTAATATGTTGAATAAGTAATTTTGAGGATAGGGACTATAACTTGTTCAGCTAACAGCAGAAGCTGGTAAATAGTAGCCAATCAATATTTTTTCTTGTCTCATCAATAGGAAATTTTTTGCAGTGCTACTTAAATATTACAATCTACAGCCTATTCTCCCATATTGATAAAAAAAATAAAAAAATAAAAAGCCATTTTTCTTTATAATTTAGGGAAAACTATGAATAAGTTGTTAATTGAAGATACCAAAAATAATATTATGAAATAAATAGCCTTCAATTGAACCAATTTAATGCCCAATATTGAGATGCCGAGTTCTGTCAAGTTTTATACACGCAAACACATGCAACATTTTCAATGAAATTGATCATTATTTAGTTTATTTCTCTCAATATAGTGTTGGAGAATTTATGTCCTCTTTTTGTTGTTTCTCTTTATAAAATAAAGATGGTAGATAAAAATTGGCTTAATTTGTGTGCTTTTTTTGTAATATTATAATAGACTAATATGTTTTGTTTACTACAAAATAAAATCTTTTAATTTTTATTGAATGTTATTTTACAGCAGAAAATACACACTAATATCAGTTCAAGCAAACACACAAACAAAAAAGAAATGCTCTTAATAAACTTGGAAAAATATAACATGTCAAATTTTCATGCTGCATTTGACTATCACACAATTTTTATTTTATTCAAATTGTGTGCCTTTTAATAATATTCAGAAGTACTCTTACTGTATTTTCTGTCATTTTCATGTTCTGTCATGAAACACTTTGGGAAAGAAACAATCAGAGTTTCTCCGTATGCATCACACAGAGAAGGGATTGCACCTAGGGGACTCTAAAGTCTTGATTTCACTTGTTCATATTTACCATTACATGTGTTAAAGATTTAAAAACTTGTTAGAAAAAATACCTTAAAGTTAATTGTTATGTGACGCTATAGAAAGCACATGTTATAACAAGCCAGATAAACTCAGTTTTTATTACAATAAAAAATCAGGAAACCTATGATTAATTACAAGTTATAAGATGACAACTGGTAATACAACTCCACTTAGGTTGTATTGCCAAGTAATCATACGGAAACCAAAAGAAAAATGAGTACATTTTTATAAAGCCAAAAAATATAGGGTTGTAGAAATTCTGAAAAAATGGTAAATTTTTAGTTACAAATGACAAATAGGATGCATAGACTTGCCAGTACTTTTTCAGAAGTAGTACTAATATTATGTTAAATAAATTTAAAATGGTTCTAACATATTTTACATCAAACTGAAAAGCGTTTTCACAGCAAAAGAAACTATCAACAAATGAAAAGGAAACCCAGTATATGGAAGAATATATGTGCCAATGATACATTTGATAAGGAGTTAATTTCCAAAATATATAAAGAACTCATATAACTAAACACTCTGAAGACAAACAATCTAAGTGAAAAATGGACAAAGGATCTGAATAGACATTTCTCCTAAAGGACATACAAATGGCCTGTACATATAAAAAAAATGCTCAACATGACTCATCATCAGAGAGGTGCAAATTAAAAATACAAAGAGGCATCACCTCACACCTGCCAGAATTTGGACTTCTCTACTCCTCTATTTTGGGGTACATTACCAGCAAAATGTATATTTTTGTATTTTCAACATTTAGCTTCATTAGTTATTACCATACATTTACTGCAATGAAAGTCATACTGGATTTCTTGGAATATGTTCATTTAGATGTTGAACATTAAAAAAGTTTTTGAAGTTATAAAGACAAAATACAGATAAATTGCAGTGAGCAAACATTTCAGGCATCCTGAATTTATCAATAACCATACAAAGATCAAATCATGATGTAATCATGGCCTGAGTATTTGCAATGGTATCCAAACAAGACACATATTTATGAAGAAGTTTGTAAATTATATATGTATATATAATTCAAGCTAATCAAATAAACATCCCACTTGTTGACACAAATCTCTATGTCTAATATATATAAACATATAATATAATACATATAATATGTATGTGTATATATATATACACATATATATGTATATTTAAATATACATACATATGTGTGTGTGTGTGTGTGTGTGTATATATACTAGAGGCCCGGTGCACGAAATTCGTGCATGGGGTGGGGGTTGTCCCTCAGCCCAGCCTGCACCCTCTCCAATCTGGGACATCCCTCTCACAATCCAGGACTGCTGGCTCCCAACTGCTCGCCTGCTTGCCTCCTGATTGCCCCTAACTGCTTCTGCCTGCCAGCCTGATCCCCCATTAACCACTCCCCTGCCAGCCTGATTGATGCCTAACTGCTTCCCTGCCAGCCTGATTGCCCTTATCTGCCCTCCCCTGTAGGCCTGGTCACCCCCAACTTCCCTTCCCTGCAGTCCCAGTCGTCCCCAACTTCCCTTCCCTGCAGGCTTGATCATCCCCAACTGCCCTCCCTTGCAGGCCTGGCCCCTCCCAACTGCCCTCCCCTACTGGCCTGATCTCCCACAATTGCCCTCCCTTGCAGACCTGGTCCCTCCCAACTGCTCTCCCCTGCTGGCCATCTTGTGGTGGCCATCTGGTGTCCACATGGGGGCAGACATCTTGTGTGTTGGAGTGATGGTCAATTTGCATATTAATCTTTTATTAGATAGGATACAGGCCTTGTGCACGGGTGGGGGCCAGCTGGTTTTCCCTGAAGGGTGTCCCGGATCAGGGTGGGGGTTTCCTTGGGGTGTGGGGCGGCCTGTACAAGGGGCCTGTGGTGGTTTGCAGGCCAACCACGCCCCCTGGCGACCCAAGTGGAGGCCCTGGTTTCTGGGATTTATTTATCTTCTATAATTGAAACTTTGTAGCCTTGAGCGGAGGTCAGGGCTGTGGGAGCTTGGCTTCCTCCATTGCCGGGAAAACCCAAGCCTCCTGTTTGCTCTGTGGCCACAACCATCTTGGTTGTGTTAATTTGCATACTCGCTCCTGATTGGCTGGTGGGTGTGGCTTGTGGGTGTAGCAGAGGTACGGTCAATTTGCATATTACTCTCTTATTAAATAGGATATTAGACATAGAGATTAGCCTATAATATATATATATATATATATATATATATATATATATATATATATAAATTAGACATAGAGATTTATGTCCACAAGTGTGATGTTTATTTGATTAGCTTGAATTATAGCTAGAAATTTAAAAAATATATATATTTTATTTGTTTTTTTACAGAGAGGAAAGGAGAGGGATAGAGAGTTAGAAACATCGATGAGAAAGAAACATTGATCAACTGCCTCCTACACATACCGGGGATGTGCCCGCAACCAGAGTACATGCTCTTGACCGGAATTGAACCTAGGACCCTTCAGTCCATAGGCTGACACTCTAACCACTGAGCCAAACTGGTCAGGGCTATAGCTAGAAATTTAACAGCATGAATGAAAAGCATTTTATATTTTTTGACCAGTGTCACAAAGTAGCAGGAACTAAAACAGTATCTAGTATACAGCAGCATGTCAGTATATACGTTCCTTTTCCTATCTCATTGTATTGCTAATGAATATATCAAACTGTTCTACACAATTGGAGACTGACTAGAAATCTCATAAGTATTCTAGAATATTTTGATTGCATGCTTATATTAGACAGGCTTGTTTATGTTTTCATTTGTAAATTTTTCTTTAATCAGCATACACACACTTGAGTGTGTCAGTATCCGGTGTGTCTGTGTGATCTTTGAAGGAAGCATCCTGATTTTACACTGAATACAATCCTCATATTTTGAGGAAATACATGTGAACTGTTCAATCTACTCAAGCTCATAGAAGATATATATAAATATATATATATATATATATATATATATATATATATATTATATAAAATTTTTGTTTTAGCCCGGCCAACATGGCTCAGTGTTTGAGTATCAACCTATGAAGCGGGAGGTTAAAGTTCGATTCCTAGTCAAGGCATATACCTGGGTTGTGGGCTTGATCTCCAGTGTCTGATTATAGGACTAGTATAAAAATTCTAGTATCTATATATATAAAAGGCTAAGCTACTGTCTGACTGTCCGACCAGTAGCTATGATGAGCCCTGACCACCAGGGGGCAGATGCTCAACGCAGGAGCTGCCGAGCTGCAGTGACTTGGCAGCTGCGGTTCTCGGGTGACGCACCCCAGAACCAGAGAGGAAAAAGCCCGATTCTAGGGTGTGTCACTCAAGAACCATCCTCACACAATCCAGGAGCTTTCAGGGGATGTTGGAGAGCCTGTTTCAGCCCAATCCTCACAGGCCAGGCCATGGGACCCCCATCTGCCAGAGGACCTCGCTCACTCCACAGACGCCTTTCGAGCTGTGGCACCGCCCCAGGTATGGTCAGTCAGGGAGGGACTGAGGAAGGTTGTCTCCAGGGCGTTTCCGGCCCTTCTCACACAGTCCTGCCCAGCTGGCCACCCTCTAATTAATTTCCTTTCAATGTGCATGAATTCGTGCACCGGGGCACTAGTAGATAATAATTGGATTCAAAAATTTGAATATTCAGTTATTTATTGTAAAGGTTCTAGGATTGTTTTAAGTCTTGAATCCATAATTCTTCATTGTGTGTACATGTTTGTGTGTAGGTGTGTGTGATTTCTCTCTGGATGCTTTCAGAATATTATCTTTTATTTCTGGTGTTTCAAAATCACCATGCTACAATCATATGTGTTGGTATAGAATTTGTAAAATTATCTTTACAATGGACACTCTGTAGACCTTTTCAGTGGAAATTTAATTAGGTATTTGATGATTTCTTCCCCTCCATTTTCTCTGTCTTCAATTTTTGGGATTCCTTTTATTTACTTGATGGACTTTTTGAATTAATATTCTAATATCTCTACTAGCTCATAACTGTTTGTCTTGGTATTCATATTTTAAAGGAAAATTTAGTTGCTCTATATCTAATAATCTAATGCTTGTTTAAAATTTTATAACTTTTTTTTAACTTCCAATAATTCCTTTTTCTTTTGTAAGATGCATACTTACATTATTATGTTAGTTTATTTTTATGTTTATCTACTTTACTCTTTCTTTTACTTAAGAGTCTTTTCTCCAATATGTATTGGACCTACTGGTTTCTTTATACTTAAGGTATGTTCCTAAAGAGATGAATAAAAGCTTTGTCTTTGGTGGTTAGAATTGTGATTGATGAGCATGACTTCAATTTCTCAAATTGGGACCAAGTATTTTTATTTCAGGAAAAGTAACGACTGTTAACATTTGAAATATTCTTTTGAGCTAGCATGTTTCTCAAAAGAACTGCCTCACCTTCTGGTGGGGCTAATGAGACTTCCTTTACTCTAAAAAATGTGGCATCTGTGGGAAATGCCTCATTGTTCAATGTGCATATTTTCTCATTTGATCTTTTTATTTCTGTATATTCCCTTGCCTTTATTTGAATTTTAGGTTCCCAGATTCTCTGAAATAACTTTTTTTCAGAGAGAATAAACTTCCATTCTTTTACCAGAGTGACAGTTTTTTTTAGCTTCCTTTGCCTAGTATAAAAAAATTTTTCAAACTTGGTGATTTAAAACCACAACTAACTATTATCTCATAGTTCTGGATGCCAGAAGTCTGAAATCAAGGAGACAGCAAAGTTGTGCTCCCTCCAGCGTGTAAGACCGAATCTGTTTCTTGTCACTTTCAGCTGCTGGTGGCTGTTGTCATTCCTGAGATGGTGACTAAATCACTTCTCTGCCTTATTTTGTCTGTGTCTTTTTTTCTCATCTTTATTGTTGAAAGTATGGCATAGGTCCCCTTCCCTCCACCCTCACTGATCTCTTCTAACCCACCCCCTCCCCTTCCCCAGGCCTTCACCACCCTATTGTCTGTGTCCATGGGTTATGCATATGTGCATACAAGTTCTTTGGTTGATCTCTTTCCTTGTTTGTGTGGTCCCCCTGCTCCCCCACACCCCGTCCCAGCATATCTTCCATCTGTCTTTTTCTTATAAGGATATGTATCATTGGATTTAAAGCCCACTTTAATAATCCAGAATGATCGCCTTATTTCAAATCCTTAACTTACATTTTCAAAGAACACTTTTGCAAATAAAGTAACTTTTATAGGTTCCAATGGTTAGGAAGTGCACATATCTTTTGGGAGGCCACCATTCCTCCCACTACAGATAGATTGCATTGTTTGGCAGGTAGGATCTAGGATTTAGTTTTCTTGTACAGCTTTTATACTAATCTTTCAATTTTTTAGTGTTGTGCCAATCCTTGCTTTTAGATGTACTTTGCTCCTTTCATTTCTGAGCATATTCTGGGTTCTAGGCCATAACTTGTTTGATATTGTTTTTGTCACTACAAGTCATGATTCTATCTACTTCTGCTATAATAATTACCCACTTTCACCTGCTTTCCAGGTTCTCACCCATTGTCACTTTTTCTGATCTCTTTATATTAATTGACCCATAAATACCTTTGTATGAGCATTTTAAGAATGGATTAACATGGAGATACAGAAGTAGCTAGTCATGTACATTGTATTTTCCATGTTTAACTAGCATGACAACTTATGTTATAAAATCATAAACATATTATAATGTCTTTCTTCATAATATGTCTTGGATTTTTAAGTTTTAAAGACAGAAGGAGAATATTTCAAATTTCAGGTTGCATTTGAAACATAGAAGCAATGGTTTATAACTTTTTAATATCCATTTATTAGTGAAGTAGCACAAGGTGCATTTTTTTTGTTAATTACTATCAATGGACACTAAATTCTTTATAGCATATAAATGTCTTGTAAAGAGCATGCATGTCCTTCAACTAAAAGCTATTTTTTATTCCCTGAATACATTTAGCAAATTTACTGTTTCATGAATCAGCAAGCTTTGACCCTGAAAATAAAATAATTAAGAGAGGAATTGTGCAAATAACCATTCATAATTAATGTTTTCTGAAGACCAAGTACAGCTGAAAATATTTGTCAGTCCAAATCCACCTAATGCATTTATATGAGTACCTTAGGTTATATATACTGCCTCCTAATTCACTACATTGATGTTAATTTGTTTTCTCAAACACTTTAATGGTTGAAAATGACCCATCAATCTACCATTGAACAGTTGTTTGTATGTTGTCAAGTTATTGACAAAAATGAACAATCTGCAGTTCTATTTAAGCTAGCTAGCTAAATAATAGCTAAAAACTCAAATATAATAAAACAAAAATTATTAGAACAATAGTTAAAAGATTGAAATAGAATTTGTGGCAGAGTAGTGACCAGGAAAAATGTATATTGATCACTGCTCATGTGATATTGACCAAGTGAGTTCTCCTTCTGGATTTTAGTCTCTCTATTTCTAAGAGAAGAGCAGTGGTTCTACATTTTATATCAGAGTCTGGAATATGATGGACATTCAAATTTTCTTAATGAGCACATCGCTAGCTGAAAGAATTAAATTATAAATGAATAAAATATACATTTTAAAGTTTTACTAAAAGTCTAAAAGTCATAAAGAGTATTTTTGCTTGAGATTGGACTTCTAAAATGGCAATAATCTTGTGGGAGCTAACAGAATATTTGTTAAATGTAAACAATTAATACTTATTTATCCTTAAAAAGGAGGAAACTATAAGGTCCTGATACCTCTTGTCTTCTTTATTTGTTGATTTATCTACTGATGAACTAGAGCAGAGAATCAGAAAAAGACTCAGAAAAGAATTGAGGACACAACTTTCTATTTGGCTTTAACCCAAAGTAGTCTCTTTGTCATGTCTAGTATACTTAAAGAAGTTAGTGAGAATTAAATCATACCACTTTAATTTCTAGTTCTGTACTATGAATTTCACTTTAACTTTATATGAGAAAACATTTACTTCACTTGTGACATCCTTTGTACACAAATGTCCATAAACAAAACATATTTAAAATGTAAAAAGTACACTGTTTGGCAAATACATTTGGCCAAGTATAGTTTTGTTTAATAGTGTATTTGTTTAAGAAAGAAACAAACATGTCCCCTCATTAGTACATATAATTTTAGGATATACAATTATATACAATTTATATAATAAAATTATAAGCAGTTATACCAAATGACTAAGGAACATAAATTTTAGTAATTGAATAAGGCAAAATATTCAATGAAAAATAATATACAAATATATACTTGATATGTAAAACTACACAAAAGATATGCACATTGATTGTTTTTACAAAGCATGCAATTACAGTGACCTACTTTATAAATAAGAATTAAGCCTAAACTAAATTTGCATATTTAGTATTTATTTATTTATTTATTTATTTGTTTATTTATTCATTTTAATCTTTACCCAAGGATATGTTTTCATTGATTTTTAGAAAGAGAGGAAAAGAGAGAGAGAGAGAGAAAGAGAGAGAGACAGAGAAAAAAAAAAATCAATGTGAGAGAAACATTGTTGGTTGACTCCCAGGTACATGCCCTGACCTGGAATGGAACTCATTATCTTTTGCTGTATAGAATGATCTTCTAACCAACTGAATAACCTGACCAGAGCTGAAATTGCATATTTTGATTATAGTAGTTTGATGTTCAAACAATAGAATTTCAAATAACAGAAATCAAATGATAAAACTTTATTTCAAATATTGAAACAATATACATGGTGCTTTAAAATATCTATTTATTTTTGGATGGTTCCTGAATATTGCTGCCATCTATGTTTATCTCCCACCAAATTGTTATTAATTCACATAAAATTTAACTTAAAGAAGCTCTCCATTGGATGTTTATGTTGTGACAGACAATGTTTCAAGCACTTTTATACATCACTTTCATCTCATTTAGCTTTAAAATAAGTTACTATAAGATAGTAACAACCAATATTTCAAAATTGTGTCCAATATAATTTTGTACCAAAAGATAATATAACTGGCTTGAGTTTCCATGTACATATATAAATATTGTCTATAGTCCCTCTTTCTTTAAATCTTACCCAAACTTATCCTATGCCATCTTGTTAACTGTCATTATAACTGCCAAGGAATTGTGTGATAAATATTTAATGAATATATATATATATATATATATATATATATATATACACACAAACACACACACACACGCATATATATATATATATATATATATATATATATATATATATATATATTCATTCAAATATGTACATTTTAAATGGTGTAATTTAGGCTCTATGCCAAAGAAAATATAAATTAAAGGGATTAGTTATATTTTCTTTATCACATGTAAATAAAGCTTGCTAAATTATCAACACACAATTTTGATTCTAATTAAAGTCCTTACTAAGGAAAGACTAATATATTGTAAATTGGACCTTGTGTTTTGAACATTTTGTCATGTAACATTCTGAAATTTCCTAACAACTATTTGTAAACCACATTTAAAAAATAATCTTTCATAAAAATCTATGAGAATGAATAACATATATTATGAATCATGAGCTATTGTTGACATAGAGACATCACTCTCCACGTTAAATAACATTATCCTAATATATAAAAACCCAGGGTCTGTAATAAACAAAGTGACCGAAGTCTCGAACCACCAGAAGTCAATCATGCAGTCAGTGCTGGGTGGCTCAAGCAACCCAGCACTGACTGCCATGGCTGTGAGCCCAGCGACCCAGCACTGACTACCAAGGGGGGTGTGGATCAGGCCTTGAGAGATGCCTGGAGAGAGAAACAGGGTCTGATCCATAGCCTCCATGGCAGCTGTTGATCAGCCCTTGCCTCTCTCTTTCTCTCTGGGCCTGATCAGCCCCGCCTCTCTGATTAGGCCCGGAGATAGGCCCAGAGACGTTGACTGGCATAGAAACTGACCAAATAGAACCAGAAAAATCTCTGACATATGCCAAAGCAATTTCTTCACTGATACTGCTCCCAGGGCAATGGAAACTAAAGAGAAAATAAACAAATGGGACTACATCAAAATACAAAGCTTTTGCACAGCAAAGGAAACCATCAATAAAACAACAAGAAAGCCCACTGCATGGGAGAACATATTTGACAATGATATCACTGATAAGGGTTTAATCTCCAACATTTAAAGGGAACTCATGCAGCTTAACAAAAAGAAGATAAACAACCCAATAAAAAAATGGGCAACTGATCTAAATAGACACTTTTTGAAAGAAGATAGAAGGAAGGCCAAGAGACATATGAAAACCTGCTCAAAGTCACTAATCATCAGAGATGAAAATCAAAACAACAATGCGGTACCATCTCACACCTGTCAGAATGGCTATTATCAACAAGTTAACAAATGACAGGTGCTGGTGAGGATGCAGAGAAAAAGGAACCCTCGTGCACTGCTGGTGAGAATGCAGACTGGTGCAGCCACTGTGGAGAACAGCTTGGAGTTTCCTCAAAAAAAATAAAAACTAAAAATGGAATTCCCATTCGACCCAGTGATCCCACTTCTAGGAATATATCCCAAGAAGCTAGAAACTCCAATCAGAAAGGATATATGCACCCCTATGTTCATAGCAGCACAATTCACCATAGCTAAGATTTGGAAACAGCCTAAGTGCCCATCAGCAGATGAGTGGATTAAAAACTGTGGTACATCTACACAATGGAATACTATGCTGCTGGTAAAAAAGGAGTTCTTACCATTTGCAACAACATGGATGGAGATGGAGAACATTATGCTAAGTGAAATAAGTCAGGCAGAGAAAGATAAATATCACATGATCTCACTCATTTGTGGAATATAATGAACAACATAAACTGATGAAAAAAAAATAGATCCAGAGACAGAGAAACATCAATCAGAATGTCAAACCTCAGGGAAGAAATTGTGAGGTAACCAGAAACCCAAGAATGCCTGAGAACGTCTTTCTTGCCATGCTAGCAGTCATCAGCTGTACGGTAATATTACCTAGGGCAAATGGGGAAGTATTTTGGACTTATCTTCCTGATCCTTCATAGGTAAGAGCCCTTACGTGGGCTGATCCCCCACCTAATGTAGTCACCAATAATACCCAACACCTTGGTCATCCAGGAGGACCATGGGTGGGGCAAGGAAGTATAATTACACAGGGGTCTCCACCCAGCTTCCCTTTTGTATGACACAAAATCAAACCACTGCCTCTTTGTATGTAAAATTAAAGAGAGGTTTCTGGCTTGTGTGGACACCAAAGGAAGGTACTATCACTACTTGCTCCTGGGAGAGGTACAGAAAATGTAACTAAGACCTTTTCTATACAAAAAGAAATGACAGCCAGTTTGAAATGGAAATGCCATGGCCTAGAGCAAAGAATATCCTTACATGATATTATTCTACAATGTCATTATAATTTTTCCCAGATTTGTGTTACCCCCATTACCCATAATAGTACCTCGCCCCCTTGTGAATCAATAAAAAATCATCTTTTTTGGTGCTTGGAGACAAAGGTAACACATCTCTTGATATTTTAGAATTACAATAGCATAATATACAATTATCCCAAACAAACTTACAAACTAATTCTTTGAATGTCTGGCAGCAATTTAAAAAGGACATGAAAGGATTTAATCCCTTCCATTGTGTAGAAGGCCCCCTGGGAAGGCACCTGAGCATTCTATATTGGCCCCTCTTGCCCTTTTGGCCAAGAGGGACCCTCTTATCACAATCCAATTGCCCACAGCTGTTGCCTGAGCTTTCTGTTCATGCCGAGATTGAAGCCTCGTGATGGCTGGTACCATGGATCTGTCCCTCGCCCAGTGGGGTGAGCTGGGCTCTCCTTGGAGAAGAAACCCGGGTTCCCAAAGATATGTGATCAGGGCTGGGGCCCCGCCAGCAGGTGAGGGGATCCTAAGGCAGGTGCTGGGCGTGGAGGCCACGAGGGCATAGGCTACCAAGGAGACAGAACTGAACCTCACATCACCCTGCTTGGCCTCAGAGGATGGCTGGTTAGCCAGAGACAGGTAAGATTCCTCAGGGAAGGAACAACCTAAGACAGGCACAGTCGCAGAGGGGCCATCAGGAGAGAACTTAGGGGTCAACAGAGGTGGGGCACAGACCCTCACCCCCCAACTTTGCAGGGGCCTGAACCTCACCCCTTCTGAGGGAGGTCTCCTGTCCCCATGGCTGCTTAGCTTCCCATGCCAGCTCAAATTGGGACCCAGGTAACAGACAGAGACTTGGCCGACAGCAGCTGCCCTCTCACTACAACAAGACTTGTTTGAGTTGTCTTGTACCAATGGTTTGGGGAAGTGGGTTTTTTATATCTAAATCCAGCCTAGTACCAGGAATGCTCAGGGCCTACAAGAAGGAAAGTAATCCTTTCCACTAATATTTACTGGGTAAAATAAGATTGTTGTTAGAGTATTAAATTTGACAGTAAAATAGTAGTCAAGTTTTCAGGCTAATTTAAATTGGCTAATTGAAATAAGCGATATTCTAGAAAAATTAATTATACTGGACTAAAAGCTGTTCCTAAAGGGTTAACTAAAATTTTTATTGGTAGTTCCTCTCATGGTAAAATTGCATAACATGTAATGTACCTAAAACAGTCATATTTTAGGGCAAAAAAATAAAATTTAAAAGCTATCAAGTCTACATTATAAAATTTCCAAAAGCCTCCTAATATTTAAATCAAAAAAGGGGGGATAGTAGAAGAATATCATGTAAGGAAAAATATCCTGTAAGTAAATTACATCTAGAAAATTTTTACTTTAGAAAATTAACTTTCATTTGTAATGCTAACATCAAGACACCCATGAAAACATACATGGTGTCAAAACAAGCCAAAGGAAAATCATTTGGGCAAAAAATGATAAAGGATTGCAAGTCAAATTTATAGAAAAGATTCCTTTATTAACTTTTGGTCGAGAATATGTTTATATATTTTCAGAAAACAACTCTGAGACCATGTGTATTCCTGCAACAGAGAGGAATTGACAGGACTTCTCCAGCCATGAAGACAGAAGAGAAACAGTACAGAGATGGAAGATGCTGACGACACCTTGCCATACTAGCAGTCAGCAGCTGTGTGTCACTGCAGGTTGCCCAGGACCAAACCAGATAGGGTCGGAACTGCATTACCACCATTTGTCCACCATCCAGAACTGAAATACCATTGCTGACATGTACACATAAGGAACTGTTTGACATTGAAATTGGGACTCAAAAGAACTGTTGGCCCAGAAAGAAACTCACTACAGACTGATTCATTTGCCTGTCACCATAACCATTATTGCTTGTCTCATTTTCGGTTCTTATAAGTGTATTTCTAGTAGCACATGATCTCACTCATCTAGGGGAAATGATGAACAACATAGACTGATGAACAAGAACAGACCCAGAAACAAGGAAGCATAGATCAGACTGTTGGACCTCAGAGGGAAGGTAGGGGAGGGTGGGGATAAGGAGGAGAGATCAACCAAAGGACTTGTGTGCATGCATATGAGCCTAACCAGTGGTCACGGACAACAGGGGGGTGGGGGCATGCATGGGGAGGGGTTTTGGATGGGAATGGGGGGATGAGGACAAATATGTGATACCTTAATCAATAAAGAAATTAAAAAAAAAAAAAAAGAACCAAATCTGGGTGAATTGTGAGAAGCCAATGGCTGCCTAGAAGGTAGAGCTTTTGACGCTGACTGGCATAGAGAACGACCAATCAGAACCAAACCTGGGTGAACTGCAAAGGCAGAACCTAAGATGGAGGCTGAGGAGAGGGTTTAAGGGTAATAGCTGTTTATTGTAAGGTGTAAGAAAGCATTTCAATTTTTTTAATGACTGGTTTGGCAGTATAGTGCATATGGCTGGCTATCAGTCCAGATATAGGAATTATGTATTTTTGTCTGCCAAGAGCATCTCCCCTTCTGAAAAAGGCTTCCCCCACCATTTAAGCAATCCTATCCTCTGTAACCTATCTATACTAATAAAAGGGTAATATGCTAATTAGATTGGATTGACCAGCCATCTTCCGGACATCTGACTTCCTTCCGGACAAAGCCATGGTGGTGGGGGCCAAGGCAGAGGCAGTTAGGGGCAATCAGGCTGGCAGGGGAGGGTAGTTGGGGGTGAGATAAGGCTGGCAAGGGAGGGCAGTTGGGGGCAACCAGGCCTTCAGGAGAGGGCCCTTGGGGGCAAGATCAGGCCAGCAGAGGGTGCAGTTGGAGGTGAGATCAGGATGGCAGGGGAGGTCAGTTGGGGGCGAGATCAGACCAGCAGGGGAGCGGGGAGTGGGCCTAAACCAGCAGTTGGACATCCCACACACAATCTGGGACTGCCGGCTCCTAAGCACTCACCTGCCTGCCTGCCTAAATGCCCCTAACCACTCTGCCTGCCAGACTGATTGCCCCCAACTGCCCCCCACCAGCCTGATTACCCCCAACTGCCACCCTTCTGCTGGCCTGCCCGCCCCCAACTGTTCACCCCTGCTGGCCTGCTCACCCCATACTGCCTCCCCCGCCAGCCTGCTTGCCCTCAACTGCCCTCCCCGCTGGCTTTCTTGCCTCCAACTGCCCACCCCACCAGCCTGCTCACCCCCAACTCTCCCCCCTGCCGGCCTCCTTGCCCCTAACTGCTCTCCCCTGTCAGCCTGATTGCCCTTAACTGCCTCTGCCTCATCCCCACCACCATGGCTTTGTGTGGAAGGATGTCCAGAAGGTCTCCCGGTCTAATTAGCATATTACCCTTTTATTATTGTAGACTAGAGGCCCGGTGCACGAAATTCGTGCATGGAGGGGGGTTGTCCCTCAGTCCAGCCTGTACCCTCTCCAATATGGGACCCCTCAAAGGATGTCCGACTGCCCGTTTAGGCCCGATCCCTGGGATCGGGCCTAAACGGGCAGTCGGACATCCCTCTCATAATCCAGGACTGCTGGCTCCCAACTGCTTGCCTGCCTGCCTTCCTGATTGCCCCTAACCGCTTCTGCCTGCCAGCCTGATCACCCCCTAATCACTCCCATGCCAGTCTGTTTGCCCCCAACTTCCCTCCTCTGCTGGCCTGGTCACCCCTAACTGCCCTCTCCTGCAGGGTTGATCACCTCCAACTGCCCTTCCTTGCAGGCCTGATCCCTCTCAACTGCCCTCCCTTGAAAGCCTGGTCCCTCTCAACTGCCCTCCCTTGCAGGCCGGGTGCCTCCCAACTGCCCTCTCCTGCTGGCCATCTTGTGGTGGCCATCTTGTGTCCACAAGAGGGCAGGATCTTTGACCACATGGGGGCAGCTATATTGTGTGTTGCAGTGATGATCAATCTGCATAGTAGTCTTTTATTAGATAGGATAGAGGCCTGGTACAGGGGTGGGGGCCAGCTGGTTTGCCCTGAAGGGTGTCCCTGATCAGGGTGGGGTTCCCTTGGGGCGTAGGGCGGCCTGAGCAAGGGGCCTGTGGTGGTTTGCAGGCTGGCCATGCCCCCTGGGACAAAAGTGGAGACCCTGGTATCTGGAATTTATTTTCCTTCTACAACTGAAACTTTGTAGCCTGGAGCAGAGCCAAGCCTGGGGCTCCCTCCGAGGACCGAATCCATTTGTGTTGGGGTTATAATTGAAACTTTGTTGCCTTAAGCGGGTGGGCCAGGCCAGGGTGTGCGGAAAGTTTTGCTACTGTTGCTGGCGGCAACCCTGGCCTGCTCTCTCAAGCTCCATTCTGCCGCCATTTGTTTGAATTTGTTTACCTTCTATAATTGAAACTTTGTAGCTTGAGTGGAGGCTTAGGCCTGCAACAGCTGGCAGAAAGCTTGGCTTCCTCTGTTACCTAGGGAACCTTGCTCTCTGTGGCTGTAGCCATCTTTGTTTGGGTGAATTTGCATACTCGCTCTGATTGGATGGTGGGCGTGGCTTGTGGACGTGGCTTCTGGGTGTGTCGGAGGTATGGTCAATTTGCATATTTGTCTATTATTAGATTAGATATCCTATATAATAAGAGAAGAATATGCTAATTATCCATTATGCCCTGAGGCATAATGATGGACGCATAACAACCAGATCATGGGTGAGTAGGAGGGTGGGGCAGGGAACTGTAAGTGTGGGGGTGGAGAGCTACAGGAGGTGGCAGGGCAGCAAGCTATGAGGGGGGAATGGGAGAGGGGGGCAGGGTTAGGTACAGGACGTCGGGGCAGCAGGCATAGAGTTACAGGAGGGCAGCAGTGAGCTACTGGCTACAATCAGGTGGTGGAGAGCTACAGGAGGGGGCAGGGCAGCAAGCTATGGTGGGGGGCAGGAGGAGCTACAGGAATACGGGGCAGCAGGCAGAGAGCTATAGGAGGGCGGCAGCGAGCTACTGGCACACGGATTCATGCCAGGGCTACTAGTATATATATATACACTGAGTGGCCAGATTATTATGATCTCTGAACGCATAATAATCTGGCCACTCAGTATATATTAGAGGCCCGGTGCATGAATTCGTGCATGGGTAAGGTCCAGCCAGCCTGGTCAGGGGGAGGGGACATAGGCGATTGGCCAGCCTGGCTGCTAGTCGAACTCCTGGTCGAGGGGACAATTTGCATATTAGTCTTTGATTATACAGGATATACACTGAGTGGCCAGATTATTATGCGTTCAGAGATCATAATTATCTGGCCACTCAATGTATAAGCCTAAGAGACCAAATGACTGAATGACTGGTTGACAGATTACTATGACGCACACTGACCACCAGGGGGCAGAATGCTCAACATAGGAGCTTCCCCCTGGTGGTCAGTGCACTTCCAAAGCCAACCTCCCATGGCTCCTCCCTCGACAGACCAGCCAACCTCCCATTGCCCTGATCGCCAGCCAGGAAAAGGGACCCCACCCATGCACAAATTCATGCATCAGGCCTCTATTATATAGATAATTTGCTGGCATGTATTCCAATGATGCCTATGATCAAGTGACTGAGTTACCCATATTTAGATATTTCAACAGCAGGCCTACATAACCACTACACCAAGCTATGTTTGACCAACTCCTACCTAAGAGTATTCCCTCTATTTGTATATCTCATATATTTCCATTTCATCAAGTACATGTCACAAAAATTTTTCCTCATTCAACTTCATTTTGAAAATCTCCACTAGATTACTCTCATCAGCATTCATTAATGTTGGTATCTCCCTGTGACACACATATAAAACTTCCCTTTCTAACTTACGTTTACTTTTACCTCCAGTCCTATCTTCCTTCTCCCTTTTACAGCAAAAGAGGTTTATATTTTTGGTCTCCAATTATTTTTTCACATTATTTATTGAATTTATCTAAATCAGCTTTGTGCACAATACCACATCAATAACATGTCAAAATCACCTGGGATCACCATTTTGATAAATTCTATTGTCAGTTCTTAACCTTCAAAGGTCACTTTCTCTTCTTGAAGGGCTTCTTTTAGTTGATTTGCTGGACACTCCCCTGGGTTTTCTTCTCCCTCACTACTCATGCCCTATTCTCTTTTACTGGGAAAAAGGGGCAGGGGAGTGGTGGTGACACATTGGACCTGAGAATGCCATGAAATTTAGTCTTCTGTATCTATACTCACTGCCTTCAGGATTTTATCCAGTTTTATTACTTTACATGTCAAGCATATATAGAAGACTACAAAAATTTAATTTCTGGACAGTACTTGCTTAAAAATCCAACTGCCCACTCTAGGTTCCTGACCCTGATAGATATGCAACTCTATAGAACATATAGTCAGCATCAAGAAAACACTTCTTTGTTTATTTTCTCCTTATGAGCTGTATCGGTAAAGATACTGCTATGACAAATGTCTGCTATTTTGCTGCCAATGGCTTCTTCTAGGATTTTTATGGTTTCCCGTCTTAAGTTTAAGTCCTTTAACCATTTTGAGTTTATTTTTGTGTACGGTGTAAGTTGGTAGTCTAGTTTCATTTTTTGCATGTATCCACCCAATTTTCCCAACACCATTTATTGAAAAGACTGTCTTGACTCCATTGTATGCTCTTGCCTCCTTTGTCAAATATTAATTGAGCATAATGGCTTGGGTTTATTTCTGGGTTTCTGTTCTGTTCCATTGATCTATATGTCTGTTCTTGTGCCAGTACCAGGCAATTTTGAGAACAGTAGCTTTGTAATATAGCTTGATATCTGGTATTGTGATCCCTCCAACTTTATTCTTCTTTCTCAAGATTGCTGTAACTATTCAGGGTCTTTTTTAAATTATTATTCCAGATAAATTTTTGGAGAGTTTGTTCTAGATCTTTAAAGTATGCCCTTGATATTTTAATGGGGATTGCATTGAATATATATATAGATTGTTAATAAAAAGCTTATGCACAGCAAAAGGAACCATCAACAAAATAACAAGATAGCCCACTGCATGGGAGAACATATTTGCTAATGTTATCTCCAATAAGGGTTTAATCTCTAAAATTTATAAGGAAGTCATACAACTTAACAAAAGGAAGATAAAAAATCTAATAAAAAAATGGGCAAAGGACCTAAATATACACCTTTAAAAAGAGGACATACAGAAGGCCAAGAGACATATGAAAACATGCTCAAAGTCACTAATCATCTGAGAGATGCAAATCAAAACAACAATGAGGTACGATCTCACACCTATCAGAATGCCTATCATCATGGAAAGGATGTGGAGAAAAAGGAACCCTCTTGCACTGCTGGTGGGAATGCAGACTGGTGTAGGCACTGTAGAAAACAGTATGGAATTTCCTCAAAAAATTAAAAATGGAACTTCCATTTGACTCAGTCATCCCACTTCTAAGAATATATCCCAAGAAAACAGAAACACCAATCAGAAAGGATATATACACTCTTATGTTCATAGCAGCACAATTTGTAATAGCTAAGATTTGGAAAAAGCCTAAGTTCCCATCAGTAGATGAGTGGATCAGAAAACTGTGGTACATCTACACAATGGAATACTATGCTGCTGTAAAAAAGAAGGAATTCTTACCATCTGCAACAGCATAGATGGAACTGGAGAGCATTATACTAAGCGAAATAAGCCAGTCAGAAAGATAAATATCACATGATCTCACTCATTTGTGAAATATAAAGTACAGCATAAACTGATGAACAAAAATAGAACCTGAGTCATAGAAGCATCGAATAGACTGTCCAACCTATGAGGGAAGGCAGGGGGTGAGGGTGTAAGAGATCAATCAAAGGACTTGTATGCATGCATTAAGCATAACCAATGGACACAGATGGGGAGAGGCCGGTGGGGGGGGATGTGTTGGTGGTTGGGGGCAGCCGGGGAGCAGTCAATGGGGAAAAGAGGAGACTTATGTAATACATTACACAATAAAGAATTTAAATTAAAAACAAAATACAATAAAATAGAAAAGAAAAGAAAGAAAACACTCCTTAAAGTATATCTAGTGAAGACAAGGAAGAAAGGAAGGAAGGAAGGAAAGAGTAAGTGGAATATATATATTTAAAACAAAATCCCATAGTTTGACCTATTTGCAAATCCATAATCTATAAAAAGAATTTAGATTACAAAAAATTAAAGGAGCATTGATTAGATTTTTTATCTCTATAATAGTTTAGAAACTATTAACTTTAACATTTGCTAAAGTGCACCAATTGGCAAATATTAATGGATTTAATCAATAGTGACATTCAAATTACAGTTATACCTGAGGATCTCACTAGATTTTGACATGAAACCCTCCATAAACTTGACTGCAACTAAATATAAAATAGAGAAAAAGTAGTAATGCTACAATTTAAAGCCTTGACTAAATTTCCTATGGTCAGTTCTCATTGTTCTAAAATATCCCACAGTAGACATAAGCATTCTCACAAAATTAATAATAAATTAAAGTTAAATTAAATCTTCAGCACTTGCTTGATAAATTGGGACCCATGAATGTCCAATTAAAATAGTTAATATGGCCCAATGTATGTTGAAACAGGTCCTTCAAGGATTTAAAATTCTTATACAAGTATTAATTAATAAACAGGCAATTATCCCTCTGCTTTTTGATTAAACAACCTGATTTTGCTTGTTCTTCAGCCTAGGGAAAAAATGATGCCTCATAGTGAGTTGCTAAAACCTTAATGCTGTTGTTCTTCCATCATTTCCCACACACCCAATATCTCATATTATTAAAATTACTAACACCATCCATTCAGCATCAGTTAAATATTTTGATATTATTTATCTGACTAATGTGTTCTATTCAGTACCTATTTCACAAGCCTTTCAAACAGTTGGCCTTAACCTCCAAAGGGACATAGTACATTTTTTTAGACTACCCAGGGAATATATCAACAGCTTTGCCATCACACACTCTCTATGCACACAAGATCTTAACTGCATCTACTTTTTTCAGGAGCACAGGTGTGATATTACTTTAACAATATCCTCCTATGAGAAAATTAATTTAATACATTCATTAAAAACACACAAGTCTAAAATATTTTAGTTCTTTTGGGATTCTGAAGGCAACATATGTCTCATTTACACAGTTTACACAACTTCACTAACGCTACTATTTACAAATCAGCCCACCTAAAATGGGGCCTTCCTCAGCAAGACTCTAGAACATGTCCTAATTATAATCAACAGGGATTCCCAGTAAGTGCCTCCACCGACTTCATTAGAGGCTTTTGTAACATCTGCTCCTGATCCTGGAGTTGCTGGAACACCTATAATAGTCATAAGTTACCCATGGGTTTCTGATGCAAATAACTGTCCTTCTTGGCCATTAAAATAAAATAACAATGGCTGGCCACATACTAAAATTTCCTATAAATGGAAGCTCTCACAAATCTGGGGCTTCTGACCTTTAGTAGCCAACTTTTCATTATGCCTTGGGCTATGAAAGTAGCACCCCACAAACTTGGCATGGCCCAATACATCTTTAGTACAGAATGGTGTTAAGTCTGGCCCTTTGGAACATTCCAGCAATAGTTAGGTGTGGCCTTCCCTATTTTTAGCCTTTGCCAGATGCCATGGTGCTGGTGGCAGACACCTTTTCCCCAGACACCTTAGTTAACTGGGGTGTCCTTTGGAATCAACTGAGTGAATATCAGTTGAATTTTATAGATCGTACAAATGGCAGTGCTGTCATCATCATTGTTGGATCTCAATATAATACAGTGGTTTCTCATCCCTTATTTAGGCTATAGAGGATTAAGGACAGGACCCAAGGGTCAGAAGAATTGCTCAAACTTCAGGCACTTGTTTTAGCACTGGATGTCCTTGTCAACACAGAAAAAAAATGTTTCCCATGTGCACATTTTTACAAACTACTGCATCATTGTCTAACAGTTGTTCTTGTCAGGGTAAAAAATCCCTAGGGATCTTTTTGCCACATAGTTACACAAAATATAGATCAAGGTCACCACATGTCCCTATATGTACTGAGGCTGCAATATAAAGCCTCACCAGATCTCCCCATATCCCTTTCAGAGTTTTAAACATTTCTCACACTAACCAAGGCACTCATTTCACTTAGAATACACAACCTTGGGCTCTTGGAAAAGACATTCAATAGATGTTTCAACTCCCCAACAGGCCCCAGGCTGCTTGCTTAATTGGGAAACATAATGGCTGCCTCAAACAATTCCTTTTAAAACTTCTCTCTGACAAATGAACCCCTACCTGGTCTCTATCTTGTCCCACACCTTCATTTCTTCTTAATTCAAGCTCCCTTAGCTAATTAACAACTTATACCGAACTTTAAAACTGTCTTTCCCAGTGACCTTTTCTGTATTTCCTATATCATCACCATGCATATGAAGAAGGAAGGGAAAGATGAGTAATAGGCAGAACACAAAGGAATTTTTAAGGCAGCGAAACTATTATGTACAATCCTATCTAATAAAGACAGAATATGTAAATTGACCGTAACTCCACAACAAAGATGGCGGTGCCCACAGCCAATAAGGAGGGACTATGCAAATTGACACCACAAGGTGAGAGGCTGAAGGCGGATCTGGGCTGGAGCGAAGGCGGAAAGGCAGCTCTGGCCGGAGCGAAGGCGGTGCCAACAGCTAGGGGAAGGAAGGCCTATTCTTGCACGAAACTTCGTGCATCGGGCCTCTAGTAATGTAATAATGGCTACATGCCATTGTACATCTATCCAAATCCATGCGATAGACAGCCCTGAGAGTGAACCCTAATGTAAACTATGGTTTATGGGTAATAATGATGTGTTGGTGCAGGTTCATTGATTGTAACAAATGTAGTATTCTAGGGGAAGATGTTGATAATGAGGGGTCAGAGTATATTAAAAGTCTCTGTGCTATCTGTTCAATTTTGTGGCAAACCTAAAACTTCTCTAAAAATTAAATTTTATTATTTAAAAAAAATTAATAGTATCCATAACTTCTTTATGTAATTTTAGCATTCTGATTTTTAGTTGTCTATTTTCATGTGTGTTGGGGGAGGATACCTCTGTGTTTGTTTAGGGTAGATCAGCTCCTAATTTAAAAATATTATAAACACCAGTATAGTTGTATACTTTAATTTGTGTGTACTCAAACTTTTTAATTTATATTTTCCCTCCTATCTTTTGAGGCAACAAATGCCTTGGAAGGTTCATTTTCTCCAGGAATTTGCAATTTCTCAACTATTTCCTGATTAGTGTAATTACTTTCAACCCAATGTCTATACTTTTTCCAATCTCACATTGTTTATGTAATCTTGCTATTAGAGATTTCACACATACGTGTCTGATTCTTTTGGTACTAATACCCAGACTTTGGTTCAATTCCCACAAGGTATAACTCTCTTTATTATGCCCATGTATATTTTTTCTATTATTATTCTGTAGTCAATACTTTAGCTTTTTAAATATATTTTTAACGATTTCCTTGCTCACTTTTGCTTCTTACATCCCACCCTTCCCTTCTGATTTCACTTGTCTTTGGCTGGTGATCTGTGGATTATAAACATTCTGAAACTATTAATATTTGAAATTATAGTGACTCCACCCTAAATCTCAAATAATAATATAGCTGTCAGATGGAAGCTCTTTGTTACCTTCCTTGGTATTTTAGTAATACATTTCCGTAAATTTCTGAGTTTAATGTTATTGCAGCTGAAGTAATATGACATTGCAGTAGTACTTGTTAGGATGCTATTCACAAGTAAAATATTTAATGGGCCTAGCTCCATATAACTCTATGCACTCATTCTAGATTTCCTCATAACTTTGCATCAAAGAGTCATTTTATATATTTACTAGAGGCCCAGTGCACGAATTTGTGCATGGGTGGGGTCTGGCTGGCCCGGCCCCAATTGGGGTGGATCGGGGCTGGGCCTGTTGGAAGGAGGAGATAGTGGGAGGTTGGCTGGCTGGCCCAGCCCCAATTGGGGCCATTGAGGGATGGGCTGGCTGGGGGAGGGTCCATGGGCAATTGGCCGGTGGTCCTTGTCCCCAATTGGGGTTGGGGGGACAATTAGGGGTGAGGCTGACCATGGGGAGGGGCTGTGGGTGGTGGGCTGGCTGGCCCCACCCCAGAATGGGATGGGAGGTGCCTATTGGGGGTCAGCAGTCTGGGGGAGGGGCCATGGGTGGTTGGCCGGCCAGCCCTGCCCCTGCACCTGATTGGGGTTGGAGGGAGTGGCTACAGGAGGTTGGCTGGCCGGCCTCACCCTCTATTTGGTTAGGGAGGGCAAATTAGGTATGGGGCCTGCCAGGGGGAGGAGCTTTGGGCCAATCAGGGTGGTGGGGGCCCATCAGGGATTGGGCTGGTCAGGGAGAGGGGCTGCACGGGTTTGGCTGGCCAGTTCCACCCCATATTAGGATGGGATCATTGGTGGAGCAGCCAGAGAGAGGGGTTGCAAGAGGTTGGGCAGCTGGCCCCGCCCTTGAGAGGGGTTGGAGAGTCCGGTAGTGGGCAGTAGTTATTAAAGGATACTTTTAAGAACAGTAACTGGGAAGAATGGGAAAAGAACAGGTTTGGGCAGGGGAATAAGTAAAGCTGCCATGGTGGCCAGGGATCAGCCTCAGCTAACCACACAGAGAGCTCTCGGGTCAATGGGGAAAAATAAATACCTATGTACCTGATTGGGCGGTTCGCTGGCCACAGTGGGCGTCATAGCGACCGGTTGTTACGGCATTATGGTCACTGGCTTTTTATATATATAGATTTGTTTTGTTTAATTTTTGAGCATGGGGATGATTTACATAATCTGTCATGTATTTTCTTGTAGCTTTTTAAGATACCTAGGTTCACATATGACAAATGTGCTTACTTGTGATCTAAAACGTAAAATGTCAATTTATTTCATTTTCCTCATATTTGGTCAGTGGCAGTCCAATACAACTTGCTTTTTTTAACTAAAGTTTAAAATGTACATGTATTAGTATGAAAAACATGACTTATTCATTTAAAGTTTACTAAGATCCTCTGTAATAAAATGTAGTTTTATTATATCTAATATTTTTTGCATATTACTAGATGTCTTCTGTCTTCCTCTGCATTCCACACCACTGATTTAATTATAAACAAATTTTGGTTAAAAGCATTTTAAAATTAACAAGGTGTTAATTTTCACATATGGACCGGAAACTTTGTCAGTTAAACCTGAAGTCCGTTAAATCGAGGTCTGCAAAATCGAGGGTTCACTGTATCTAAAAATATCTTATTTGACCTCTAACTACATTTCTCATCTATATCTTGACATTTAAATACATTTTGTGATATTTTTTATAATTAAAAGTAATAAATAGAGGTCAATTCAACTCATATAGCTGATACCATTATGTGGCACACATGCCTCATTAAAAGAAAACACAACTTTATTTAGCAAACTATAATTTCCTATGTAAGAATGGATATGATTGTAATAATAAAGATAATACTTGACTCTTTATGCTTTACTTTTTGCCATTTTACTAATTTTATCACATACATCACACTTAAAAAGCTGACTTAGGTTTTCACATATAAAATGAATTACCAATGTAGTATTAGAGATCAAAAGATAAGGTTTCAAACTTGTGTCTGGATCAAAAGCTCATCTATCTCTTAGTGCTCTATACTGCCTTATGTGACTTATTATTAAGTAGTTTTACATGTAGTAGGTTCATCAAACAAATAGAATAAATCTTATGTAAATATGTATTCTAAATGCAGGGAACAAAATTCCAGGGAAGGTTCATTTTTCCATAGTTTTAAGATTTTATTTAAATAATGATCACCATAACCAATTCACCTATCATATACTATTTTTGTGGTACATTAAATTTACAGAAGAATCAATTGCAATTTTTGTTTCTTATTCTTGGAATAAAATTACTCTAGTATTATGAAGAAAATGAAAATATTATGATTCACTTCATGTTCTTAGGTCTCTAAAATCCAATGGGAAAGTTGCCACTATAGGGTAGTATAAACTGGTCATAGACACCTAAACAAGATTGTTAACCTTCAGCAAAACTATTTAATGTTGTTTTATTATTATGTCAAAACAAGAGTACAACAAAATAGTAACTTGTTCCCCTTCTTTTCCTGTTACACTTTTAGTTTATAAAACCAAAAACCCCAATCTGTGCTTAACTATGGACAAAATGTGGCATGCAAGGACTGCTGCAGTCCACAATTGGGAAAGGCCACTAACCTCTGTGATTTTTAGGTTAGGCACTGTCCATTGTTCCCAATAACAGCCATATGCTCTAGGTTTATGAAGTCCTGGGGACTCTGATATTGGATGATTCTCTGTGTACACATAAATTCTCCCCAAGGAAAATTTCTGTGCACAGGATAACCTATCCAAAGCAGTGATAAGCCTAATAAAATACTAAACTATTGAATGTTCACAGAGTTTGGCTTGTTGAGTTGTAAATAAAATATATCTATAATAATAAAAGTATAATATGCTAATTAGACTGGACGTCCTTCTGGATGACCTTCCAGTCGAAGCTGGGGCTCTGAGGGAAGCCTGAGTCCCGGGTGCCAGAGGGAAGCCAGTGCTGGCAGCTGGGGGAAGGAAGGCCTACTCTTGCACAAATTTCATGCATTGGGCCTCTAGTGTAATATTATACTCTAGAGTATTTTTCATATTCCTAAGTATAGTTTCTTTCATACCCTTTCTTACAGACTAAGTTTAGATTAGGTCATAATTACAAATATACATTTTTATACTTACTCTCCTGACTTTCTAGGAAAAAGAAAATGCAAATAGTCTAAGAAAGTGGAATAATTTGGAGGCACTGAAAATCTAAAATACAGATTTAGAAAAAAATTGAACAAGGCAACAAAATTGCTAAGTCTTTTCAAGCTTAGTTGCCATAAGCTTAACCAAAATATCTGTACAAAAAAGTACTTGTCTTTTATTCATTTACTTGACTACTAAAAAGCCCAAGAAAATATATTTAAAATAGGGGCCCAATGCACAAATTCATACACCTTTAAAGGCACTGTGGGCCACGAGGCTGTGGTGGGCACAGGGGCAGTTCCCGGCTCATTTTCTGCGCCCCTGCCCAGCCCCTGGTCCTCTGTCTGCTGGCAGCCCCACTCCCGCCGCTCCCATGTGCTGACAGTGCCAGCTCTGCTCACACCTGGTGACCGCGCAGATCGATTGGGGCCATTGCCAGCAGCAGGTGCGAGAGTTGACTGCTGGCCCCAATTGTCCCTCAGGAGCAGGGGGAGGTGGAGAAGTCCTGAGGGGCAACCGGGGTCAGCAGCCGCTGCTTGCACCCGCTGACAGTGCCGAGTGGTTGGGGTGGAGCTGGATCTGGGTGCCAGCAGCGGGTGCGAGTGCTGGGTGGAACCGCGGTGTGCAGGACCAAAGAATTTTCAGTAACCACCAGAGGCTCGCCCCAATGACAGTGACCAGTGCCCCATCTTGGTCTGGCGCCCCCACTCACCTGCTCCACATCCCATCGTTGTTGATGCTCACCATGTTCCATGCTCTGCCACCTGCTGCCAAAGCCCGTCATGATCCACGTATGCCCCCTGGGGGTCAGCACATGTCATAGTGACCGGTTGTTCGGTTGTTTGGTTGTTCGGTTGTGCCACCATTTGGTTTATTTGCATATTAGGGTTTTATATATACAGATATGTAAATATGTTCATGTTTATATACATACATATATTCATACATATATGCTTGTATACATACATGCATAGATACTACTCTATATGATTTTTATTTTATTTTAGAGAGAGAGAACAGGAGAGGGATAGAAAGATAGAAATATCGATGAGAGAGAAACATCATCAATCAGCTGCCTCCTGTGTGCCCCCCACAGGGGATTGAGTCTGCAATCAGGGCATGTGCCCTGACTAGGAATCAAACCAGTGACCTCTTGCTTCCTGGGTCTACACTCAACTGCTGAGCTACACCAGCCAGGCAGATACCACTTTCTTTAGACTAATCTTAGCTTTTGTCCACTGGAATATATGCACTGTTCATAGGCTCCAATAATACTGCAGATATAACTTTAAAGACACATGCCCCAACAGACAACCATAAAAAAATTATATGTTTAGATGGCTTATAGTGAAATGAAAATTATGTCATTACAATGATGATACTGGGTAAGGGAGAAGAGATTAACAAAATTTTATACATGAAAAAAATGTTCACTTTTTGAATTTATGGGAAGAAAGATGAAGATATTAAATTTCAAGTCTGAATTATTACTATAAACATCATATTAACACTGATCTGAAAATCAGAAAGCATGTTTTCTTGTGTGATGTCAAGTATTATTCAGGTTAAATATGAGAATCCTTACACATTATGTAGCAGAGAGCAATCAGAGCTCGGGACCAATAATTGAGAGCTTGTGTTAGTCGGGGCTCTCTAGAGAAATAAAACCAGTCCAAGGGCGGAGGGAGACTGATGCCCAGCTGAAGCAGAGCAGCGGGGGAGGGAGTAAATCCCTCTTTTCTCTGCCTTTGGATGAAGTCAAGCCTTCAAAGGATTGGAGGCTGTCCACCCACATTTACCCAGTCTCCAATTCAGCTGCTAATCTCATCTGAAAACATCCGCAGAGATGCACCTAGACATAATGTCTAATCTGGTCATCCAAGGCGTAGTCAAATTTAAACATAAAATACCATCACAAAGTTAAATTTATCCAGATCAAAACAAAGAAATCAAGAAAGTAAAGGTGTAAAGACATCAGTTAAAATCCTTTTGAAAACATTAAAAGTTTTACAGAAATTTGTAATGTAACTTTAGTTAAATGTATCCATGAAGAGCTGTCAAAGACAAAATCATAAGCATTATCAACAGGTGATTTCTTAAAAATGCTCAACATGTATCGTTATGCTGAGAATATTCTTATGCAACTCTGCCTACCTTCATTCACTTCAGTTCATGCCATTTACTATGTTATACCAACCAACAGGCAATTATCAAGAATGCGATGGACATTAAACAATTGAGGTAGCAAAATGGATATATTGGCCTACATAGTCCCCTTGCAGCAAAACAAAACAAAACAAAACAAAACGAAAAAAAACACAACTTCTGACATCCCATCTTCTCCTCCCTTATTTCATTCAGCAGTTCCAGGTCATCTTCGGTCCTGGTCCTGTCTGATTTCTAAGCAGATACAGTGTTCAGCACTTGCTGTCAGATGTTGCTGCTATTTTCCCAGTGGGTGTCTCCTGTGACCCTTACAGGGATGCATCATACCACTGATCCCTTTGATTGCTGTGCTGATTTCTATGATTGTTGCCATCTGCTATACACATAAACAATATCAACAACAAAAAAGAAAACAAAAAAAAGGATAATTAATGAAATCACTTAAAACGGAAGTAGCCCAAGTTTATATAGCTTATTGTTGCAACATACAGACTAGAAATGAACTAAACGTTCTAAACATCTAAGAGTTTATAAAAGAGCTACATTTTTTTAAATATTAATTTTTTTTAATCCTCACCCGAGGATATTTTTCCCATTGATTTTTGGAGAGTGTGGAAGAGAGAGGGAAAGACAGAGAGAAATTGATGTGAGAGAAGCCCATTGATTGGTTGCTTTTGGCACAAGCCCCAACCAGGGCCCTGGGCCTGGGAGGAGCCTGCAACCAAGGTACATGCCCTTGACCAGAATTGAACCTTCGGTCCATAGGCCAATGTTCTATCCACTGAGTCAAATCAGCCAGGCCTAAAATATTAAATTTCAACATATGACAATATACATTATTGTAATTAGCATTAAAGTATATAAAACAGATGGTTATCTTTACCTCTAACTAAGTCACAAAAGCAAAAATAAGAAATGAAATTTTAAAGAATAGCATTTCCAGGAAAAATTGGAATACAGGAATGAGTTCCCTGTTATATTGAAATACTCAAAATGGTTTTCCAATTTATACATTTTCATATTATTCTACATATAGATAATCTATAATTCAGGTATTCCAAATAGCCTCAATATCACATGTATAAAATTGCAAACTATTACATTACTCACTTTTCTACTTGCAACCCAGTGAACTTTTCATTATGACACAATGATACATATCTTGACACATTTTATTTATTTTTATTCTATGAAACTTAGGGTTTTTCTAGTCCCTAGGTTGTTTTGAGACTAAATGCATGAAATCTAAAACAGCATTATTTAATTTCACCATCAATACCTTGTGCTATGAAACTAGATTGAAAAATAAGGATTTGTTTGCAAGAGGAAGGAATGGCAATGCATTTTTCTCAAAACTCAGGAAGTGTCCCCTAATTTTTATTTATATTGAAATATGCTTCTTATGAATATCACTAAAACTTTAGAGAATTAAGTTTGTAGGAATGTATGAACTATTTCAACCTTTGTTGTTCCTTCATTTTCTGCATAGGATAGATGCAAGCAATAGTGTTTATAATTTAAGATGCTTTTCCTTTTTATAAGCTAGAGTGATTTTTGCCTGATTCTATCTCTTGATTGGTATAGGGATGGTGATATATGCTGAAGAGGAGAGGGAAAGGCAGAGCCAGCAATTCCTGGCTAAAGAGGGAATGGATAAGGTTAAGTGTTCATTCAATATGAGTGGAGGTGAGAAAGCTCCTTATGGGTGTAGGAGAGGAGGGCTGGCATAGGATGAGAAGGAGAGCTAATTCACACTTCCAGGGTCAGGATTGTCCCAAGGCGGGAAGGGCAGAAAGAAGAAAATCTTGTCCTAGGGGTAATCAAAGTCCCTTTGTAATACTTAGGGGACTCCAGCTCACGTGATGGAGGTGTTCTGGGGATGGGTTTTAAAAGTTGAGGGAAGACCTGATCAGCATGTTCTCCAGCCATTATCAGGTGAGATTTAAAATGGGAACATAGTCTCTGAGAGGGGTCTCTGTGGAAGGGACGTTTCCTAATAAGTAGGGTCTTCCATACATGAGTTCAAAGGGACTAAGAAAGGAGGATGCATGGGGCATTGCCCTGATGTGCATAAAGGCTAGAGGTAGGAGAGTAGTTTAAGGTTCTTTAGTTTTGAGAGTTAATTTAGTTAGGTGAAACTTAATTAAGAATTTGCCTTTTCTATTTTGTCTGAAGATTGGGGCTGGTAGGGGATGTAAGTCCCACTGGACGTTCAGAGTGGAGGCGACCCGTTGAGTTATTTGAGATATGAAAGTAGTTTCATTATCTAATTGTAATGAGGTGGGTCAGACTGGTGGGGAATGGCTTCTACTCACCCTGAGACAGTATCTATGAGGGTTAAAAAATATTTGTTTGTTTTTAATAGAGGCATGTGAGTGAAGTTAATTTGCCAGTTTTGTCCAGGGATTTGGCCCCTTGACTGATGAGTGTGGAAAGAAGGAGGTCTAACCTGTCCTTGGGGAGACACTGAGTAACAAGTGGAACAGGTTTTGGTGATATCTTGCAGTAGGGAGGCTAGGCTAGGACATGTGATGAGGGGTTTTAGGAGTTATAAAAGCGGTCTGTATCCTATATGTAGGGAATTGTGAATAGTCTGTAAGATATCGGGGGCCTGTCACTGGGGAAGGATATATTTTCCATGAAATTTTAACCATGGATCTTCCTGAGTGGCCCCAAGAGCTAATAGGGACTGAAGTTCCTCTGGAGTGTATTAGGGTGTTATATGGGGTATAGCTAAGCGTTGGGGCGGTGGAGGCTTCCTTTGAGCCATTGTCTTGGCCTTCTGGTCTGCTTTGTTATTACCCTGTATTACAGGATCATTCCCTACTTGGTGTCCTTTGCAGTGTATGCCTTTTAAGAAGGCTAGAAAAGGAGAGGAAAGTTCCTAAATATCAACCAGGAAGAGCTGAGAGGCTTTCAGTGATAGTGTCAAGGACTGGGGATGAACTGTAGAAATAAAGAAAGTCTAGGCTTCAACCTAAGGACGTAAGCAGCAAGAGAGAGCCTGGGAGGGTTTGCTTTAGCTTACTAAGAGAGAAGGGGTCCCTTCAGACATCAGGGGTGATCAGGTCCTGACTCATTGGACAACACAAACCTTCTACCCATTCACAAATAAACAGCTTTAGTCAAAAAGTAAACAACCAGCATTTACATTTATCAACACACTTTAAGCACACTCTTACTTTCAAGAAAATATACATTCAACGAAGTACAAGAGACCTTCTGTAATAAAAACTAAGCACAGGCAAATTAAAACATGTCTAGCAATCAATGTTTCAGTATTTTATGCTATTTTAAAATATTTAGATGTTTATCATTTAACCCAGCAATGCTCCAAAGCCTTTAAGTTACCAAAGACTTTGCAAAATTATGTATAGGCATATGAGGCTGGAGAAAAGGCTGGGAGAGGAGGGAGCAGGCCCCACAGCCTGTTCCCAGGCCTGTAGCAGCTTGGATTCAAAACTGCCACATTTTTCCTTAGAGATAACATGCTAAGGTTGGGTGATAATGAGTTCAGCTTCTGATAGTAGCCATACTGTTAAGTAAGCATTTGCAGTTTTGGTAAAGAAACTATTCTTTGGGAGAGGGGAGGGTAAGAAGGTGCTAAGGTGTGAGCAGTTTTTAGAGCATTAAAGGGGGTGAGAATGTTGACCTTAGGATCTAAAGGCTCAGTGAGGGTGTCCCTTTGCCATGTCATGTCATAGAGGAGTTTTGCAAGAAGACTAAAGTTGTGAACCCAGAGGCGAGAGTACCCAGTGAGCCTGAGAAAGGAGAAAATTTCTTGTTCAGAGGAGGGAACTTGCACTTCTCTGGAAATTTCTAATCACCATTTCCTGCTTCTCTTCTTTTATCAGAGACTATTTCATGTAAGACTTATTTTCAAATTTCTATTTTTTGCTTGTTCTCTAAATTTTAAAATTCCCCAAGATTATCTCCTAGGCTTTAGTATTATTTCTATCTCCACTCTTTGTTCTCGCTGGATATCAGGGAATCTCATTGTTTTCAATTCCATCTCTGTAATTAGAGAATTTATTGCTTCCTAGATTTTTACAAGCTTTATTCTTCAACTTCCAAAAATATAACTCCCATAAAAGTCTAAAAGGCACATGAAAATTAATATAACTAAACCAACTCTTCTTTTAAAGATATTTTGTATTGATTTCGAGAAGAAGGAAGAGGGAGAAAGAGATAGAAGCATCCATGATGAGAGAGAATCATGAATCGGCTGCCTCCTGCAAGTCCCCCACTGGGGATCGAGCCTACAATCCAGGCATGTGCCCTTGACTGGAATCGAACCCGGGACCTTTCAGTTCACAGGCTGACACTCTATCCACTGAGCCAAACCAGCTAGGGCAACTAAATTAACCCTTGCATTCGTTCACAAGATTGGTCTCTCAACTCCATCTCATTAATGGCACATCTTTTTATTTTCTCAAAAATCCAATAGCCATTCTCTTTCTATCTTGAGCAACCAAACACATCTATAAATAATTTTTGCTGGATCTAATTCCCAAATATGTTTCTGACTTTTATTTTTTTTTAATGATTTTCCCCATTCCCACTTCTTCATTGAATCTTTATGTCTTTTTATTGGGCTACTGCAATAGCTTGTATTTGGTTATTTAACACATTACTCTCCATATAATCCATTCTCCCACAATACTAAGTGATCTTTTAAAATCAGAAAATCAGATTATGCCATTTGTTTACTAAAATCATCCAAAACACTCTATGTAACTATGTAAAAATAAAACACTTCATCCTTATGAGAGGGTTAACTTGAAACGCAGGCAGGGCAGGGTCCAGTGGAAACAAAGGCAGGTGGAGCGTAGGCAGGGGCAGACAAGGCAGTTGGAGCAGCCTAACCACAGGAACCAGCCAAGCAGAAACAGTAAAATGTTTCTGGACTCAAAGCGGGAGGCATGGAAAACAGGGAGGGCCTGCAGTCACAAGGTGTAGGAACACATAGAAGCAGAGAAAGTTCAGCTCAGGGACAGAGAAAGAACACAGAAACAGGGAACGTTCAGGTCCATTGCTGGGCAGGAACAATGAGGGAACCAATCAGTGAGGACACAGGTAGACATAGAGCAGGCTTGTGGCAAATACATACCCCTGGGCCACAAGGCTTCAACGGGCAGCCCACTATTGGGTCCCCCTCCCCTTGCGGGGGGTCTGAATCTGCTTGTAATAAATTTTCCACACTTTTGCTTAAATCTTCTGGTCCACGTAGCTCATTCTTCGTGGACAGGACCCCGGGAAAAACACCTGGGCTCACCATTCTGGTCCATTCAGGTTATCACTTACACAATATATATCCTGCCTAGTAATTTTTTCTTTTTGTTATTATATATCTTATATTTCTTTCCTTCTTATTTGGAAAGAAATTGCAATCTATAAAAGTTTTGCAAGGTTAGTATAATAAACTCTCCTGTGAATCACCTAGATTCAAAAATTCATTAAAATTTGCTCTCTCTCTCTCTCTGATTCTACACATAAACTTTTTTTCATAACCTTTTAACATTATCTATAGGCAATATGACAGTTCATTGTAAAACATAAATATATTTCCTAAAAATAATAACATTCATGTAAATCCAATATAATTACCTTCAGAAAATAAAATGTTGATTTAAATATAATAAAGACTAAAATCTACTATAGTATCAATGTACACTTTATTCAGTTGTC
This sequence comes from Eptesicus fuscus, assembly GCF_027574615.1. Taxonomy (NCBI): domain Eukaryota; kingdom Metazoa; phylum Chordata; class Mammalia; order Chiroptera; family Vespertilionidae; genus Eptesicus; species Eptesicus fuscus. The sequence goes on from NC_072480.1 coordinate 26,149,971, forward strand.
TTAATAATGCATTTTAGTGATCTCTGTGCAAAGATGGAGGTAATCATCTTTGTGCAATTGTAGTTGTTTTTGCTGCCTTTTCCACTGAGATTCCGACCTAGAGAAAGCAAAATGTTAGCCATTTCATGTTTTTATTTTGTCTGCAACTAAGATAGCGGGGATTACTATTTTCCCTCTGATATTTTTTTTTAATTCAGCGGCCAATATACTTTGTTTTAAGTTAGTACCTTCTACTTAGAAATATTTAATGAGAAGTTCCAGGATTCTGTAGCTTATTTTATCTCTACTTTATTTATTTATTTTATTTATTTATTTTTTATTTATTTATTTATTTATTTATTTTGTGGTGGAAGCAATGGAAGTTAGCCTCATGGAGATATTCTGTTATCTTCTATTATTTTTCTCAGAAGTTATTTTTCCAAAATTATTGATGATATTAGTTATAGTTGATGCTTTATTAAGCAGCTACTGGTAATTATGATTCTGTGTTGTAAGCAGTAACTTGTTTACATATTTTTGATATTAAAACTTAGAGATTTTGTGATTTGGCTTTTTTAAAAATTGTATTAATAACTATTATGGACTTAAATATTGTATCACCTATTATAACAGAAAATACAATTAAAGTGCATATATATTTAAGGTGGTGAGAAATATATATAAGATTTATAATAAAGACTACAATTTAAAATTTTCATGGCTTTTGAAACCTTGTTCCTTAAAAATATCTCTTTATAAATTGTTCCTATGGGAGAATAGATTTACTTCAGTTTCTTTACTCAGAATATTTGATTGTAAAAAGATAGCATTTGCTCACCTTTACAACAGTTGGATGTTCAATACAGAAAAAAATAAGTTATCATTTTTTAAAAATGGTTATTGCTTTCAGCACCTACATCAGAAGATGGTGTAATATTTCACAAATTCTGATAAGGTCAGGTCTGTGGAAATTCTAACTAAATCCAAAAGTTGCTTGATGACACAATCATATATCCAAAGCCTAGACATCTTACAAAATTCCGGGAGAGAAAGAAAGTAATGAACTGCTGTTATAAGGTACTCAAAACCTATTATTCCTTATTTCATATCACAGTACATGGACTATCTCTTCTGTCACCTGCCTCCAGGCAAAATTGCACCTAATCTATCAGAGAGATGAGTCTCTTCAATTCTAAAAATCCTTTTGGGAAGTAGATATCACAAGTTCCCGTAATGTCCAAAAAAACACCTTTTAATCAGAAAGCTCCTTTTTGCCCCTAATTTTTTTTTACTATACACATTTAGTCACAATTATTTTCAGTCAAATAATTCAGTAAAAATATTTGCAATTTATAAAATGCATATTTGGGTAAACAGACTGTTTTTTTTTTTTATCTACTTGGACTTTCTAAAGTAAAATTAACCTCTAGCAAACTTTTAGGAAAAGAGATGAATGGCGAGAAAGTTATAGTTTAGAAAATTGTTATAATCATAGAAAACAGCAAAGGACACAGCCAAGGGGAAATCAGCCAGAGAAGACTTAGAAAATTGGATTCTGTGTTACAGACACAGTAGGAATAGAAGTGAGAATGTGAGTGGTGATAAAAAGGTGAGGTCTCATGGACCGAAGTGTTGTGGTTTTAACTCCCAGTCAACACTCTAATCACTGGCCAGGGCCCATCAACATATATTTTTAATGAATATATCTATTGTCATGAAAGCAAATGAGCTAAGTGGTGGTGTATTTTAAAACAATGCAAGCATGAAGAAAATCTGGTTTTTGACATGGACAACCACAGTTCATTGCAAAAAGTTATGTGCCACTCAGTCTGATAAAGGGAGTGGGTTTAGACAAAATGAAAATCAAGAAGTATTTCTTTCTCAAAGTGAATGTGCATAAAGACTTAAAGGGCAGGTCCACAGAGAAGAGCAGCCTTGAATCACTGCCGAATCAGCTGAACATCGCTGTCCATGGGCACCATCTGTAATCAAATGTCAGCATGTTGGCTGGCTGGTGTAGTCTTATTTTTTTTATTTTTTGTAATAGTGTACTTGTGTTAGCACAGGATGTTGATTTATGTCAATGAGGAGTCAATTTTTACTTCTGAATAACTGGAACAGAGAAATGTTGTTATTTGAAAATAAAAGTAGCATATAAACAGTAAAATAGAATGTGCCCATATTCAAGGTATCTTATAAGTAAATTCTGTTAATAAAGTATTTTCCAGAGGGTTTAATCTACAAAAAAAAAAGGTGAGGACTAATAGAGTAGTTTGAGTCAAGAATATACACTGAGTGGCCAGATTATTATGATCTCTGAATTCATTGGTGGGGTCCGGCCAGCCTGGCCAGGGGGAGGGGACATGGGTGGTTGGCTGGCCTGCCTGCTGGTCGAACTCCTGGTCGAGGGGACAATTTGCATATTAGCTTTTTATTATATAGGATATACACTGAGTGGCCAGATTATTATGCATTTAGAGATCATAATATAACTTAGATTAAATATGAAAAAAGAAGTAGAAAAATGGAAGGATATTTTGAGATGATTTGAATGTTATACTAAAAAACCTAGTGAAAATATCCTATTTAATATAAGGGTAATATGCAAATTAACCATCACTCTGTCACAAAGATGGCGGCACCCATAGAGGCCAGAGCGCTGGACGCTGGCGGCGTCTCCCTGACGACAAGCCCCAGTCTTCCACCCACCCTGGCCCGTGGAGGGAGGGAGTGTGGGCCTCTGGCCAGAGGCTGGCCGGGGCACGGAACGCTGGCATCATTGCAGGCTGGGCTGAGCGACAACCCGCCCCCCATGCACAAATTTTGTGCACTGGGCCTCTAGTATATGTATATGTGTGCATTCATATATCTGTGCACATTCAGGCCTGTATGTGTCAGTTATGTTCACATAATGTTTTGCTGTTATAAAAATATATATGTTTTAGCAGCATTTTCAAAATTGTTCATCTGTTTAAAGTTAATATTACTACATAAATATCTAAATTGCTATTAATTATTTAGTTGTTTCACATTTCTATAATCTCAATTATTTGATTAGTATGTTTCTTTCCTTTCTTAAAAATGTATCTTTATTGTTGAAATTATTAAAGATGTACCCTTTGTTTGTTTGTTGTTGTTTTCCCATTGACCCCCTCCACCCTGCACATGCCCTTCCGAGGCCTTCACCACTCTATAGTCCATGGTCATAGGCTGTGCAGATATGCATAAGTTCCTTTGTTAATCATTCCCCACGCCACCACCATGCCTGCCTTCCTTCTGCAATTCCTCAGTCTGTTCCCTGCTTCTATGTCTCTAGATCTATTTTGTTCATCAGTTTAGTTTATTTATTAGATTCCACATCTGAGTGAGATCATGTGATAATTATATTTCTCTGGCTGGCTTATTTCACTTGGCATAATACTCTCCAGATCCATTCATACTGTTGAAAATGTTAACAGTTCTTTCTTTTTTACAGTCTCATGCTATTCCATTGTATAAATGTACCACGACCTTTTTACCCACTCATCTACTGATGGGCACTTGGGCTGTTTCCAAATCTTAGCTAGTATACATTTTGCTGCTATGAATATAGGGGTGCATATATTCTTTCCAATTGGTGTTTCGGGTTTCTTAGGATACATTCCTAGAAGTGGGATCACCGGGTCAAATGGGAGTTCCAATTTTTTTAAAAAAAATTTAAAATGCCATACTGTTTTCCACAAAGGCTGCACAAGTCTGCATTCTTATCAGCAATATACTAGGGTCCCCTTTTTCCACATACTCACCAGCACTTGGTTGATTTGTTGATGGTAGCCATTCTAACAGGTGTGAGATAATACCTCATTGTCATTCTAATTTGCATCTCTTAGATGATTAGTGACTTTGAGTAATTTTTCATGTATCTTGGCCATCTTCATGTCCAATTTGGAGAAGTGTCCATATAGGTCCTTTGCCCATTTTTTAATTGTTTTTATTGTCTTCCTTTTATTAAGTTGTATGAGTTCCTTGTACATTTTGGAAATTAACACTGTATTGGATGTATCATTGGCAAATATGTTCTTCCATGAAATAGTCTCTCTTTTCATTTTATTGATGGTTTCTTTTGCTGTGCAGAAGCTTTTTATTTTGATGCAGTCCCATTTCTTTATTTTCTCCTTAGTTTCTTTGTCCTAGGAGATGTATCCGTAAACATATTGCTACAAGAATTGTCTGAGATTTTTCTGCCTATGGCTTCTTCTAAGATTTTTATGGTTTCACAACTTACATTTAAGTCTTTTAGCCATTTTGAGTTTATTCTTGTGTAAGATTTAAGTTGTTGGTTGAGTTTCATTTGTTTGCATGTACCTGTCCAATTTTCCCAATATCATTTTTTGAAGAGATTGTCTTGACTCCATTGTATGCTCTTGCCTCCTTTGTCAAATATTAATTGCGCATAATGGTTTTGTTGATTTCTGGGTTCTCTGTCCTATTCCATTGATCTATATGCCTGTTCTTTGCCAGTATCAGGCAGTTTGAGAACAATGGCTTTGTAGTATAACTTGATATCTGGTATTGTGATTCCTCCTACTTTGTTCTTCTTTCTCAAGATTGCTGCAGCTATTTGGGATCATTTTTGGTTCCATATAAATGTATGGAGTATTTTGTCTAGGTCTGTGAAATATGCCATTGGTATTTTAATGGGGATTGCATTAAATCTATAGATTGCTTTGGGTAGTAAGGACATTTTAATGATGTTGATTCTACCAATACATGAACTATTTATGCCCTAAATGTGTTAGAAATTCTGGGCTTATGGGCAATAAAAATCAATAATAATTTAGTTCAAGAAGTATCAAGTTAGATGTAGGCATAGAATAATGTGAAATAGCTCAAACTCAAACTCATAATGATTATATGAGTACTTGTATAAAAAATGGCAATTGATATCCTAGAAACAAAAAGAATAGCTAACAGAAAAAAAGGGGCATTATTTTTTGAAAATAGATTAAATCATAAAAAAGGAGATACATATAAAAGAAGGAAGAAAAGATAGAAATAAAATAATAAAAAGGCAAAACAGAAGGAAGGAAAGAAGGATGGAAGGAAGAAAAGAAGAGAGAAAGGGAGGAAAGGAGATAGAGAGGATGGAGAAAGGGAGAGAACAGAGTTTTACAAAACTAAAAAAATTAAAAATATTTTTGTTTTGGAGCAAAAATGACTTTCTGTTTTTGAATAGTTAGAGTCACAAAAATTGTTTTGCAAATCTAGTTACAAAAACTATTTGGCCATTTTAAAAATGTTAATGACAAGTTGTAGCTAAAATTAAACAAAGCATGGAAATGAAACTTCCATATCTTTAGCCAAATCATGGCTAATCCAAATGTCTAAGTTGTTATGTTTTAGTAGCTAATGATTACAGCACAAAATGTTCTGTCAAATCAGATATGAAATTGACAAAAAATGTTGCTTTGAGCAAGTGAATGTCCAAAAGCAGTTAACTTTAAATAATGGTTTGTTTTCTACAAATTAGGTTTTCTTTACTTTTCAAATACTTAACACTTAGCTAAGGTGAACTAATATTTTATCTTTAGAGTTTTTAAGTATTTTATTTTAATAAATGGATAAAAATATAATTGTTAATGATTCTTGGAACTTGAAACCCAGGTCTGAAGATGTTACCCTCCAGCTAAAATGTATAGTTATCAATAACTCAGTTTTAGTGGCAGAGCTCAAGTTCCAGGCCCATATGAAAAAAAGTAAGGGATAACCCCCAAGTCAACTTCATTATACAGGCTTGGTTGGAAATATAAAAGTATTATTTTTGGAAATTCAGCTGGTTTTCAACCAAACAAGTACCGTATTTTCCAGCGTATAGGACGATTGAGCATATATGATTTTCCTGGGTTAAAAAGTCATCTTATCTGCCAGAAAATACGGTAGTCCAATATATCTAATGCATTCTATCTAATCCCATCAATATAGTCCAATATATTATATTTTCCGGTGTATAAAATGACTTTTTAACCCAGGAAAATCTTATACGCCCAGTGGTCTTATACGCCGGAAAGTACGGTAAATAAAGCTTCTGTGGCCTAGAGTCTGTTACTTTTAGTCAAACAAGCTTTTAATCAGAATGTTGAGTACATCTGAATTCCATTTTGACATGATTTATGAAAATTTTAGAATTTTCAAATATCCTAAGTAAAAACATTGATATTACCCATTAATATAGTCCTATATACAGCATGGGCCAAAAGTAGTTTTACAATTGTAGTATGGAAAATAATACAAGAATAAACTGTTGCACTTACAACTGTAAACTTACTTTTACCCATTCTGTATTTATTACCTCTCAAATATCATCATGAGGAAAATGTTATATTGTGAAGTTGTTGTATTTTTGTTATTACACACATTTTTTGTATTTACTATCTATGATTTACTTTTCATATATTTCACCTTTTTGGCAACATTGACTCAATAATGAGCTCTAGGGAGCTAATTTAGAAAAAAAAAATGTCCCCACTAGTTTTTCATATATACCTTTAATATTAAGAGCTGGAATTTCCATGATATTCAAACTCATTTCCTTAGGACACTAGGTCACCTTGGAGGTGAAAAAAATATATCAACCATCAAGCAAACTGTGTGCTCAATTTCTGCATCTATATTATACTCTGGTAGCTTTGTAGAATCATTTTATATTTTGGATATTAACATAGCAGCTTGCTTAAAAATGATTCTAAACATTTTCTGGATACATGATTTCTTAGCTATTTTGTGGGGGTTTTTTTGTTTGTTTGTTTGTATTTTTCTCAACATTGTATAATATTAATCACCCAAAACCAAGAATCATTTTGCTTTACCTGATATAAAAGAATCGAGTAGATAAAATTAATCAGAAACTCTGACATCAACCTACTTATAGCAGGATGTTTCCTTTCTTTTGCTCATTACAATAAAACTTTAAATCTCTTAGTTTAGATATTTATTTCAGTTCTATACCAAAAAAATTCATAAAACCCATGCTTGAATCTTTTATCTAATATTTTTTCATGGCTAGTCATATGTTTTAAAACCATCTTTGACACCCATTCTACATGAGTCTAACCTGTTTCTGAGGATACAAAAGTGTGAACATATAATTTCTATGATGTTCAGCATTCAAGAGGAGATGAGACATACATTTTCTTTCATTCTTTAGAACCTAATATGATAAGTTCTATAATATATGTATTAGGAAAGTGTTTTGACTATATAAAAAATGAATCATAAATGGAGCATTATTTTTGTACTTTGCACTATATATCACATTGTCAAATAATGAATAAAATTGTGCATATATACATCTAAATATGTGATACTCAAATATTTAATATATGGATCTCAGTATTGTTCAACTCTGTATTTGAATATTGATATTGAGTGGATTGAGTCTCAAGTAATTCAATGATATACTTAAGTTTATTAGGTTCTAGTATATCATACAGTTGTTATCTATGTATATAAAAGGCTAACACGCAAAATGTCCCCTCAGGAGTTTGACCAGGAGACTGGGAGTTCGATTGCTTGCTATGATGTGTGCTGACCACCAAGGGGCTGCACGGAACAAAGGAAGGCTTTGGCCAGCAGCTGGAAGGTCCTGATCGGCCCTGATCCACCAGCAAGGCCTAGGGACCCTACCCATGCACGAATTTCATGCACCGGGCCTCTAGTATGTAAATAAAATTCTAATTGATGAGATATTTTTAAATAATAAAAATAGATTTTCATGCAAATTTAACATTCCCTTTACTATATTTTATATCTTTTCTCAAACTGTATTATTATAAGATGTTCTTAATTAATCTTAGTAAATAGTTTTCAGTAATTAATGACTGTCATTTTTTATTTCTTTGCATATTTTAAATAAATAAACATTTTATCATATTTTAAATAAATAAGGATTTTATCATATTTTTACCAAAGGATAAGTATAAATATATCTACACTAGTAGCCCTGTGCATAAATCCGTGTGCCAGTAGCTCTCTGCAGTGCCTGGCTGCTCCGCGCTCGCTGCCCAGAGGCTCTCCGCAGCCCAGAGGCCCATCCACAGCCAGGCAAAAAATGCTTGCCTCGTTGCCAGGGTGACAATGCAAGTGTTCCGTGCCCTGGCTTGCCAGAGGCCCATTCATGGCCAGGCGCAGAAGGCTTTCCTCGTCACCTGGGTCATGACACAAGCATTTCCATCCCCTCCCTGGCTGCTCTGTGCCTGCTGCCCAGAGGTCCTTCGCTGCCGGGGTGGAATGCTTGCTTCATCACCGCAGTGACAAAGCAAGCATTCCACCAGGCCGCTCATGCTGCCCGCTCTCAGTGGCTGCCCCCCCAGGACTGGGGAACTCCAGTGGGGCTGAGAGGACTGGGCGCCTCCATCTTGTGGCTATGGGCGCCACCATCTTTGTGATGGAGTGATGGTTAATTTGCATATTGCCTTTTTATTAGATAGGAGATATATACAGTATTCCATTGGGTGCCTTTTAAAATTTTCTAAATTAAAGTCTTTACATTAATCCAAATCTAACCTTGACTGGTACTTAAAAAAACCCAAAAACATTGGAAAGCTAGCATTGCTTTGATAATAACACAAATTTTTCTAAAAAATGCTATTAATTTTGATTTGTTTAGCAAATTATTTAATACTAGAGGCCCAGTGCATGATTGAATCATGCACATGTAGGGTCCCCTACACGCTTTCGCTTTTCGCGGTGGAGCTGAGTGCCTGTCTGCTGGTGCACCAGGCCTTTCAGAAGCCTCCGGCTCGGCGGAGGCTTCTGAAAAGCCTGGTGCCGGAGCAGACAGGCACCCAGCTCCTCCGCTTTTGATGGTCCGCGGCCGCTGAGGTGGGCTACCCTGCAGTTGAGAGGCGCAGGGGGGTGGGACTCCAGCCCCCTGCGCCTCTCAACGGCCGCTGAGGGGGGCTGCCACAGACATCTGGCTACCCTGCCGTTGAGAGGCGCAGCTGGGTGTCCGCGGCAGGCCCCCTCAGCGGCTGCGGATCCCGCCCCCTGCGCCTCTCAACAGCAGGGTAGCCCCCGTCAGTGGCAGTGGATGCGTGCCTCTCAATGGCTGGATAGGCCACCCCGAGTCCCACCCCCCAGCCTCCCGCCACCCAATCGTGGGCATAGCGGAGTGATGGTAATTTACATGTTACTCTATTATTAGATAGGATTAAAGTAGAGTATCATCTCAATTTTCAATTTACATGTGATAAAACTAAAAGTCAGGTTATTGAAGAGTGTTGTCCAATACAACAAAGGAAAATAAGAGAAGTTCTGGTACTTTAGAGAAAACCCTATTATTGCAAAGCATACACAAACATAGATATAGCTGTATTCATATACATATTCTTTAGTGTTCTTTGTTTGACATAAAGTATTTTTAAAGAAAATTATATTTTACCTAAAAGTGCCTATGAATTAATTTAACAAATTGGAGAAATTTTTCATTTTTCCATCATGCAAACTCTAACAAAACATAGTTATCTATATTCATATTAATGATGGTATTAAGATATTCTATACCTTACATATAATATGTATCATATATATTTTAATATTTTAGCTAACTACTTTAACAGAAATTATCTGCAAATAATATAGTTTAGTTCTATTTCTACCAGGTGAATATAAGGTATCAAACTTATAAATAAAAGATATCCACCATAAAAACCATATATTGGGTTAAGTACTTTCAGGCCTTGAACAATCATGATCCTTGAGAAGATAAAAAACACATGAATTGCCGAAACCGGTTTGGCTCAGTGGATAGAGCGTCGGCCTGCGGACTCAAGGGTCCCAGGTTCGATTCCGGTCAAGGGCATGTACCTTGGTTGCGGGCACATCCCCAGTAGGGGGTGTGCAAGAGGCAGCTGATCGATGTTTCTCTCTCATCGATGTTTCTAACTCTCTATCCCCCTCTCTTCCTCTCTGTAAAAAATCAATAAAATATATTTAAAAAAACACACAAAAAAAACCCACATGAATTTACTTTAACAATCTGACCAACTTTACTTCTGGAATTCTTTCTCAATGTCAGTATAGGAATGGTGCACAAGGTATTTCTCTCACTACTTGTAAGTGTGAAAGCAAAGATCACAGTAGGAGCTGGTAAAGTGGCTAGAATTTTCTAGGCAGCAAATCAGAAAGGGCTGCTATGTTAAAAAAGGAGGCTCATAAATCTGAGCAAGACTTTATCATGGATCATTGGTTAAGGCCAGGGATGAACATGTAAGACTGCACAAAGAGATCAGCTGAGAGGTGAAAGAAGATACCAGAGTCATGCAATGCTGAGAGACATGGTATTACAGGTCAGCCAGAGTGGAGATCTTGCTGAGTATTTCAAGCATTTGAGTCTGAGGAAAATGCATACTTTAAAAATAAAAGGGCACACCCTAAACCAAGGGTCATGCCTTAGTGATAGCTTAAAGAGTTATCAGTTCGAGCATGGGTCTGGCTGGCCACTCTGGAGGGGCAGGCTATGTGGAGTCTACCCAGAAGACACCAGGCGAGGTGGAATCCAGGGGTGCCCAGAGACTCCAACCAGCTCCCCTGAATGTGCAGGTGCTGTGTTCAGCAGAGAGACAAGCTGAGGCCTGCAGCATCTCCAGGCCTTGGGGAGTCTCGCCCATTGGCCAAGATGGAACAGCAGCAGGTTCTCACAGCCAGTGAGCCAAAAGCCCTCCACTCCCTATTCCAATAAGAACTAGTAGACTTGAGCAGGAAGAGGGGGTGGTCTTTGAGACAGGAGTCCACCATTCTCCCAGGTCTGGGTACCCGAATAAAACCTCTTTCCTTTTGCATTAGCAGCTGTCTCAAGAGTTTTGATTTTGTAGTGGCAGGCAGCCCAACATTTGTTTTGGTTACATTAGGATAAGGATATGTTTGAAGTAGACTCACTCAAACCAAGCCTTTCATCAAAAATAATTCACCATAAATCAATAGAGTATAATAATATCAATTTGAAATATTAGGTTTCATATTAATTAACCATAGCTTTGCTGTTAATTCAAATTTAATTCTGTAAGTCAGCTATACTACCCTTGAAATATATTGTTTCAGATAAAAAGAAACACTTGAGGATGAATAGGATAGATGTTATCAAATGATATTGCATGTATTATGCAAATGTGTGTTTTTATTTTGTTTGGTGCCAAATCAGAAAAAAAAAATAACCAAGAAAATGAATCCTATTAAAAATATAAAGAAATCTTAATGATATAAATGCCAATGGGATAATTTTTAAAAATGTTTTCACAAATGTGAAATTTATTATATGAAGTAAGGATTATTTGTCTTACATATGTATAAATATTAATGTTGATATTTTGGATGATAAGAACATTTATTGTTTCTATAATAAAGATAAGTAGGGTGAAATCTTAATTATAATAAAGCATATTATTTCAATGAAACCATTATGTAGTTTTTTTATATATGCTTTCTTCACTGACAAAAAAATCTCTTTGAAAATAAAATGTGAATTATAAATAAAACTATGGCTGCTATAGTTAACCTATAGTTTTTAAAAACTTAAGCTTCCCTTTAGATTAGACACTCTAGTTAGAAAGTTAAATTTATGGATAGTTCAGGAGTATTTGATAACTTACTAAGGTTGACTGAGATATTAATAAAGATTTTACAAAAGGCTGACATTAAGTAGATATGACTTGAAAACAAAACAAATTTGGCTCTCATATCAAGATGTTTAAAATATTGTCATAAACAATTAACCTTTAAAATCAATAACATTTTATAAGAAATTTTAAACATATCAAGTTATATCAAGACATTTATTTGTTTCAAAATGTTCATTATTTAAATAAAGCTATTCAAAACTTTCATTTATTAAAATTTAATTTAATAATCATTTTTTAAAATTAATGTGTTCATCAAAGTATAGTTTCATTGAAGTTGATGGAGAAAAAATATCTTTATTTAATTTATTGATAGACCTAATTATTTAATTCCTCTTATTATCCTCTAATCTTTGATAAGTATTTCATCTCTTAAAGTCTTTACTGCTTTAAAAAACTAAATTGTGGAGGTCACTTTCTATGACAGGATCTCTGAACATTCATTATGGGCAGACAGTGAAAAGATTAAAACTGTCAATCTAGAAGTGTACATTAACAGAAAACTGCTACTTTAATGTTTAATTTTGTTTTGAAAATGTATTTAATATTATACTGTCCATCATGTTACTATAGAACATCTAAATATGGTAGTTAATTTGAAAGCATTTAGTGTCAATGTTGTGTCACCTACCAATTAGTGTATATTGAAATAAAAATGAATGACATATACTCTTCTGAAAGAAACTCAATACAGAGATTCTTTTCTGATAGTAACTTTATCCTGCATGCATTTTTCTATTCTTATAGTTGACAATATGGCTGAAAATAATCGTATATAATAAAGAGGTAATATGCAAATTTACCCTCACGCCCTTGTGTCACGAGATAGCCACCCCCACATCATCACAAGATGGCTGCCTCATGTATTTACAAGCTGGTTGCCACAAGATGGCCACTCCCATGTTGTCACAAGATGGCCAACAGGGGAGGGCAGTTGGGAGCAACCAGGCCTGTAGGGGAGGGAAGTTGGGGGTGATTGGGCTGGCAGAGGAGCAGTTAGGTATCAATCATGTTGGCAGGGGAGTGGTTAGGGGCCTATCAGGCTGGCAGGCAGAAGTGGTTAGGGGCAATCAGGCAGGCAGGCAGGCGAATAGTTAGGAGCCAGCAGTCCCGGATTGTGAGAGGGATGTCTGACAGCTGGCAGTCGGACATCCCCTGAGAGGTTCCTGAGGGACACTCCCCCAGTGCATGAATTTCATGCATCGGGCCTCTAGTTGTGATTAATAAAAGGCTATATATAAAAATTACATCCCAATGTTATCACAAATAAATGAACCACATATGAATGTTTCAAGTTTTTTCATAATTAAATATTATCATCTTGCTAAACGTGGCTTTGATTTCCTGAGTTTATTTGATTCCATCAGCATTATGATATTAAAAAATAATTTTTTAGAAGAATGACTGCATATATTGCTTTGATAACTTGCATTTATTTATTGACTAGTCAATAATTAAAAGATAATGATGTCATTTTAGCCTGCATGTTTATTTTAACAATCATGGTCAATAAATACATTCTGAAACATACAGAATAACTATCTGATATGAATCTTATGTCAAATGAGAAACTTAAAAAAACAATCGCTCAGAGTTTCAAAAGTAAATTTGACTAGAATGTCCCTGTGTGTTTTATGTTTTCAGATTTCAGATCTTTTGAATATGTCTTTCAATAAAATTGAAACATTCTTATTTATTTTTTTAATGAAATGAAAATTTTGCCCCATCTTCCCTGTCTTCTCAATTTTTAGTTATATGTGTGCTAAATCATTTGGTGTCGTCCAATAGCTCTTGTACGGTGTGCATAAAGTTTTTCTCACTCTCTTCATTTTAGTTCAGATAATTTTTATGGGCCTGTTTTATCAGTTTACTTACTATCTTTCTCACCTGAGTGCAATATTCTATTATGTCCAAGAAAATAATTTATAATGTTCAATATCATGTATTGTTTTTAATTCTAGCATTTGAAAATATATCTTTCAGTTTGCTAAAATCCCCATATATTATTGCATGTTATCCATCTTTTCCACAAGTTCCTGAAATATATAAATACTAGAGGCCTGGTGCACAAAATTCATGCATGGGGGGGTGTTAACACAGCCTGCTCCCTCTCCAATCCGGGACCCCTTGAGGGATGTCAGACTGCCGGTTTAGGCCCGATCCCCTAAACCAGCAGTCAGACATCCCTCTCACAATCCTGGACAATGGCTCCTAATCGTTCACCTGTCTGCCTGCCTGGTCACCCCTAACTGCCCCCATTGCCAGCCTGATCGCCCCTCACTGCCTCTGCATGACAGCCTGGTCACCCCCAACTGTCCCCCCTGCTGGCCTAGTTGCCCCCAACTGCCTCCCCTGCTGGCCTGGTTGCCCCTAACTTCCCCCCTGCTAGCCTGGTCACCCCCAACTTCCCCCCCCCCACCATCCTGGGTGTCCCATGCAGCCTGCTGTTCAATCATTTGGTCACCCTCACTAACCCCCTGCCAGCTTGGTTGCCCCATGCAGCCTGCTTGTTCAGTCGTTTAGTCACCCCTGACTAACCCCCCTGCAGGCAGCTCTCCAACATCCCCAAGTGGTACCAGATTGCTAGAGAGCACAGGTCAGGCTGAGGGACCCCACCAGTGCACAATTGGGGCCAGGGAGGGATGCAGGGGGTTGACCAGCCGGGGAAGGACTGTGGGAGGACTCCAGGGTGTGTCTGGCCCATCTCACTCAGTCCTGATTGGCCAGACCCCAGTAGCAAGCTAACCTAATGTTCAGAGCATCTGCCCCCTGTGGTCAGTGCATGTCATAGCAACTTCTTGACCAGTCAACTGTCTGCCCTCTGGTGGCCAGTGCATTTCATAGTGAACAGTTAAGCAGCCTTAGCATATCATTAGCATATTATGCTTTGATTTATTCAACAGACCACAAAATGACCAGACACTTAGCATATTAGGCTTTAATTATATAGGATTACTTTTCGTGTTTCTAATAATTTAAACATAATAAACAGTAGAGCAAGGGCACTACATCAAAAAATATGCCTGCTGTGTTCAGAAGTATTAAGACCACTAATATGCATAAAAATGAATGAGTATTAAGACCACTAGTGTGCATGAAAGTGAGTGAGTGAGAAGAGAGAAATAAAATATAAGAGATATGAGAGGAGCCAGACCATTTGGAGTTTTGTGAGCCATTTTCCAGACCCAGACTTTTACTATCCAAAACATGATGAAAAGCTTTGAAGAGTTCTGAGTTCTAGCTGCATATTGAGCATCCAGGAACAGAAGCCAAGCAATCCTTTGGATATGCAAGCCTTAATTATGGGAGAGAGGAAAGCCATGAAGATTTCAATTTTAGGCACTAATGTACTTAAATACAAAAAAAGATGGCTTCTGTCTGGACTTCATGGCTTTGAGGGCCGTAATTTATTCCTTGTCTGCCTATTCAATTTCCCTTAGTGCATGTAGTTTGTGCAGTCAAGGAAACATATCAAATGAAACCCCTGCAACCCTCTGAAAATCCTATTTCAGGTATTTAGAATGCGAGCATGGTCTGCCAAACTATCCCAAGGATCATTACAACCCCTGTGTAGGCCTTTCCCTCAGTACAATCTCCAGAAGATAATCAAATGATGACTCTTTGCAGGGAATATGGGTAGAATTTGTACTTCTCTTCCAGGGATATCCAAACACATGTATGTGAAGCACATTTTTTTTTTAAGCAGGAAGAAGCCTATAGTGGGAAGAGAGGTGGTCTGCTATAGTCTAGGGGCCATGCCTTAAATCCCCTAAGCAGTATAAGACCTGACAGTTATTTTTTTCTCTCTCTGATTTTGTAATGCAAGTGACTTAAGCTTGATTACTTGATCATCCATATCTATCAAAAAGACATTCACTTCAAGAGGATTATCCTATCTAATGAAAGACTAATATGCAAATTGACCGTCACTCCAACACACAAGATGGCTGCCCCATGTGGACACAAGATGGCTGCCACAAGATTGCCTGCAGGGGAGAGCAGTTGGGGGAAACCAGGCCAGCAGGAGAGGGCAGTTGGGGGTGACCAGGTTGGCAGGGGAGGGAGGATAGGGGTGACCAGGCCGGCAGGATAGGGAAGTTAGGGGCAATCAGGCCAGCAGGGGAGCAGTTAAACATCGATCAGGTTAGCAGGGGAGTGGTTAGGGGGTGATCAGGGGAGAGCAGTTAGGGGCAACTGGGCCAGCTGGGGAGGGCAGTTAGGGGTGACCAGGCTGGCTGAGGAGGGCAGTTGGGGATGACCAGACCTGCAGGGAAGGGCAGTTGGGGGCAACCAGGCCTGCAGGGGAGGGCAGTTAGGGGGAACCAGGCCTGCAGGGGAGGGCAGTTGGGGATGACCAGGACTGCAGGGGAGGGCAGTTAGGGGCAACCAGGTTGGCAGGGGAGGGCAGTTTGGGGTGACCAGGTCGGCAGGGGAGGGCAATTAGGGGCAATTGAGCCAGCAGGGGAGCAGTTTGGTGTCGATCAGGCTGGCAGGTTAAGGGGTGATTAGGCTGGCAGGCAGAAGTGGTTAGGCGCAATCAGGCAGTCAGGCAGGCAAACAGTTGGGAGCCAGTAGTCCTGGATTTTGAGAGGGATGTCCAACTGCCCATTTAGGCCCAATCCCACCGGGCAGTAGGACATCCCTCGAGGAGTCCCTGATTAGAGAGGGTGTAGGCTGGGCTGAGGGACACACACGCCATCCCCCCCATGCACAAATTTTGTGCACGGGGCCTCTAGTGTTAAATAAAATTATTGCCAACCATATTACTAAAGAGAGTCAAGCTGCCTCCCCCCACAAAGGCTCTTTTGTTTTAGAGATTGTGGTTGATTTTGATAACTGCCACTTTGGACTATTTGTTCATTTTTTCTTCCTGAGCTTTAAATTCTCACTCTGATATTTTAAATTCCCCAATGAAGAATGAGCCCCAGAACCCATAGGCCTCCACAATGGATCCCAATATAAGCAGAACCCCTGAACCTCCCCTCGGCTTTTTCTCTTTTTCTCACTACCACTCCCCATAACCTCACTGTGTGGCTCCAAGTGTGCTGTGTAATTCCAGATCTCATATGTAATAAACATGTACCTTCAAAGTTCCGTGATGATTAATGTTGAAGGTTATAATGCAATTATAATAGAAACTATAAGGGTTAGTTCAGTCACAGCTTTGGTTATTGAAAGACGGAGACTAGCACAAAACACCCCTATTGCTACAATTAATCATTTCACAAATTTTAAACTTAATTTTGGCCATCCATTTTTTTTTTTTTTTTGGTATATATCACAAAATTTGCCATTATAATTTTGATTTAAGTGTTTATTTTCTTAATACATTTCATAACATAGAGACTTAATATAGGTAAATGTTATATGAGCCTTTGTGTGTACTTTTGTATCATACCAGACACAGGTTGGGGAGACCCCGTTTGGAAGTCATGGGTATATAAAAGTTTTTTAACGCCAGGATCTATAAGACATCACAAAGGAAGTAAGAAAGATAGAGAATGAAAAATAACGAGATTGAAGCTCAACAGATACTCCTACATTAAAAAAAAAAAAATTATGAGAAGGAAAAGAGCCTGCCAAAGGTTCTAAGAAGATGGTACTGGTGACATTGAAATATAACCCGGAGTTTGGGTCATAAAAGGGAGTGACCAACTATGTGAAATGCTATTGATAGATCAAAGAAAATAAAGACTATAAAGTGACCATTGCATCTACAAACCTGGAGGTCACTGTTGAACTACATGAGAGCACTCTTCATGGTGTAAAGGAAGTAGAAACTTAATACTAATTCAGAATTTGTTTTCTTAAATATAATAAAACATAAATATTGATACAAATTAGAAACATTTAGTTAGTCTTTTTGTGTCTAATAGTATGTATGCATTGATATGTGTTAAAAATTTGTATATGCAGCCCTAGCCGGTTTTTCTCAGTGGATAGAGCATTGGCCTGCTGACTGAAGTGTCCCAGGTTTGATTCCTATCAATGGCACATGCCCAGGTTGTGGGTTCAATCTCCAGTAAGGGGTGTGCAGGAGGCAGCCAATCAATGATTCTCTCTCATCATTGATGTTTCTCTATCTCTCTCCCTCTTCCTTCCTCTCTGAAATCAATAAAAAAATATTTTTAAAAAATTGTACATGTAAAGAAACCTGACAATATCTACTTGCAGAAGGAGATTTTAAGAAGATACTTTCATTGTTTCCTAGACAAAGTAAAAAATTATGTATTATATAAAATGTCAGAGGATAACCACCATCAACTCTATAAATGATAAATTCTAAGTTAATATTATAATATAATTTAAAAAGTTATCTCCAGTAAATTATATTTTGGGACTCAAAAACACAGTTTGTTTGCTATTTCCATCAGTATTTATTTAGAAAGTTAAGCTTTAAAAATGTGGGACTGGAGTATCTTTATGAAAAGTTTTTATTTAAGAATATAATTTTGAAAAATATATATAATTATTAGGTCTTTCTGTTTCTTCTTGTGTCAGTTTTAAGTAGTAATTTTCAAAGAATTTGCCATTTTATGTATATTTTTCTTTTTCTTTTATTCTTACAACTTTATGGAGTTATAATTAATATACCAAAAAACTGAACAGAATTAATGTATACAATTTTATGAGTTTGGACATATGTGTATACCAGTTATATTATCACTATAATCAAATTATAATAAAATATTGATTCTCTCCAAAAGTTTCATTATATATCTTTGGTTTATTTTATATGCATGTATAGTGAGAATACTTAATATGAAATGTATCTTCTTAATACAATTTTAGTTCAGTAATCCATATTATTAACTATAGACACTATGTTTTATGGCAAGCATCTAGAACTTATTCATTTTATATAACTGCAACTTAAGATTTTTAGATACATTCATATAAAATGCTGTGGTTCTTTTTATCTTTTTACTATAATCTATAAGGAATTACCCTTTTTCTTTTATGACATTGGTGGCTCCTACTTTAATTAGCCTTACCTAAGATGATAAATGTAAATATTCTTTCAAAGTACCAATCTTTATATTTATTTAAATTCACTATTACAAAGGTGTTTTCTATTCCATAATTTCAGCACTAAATATGAACCCTATTATTATGGCTAATTTTAATATTTTATTTTAGGACTGCAAGTAGCCTTTTAGCCAGCTAGCCACCTGGAAGTTTCTCAATGCTCTTATGTCTGTTGCATTGTCCAGATCTCATATTCTATTTCTGACTACTCGGTTGGTCTTTTGCTTGTCCTGACTAGAATTGTATGTTCGGGATCTCTGAGGCTCTGGCCTTTTCTGTCATTTCCTACCAAAATCAGCATTGTTACTAAAAATTTTGCAGGCATGGAATTTTTTGAGCTCCACTTCAAATTAAGTGAGCCCCTTCAGACAGAAAAATTTCTGGTTTTCACAGCTTGTCTGGCCTCAATCAGTGCTGACTGAGCTGATGGTGATAGGTCATAGGAACAACTCCATACAATAAATTTACTGAATCCCACTCTTCCTATTCAAAGTTCAGTTGCTTCTTAAGAATAAATTCTCAATTTGTTATTTCTTTGATTGACTTTCAAAACCCCTATTTTTGAAAATTTTATCCAGTTAAAATTCATTTTTTAAGTAAAAATCTTATTATTTTTACTTTATTTTTATTTAAGATTCCTATTTTTTAAGTAAAAAGCTATTGTAATGAATGTCATTCTACTCTAGTGAAATTCCTGCCCTCAAGAACTTACGTTTTTAAAAACAGGCTATATCATTACTTGGGTTACATATCACTCCTGATTGGCTGGTGGCGTAACCTCCTCAGGAGATTTCTGGGTGAAATCTGAAAGCACCTTCCCAAAACCCATATGCAGAGTTCAGTGAGAGATCTAAGAAGAGGGATGACCACTCCAGATTGGTAGGTGGCAGGTTTAATAAGCAAGGAAATTTACTTTTGAGGCTTGTTTTAAGCAGCTGCAAGATGAATAGTTTTGACACCTACCTGCCAGAAGCTTAAAAGTGTATGTGGAAGCTCTCACAGGGTTCATTCACATACATAGGAGTCCTTAACTTGGTTTGGTCACATACAAAAGAGTCCTTAACTGGTGTCAGACACATACTCAGTCCAAATAGTGTCATCACCACATTGCTATCTCATGTTTGTATCATTGGAGCAGCTTTTGTGAGCAGGGAAGGTAAGCTGAATGCACATTCCAAGGACAGCAGGGAGGAGTAGAAAGCCTCCAATGGCTGGTGTCCAGTTCACAAGTCAAACTGGTAGTTACGTCTTCCTGATGACCTTTCCCAACATCAGTGTATCAGCAAGCAAAAGAAAACCAACAACTACTAGGTCAGAACAAATATTCCCCACTTTACACAACCTCCGGACTTACTGGAGGTACCAGGAAAGAGGTTGTTTTTTTCAGAATCACAGGGAATTTGGGTTCAAGAATTACACTTGGGTCTTAAAGGAAAGAGTAATGCTGGAGGCCTAAAAATCTTGAAAACATTTAGGAAACACATGAATGCTAATTTATTCAAAGTCTCCAAAGAAAAACATTTCAATTAGTGTTTGGATAGCTCCAAAATCCTATACTTAATCACTAAAGTTAAAAATCAAGTGAATACAATAGTGAAATCATTCTTACTTTAAATCTGTTTTATGAGACATCTATATTTCCTTGCTACAATATTTATTCTGTATGGGGATGTGAATCATTTTTTTTCCTTTGTAGAATATCTAAAACTTTTAGTCAGATTCCCTTATTATATACACTAGAAGCCCTATGCATAAAGATGCGTGCTAGAATGGGATTTCCTTTCCCTGGCTGCCAGCACGGCCTTTTCATTCTGGCCCATCCCCTTTCCGCTCAGACCCCAGAACCACCTCTTTCCTCTCCAGCCCCTCCTTCCCATGCTGCCAGAGGGCCTGAGAGACCAGGGATGAGGCAGAACGCCTGCGTCGTTGACATGGAGACAATGCAAGTGTCCTGTCCCCGTCACTCGGTGGCTGAGTATGCAAATTAACTGCTACCTTAGTTGGGTTAATTTGCATATCACTCCTGATTGGCTGGTGGCGTAGCAGAGATACAGTCAATTTACATGTTTGTCTATTATTAGGTAAGATACTAGAGGCCCAGTGCACGAATTTGTGCACAGGTGGGATCAGGCCACCCGCCCCTATTGGGGCAGATTGGGGCTGGGCTGGGCTGGTCATGGGGAGGGTCCGCAGGCAGTTGGTTGGCCGGCCGGCCCTGCCCCTGATTGTGGTGGGGCGGTGATGGGGTGGAGCTGGCTGAGGGGAGGGGTTGAATGAAAATATATCTTTCTTTCCGCCCCTGATCAGGCTGGTTGGTCGGCCGCAGTGGGTGTCAAAGTGATCAGTTGTTCTGGTTGTTCCGGCATTTCTGTCGCTGGCTTTTTATATACCATATTTTCCGGTGTATAAGACGACTGGGCGTATAAGATTTTCCTGGGTTAAAAAGACATTTTATATGCTGGAAAATACAGTAGTCTAATATATCCAATCCATTATACCTAATCCCATCAATATAGTCCAATATACCGTATTTTCCGGCATATAAAATGACTTTTTAACCCAGGAAAATCTTATACGACCAGTCGTCTTATACACCAGAAAGTATGGTATATAGATTCATTCATTTACTTTTTAAAAACAAGATTAACCCTTTGCACTCAGATGTCGAGTGTGACTCAACACGGTTAGCAGTAGAATAAAGGAATCGAAAAAAGCAAACGAGTGCAAAGGGTTAAGGGGGATTTTTCATGTAAATAATCACATTAGTATAATAAATTGTCTTTTTACCTTTGGCAAAATAGCATGTAATTTTATTGAAAAGTCATCCTTAAGTATCTTTTTTTGCTTTAACTTAATAAATACTAGATTACAAACATGTATCTATTTTAGTAAATGAATGTGCACTTCTTTATGTAGCCATTATATCTTAAATTGTATGTTGTTAAAATTTATATACATCCATCCATAAACACACTGATACTCAAAACTTCAAATGTCTCAAATTCTAGTAATGCCATCTGTTATGATGGTTAAAATGTGAACTACTAAGAGATTAAAAAACAGGATTATGGGAACTAAAATGAAGCTGGTGACTATATTCCCAAGGCAACAAATAATGAATGCTGGGAAAACTTGCTCACTGCAAAGATCTAAAGTTATTTTGTTGGATTATTCCCAGACTGGCAACCATTTGACACTGGTTGAGGCAAGTCAGCGATAGATAGAAGTGACTGAAAAGAGTATAATAGAATGGCAATTAGCTTCTAAGTTACAACTGAAGGAGAAAAAAAAGTGATCTTAGACACAAAGCAGTGATCTCATTTAAATCATAAAAATTTATTTAAGCATATCTAAGAACTATGGAGACATATAAGATATGCTATCAATTAGGCTCTATTTGAAATGAACTCTTGGGACCACTAGTAGTCTTCTAGTAGTTATATAATATTTACTTTATTAGTTTTCCCTTAAGTAGCTCTCTGTTGGAGAAAAATAAAAATAATATAGGTTATTTTATCTTTGCTCATCACACCAGAATTGCATGATTTCTTGTAGTTAGGACTTTTAGCTGTGTTTCTTTAATGTTGCTTTGTTGTTTTTCTTTTCTTTTGCTTCTCCCTTTTCCCCATTCAATTAGCATTTAATGTGCTTTGATTGATTTTCCTTTCACCATCCATTTTCAACTATAATTTAATTATCCATCATTATTGTGAGAAATAAATTTAAAAATCCATTTAAAGACATAAAATGAGTTAAATCAAGGTCTTCTTAAAAATAAAATGCTTTAAGCAACATATCAAATATATTGGGTAGCTGATCAGAGCTTGAATGGAAAAGGACCCAAGGGGTGACAACAATAATCTTTTTCTTTTCAAATAAAATAATTAGGGTAAATTCAGAGATGATCATAAGACGGAAAGATGCTGTTTCCAGTAAAACGTTTACTATTTGAACTCTGCAGTTGATTTCAAATTCAAATTGATTACAAGCAAAGAATAAAAGGGTGAATATGAAACAGAGCTTCTTAGTAACCCATAGAAAATCCATTATAGTTGTAGTTAATTGTTTATGGTGTAATGTCTGTGCATGTTTCTATTTTGAAAACCTATTTCCTTGGTTACAATAAACAATAAAAGCATGTTTTGAATGCAAAGGATTATTCTATTTATTTCAATTTCATCATTTATTTATTTAATTTTGTCTACACAATTTGTAAATCTATAATAACTTTCTATTTTTCAATAATAAGCTCACATGAAAAGGAAGCTTAGTTCTAAAGGTAAAATCAAACACATGCCATTAGTTTCTAAAACAGACATTGAAATAAATGATATCAAGGAAATAATTTGTGGTTGTATTTTTATTTTAAATTACAAAGACTATATCAAATTGAAATCTTCTTTTAGTTGTGTTTCTAAAATAAATATTTAGGGTTACCTTAGTAGTTTTTACTTACTTAGCCTATGCTAGGGAGGGAGTAGAGTCTTTGCCAGTCTTTTGCTAAGATGAAACCCAGATGAAAAGGAATGAAGCTTCAAAACGATTTTTCAGATTGTGATGGACAAAGAGAGCCTGCCATGACCCTCCTTCAAGACCTGCTGTCCTCTTCCAAGGAGTGCTGTCAGCAGATGGCCTTCCCCTGACAGTTCTCTAGGATGAACATCAGCTGCCCAGCTCACACCCTTCTGTAGTCAATGACTGAGCAAAGTAGAAATATAAAGGCCTGGCCATTTCAGCCCAGCTGTGGTACAAGTCTGATGGATAATATTTGTTCCACAAATTTTCATAATTTAGTCAGAAGAGATCTAGACTATTACATTACCACACAGATCAAAACATTGATCCATTATATCGATGGTATCATGCTGATCCAGCAGGAGAAACAAGATATAGCTACTATTTCTCTATAGTTACAATGGATAACAGGAAATATAAATTTTAAAATACCATTAATGCCCTGGCTGAGTGACTCAGTTGGCTGGAGCATCATCTGGAACACCAATAAAATAAAATAAAATAAAAATAAAGGTTGCAAGTTTCATTCCTGATCAGGGCACATACTTAGGTTACGGGTTTAATCCCTAGTCAGGTGCATATGGGAGGTAGCTGATCAATATTTCTCTCTCACATCAATGATTATCTCTTTCTCTCCCTTCCTCTCTTTAAAATTAATAAATGTATCCTTGGTGAGTATTAAAAAGTATATACATTAAAATACCATTCATAACAACAGCAACAAATACAAAATATATATATTATAGACTGTAAGTTTAAAGAGCCTATATACTATACTAGAAGCCCTGTGCACGAAATTCGTGCACGGGGGGTGGAGTGTGGGGGGGTGTGCCTCAGCCCAGCCTGCATCCTCTCCAATCTGGGACCCCTCAAGGGATGTCCGACTGCCCATTTAGGCCCGATCCTACCTGTATTGGGCCTAAACGGGCAGTCGGACATCCCTCTCACAATCCAGGACTGCTGGCTCCCAACTGCTCGCCTGCCGGCCAGCCTGATCACCCCCTAACAACTCTCCTGCCAGCCTGATTGATGCCTAACTGCTCCCCTGCCAGCCTGTTTGCCCCAAACTGCCCTCCCCTGCTGGCCTGATCGCCCCCAACTTTCCTCCTCTGCTGGCCTGGTCCCTCCCAACTGCCTTCCTCTGTTGGCCATCTTGTGGTGGCCATCTTGTGTCCACATGGGGGCAGTCATCTTTGACCACATCCGGGCAGCCATCTTGTGTGTTGGAGTGATGATCAATTTGCATATTATTATTTTATTAGATAGGATTATATAGCCTTATTGCCTTCATCTAAACATTGGATAATCCTATATAATAAAGAGGTGATATTCAAATTGAACATCACTCCAACACACAAGATGCCCACTCCCATATGGACACAAGATGGCCACCACAAGATGGCTGGCAGGGGAGGGCAGTTGTGGGGGACCAGTCCTGCAGGGGAGGACAGTTGTGGGCGATCAGGCCTGCAGGGGAGGGCAGTTGGGGGGGACCAGGCTGTCATGGAAGGGCAGTTGGGGGGGACCAGACAAGCAGGGGAGTGCAATTTGGGGAAGCCAGGCTGGCAGGAGAGGGCAGTTGGGGGCGATCAGGCTGGCAGGGGAGGGCTGTTGAGGGCAACTAGGCCTGCAGGGGAGGGCAATTAGGGGCAATCATGCTTGCAAGGGAGGGCAGTTAGGGGTTACTGGGCCTGCAGGGGAGGGCAGGTGTGGGCAATCAGGCTAGCAGGGGAGGGCAGTTAGAGGGGACCCAGGCCTGCAGAGGAGGGCATTTGGGGGGGACCCAAGCCTACAGAGGAGGGCAGTTGGGGGGGGACCAGGCCTGCAGGAGAGGGCAGTTGGCGGCAACCAGGCCTGCAGGGGAGGGCAGTTGGGGGGGACCAGACCTGCAGGGGAGGGCAATTGGGGGTGACCAGGCCAGCAGGTGAGCGCAGTTGGGGGGGACCAGGCTGGCAGGGAAGGGCAGTTGTGGGGGACCAGGCCTGCAGGGCAGGGCAGTTAGGGGCAACTTGGCCGGCAGCGGAGGGTAGTTAGGAACAATAGGGCCAGCAGGGGAGCAGTTAGGCATTGATCAGGCTGGCAGGGGAGTGGTTAGGGGGTGATCAGCCTGGCAGACAGAAGCGGTTAAGGGCAATCAAGCAGGCAGGTAGGCGAACGGTTGGGAGCCAGCAGTCCTGGATTGTGAGAAGGCCTTCCAACTGCCTGTGGGATCCGGCCTAAACCAGCAGTTGGACATCCCCTGAGGGGTCCCAGAGTGGAGAGGGAGCAGGCTGGTCTGAGGGACACCCCCCCCCCCAGGGCACACATTTTATTCACTGGACCTCTAGTTACATATAAAATCAATGAACAATAGTCTAAAAGAAAAAAATTGTTTTATATGCTATAAGGAATGTTTGAATAGTCTGGGATGTTTTACCTAGATTATAAAAAATTGAGAGAGATTCCTCAAATCTAACAAGCTTGTTTATGAAAAATGGGGGAATGGAGAGTGAAGAGACGAAGATAATTGATATTTCTCTTAACCAAATAGCTTAACATTTCTCATATCATTTTCTTATTTTAGCAAAAACTCTGAGGCAGTGTTTTCTCCAATGTTCAGATGAAGGAAATAAGGCTATATAATATAGCATATAAGCTCTTTAAACTTAACAGTCTATGACCTCAAAGAGTAATGAAGATAAGCCAAATAGGTCAAATTCCAATTTGAAATTAAGAATTTGTAATAGAGGTAACAGGTGAAGTACATGATAAGATATAACAAAGACTTTTAGATACCTTTTTAAGAACCATATTCAGGATCAAAGTCATGTAGAATCTGATTTTAGAATCATTGGTACTCTTAGATTTTGTGGAAATATATTTACTGATTGAATACCATCCTATGCAATAAAAGTGCAGTGACCAAACTGTGGAATGGTCGAACAACTGGCCCCTCGCTCCAGCTGGTCCCACCCCTGAGCGGCCCCAAGCACCCCTCAATCACTGCCTGGTTCCCTGGTGCATGTACAATTAGTGAAAGCACAAGAAAGTAATTATCAGTCCCTTCTGTCCCTGACCAGAGTCTCCAGAGGGCTCTGCTAATACTGCAGCCAAGGTGTGGAATTCTCCCTCCATGGCCCACAGCCCCAGGAGACCTTCCAAGTTAGCCAAAAAGGTGACCTAATCATTAACGGGATGGCGGCCCTTTGCTGAGGAATGTAGAAAGGCTGGGTGGGGATTTTATGAAATTGTGGTGCCTTGCAGATTAGGTGAGCTTTCAATCTGTCTTTAAAAGGGGCGGTGAAGAGGACCCACAGGCTGCCAGGAGCAACAGCGAAGGGTAGGCACATTCAAAAACAGAAAAACTTTTAAACAAACAGACATGAAGATCATATTGGGAAACTGAGGGCAGAGTTCCAGGAAGAATGCAAAATCATTAAAGGGCCATCATCCATCTTGATATACGTTTGCAAACAATATATAAACAACTTCATCTCATGGAACGTGAAATGCAAAACAGTTCTGTTGTGGGTTTTTTTGTTTGTTTGTTTGTTTGTTTTTTTGTCATCCTTAAAGTACAATTAGATACAGCTGAGGGAAACCTATAGTTTCCAGCATTAGACTCCACAGCCTGCCTGACCCCCACCGGACCCTACCCATGCACGAATTCGTGCACCAAGCCTCTAGTATGGTATATAGTAAGATTACATAATAGAGATTTTTGTTATAAGCCTTTATTTTATAAGCACCGTATCAGTCAGGGCACAATCAAGAAATTGGAAATATAAATAAGTATTTAATTTTAAGGGCTTTTATGCAAGGAATTAGTTACATAATTAATGAAGGGGCTGAAAATTCAGACTGTACGTGATAAACTAGTCTAGAAAATAGCAATAGAAAGAAAATAAAAAATGTCCTAACCCAGAAGAAATGGTGTTATTTGAGACCAAGGATAAGAGTCACTGGCAGAAGATTTAGTTTATTACTAAAGAGTCTGTCCAAAAATACAGGGAAGAGGGAGTGGAGACAGAGAGAGAGAAAGATTAGAATGGAAAACCAGGCTGCTTCCTTCTCCCTCCAACCCTCTAGTATTTGTGATATCTCTGCTTGGCCAAATACACAACTGTCCTGGAGCCTAGACAATTTTTTAAAATTTAAATTCTTTATTGTTTAAAGTATTACATGAGTCTCCTTTTTCCCCCATTGACTTCTCACCAGCCACTCCCCACCCCCTAGCACAGTGGTCGGCAAAGTCGTTAGTCAACAGAGCCAAATATATTTCCTATCATATTTCCTAATGTATTTCAACAGTACAACGATTGAAATTTTTTCTGGGAGCCGAAAACCGACTTCTGCGCATGGGCCATGAAGTTTCAATCGCACTGTACGTTGCGCGCCCACACCTGGTATTTTGTGGAAGAGCCACACTCAAGGAGCCAAAGATCCGCATGTGGCTCGCGAGCCTCAGTTTGCCAACCACTGCCCCAGCACATGCCCTCAGTCCCCTCGTGTCTGTGTTCATTGGTTATGCTCATATGCATGCATACAAGTCCTTTGGTTGATCTCTTCCCCCTCCCACCCCCCTCTGCTGCCTTCCCTCTTAGGTTGGATGGTCTATTCGATGCTTCTAAGTCTCTGGCTCTATTTTTGTTCGTTAATTTATGTTGTTCATTATATTCCACAAATGAGTGAGATCATGTGATTTTCAGCTTTCTCCAACTGGCTTATTTCACTTAGCATAATGCTCTCCAGGTCCATCCATGCTGTTGCAAGTAATAAGAGTTCTGTCTTTTTTACAGCAGCATCGTATTTCATTGTGCAGCTGTACCACGATTTTTTATTCCACTCATCTGCTGATGGGCATTTAGGCTATTTCCAAATCTTAGCTATTATAAATTGTGCTGCTATGAACATAGGAGTGCATATGTCCTTTCTGATTGGTATTTCGGATTTCTTGGGATATGTTCCTAGAAGTGGGATTACTGATTCAAATGGGAGTTCCATTTTAAATTTTTGAGGAAACTCCATACTGTTTTCCACAGTGGCTGCACCAGTCTGCGTTCCCATCAGCAGTGCAGAAGGGTTCCTTTTTCTCTGCATCCTCTTCAGCACTTGTCCTTTGTTGATTTGTTGATGATAGCCATTCTGACAGGTGTGAGATGGTACCTCATTGTTGTTTTCATGTGCATCTCCCAGATGATTAGTGACTTTGAGCATGTTGTCATATGTCTCTCAGCCTGCTGTATGTCCTCTTTTGGAAAGTGTCTATTGAGGTCTTTTGCTCACTTTTCGATTGAATTGTTTATCTTTCTTTTGTTAAGTTGTATGAGTCCTCTGTAAATTTTGGAAATTAAATCCTTATCTGAGGTAACATTGGCAAATAGGTTCTCCCATGCAGTGGGCTTTCTTTTTGATTTGTTGATGGTTTCTTTAGCTGTGCAAAAGCTTTTTATTTTGATGTAGTCCCATTTGTTTATCTTCCTGGAGCCTAGACAATTTATTGACATTGATCAGCTCTCCTGTGCTCCAGAGTAAACAGGAAAGGTGAGGAACAAACCAAAGGAGCACAGCCCCAGAACTTGAACAGTGAGATGGATGGTGTGTTACTTTCAAGAGAAACCTTGAATGAGTCACTATCTCTGAGCCTAGATTGTTAGTTTTGAAAAGGGAATCTTACTTCAGAGAAGTATGAAACTGTCCAGTTACACAATGGTATGTGCATTTCTTTGTGTTTGGATGGAGAAATATATATAAAAAAGGGCCTAGTAGCCTAGTTTTTCAAATGCTGTTTGTTTCACAGTGATTTCATTACAATGAAAAATGGTTTTGATATATCATCGCTTTAAAATGAAATTGGTTCAGGGAAGCGAGTAAAGGTTGCATTTGTCCAGGTTACTAGGGGAATGGTGGTTTTCTTAAAGACATTTTATTAAGAAGTAACAAGAACATAACTGCAGTGCTACACTGATGCTTTATTTTCCAGTTTATCATTCAGCTGTCTTCCTCACTTGACTTGATGTGAATTCTCGGGGTCATAATGTGTAAAACTTTGCAGAAAAGTAAGAATGAGCCTGTTGTAGATAGTAGCAAAGGAAAAGAGAAAGGCAGCATGGCCGGAATGATTTCTCAAGTGTTATTGCTATATCCATTTTTTTCTTTTACAGATAGGAGTTTTAAATTACAAAAAAAATAGAACACTAGTTTAGGAACTATGAATGCAAAAGCATTGGACATCATGTTATTTATCTGTCAAAATTTTATAGTGTCCCAACCTGAAGGAAAAGGAAATTCTCTTTGAGACAAATTGTAAATGTAGCTATAAAAAAGTAATATATGCACCAGGATGCAGAGCATTAGAAGAAACTATATAATAATAAATAAAAGGGAGGTTAGAGATTATTATATCAATTAGAAATGAAAGGATAGACACTAAATGCAAAGCACTACATGAACATCACAATGCCTCTTAAATACACAGTATTAACAGAGGCAAAGAGCTGAAATTAACAGAGGCAAAGAGCTGAAATATGTGGAATCTTAAAATAACCTCAGATTTTTATATTTTGGAATCATAGGGGAAGTATTGGGAAATGACAATTAGGCAAGCTATTATGACAGATGAGTAGAGTAGCAAGTACCTCTTTGGGCTCTTGCTAATGAGGAAACAGATCATTAAAAGTGAGGAATAAGCCCCAGCTGGTTATTGGTTCCGTGGATAGAGTGTCAGCCTGTGGACTGAAGGGTCATGAGTTTGATTCCAGTCAAGGTCAAGGGCACATACCTCGCTTGGTTATAGGTTCCTCAATCCCTGACCCTGGTCATGTGAAGGAAGCAACAAATCAATGTGTCTCTCTCACATCAATGTTTCTCTCTCTGTGTCTCTCCTCCTCCCTCCCACTTTCTGTAAAAAGCCACTCTCTGTAAAAAGCAATGGAAAAATATCCTCTGGTGAGGATTAACAACAACAACAAAAAAGTGAAGAATAAGAATAAAAAGTAAAATATGTGTTTTCAGGTATTTTTCATGAATTACTACTTTTACTTATATGAAGATTTTTTTTTCTTTGAATTGGATTCTAATAATGCTAATGTGGCAACATCATTGAGTTTCTATATATTTTTACACTTCTTTAATATCAGTCTTGTTTATTAATGCAATGGGTCTATTAATTGAAGTAAAGCTTAATTTTTAAATGTAAATTCTCCTAATATTGTACAAAGACAGTTACAATGACTCCATAAGATAATATTTATACTTATTTTATAATATTGGCACCAATTGGGTTGAGAAAAACAATTAGAAAAATAAATTAAATATTAATAATCTGTTTTTAGATTTTCCTTTTATTTCTGTATGATATAGAAGGGAATATGTCAATTCCTGGATAAATGTTTATGCTGGGTCAATTGATTTCAAATCAATTAGGACTGGCTGGAGGAATTAATTTTAGACAGACTCTCTAGAAATCTATGATGTTCAAGTCCCTGACTTGAGTCTTATCCTAAAGACTGCCTACCAAAAATCATATCTTGTGTACTAGTTCCAGTTTGTTGCAATAACTCTTAAAGGAAAACACCTAACACTCAGATAATTCAGTGTATGAACAGACATCACAAAGTCAATTATATTTATAATCTCATTCATTTATAGAACTGAAAAAAAATGTACAAGGGTATCAAAGCCTGCAGGTGTTTCGATGTATTAAACAAAAGATATATTTAATATGATAGTAATTATAAATGAGTCATGTTCTACAATCATCACTAAAAATGTTTTCATTCCAACATAATCTGTATTTAATTGGATTATGCTGTTGGATTAATACATAAAGTTATAATTCACACCTAATCAGTTTTTTTCTACGTGAAAACTCTCACTTATTATTGTGTTATTATGATAATTACTGGAGGCCCGGTGCATGAAATTCATGCACAGGGGTGTGTGTCCCTCAGCCCAGCCTGCACCCTCTCCAATCTGGGACCCCACGAGGGATGTCCGAACTGCCGGTTTAGGCCCGACCCCGGTAGGATCGGGCCTAAACGGGCAGTCGGACATCCCTCTCACAATCCAGGACTATTGGCTCCCAACTGCTCACCTGCCTGCCTTTCTGATTGCCCTTAACAAGTTCTGCCTGCCAGCCTGATCACCCCCTAACCACTCCCCTGCCAGCCTGATTAATGCCTAACTGGTCCCTTGCCAGCCTGTTTACCCCTAACTTCCCTCCCCTGCAGGCATGATCACCCCTAACTGTCCTCCCCTGCAGGCCTGGTCACTCCTAACTGTCCTCCCCTGCAGGTCTGGTCCCTCGCAACTGCTCTCCTCTGCAGGCTTGCATCCCCCCCAAATTCCCTTCTCTGAAGGCCCAGTCGCCCCAAACTTCCCTCCTCTGCTGGCCTGGTCACCCCTAACTGCCCTCCCTTGCAGGCTTGATTGCCCCCAACTGCCCACCCTTGCAGGCCTGGTCCCTCCCAACTGCCCTCCCCTGCTGGCAATCTTGTGGTGGCCATCTTGTGTCCACATGGGGACAGCCATTTTGTGTGTTGGAGTGATGGTCAATTTGCATATTGCTCTTTTATTAGATAGGATAGCATAGAACACAAGTGCCTTTGTCACTAGCCACAGCAGGAACAGAAAAATTGCATATTTCCTTTAAGTAAACAATTATGTTGCTAAAGAATAATGTCCATCTTATTTGAAATGATTTATTAATGACTTATTTATAGTATGAGAGAGCTCTGAGAATGATTTCCTATCATATCAAAGCCAAGTCGGCCTGTTACTGATGCCTGTGATTTATTCAGTAAGCAAATATTTCCCTACCAGCAACATCATATCCATCTTTATAAATATTTTTAGACACTAGAATACAGATATCATTCATTATATGGTCACATTATTGCTTTAAAATGTTTTAAAACACTACTAATGTGGACAGGAAGGAAATTTTATAAGATGTAGAGTTAAAAGAATACTAGTATACATATGAATTTGGTGTTTTCATTTTGTCAATAAATTCATGGCAGTCTACTTAAGGCAACTTCTGTATGGGTTACAAGCAGATACACGCAGATAAAATATTATAATGTACTCACATTGAAACCCAAAATAAGCCATTTTGAAACATTTTTCATTAACTCATTTTCCTAACATGATCCACCGATTTTTTTAAAGAACAAGAATAGTAAAGATAGAAAAAAAAATCATGATGTAATGTCCAGTTTGGCTACTATCTAATCTAATAATAGACAAATATGCAAATTGACCTCACCTTCGCTACACCTAAGCCACGCTCACCAGCCAAGCCACGCCCACCAACCAATCAGGACGAGTATGCAAATTACCCCAACAAAGATGGCGGCTAATTTGCATATCAAGACAGCGTTGAAAGAAGCCAAGAGCTGCAGAAGGGAGTAAAGCTTCGAAGAAGCAAGCAAGCTTGGGCGGGGGGAGGAGAAGGGAGGGGTGAAGTCAGGGCCGGGGGCAAAGGGAAAAGCAGGTGGGCTGGTGGAGAAGGCGGGGTGGGTGACAAGGGCGGAGTGGAGGCGGGGCTGGGGCCAAAGGGAAAAGCAGGCGGGCTGGTGGAGAAGGCGGGGCGGGTGACAACGGCGGAGCGGAGGCGGGGTAGAGTGCAGCAGGAAATCCTATTGCAGGATTTTTCCTGCAACGGGAACGCTAGTAGCTAATAATACTATATTACATATTTGAAAGTTGCCAAGAGTAGATCACAAAAGTTTTCATCACAAGAAAAAAAATTCTGCAACTACTTTTAATAACGGATGTTAACTAGACTTATTGTGATCATTTCACAATATATACAAATGTCAAATTATTCTATTGTACACCTAAAGCTAATATAAAGTTTTATGTCAAGAATATTTTAATAAAAACCAAATGTAAATATTAGAAAAGACACATAACATGAAAATGAGGATATAAGAAGAATGGATGTATTACAATGTGGAATAATATTTTAATGATATGTGTTTCTAATTTTTTCAACTAATTACAAATAATAAGTAGAATGTTGAAGAAAAAAAAAAAGTGTTCCAGCCTGGCCAGTGTAACTCAGTGGTTGAGCATTAACCTATAAACCAGGAGGTCACAGTTTGATTCCTTTTTAGGGTACATGCCTGGGTTGTGCTCTCGATCCCCGGTGTGGGGCATGTGGAAGGCAGCTGATCAGTGATTTTCTCACATCAATGATGTTTCTGTCTCTCCCTCTCCCTTCCTCTTTAAAATCAATAAAAGTCTATTAAAAGAAAATGCTGGGAGAGAAAATAATCTTTAACTTTTTAACACTTAGTCTTCTAAAATGCAAATATCCTCAATAGTTAAGAATCTGAATATATCTTAAGTGTGCAGTTTAGCCAACAGAAATGTCTGAAAGTCAGAGAATAAACAGCGTGGAATTAAAACTTTCCAATAACTCTCTTAGGATAGTAATCCTAGTATATTGCAGATCAACTTGAGTTATTCACAAAGCTTAAAGTGTAGTCCAACCTCTAAAATTTTTTAGACAAAATAGAGTTTAATTTTTTGTAAAAGATCCATGTTATAAAGAAGAACATCAGAGAGATGTTGTAGAATAATTATAGTGTCATGGAAAAGGGAGAGAAAAATAATTTTGAGTTACCCGAGAAATGATCACCTAGCATACGTTTCCATCAAAACAACAAAAGCCACTTTTTTAGAGCCAGGCAAGTTTTAACATCAGTACCAGATAATTTTAAGAAATAGTTCAGAAAATTTTAAGAATTTCTAAAAGATTCAATGAAAATGGGATTAGATCAATTTAAATATTCATCATCATGTGTTTCCCTACGAAGTTTCCTGCTTGGGGAGTAAAAATGTCCAAACACGGAATCTAGCATTCTTTAATACGAATAACCCTCTAATGGATAATCAGGGGAACAAATCACATGACTTCAGGAACTGTGACCGTGTTCTACCCCAGTAGTTCTCAGATAGGGTGTGTGTCAGAATTATGCTAGATTGACCCAACCAGCAATCTGAGCTTTCCTGGTTCAGTTGGTCTGAGATGGTAACCTGACAACTTGCACTCCTAACCAGTGCCCAGGTGATGCCACTGCTGCTGGTCTGGAAACCACAGTTAGGGAGCCATTTCCCACTCACACACAGGAGCCAGTGATGACGTCTCCTCACCTGGCAAAGACACCACTCAGGAATGTAGAGATGTGATTGCTACAGCTTCCTCAATACAGTGTAAGCTATACAATAGATCACATCCTGAATCTGAATCCCTCTCTGATACTTATTAACTGTGACTTTGGGAAATAAATTCTGAAGTGTTTTCTGCATTTACCTATCAAATGTTGATAAAAAAAAATCTACAACTGAGCCCCCGGTTATAATTAAGATAATCTACATGGAGCCAGCAAAATGGCCAGGCAATGATTAGTATTTAATAAGTATTGGCTACTTTCATTATTAATGGTGGCTATATTCTTAATGATGACTTTAGAATGCAATAACTCAACTAATCTTAGGCCACAAAACAAACAGGAAACATAAAAATTCTCAGAATTTCTCCAAAAAGTCATAATTCCCATAAGGGTTAATTTCTTTTCTTTAAAAAAATAAGTTAAACTATTTTTATGCTTTTTAAAATAAAATTTGGTTTTAGAAGTTTAGATTTACAGAAAAATTGTGAAGATAGAACAGTTTCCATATATTCTCTATCCAGTTTCCCCTATTAACATTTTACATTGGTATGACACCTATGTTACAGTTAATGAATCCATATTGATTCATTAGTATTAACTACAATCCATACATAGTTCATTCACATTTCCTCAGCACTTACTTAATGTTCTTTTTCTCTTTTAGGAACTCAAATATAAGTTGCTTTTTTTATTGTCTAAAGTTTTACATGTCTCCTTTTTCCCTGATTGACCCCCCCAACCATTCCCACCCCGGGCAAGCCCCCACCACCCCAGTATCTATGTCCATTGGTTATGCTAATATGCATGCATTCAAGTCCTTTGGTTGCTCTCCAACCCCCAAACTTCCCCTGCCATTTGTCTGTGGGTCTATATTTGTTCATCAAATTATGTTGATCATTATATCCCACATATGAGTGAGATCATGTGATAGTTATCTTTCTCTGACTGGCTTATTTTGCTTAGCATAATGCTCTCCAGTTCCATCCATGCTGTTTGTTGCAAATGGTAAAAGTTCCTTCTTTTTTACTGCAGCATAGTATTCCATGTGTAGATGTACCACCGTTTTTAAATCCACTCATCAGCTGATGGGCACTTAGGTTGGTTCCAAATCTTAGCTATTGTAAATTGTGCTGCTATGCACATAGGGGTGCATATATCCTTTCTGATTGGTGTTTCTGGTTTCTTGGGATATAATCCTAGAAGTGGAATTACTGGGTCAAATGGAAGTTCCATTTTTAACTTTTTGAGGAAACTCCTTACTGTTCTCCACAGTGGCTGCATTCCCACCAGCAGTGCATGAGGGTTCCTTTTTCTACACATCCTCACCAACACATGTAGTTGGTTGATTTGTTGATGATAGCCATTCAGACAGGTGTGAAATGGTACCTCATTGTTGTTTTGATTTGCATCTCTCGGATGATTAGTGACTTTGAGCATGTTTTCATATGTCTCTCAGCCTGCTGTATGTCCTCTTTTGAAAAGTGTCTATTTAGGTCCTTTGCCCATTTTTTAATTGGATCATTTATCTTTCTTTTGTTAAGTTGTCTGAGTTCTCTGTAAATTTTGGAGATTAAACCCTTATCTGAAATAGCATTGGCAAAGCCATTATGCTCAATTAATATTTGACAAAGGGGGCAAGAGCATACAATGGAGTCAAGACAGTCTCTTCAATAAATGGTGCTGTGAAATTTGGTCAGATACATGCAAAAGAATGAAACTAGATCACCAACGTACACCATACACAAACTCAAAATGGTTAAAGGACTTAAATGTAAGATGGGAAACCATAAAAATCCTACAAGACTCCATAGGCAGCAAAATAGCAGACATATGTTGTAGCAATATCTTTACCAACACAGCTCCTAAGGTAATGTAGACTAAGGAGAAAATAAGCAAATGGGACTACATCAAAATAAAAAGCTTCTGCACAGCTAAAGAAATCATCAACAAAGCAACAAGAAAGCTCACTGCATGGGAGAACATTAAAATATGTTTTTATTGATTTCAGAGAGAGGAAAGGTGAAGGAGAGAGGTTGGAAACATCAATCATAAAAAATAATCATCAATCAGATGTCTCCTACATACCCCCTACTGGGGACCTAACCCAAAAATCAGGCATGTGCCTTCACCAGGAATTGAACATCTACTCCTGGTTCATGGGTCGACACTCAACCACTAAGCAACACTGGCCAGGTTCTCTCTCTCTCTCTCTCTCTCTCTCTCTCTCTCTCTCTCTCTCTCTCTATATATATATATATATATATATATATATATATATATATATATATATATATATATATCTTTATAGCTCTGTCCTCACACACACATTTCTGTTTCAGTAGCAGGAGGGACAAAGAACTTCATCCATTTGTGTCCATACACAGAACATCAGATAAATAAAAATAAGCAACCAATAAGGTTTTTCCTCATATAAGTTCTTCCTTTCTTTCTATGAGGAAGTCAAACATAAACCTTTCTGAAAATAAATTTATATGAAACAGAAACTTCCCTTTTACATTTGCCTAAGTATTTGAATATGGAAAACCAAATAATAGTCCACCTGACTATTTTTTCACTTTTAAAGATTAACAATGTAAAACAATAATGCCATGCATGTAAAACTTTTTAGTAATCCAATGCAAGTGTCATTTTAAGGAATTGTAATGAAGGCCATTGTAAGAACTTAACTTTCATTGAGAGATCACCAGTGAATACGTTAAGACAGAGACAGGGAAGCATTGATCAGACTGTCAAACCTCAGAGGGAAGGTAGGAGGGGTGGGGGTAAGGGGGAGAGATCAACCAAATGACTTGTATGCATGCATATAAGCCTAACCAGTAGACACAGACAACAGGGGGGTGAGGGCACAAGTGGGGTGGGGTTGAGTAGGTAATGGGGGGATGAGGACAAATATGTAATACTTCAATCAATAAAGAAATTAAAATGGGAAAAAAATAACTAAGTAAAAAAAAAAAGACTGACACAGAAACACTTATGTAGCCTATTTTTAGCTGTACTTATTATAAAATTTTCAATTCTTTGCTTCCTTCTGCATCTTGACTATAATAATTCACAACTTCATTCACTTATCAATATCAGCCTTCCAGACCAATCTTGACTGAACTTATCTGTGAGCTATTAACTATTTAGAAAACACTATTAGAAAAGGATATTACTATAAAGATTGAGAATATTAGAAACTTAGGTCTCACTTTACTGAAAAATCAGTATTACCTAGAAATATCATTTGTTCATCGATGGACCATGATTCAATTTAATGCATCAGAGGTTTTAATATTTGTCTACTATCCTCCAATCCTACTTTACTACCTCTGTCCTATCTCTTACCAAAAAAGAAATCCCTTAATATTTTTTTCACTAAACTTACATCCTACTTATACATTTCCTCTTACCTTTTGTTATAATAAAGGGACATATCACCAACTAAAGCCAATTCTTGAAAAAATATGAAACCCCCATTTTTATGCAGAATTATTTCAATAGCGAAGACATGGAAACAACCTAAGTTTCCAATGATGATTAAATGGATGAATACGATGTAATACACATACAGATCTGAATATTATTCAGCCATAAAAATAATGAAATCTTGTCATTTGCAACATGCTGGATCTTGGGGGCATTATAATAAGTGAAATAAATTAGACAAAGACAAATATTGTATAATCTCACTTATATGTGGAATCTGAAAAAAAAAAAAAAAAAAAAAAAAGAGCTCATAGATACCAAGAACAGATTGGCTGCCAGAGATGGGGGATGAGCGATTAGCAAAGTGGTGAAGGTGATTAGAATTTTACAGTTATAAAAATAAATATCATGAGGATGTAATATGCAGCATGGTGACTATAGTGTTGCATATTTGAAAATTGCTAAGGTTGTAAATCTTAAAGTTCTCGTAACAAGAAAAATTATAAATATTGTGATGAATGTTAACTAGACTTATTATGGTGATCATTTCACAATATATAGAAATATTGAATCATAATGAGGTATACCTGAAACTAATGTGATGCTGTATGTCATTTATACTACATTTTTAAAAAAGATGTAGTTTAAACTTTTCCTCTTTTATGGAGATGTCCATCTATTATTTTGCCTGTTCTCTCTGGCTCAAAATTCCCTATTGATTTATCTTCATAACATCAAACATTCTTACATCTTTCCCATTCAAAAATGAATATCCCATTTATACACAAACACAAACACACACATGGTATTCATGATTTCAGATACTTTCTGAGCTAATGCTTTTATCTTTCCTTTAATTTATTTATTCCTCAATCCCCTGCAATCTGCCTTCTATTTCTATCACTAGAACAAGACTTCTCCAACTAATATCATAAACAACATAGCTTTCTTCAAGTGAGTCTTATTTATATTTTTATTCTAAACTTGCTTAAATCTACTGAAGTATTTTGAAGAATTAAAATATGTTATTAATAAGATTTCTACTCTTAGGTTTAAAGATATCAACTTCAGGGTGGGGCAGTGAGGGGCGACCAGGCTGGCAGAGGGGGGTAGTGAGGATTGACCAGGCTGGTGGGGGGGGGGAGGTTGGGGGCAACCAGGCCAGCACGGGGTGCAGTAAGGGGCAACCAAGCTGCCTGGTGGCAGTTAGGGGCGATCAGGCCAGCGGGGGTGGTGGCAGGCAGGTGAGCAGTTAGGAGCCAGTGGTCCTGGATTGTGAGAGGGATGTCTGACTGCCGGTTTAGGAAAGATCTTGGGGATCGGGCCTAAACCAGCAGTTGGACATCCCCTGAGGGATCCTGGATTGCAGAGGGTGCAGGCTGTACACTTTTCTTTATTCTTTAATAAAAATAAAATATATATTTATATAAAAGTCTAATATGCTAAGTGTCCAACTGTCAGACTGGGTGCTATGATGTGCACTGACCACCAGGGAGCAGACACTCAACACAGGAGCTGCCATGATGCACACTGGCTGTTTATAGAGAAACCTGGTGCCCACAAAGCAACACTCTGATTCCCCCAAGTGGAACTCAGGCTCTGCCACCACCCCAGAGTGACAGCCCACCAAATCAAAGCTGATGCTGCTGAGACCCCATGGCACAAAATGTGGCCCACAGCCTAGCCCAGTCCAGAAACAGTGGCTGTGGCTTCTGGGTAATGACTTCACATAGCAACACCTGGCTTACTTTCCCTAGTGATGACTAGCCTCCTTGCAGTTTCTTCAGCCCAGGAACATGACTTGCTTTATAGCCAGGTGAAAAAATTTCACAGTTTAACCAAATGTCTGTGAAGCATTTTCTCGTGCCTCATCTCATTTGATCCTCACAGAAGTCCTGGAGTAGGTAGATAGGAGACTCAGTGGAATCCTATTTTCTTTTCATTAGCCAAAAAAGAAGATTTAGAAAACTTAGAAACTTGACCCAACTTAAAAGAAGTAAGAAATGGTGGACCTTGAAAATGACTTCAGATTTTCTCAACTGTGCAGAATATAGTCAAACACTGCTGCAGTTAAATATTTTACCCTTTGTTCTCCCTGAGTGATCTACAATAATAATCTGCTTAGTATTGATATTTACTGCTGTGTTGCTGACAATTACCTGAAATAGAAGTTGGGGTGCTTCACTGGGATGGAAAAAGTTTAGCTAAATCAGAAAGCAGGTCTAATTAAGCAAGTTTATTCTATATATATATAAAAAGCTAAGTTGACTTGCACATGCGCAATACATATAAAGCTCTCACTGGCACCAATCACACACGTGTTTCAATCTGTCATTGTTGATCATGAATTTGGTTGACACTTCTATTATAGCGAAAAGGTGAATAGGAATATTAAAATAGTTCTTCTAATTAATTCCTTTCAATGTGCATGAATTCATGCACCAGGCCACTAGTGATATGATAAATAGGATGAGGTATTTATTAATTCACTCATTTGTCCATATATATGATAGATGGCCTAGAAACTAGGTTGTTCAGACTGAAATAATGTTTATCACAGGTGTAAAAATTATTCAATTGCATTTATGACATAAAGAAAAAAATGAAAATAGAACCTAATACAGGAATCTATAACTAGAGTAACTATCTACTCTGAGGAAACGCAAAGAGCTTCTCAGAGCATTGAAGGAGATGCCAGAGTTAATTTAGTAAGAAAAAAAAAACATGGGCAAAGGTCTTGAGGAAAAATTAGCAAGGGGAATTATAGGAATTGAAGGAAGACCAGTGAGGTTGAGATATATAAGCCTCATTTCTGCTTTGAGATGAGGCCAGAGAATTAGGTAGAACATTGCTTATTCGGGGTCTTACAGATCAAGTGATTTGGCACTTTACAGCATGAACTTGCAATAAAACTGTACAAATTAAGATTCATGAAAACTCTCTTTTTGTAAGGAGGAGTAGAGATTCACTGCCTCTAGGACATTGATGATGTCTTTAACAGTTTTTTCAGGCAGAGGAGGGTGATAGTTGATGACATTCAGGACACAGCAGTGTCATAAGCCGAGAAGTCAGAAAAAAAATATAATAAAGTTCTCAGTGGAGGTATGATCTCATGCTTTAGAGCTGGCATTTTGCCAGTGGGACATTGTGACTACTTTCTGTGTTCTGCACTATTCCTTAGGCTACGCTTTTCTTTATTCTGAAAGAAATCTGAGCAGTGAATTTTTTAGTCACCAGATGCAAAGTAAATGCAGAACCATTGTTTTAAGAGAAAAATCAAAATAAAAGGTATTTCAGAATACATGATGAATGTGGTTTTATAATTAAAATTGGATGTATTCATAGAGATTTAAATAATGTTTTCTTTTGAAATCTTGCTTTATCATATATAATTTTTAAATAAGTATTGTTCACCAGAAAGCAAGAGTCCAACTTAAGAAAAGTGGTGTGATCTTACCTGATACTGTTTTTACTGCCTGCTTTTAAGATAAACTGGAACTAGAGGAAGAAAACATTTCTTCACTGTGGGGAAAACTTTAGTTGTGTCCTGTACTCAAACAACTGGAGCTAACTAAAGACAGCTGTTCGAAGAAGCTTGAGGTGGCTCCAAACAAGGGAGTCATTGGCACCTTTTTTGTTCCTGGATGTTGTTTGTTAAGTCTTATAGACCCCAAGGGTCACTTTTATTTGCAGTTGTCAGTTTATTATTGTTTTTTAATAAATTAGTAAAATACTGTGTGGAATTAGTGAGTGTGACATCTTAACTCTGAGTTAAGGTTGAGTTTTTTTGTAATTGTTCCAGTAAAAATTAAATCTATGTCTAGTCCACATCTATCCCATGGGGTGTTTAGTTTCAGGAATTGTAATATAGAGGAGAGTGAAAAGCCTTGAGCAGATGGATCTGTGAAAAATATTCTTAAAGTCATTTGATATGATTCTACAAATAGTTCCCAGAAATGAGTAAGGATGACGTTTTTAAAATTATTAATCTCAGGCCAGTAGACTAGATTGGCACATGTACTAATCTAGATAAAAAGAAAACATGATTAGTTTAATATGCATATAAGCAACATATGGTAAATTAAGAGACATACGTAGATATCTCCCATGATTAAGAAATTCTAATTATTTACATTTAAAAAAAATTAAAAATGCATACCAACACTTCCATCTACTTCTTGTGTGTGTCTTATGACAGAAGGCTATTTAAAGGTCACTATCTCAGAAAAAAATATACTAAGAAAGGAATAAGAGCAAGGACAAACAGTTTAATATTTGTTATTAAAATAAAGCATAACTAAAATAGTTACTCTACAGTGAAAAATTCCCTCAAAGCCACCTTGAACTGAGGACAGAAGGGAGTGGGTATGTGTGTGGAAGTTGTAAAAAACATGCATTTGCACATATCTAAGATGATTCTTTCTCTCCTTCTTTGTACTTTAAAGGAACATGACAAATGGGTCAGTTTTTATAAATGGAAAAAGAGAAGCAAGAACAGAGATTACGTCAAGAATAAGTTAAGGAGAAACCAAGATGGCGGCTT
This sequence comes from Eptesicus fuscus, assembly GCF_027574615.1. Classification (NCBI taxonomy): domain Eukaryota; kingdom Metazoa; phylum Chordata; class Mammalia; order Chiroptera; family Vespertilionidae; genus Eptesicus; species Eptesicus fuscus. Next base: position 26,192,279 of record NC_072480.1, read on the forward strand.
AGGTATAAACCTATATTCCTGCCTCGCACAACAATTTCAAACCTGCAACTGGATGAAAGAGTGCACATCGTCCAGAAACACCGGAAAGCTGGATTAGTGGAAAATCTACAACTAGAAGGAAAGATAAAAGGACACAGACTCAGAGGAGCTGTGGAGGACAGGTGCGGAGTCCCGCGCGAGTGGAAAGAGCGGGCAGCTGAATACGCAGCTGGCAGACTCGCGGCACGGCTGGGAGAAACGCTGCCCAGCTGGGAGAAACGCAGCGCGGCTGGGAGATTAGCAGCACGGCTGGGAGACATGTGAAGCTGCTCAGACACTTTCTGCGCGGATGGCCGACAGCAAGCTTGCGGCTAGCTTCCTGGTTCGGGAGGAAAACAAAACCTCCACTGAAATTCAGTTCTGGGTAAGACTACCCAAACTCACTCAGGGAGAACCTGAACTGTCAGGCAGCAGGCGAAACTCAGGGCAGCCTTCTCTCAGAGTTGCGTGCAGCCTTTGCCGTGGGACACTGAGACACAGGGGCCACGTAGGGAGGGGCTGCCAGGAAACCAAGGCTGTCCATTCATCCCTGAGACTCCGCCCCACCCAAGCTGAGCACAGAAGCTCTCCAAGCAGAGACACTGCTGATCCTCACAGCCAATTGGCCTCTAGGTCAACTTCCCCCAGTGATACCAACAACAATCAAGGCTTACCTACAAGACTGCACATACAGTCAACAAAGGGGTGCACCCCACCTCAGGTAACTGGGGAGGCTGAACCATTGGAACCTGCTGGGACATTTAGCACACAAAGCCACTCCATCAACCCAGGGAAGCAGCTAAAATGAGGAGACAAAGAGGCAGGCCACAAATGAAGGAGATGGATGAAAGCAAAAGACTGGATATAGAGTTCAAAACCATGGTTATAAGGTTTTTCAAGAATTTCCTAGAAAAGGCCAATAAACTTAACGAGAACCTCAAAGATATGAAAAAGGATCAACTAGAAATTAAGCATACACTGACTGAAATAAAAAATATTATACAGAGACCTAAAAGCAGACTAGAGGATTGCAAGAATCAAGTCAAAGATTTGGAATATAAAGAAGTAAAAAACACTCCTCGAGAAATGCAAAAAAAAAAGAAAAAAGAATCCAAAAAGTTGAAGATAGTGTAAGAAGCCTCTGGGACAACTTCAAGCGTACCAACATCAGAATTATGGGGGTGCCAGAAGAAGAGAGAGAGCAAGATATTGAAAACCTATTTGAAGAAATAATGACTGAAAATGTCCCCTCCCTGGTGAAAGAAATAGACTTAAAAGTCCAGGAAGTGCACATAACTCCAACCAAAAGGAATCCAAAGAGGACCACACCAAGACACATCATAATTAAAATGCCAAGAGCAAAGGACAAAGAGAGAATATTAAAAGCAGCAAGAGAAAAACAGTTAGTTACCTACAAGGGAGCACCCATACGATTGTCAGCTGATTTCTCAAAAGAAACTATGCAGGCCAGATGGGAATGGCAAGAAATATTCAAAGTGATGAATAGTAAGAACCTACAACCAAGATTAATCTACCCAGCCAAGTTATCATTCAGAATTGAAGATCAGATAAAGAGCTTCCCAGATAAAAAAAAGCTAAAGGAGTTCATCACCGCCAAACCAGAATTATATGAAATGCTGGAAGGTATTCTTTAAGAAGAGGAAGAAAAAGAAAAAGATAAAGATAAAAATTATGAACAACAAATACTTATCAATCAACAAGTGAATCTAAAAACCAAGGGAATAAAAAATCTGACCAACAGTATTAACGGGTGAATATAATAGAATCAGGGGCATAGAAAGGGAGTGGACTGACAATTCTTGGGGGAAAAGGGGAATGTGGAGTGCGGGAAGAGACTGGACAAAAAGCATACACCTATGGGATGAGGACAGTGAGGGGAGGGAGGTAAGGGCAGAGGTTGGGGTAGGAACCTGGTGGAAGGGAGCTATGGGGGGAAAAAAGAGGAACCATTGTAATAATCTGAACAATAAAGATTTATTAAATTAAAAAAAAGAATAAGTTAAACTACAATTTCATGTAAAGTTTTCATTTTTCATTTTCTGAGAAAATGTTTTTATTCTGGTAATATTTCAAATTCATTATTTTTATAATTAACATGTTAAACATATATATTATATTATAATCCATATTGAGATTATCATTCAGAACGCATTTATAATTAGAGGATTATATACTATACTCTCTGTAAACACTAGTTTAAAATGTACGAAAAAAATAGCATCAATTTAAAATGTTTTAGAAAGGTTTCATAGCAAGCTGCCCTAATTTAAAAGTCACATTTATTTGAATAGAAAAAGTTAGTGTATGTTTCAATGATAAATGAAATAAAAAGAAAAATCTGCTCATATGTTCTCCAAAGGAACTTCTAGCAACCTCAGCTATAGGAAATACCCTAAATTAGTAATAAGCTGTTCCACATACTGAATTTTTTTCCTGTCTAACAAATTTGGAAAGAGGTCTTTGGACATGATGACTCATCAGAAGATAACTAACTTATGTTAACCTAAGTTTTAAAGGAACATCAGCATCCTTACATTTATATCATATTTAAATACCTAAAAGTCCCATTTGACTTAAAGAGGGATAGGACAAATCAACCTATAAATGAGTCAAGAATCATCATATTCTTGCTGTCTTCATCTTCTCTTCCTAAACAACACTCTTTTGTAGCATTTTTGGCTTCTTAGTTTTATTTCATGAGCTATTGCTTTTCTCCTGGATCTCCCAGGGCATCCACCAGAACATCACAATTGGCACCAGGGCTTCTTGCCAAGGTACAAAATCCTGAGACATGGGAGATTGTTTCCAAATAAAAAACTCTCCCTTATGCAGTAGCATTTATTTTTTTCATCTCCCTCCCCCAAAATCCATCTTCAGAATCCTCACCTAGAAGGTTCAGGGGAATCTAAGCTTTAAAAGTTGTGCGACAAAGTGCAGTATGCATCCTCCACATGCAGTACCCATGCATCCAATAAATCTCAGGCTCTTTATCATAGGCCTGATGTCTGTGAGATGTTCAGCTTAATCTGCTTTTCAGCTCTCAGTTACCTGATTATTTTTACATGAGGACTTGGATACACTCTATTTTTATACTTTCCATTAAGTTGGTAATTGACCTACCTGAACATCATGTGTTTTCTCTCTTCAATATACTGTATGAATAACACTCAGCAACAAATTCCCAGTTCCAGAGTTATAATTATTACCCTAACCACACTTCTCAAATTATATATGCCTACTGTGCAAAGTGTCCCCTCAGGAGTTCAACCGACCAGGAGCTCAATCGCTCGCTATGACATGCGCTGACCACCAGGGGTCGGTGCGGAATGAAGGAAGGCCCCGGCCAGCAACCTGCAGCCAGGGAAGAGAGGCCCCGGCCAGCAGCCGGCAGCTGCTAGGTACCCTACCTGTGTACAAATTTCGACTGGGCCTCTAATTATATATACATATATGAAATATAAGTGCATCTTTCTCTGTCGGTATACCAAGTTTTTCACCACTTCACCTAATACCAGAGATAGGTCCTCATTGTCATCTGGATGGCAAGTGATCCAATGACCATTATAGAGCTTGCTTCCCAGGACCAATTCCAGTACCAAATATAATCTTAGGTTAATTTATCATAGAGCAGACATTGAGTCAAAGTTTCAGGTTCAAGTGATATATCAAGGAAATATTCTCAGGGGAAACCAGTTGGGGGCTGGGTGAAACAAATTAGGGAAGGACAATAAACGGAATAAGCCTATCATTTCAAATTAGGTCCAAGAATCAGCTTGATCCTGAGTGGACCCATGGAGAGTGTGTTTTACCTCATGAATAAAGATAAAGAACTGGGTTTTATATTCTCCTGTCCAGAAATGGGGTTAACAGCCAATCTCTAGTACTTTTATTTCTACTTATAAGAGAATGAACATCACTTCAGGGTAATATCTAGCACTGGATATAAGTTTCTGGTCCAGGTGTTATTTTCATCCTATCTAATAACAGAGTAATATGCAAATTGACCATCACTCCAACACACAACATGGTTGCCCCCATGTGGTCAAAGATGGCTGCCCCCATGTGAACACAAAATGGCCACCACAAGATGGCCAGCAGGGGAAGGCAGTTGGGAGGGACCAGGCCTGCAAGGGAGGACAGCTGTGGGCGATCAGGCCAGCAGGGGAGGGTGGTTGGGAGGTATCAGGCCTGCAAGGGAGGGCAGTTAGGGGCAATCAGGCTGGCAGGGGAGCAGTTAGGCATCAATCAGGCTGGCAGGGGAGTGGTTAAGGGGTGATCATGCTGGCAGTCAGAAGCGGTTAGGGGCAATCTGGAAGGCAGGCAGGCTAGCAGTTGGGAGCCAGCAGTCCTGGATTGTGAGAGGGATGTCTGACTGCCCATTTAGGCCTGGGCCTACTGGGATTGGGCCTAAATGGGCAGTTGGGCATCCCTTGAGGGGTCCCACATTGGAGAGGGTGCAGGCTGGACTGAGGGACACACCCCCCGTGCACAAATTTTGTGCACCAGGCCTCTAGTATAATATAATTCCATATAGGAAAAAATGACTTCAAAGTTGTATTCAGTTTCGAGGTCCAGGTAGCAGACTATCCATAGATATTTGTATTTTCATTCATATATTTTGATTGCTAGAAAAGTAAATAAGTGCATGTGACACAAATGTATAAGGATGCAAAGCTTAAGAGGAAGCCCAATCAGTTAAGCAGAATTTTTTTATGATTTTATGGAACACAGAAAGCTGATGTATTTGTCACACTATATATATATATATATATAGAACTCCAAATATGTACTGGAGAAAGCAACAACAAATATGGAATTTATTCTGCCTGTTGGACAAGTGGGAATTCTTCAAGCTTAGAAGTTATAGGAAAGTCTGGGGAGACTTATTAATGAAGGACATTTCATGCAAAACTTGTTTGAATAAGTCCCATCACCACTTGACTATCTTACCTACAGGCAGAGGCCATTTACAAGGCTATTTACATTTTAGCAAAAAGAAGGAATGAAGGAAGGAAGGAAGGAAGGAAGGAAGGAAGGAAGGAAGGAAGGAAGGAAGGAAGAAGGAAAGAAAGAAAGAAAGAAAGCAAGAAAGAAAGAAAGAAAGAAAGAAAGAAAGGAAGAAAGAAAGGAAGGAAGGAAGGAAGGAAGGAAGGAAGGAAGGAAGGAAGGAAGAAAGAAAGAAAGAAAGAAAGAAAGAAAGAAAGAAAGAAAGAAAGAAAGAAAGAAAGAAAGAAAGAAAGAAAGAGCAGGGGATGGGAAAGGGAGGAAATGGAGGCAAAGGGAGGAGTGGAGAGAAACAACAACAAGCATACTTTTAAAAATACATTGCATAATTTGTCTTAGAAGGTCAAGGTCTAAAAGTAAAGTGGAAATATCTAAGAGAAAAGGGGAATATGTGTGTGAGTTCAATTTCAAATTTCCAATATGGAGAGTTCATATATATAGGGTGTCCCCCAAAAATGTATAAACATACATTTTTTGATAGCCAAACTGATGTTTCTTTCTTTTAAGATTAATTGGAATTAATAATTATTCAAAATGTGTATACATTTTTGGGACAGTTTGTAAAAAATAGCAAAATCAATTATTAAAGGGTGGAGTCACTTCAATAATGCATTTATCTTAATAAAAATTACTTCTAAGTAATTAGGAGAAAGAGAGAGGGAGAAAGATGGAAAAGAGAGAGAAGAGAGAGAACTCACTACAGATCCATAGATAGTGCATGGACCTAAAGAGTAATTTCTCTAAGTGATAATTTGAAGAATGAAAATTGCTTTTCTCTCAATCATTTTAGTTTAGTTCCTTTGTGACTTTCTGAGTGTGAGCATCTCCCTATCATTTTTGAGTGCAGTATTGAAAGAGGATGTATTTTTAATTTAAACAAATGAACCTAGACACAAACCACCTACTTTATATGGTAGTCTAAACATGGTAACCAGTGTATTCCAAAGTGAAGGAGGATAAAACACTATTATGAAGTATCTAAGAAAATTAATTTTGATCTCCTAGATGTTAGTTACTCTATAAATGTGCAATGATAATTTTGACTACAAGAAAATTTTATCTCAGATGAAAACATTTTCTCAAGATTTTAACAATACTGCTAAGTGTATTGTTTAAAGTATTACTCAAAGGTAGAAATGTTTTCTTTCTAATTGTCCAATTGGATAGCCACGTGCCACATGTTGCTGCTGAGCACTTAAAGTATGGCTATTGTGGCTGAGGAGCTAAATTTTAATGACATCCATTTTGTATTAATTATTGTGAATTCAAAGAGTCACATATGGCTTAGTGGCTACTGTGTTATACAGGGCAGTCTAATAATATACTAAAAACTGATGTAAAATTGAATCAGTATACAGAAAGGGGAAATAAACTTAGTTTTAGTTCATGTCATTTAGTAATCATCAAGTTATAAATATACTAGAGGCCAGGTTCATGAATTCTTACATGGGTGGGGTCCGGGAGGCTTGCCCCAATCTGGGCCCATGAGGGCCCACAGGCCCGAGGTAGGGGCCTGTAAAGGTTGGCCGGCTGGCCACGCCCCCATTAGGCTGGTTGGCAGGTCACAGTGCATGTCATAATGACCGGTCATTCGGGGCCTTCTGGTCCTTCCAGTTGCTTGGCTTTATAAATATATAGACTAGAGGCCTGGTGCATGAAATTCGTGCATGGGGGGTGTGTTTCCCTCAGCCAGGCCTGCACCCTCTCCAATCTGGAACCCCTTGGGGGATGTCCAACTGCCTAAACCAGCAGTCGGACATCCCTCTCATAATCCAGGACTGCTGCCTCCTAACTGCTCACCTGCCTGCCTGCCTGATTGTCCCCTAACTGCTCCCTTGCCAGCCTGATCACCCCCTGCTGCGACCCGCCTCATCTGCCAGGACCTGCCTCCTACACGCAAGGCTGTGGAGACACCGGGACCGGCCTCCTCCGTGCTGTGAGGAGCCATGGGACCCCTAGGCCTCACTGCGCAAAGCGGCCGCCGGGCCCTGCCTCCGCTGTGCACATGCCATCTTGTGGCAACCATCTTGTGATGACATTGCATGTGAGGGCGCGAGGACAACCTAGGCTTTTATTAGTGTAGATTGCATGTATTTTTATTATAATAGTTTACAAAATAAGTGTATTTTCCGAGCATCACCCATGTTAGGCACTTTTCTTACATTATGTTTTTATCACCACAGCAGTGGTTATGAATTATATTCATACTCCTATTTAATATATAAATGAATCCAAGAGTGGGAATAACTTTATTAAGACTCTTGAAACTAGAGGAGATGATGCTATCTAGTGAAATACATGGCATATAGAAATTATTTAGAAAATGGCTTTGTGAATGAATAAATGAATGAATGAATGAATGAATGATAGGAATATAAAGAAGTTTGCATTTGAAGGGTAAAGTTGTGTCAATTTGCAATATAGTATATAAATACACACCTATTTAATGTTGAGGTATATAAAATTATTTTTATTTATTAATCTACCTCATTTAATATTAGAAAAATAGCTACCTGAACTTGGAGCAAGATAATGAGCCCCTCTTACAGGTATTCTGCTTGATTTAAAATGGGAATGGAAATACAGAAATGCAAAGGTTAAGATGAGAAAACTATAAATTTAAAAAGCTTCAAATAACACCTAAAATACAAGAAAATCAAGAGGATTTTAGCAAATATTACATTATAGTTATACATGATATAAATATAAATTATATATTACATAATATAGAATAAATATTTCATAACATACATAATAAAAATTGTAACAAAATGCTTTTATTTAATTAAATCAGAATTTGGAACATAGTAACATGGTTATTGGAACATGAACATTTCCTGGTTTGGTGTAACTGCATCACTGAATGTGTGATCTTGTATTTTTGCACTTATATTGTACTGACCTTTTAACCTTTCATTACTGAATTATAAATTTAAATCTGATTCATAGCTCTTTGATATTTCAGTGCATTTTTTACTTTTAAGATTTCCCTTATATTAAATATATCTGTCATAGACACACTGTCGCTGGGTAATAGCCTCTTTATTTTAAAAATGAATCACACTATATTATTTGCTCATATCTCTAACACATTTCATTTCATTTCTGTGTCTCTCTGTTTTTAGTGGTTTTCAAGGCTGACAATTTAGGATAATAAGTTATTTTAGTTAAAAGCCTGTTTACTATCTTTCCTGAATCAATGTGACTGAGGATGTGGTGGATGACTTTTTCAATATGAAGCAAATTCAATACCAGAGATATAGAGCTATGCGTTGGTGTCATGCTGGAAGTCTGCTGTAGCAATGCCCTGTGGGGCTCTGTGTGATCACCGATCCCTTTGTTCTGTTTCCTGGATATTGCTAATGTTTATGGACCTGCACTAGATGACCGTAAATTGATCTGGATTGAAATTATTTTTCACTCTTTTCTCTGCTTCTGAAAATGATGCTCATTCTTCAAGGCATGACTGTGTTACCACTGCTTTTTATTCCCCCAATATTCTTTTATTAATATTATTCATTTCAAGCAAATTTTATTAAGAATAATACTAGATATTGAAAACAATGACTACTATATATTAACCATTTAATACATATCAAGATATAGGCTAACTACTTTGTTTTGTGTGTGTGTGTGTGTGTGTATACACACATATACAATTAATTTACATGTGTACATTAATATATGTATAAAATAAGGTTCTCATATTGCCCTTTTATGCACATTTCTATCCCCATCCTTAACCACTGTAAACTGCTAATCTCTTCTCCGTTTCTACAATTATGACATTTCAAGGATGTTATATATATATACATTATATTATTTATATATTTATGTTTTCAAAGAAATGTTGCTCTATTTCAGGTGACAAAACTGACTTTTAGAAGAATTATGTCCTATGCCCCACATATATAGTACACAATTGCTTTAATAACTTCCATAATTAGGAACAGTAAAAATATTAAAAGAAATACTTCATGAATTAGGAAATGAAAACATTATTCATGTACATAATAAATTGTCTAACCTTAGTTAGACTTCCTAGTCATAAAGGCATTGAAGAGTCACCCTGGTTCACTCTGCTTCTTTCTATGCTTGCTTTGCTTTGCTATAGAATGTTGCATGTAAGGTTCAAAGTCCTACACAACTTGTTGAAAATAACAACTAATATGACAATTTCTACCATACATGTGATAGCACAAATATGGCTGAGATATGTTTACAATGAAATCCATTATTTAAGTAATTTAGAAAATACTTTATCAATTTCTTATAGGAGAGCTTAGACACTTGATAAGACTTTTCACACATCTTTATATATAAAAGCCTAAGCGACCATTATGACTGGTCAACCAAACAACTGCTCAACCAGTTGCTATGATGCGCACTGACCACCAGGGGGCAGACACTCAGCGCAGGAGCTGCCCCCTGGTCATCAGTGCACTCCCATAGCCAACTTCTGTGACCGGCCAAACTTCTGCAGTCCCTCCCTGCCAGCGCATTCTCCTTGAAGTTCACTTAAATTCTTGATTGTATGTAATTCTATATTCTGTCTAATTTTGAACATTTTATTGATTATTTATTTCAGTAATTTTTCAGTTGCACTCAGATTACCTTCACCTTCCAGTACTCAGATGAAACAAATATTCAGTCTTTTAATATAGCCCACAAGTCATGTATGATCTGTTCCTTTTTGTTTTAAGTTTACTTTTTTCTCTGTTCAGATTCTGCAATTTTTACTACTACCTTTAAGTTCACTGATCTATATTCTCTGTCTTATCAATCTGTCATTGAAACCATCTGTTGATATTTCAGTCATTTTATTTTTCTGTTTTAATGTTTATATCATATTTTTTTTTTTCTGAGACTTTCTACTTTTTCACTTATTTTAAGGGTTTCCATGATTTCATGTTGAAGGATTCTTATGTTGATTGCTTTAAATTCTTAAGAGATGAGTTTAAGATATCAGTCATCTCAATGTTGTTATCTATTGACTTTTCCATGTGATCTGTGATCTTCTGGTCCTGGTATATGAAATAATTTTCATTTGAAGAGCTCATGTTTTGGATATTATATTTTGAGACTCTGAATATTATGAAACCTGCTTTTTCTAGCTTCCATTGGAGTACTGAATTGGGGAAGGGCATAGGACACCTAGTTACTATTTTATGGGAGTAGATGTCCACATTCCCCACTTGGCCTCTGTTAACACCCAGGGGCAGGGGTTCCTTATTATTGATGGGTGAGTGTGAGATTTATAGCTCTTTTCTAAATCTCTCTCTCTCTCTCTCTCTCTCTCTCTCTCTCTCTCTCTCTCTCTCTCTCTCTCTCTCTCTCTTTCTAACGTGATTTCTAGTCTCACATTTCCAACTGACTTCCATGTATATAAGGCCATAGATATATTTTAAATATGACTACAAAAAAACCTCATCCAAATTATTTCATTCCAAACATGATTTTTATCTTATACTAGAGGCCTGATGCACAAAATTCATGCAAGGGGCTCAGCCCCCATAGCCTGTGGCTGCCTCTGCCTTGGCCCCAGCTACCGTGGCTTCATCTGGGAGGTCATCCAGTCTAATTAGCATATTACACTTTTGTTATTATAGATTTTCTATTTATGATAATATTAGTAACATTTTGCTCCAATTTTTAATACTTTAGTCGTTTCTGGGTTTAACATACAAGACTCAATGAACTGTGCCCTGACACTCTCTTAATGGCATAGAAAATATTTCTGCTTAAATATTTCTAGTATGTTTTTCATAAGAATCTTGTATTTAATTAATTATCTGAAATTGTTTTATCAGCGTTATCTCTACTGGAGATGAAGGTAGTTTGAGATTTATCTTTTCAAGTTTGTTTTTATTAATGCATCATAAGCTTATAAGAATTCAGTAGTTTTACTTTGTTTCCCTATATTTGTACTATACCATAAGCTTTTAAAATTATTCACTAAAATTGTTATTAACATTTGACTATAAGCACCACTTACAAAGCATTGAAGAAAATATAAAATAGTTTTCTGCATTTTCTAATTGTACTTTTAAATTCTGACTTAGGCATATCAATTCAAAGTGATAATGAAGAAAGTATTATTCCTTGAGATAAGATGGTAGAGTGGGTGATTCTGTCTGGTCAAAACACAAGAAGACCTGTAAAAGATTTAGGGGTTGTCACATGAGCTTCCCAACTGAATGCTGTAGTCTGCCTGCGGCTGGTGTTGAAAAGCATGCATCTGTGCTTCTTAAGTTTTTGACAGAGATTCTGATATTCACAAGTTCTAAAACCCAATCAAGGCATGTTCACTTCTCTCAAATGTCATCACCCTGAAATTCCAGACATATGGTCCAGTTTAGCAACTCTTCAAGATATCTGCCAATCTAAAATATTTGCTAAGACACTAGATGTAAGCAATTTGTGATTCTTGTCTACTAATTTCAGTCAGCATTTATCTTTCATTTTTCATAAATTTCTCCACCTGTAGCCGTTGTTCTGGAAATTAAATGTAGTCTGTTTGTGAAATGATAACTAATATATTTCAGATGACCTAGCTTTCATAAAGACTTTCAATCATTTACTGATGCCAAACACTTTAACAGCTACATGCCTCATTTGGCCTTAATATGATATATTTCACAGAAGACAATAGAACACTCAAATAGCTGCTATGTAGCTTTGTTAAATGATCTTATTGGAAGCAAGCAACCCCCAAAAGCTCTGTAATCATGAATGAAAACTCAATATCAAAAGATATTGTATTGATAAACATTCGTTAACAATATAGAAATGAAGTGGAAGAAAATATCAAGGAAATACTCTACCTCCCTCTCAGTATTACCTGTGCACACATGAAAAAACACGCCACTCTCACACACACACCTTCAACTATTATTTTTCCAGTCCCATGCCCTATCATTCATATGGCTTATTATGGAAGAGGCTTTACCTATTAGTAGTTTTAGAAATAGTCTGTGATACCTGTTATTCTAAATACATTATCTGATTCCGCATTTATAACACCCTTCACCAGATTAAACATAGCCACATTTTTTTTTCTGTACCTCCTCCCATCCGGAGTGTAACTATTCCCATCACCTGAATACGGGCTGCCCTTGTACTTTGACCAGAAGAACGTGTTGGAAGTAATGGGAGTTTTATGGAGCTTATCCTTAAGAGATTTTGCATCTTGCATCTTTAATGTCTTAGAAGGCTGCTTTTAAATTGCAACAGAAGGGGCTGATATTGCCTACCAAGTAAAGGAAGAAAGCAACATGAAGAAGTGAGGGGACTCAGTTACAAACCAGCATTATCTCCCCCAAAAGAGTGAAGCCATCTTGGACAGCTGATCATCTTGAACAACTAATAAATTCAACCACATGATTGAAGGCTGACAAAATAGTAGGAAAACCATCCACCCAACACAGAGAATCAGGAAAGAAAAACAGACCATTCTTGTATTAAGCTACACCCATTTTTAAGGTGGTTAACTGTGTAACAATAATTAGATAATATAAACAGACATTAAAACACAATATGGGAGATGATGCTTTGCTAATTTTTAAGGAATTTGTGGTTTACTTACTATCTAATTATGAGTGGCCTCGAAGTAAAAAGTTCTTTCTTATATTCTCTATTCCTGAATACACTTGAGGTCATGAGTAACTTGGTTCAGTGTTATGAGTAGATATCTAATATATTATTTATGAATTTACCAAAGTTATATTCTGTACTGTTGCTATGTAAGAGAGAGTAAAGAATTTAAAAACTGAAAACTTGGATTCTGGTACAAATTTTTTCATTTACAAATGTATCAAGATAATGACTATCATGTATTTTTCAGTTGTTAATTGATGAGATAATGTATGGAAATATAGGTTGTCCCAAAAATGTATGCACATTTTGAATGATTGTAAAATCAGTGCTTATTAACATACAGTTCATTTTCAAAATTTAAAATAATCTACAGAAACCAATAGTTTGTGGGTTTTTTTTTGTTTTTTGTTTTGTTTTTTTGTCAAAGTCTGTTTTCAAACTGAAGGCCATTCTGGTCTAGGCATTACTGATAATGGGAAGCAATGGAATTGCAAACATCAAGAATAATTTTATTAGGTATTTGTGATCCCTCAATTCTTCAACTGTTGCTAATTTTGTACCGTAAATTTTATATTTTATATATCCCCATAAAAATGTCTAGTGGATAAATGTTCTTTGTTCAAAGCATAGTCTAGCTTCACCCATTATTACAAATCAATTAAACATGAAAAGGAGTGAAAATCAAATGAGTTATTAGCTGTCAAAGTGTATGTACATGTTAATTGGGACACCCTGTAAAATTTGGGTGCTGCCAAAAAGGTATACCCACTTTGAATAATCATAAAGACAGTGTTTGTTCTTCAACTGTGTTTTCAAACTTCCAGTAGCATTTCAGGATGAATCATCTTTGTTCAAAGCTTAGTCTGGATTAAAGAAAGAAACATGAATTGAGCTATCAGCTGTTAAAATATGTATATATGTTTTGGGGACACATTGTAAAATTTGGAAATGTTCTTAATTATCGTGTCATTCAGAAACTTTTCCATTTCCATGTTCAGAGGTTCCACTTAAGTGTGGTTTAGATCCAACCTTGATATCATGATAAAATATTGGCATTTGTTTCAATTTTGAAACATAACCACATGGCAAAATAAACTGTAATAGCTAGGTATGCAGCTCAGTGTTTCTTTACATTTTAGTGAAAGGAAAGTATTTTATTTCAGTATACTTCATAGTATTTAGTATCTAAAATGGCATTCTACTGGCATTTTAATTTCCTTTTTACCTTTATTTGATAAATTAGTCACAGATTTTGTTTCATAATTAGCTCTATTAACATGAAAATGACCCATAAGTTCAACTAAATTTAGAATCATTCTAGCATTTGCAATTACATTCTTATAATATGTAAATTATTTTTTGTATAAAACAGCAATATCTAAAGATATTCTGCTACTTTTATTATATTATCAACTTCAGCAAGCCATCATTTATTAAAATATCAGTTTGAACATTTTTAAAAAACACTTCCAAAGTAGAAAAGCATAGTAATGAAAATTTTATTTTTAAAATCAGACAATCTGTTTAATTACTTCCAATCTTTGAAAACTTATATTGAATTAAAAATATTTAATGCTGCTGTATTATTGCTAAAAATATATCTGGGGAAACAAAACAAACACAAACATGTGTGTGTGTTTTTAAATATATTTTATTGATTTTTTACAGAGAGGAAGGGAGAAGGATAGAGAGTTAGAAACATCGATTCAGCTGCCTCCTGCACACTCCCCACCGGGGATGTGCCCGAAACCAAGGTACATACCCTTGACCGGAATCAAACCTGGGACCCTTGAGTCCTCAGGCCGACGCTCTATCCACTGAGCCAAACCGGTTAGGGCCACAAGCGTTTATTAAATTAAATTAATTAACTCATTGCTAGAAATGTTTTCTAAAACATTTTTTTTTAATTGTGGGCCATTATGTGAAAAATATTTCCTAAAATCTGCATTTTTCCCTTGCTTTGATCCATGTTCTATTAAAATATATATTTTTTAAAATAAAGTTCATGGAACAGTTTTATTAAAGTGTATTTCAAATGACTCTTACGTTCATATGCTGATGTTCACTAGTGTCTGAAATGTCTATCATTATTTTTTCTTTACTTTTCCCTTCACAGTTTAAAGAGAATTTCTAACCTGTCAATGTTAGAAATTGAAGACACCATAATTTTCAGTGTATGTTTCTAGCCAAAAGTATAATTTTCCCTATAATTTCATTCCATTTCTGCACACATTTACATAAACATTACAGAAGTTGGCTTTTTAGGTGTCTTACTTCTCTAAAATAAATTAATGTACATTTCAAATATACTTTTAAATTAATGTAATATTTAATTAAAGTAAATATAAGATATATAATAAACATATAACATATTATTTAACTTAATATAAATTGTAATATTTAATAATCGAGAGGTTTATACAATTTGTGTGTATATTTTTTTAATCAGAAATTATATACTTAAAATTATGCTTCAGGCTTTCACACAAATTTGGTAAAAGTAAATAACAGTGAAGCATACTTTTAAATGTTATTATAATATAATGCTTTCTTTAATATTGTCTGTTTGATTATTATTGATGTAAAAGAAAGCTCTTCAGTTTTGTAAAACAGCCTTATATTTGACATATATATTGAACTTTATTGTGATGTTTAATATATTATTATTGGTTATATAATAGAGTCATCTAGGAGAAATATTTTTTTATATTTTTTATTTTTATTGATTTCAGAGAGGGAGAGAGAGAAAGAGATAGAAACATCAATGATGAGAGAGAACCATTGATTGGCTGCCTCCTGTATGCCCTCCACTGGGGATTGAGTCTGGGACCTTTCTGTCCACAGGCTGATGTTCTATCCACTGAGCCAAACAAGCTAGGGCCAGGAGAAATCTTATCTATACTAATAAAAGGGTAATATGCTAATTAGACTGGACATCTTCTGGACATCTTTCCAGACAGAGACACAGTGGCGGGGCCAAGGCACAGGCAGTTAAGGTTGACCAGGCCAGCAGGGGAGAGCAGTTAGGGGCATCAGGCTGGCAGGGGACAGAAGTTAGGCAATTAGGGGTATCAGGCCTGCATAGGAGAGCAGTTAGGGTGATCAGGCTGGCCGGGGAGAGCAGTTAGGGAGTTAGGGGGATCAGGCCGGCAGGGAAGAGCAGTTAGGGGTGATCAGGCCGGCAGGGGAGCAGTTGAGGGCATCAGGCAGGCAGAGGCGATTAGGGGTGATCAGGCAGGCAGACAGGTGAGCGGTTAGGAGGCAACGTTCCCGGATTGCGAGAGGGATGTCCGACTGCTGGTTTAGGTCTGATCCCGCAGTCAGACATCCCCTGAGGAGTCCTGGATTGAAGAGGGTTCAGGCTGGGCTGAGGGAACCCCCCTGTGCACGAATTTTGTGCACCAGACTCCTAGTCCTATATAATAAAAGGGTAATATGCAAATTGACCCTAAAGGCGGAACAACCGTGAATGACCAGTTGCTATGATGTGCACTGACCACCAGGGGGCAGATGTTCAACACAGGAGCTGCCCCGTGGTGGTCAGTGTGCTTCCACAGGGGGAGCAGCACTCAGCCAGAAGCCAGCTCATGGCTGGCCAGTGCAGCGGTGGTGGCGGGAGCCTCTCTCACCTCTGCAGCAGTGCTAAGGATGTCCAACTAATGGCTTAGCCCCATTCCCCCCGGCTGCCAGAGGGATGTCTGACTGCCAGCTTAGGCATGGTCTCCTGGGAAGCAGGCCTGATCCAGCAGGTGGTCATCCCCCGATGGGTCCTGAATTGCTAGAGGGCACAGGCCAGGCTGAGGGACACCCCCCCCCCAAGTGCACAAATTTTCATGCATCAAGCTCTAGTCTTCTAATAATTACACTTATGTTTTATGATTCTTTCCAGATTTTTCAAAATTATGTTAAACAATGTTGGTTATATTTATATAGTATTATTCAAAAGGAACAGAAAAGTCACTAGTATTCTAGTTTATATGCAATGTGATATAAGACAATAATTAGATATATAATTGTAGTATATATCTAAACACAATATGGTCATATAGTTAAGCTTCTAAAATAGAATGCATATCAGATTTCTCCAATAGATAGGAACACTTAATATATCCTAATATGAAATCCAGTCACTGATTAAAGTAAGCAGAAACTATTTTGAAACCTCAATTGCTTGTTTCCAGCATGTTATGATTCTAGACTTACCCAGAACTCTATAAAATATTTTTTTTTCTAATGTTAAAGTGAATTTGATAGTGGCAGATTTCCATCAAACTTATCTCACTCATATGTGGGATCTAATGAACAAAATAAACTGATGAACAAAATAGGTTCAGAGACTTAAAAGCAGGTTGGGTGGTGAGAGATTAACTCAGCAATTTATATGCATATATGCATAGCCCATGGACATAGATAATAGAGTGGTGAAAGCCTGGGAGGGGTGGGTGCAGGAGGGAGGGGGTCAATGGAAAAAAAGGAGGGAGAAACATCTGTAATATTTTCAACAATAAAGATAAATTTTAAAATAAAATATATTAAATTCTCTCTCTCTCATATATATATATATATATATATATATATATATATATATATATGCTAGAGGCCTGGTGCACGAAATTCATGCTTGGAGGGGGGTGTCCCTCAGCCCAGCCTGTACCCCTCTCCAATCTGGGACCCCTCGAGGGATGTCCGACTGCCCGTTTAGGCCCAATCCCACTGGGCAGTCAGACATCGGGCAGTCGGACATCCCTCTCACAATCCAGGACCGCTGGCTCCCAACTGCTCACCTGCCTGCCTTCCTGATTGCCCCTAACCCCTTCTGCCTGCCAGCCTGATCACCCCCTAACCACTCTGCTGACAGCCTGATTGATGCCTAACTGCTCCCCTGCCAGCCTGTTTGCCCCCAACTTCCCTCCTCTGCTGGCCCAATCACCCCTAACTGCCCTCCCCTGCAGGGTTGATTGCCCCCAACTGCCCTCCCTTGCAGGCCAGGTGCCTCCCAACTGCCCTCCCCTGCTGGCCATCTTGTGGTGGCCATCTTGTGTCCACATGGGGGCTGGATCTTTGACCACATGGGTGAAGCCATATTGTGTGTTGGATTGATGGTCAATCTGCATATTACTCTTTTATTAGATAGGATAGAGGCCTGGTGCAGGAGTAGGGGCCAGCTGGTTTGCCCTGAAGAGTGTCGCAGATCAGGATGGGGGTTTCCTTGGGGGGTGGGGTGGCCTGAGCAAGGGGCCTGTGGTGGTTTGCAGGCCGGCCACACCCCCTGGTGACCCAAGTGGAGGTCCTGGTATCTGGAATTTATTTACCTTCTACAATTGAAACTTTGTAGCTTGGAGCGGAGCCAAGCCTCCTGCATGTTCCATGGCCATTTCTGTTTGGGTTAATTCACCTTCTATAATTGAAATTTTGTAGCCTTAAGCAGAGGCCTGGGCCCGGCCAGGGTCTGCGGAAAGCTTTGCTTTCGCCGTTTCCGTGGGCAACCCTGGCCTGGTCTCTCCAGCTCCATGGCTGCCTCCATTCTGTTTGAATTTGTTTACCTTCTATAATTGAAACTTTGTAGCTTGAGTGGAGTCATAGGCCTGGCAAAGGCATGCGGAAAGCTTGGCTTCCTCTGTTGCCTAGGAAACCTTGCTCTCTGTGGCTGTAGCCATCTTGGTTGGGTTTATTTGCATACTCACCCTGATTGGCTTTTGGGCATGGCTTGGGCTGGTGGGTGTGGCTTGGGCGTAGCAAAGGTGTAGTCAATTTGATATTACCCTTTTATTAGGTGGGATATATATTTGGTCATCTGGTGCATTATGTGACTGGCTTTAGGCTTCCATCCTAGAGCAATTTCTTGTTATAATATGGAAACAGCTCTTTCTGGGATAATCCAACGACTCCATTATTATTATTTATGTCTGTCCTTATTCTGGGGCCTCTTGAACTGTTGATTTATTATTAATAGGTCCAATTTATTCTTTAAAAATGACTGCTACAAATATCTAAAATAGCCAACATTTACCACTTGTTTACCCTTAAAAGTCATAGCAGTATGTTCTATTTATCTAATGCTTTTTAACAAGCCACACAAATCTTAGTGCCCTAAACAGCTAAATATATCTGTATAATGAATATGTAATTTATGCACAATCAGTGGTGACAGATCATCTCTGCTCCATTTGGCTGCAGCTTGTTGACCCAAAGACTGAGAGTTAGAATCATTTGAATTCTAGCTCCCTCACATGTACAGTGGTTGATGTTGTCTGTCTTTGGTACATTAGATGGAATGTCAGCTAGAGCACCTACCCATGACCTCTTTATATTTTCCTGGACTTCCTAACAATATAGCCAATTAATTCCCAGGTTGATCATCCCAAGAGATAGGGCACCATATGGGGTGTTTATAATATTTTATGAACTAACCTCAGAATTATACAACATCAAGCTCTCCATATTTTATTTTTCAGAAGATAATCATTAAAGTTGGTTTATATTCAAAGAAAAGGAAGTCAGTTTCCACCTTTTGCTGGAGAAGTGTCAAAGAATTTGTGGACATGTTTTTATTAGATAAACTAGAGGCCCAGTGCACAAAATGTGTGCACGGGGTGGAGGTATCCCTCAGCCCAGCCTGCACCCTCTCCAATCCGGAACCCCCAGTGGGATTGGGCCTAAATGGGCAGTCGGACATCCCTCTCACAATCCAGGACTGCTGGCTCCTAACCGCACACCTGCCTACCTGCCTGATTGCCCCTTAACTACTCCCCTGCCAGCCTGATCAATGCTTTACTGTTTCCCTGCCGGCCCGATTGCCCCTAACTGCCCTCCCTGCAGGCCTAGTTTCCCCCAACTGCCCTCCCTTGCAGGCCTGGTCCCTCCCAACTGCCCTCCCCTGCTGGCCTGATTGCCCACAACTGCCCTCCTCTGCTGGCCATCTTGTAGCAGCCATCTTGTGTCCACATGGGGGTGGCCATCTTTGACCATGGGGGAGGCCATCTTGTGTGTTGGAGTGATGGTCAATTTGCATATTACCTCTTTATTATACAGGCTAGCATATATACGCATAGCTCATGGACACAGACAATAGTGTGGGGAGGGCCAAGGGAAAGGGGGCTCGGTGCAGGTGAACAAAGTGGGGTGTGGGGGACATCTGCAATAGTGTCAACAATAAAAAACCTAGCCAAAAGTAAATAACTAAACAGCACAATGGGAAACCACTACATATCTACCAGAATGGCTAAAATTAAGAACTCTTACAATACCAAAAATTAGCAAGGATTTGAACAACCAAATTTTCACACATTGTTGGTGGAATTGTAAAATTATACTGTTACTTTGGGGAAAGATCTAGCAGTTTCTTAGAAAACAAAACATCCATCTCTCTACCTTGTAATCTATTTTATCTTAGTTGCTTACCTAAGATAAATTAAAAAATAAATTTCCCCAATATAGGAAAAGCAAAACACTAGAGTGGAGATCTCCTGGGGATTTCACTAACATTTTCTCATACAGGTGTTTCGTTTTGTTTTGTTTTTTGACCTCCAACATTTTTTTTGAAAGATTCTATATGTGTGTTTTCTCAATCAAGTCAAATTAACACTATCATAAATCCATTACCTCCTCTAGATTTATATGATACATTTATCTTATTTCCATATATGTTGTTAGTTTTTATATTTTGTTTTTATTTATGCTGATAAAATTTTGTGGCACATAAATGTTGGTATGAGACGGTGATGCACCAGGAGGTAGGAGAAATTGTGGTTATTAACTTCTTTCTATATTTTAGAAAGGCCAAATGCATTTGAATATTCTCTTTTGGTTAATTTCTCATTCATATGCAATATTTTTTTTTTTAGTAATGTCACTTGTGAAGAATATTACTATCTTCATGGTATTATTCTGTTACCATTGTCCATGACAATGCTGTAACTTGGGATAGAATTTTTTGGCTGTACTGTTTTTATATGAAAAATTTGACATTGCTTTTTTTTAAATTAAATTTTATTGGGGTGACATTAGTCAACATGAACATATATCGTTTAAAATTATGCAGGAGAACCTGAGTGTTGACTTTCTTTCCAACTAACACATTTAACTTATTCTTTTATTACATTAACTTTATTTTGTTTATCCTACATGCTTACATATTTATTTAAAATATTTTTTTGCTGAAATTCAAGAAAGACTTTTGAATTATATGCTCTTGTCCATTTTTAACTTTGAGAGTATATTTAATATTTATTTGAATATTTTCAATCTTCCGTATCCCTATTTTGTGTAGCAGACAGCTGAACTTTATGGAGTTTATCAGTTGGTTCCTTTGTTCTGTGACTTCCACTTGAGTTTGAAGAGAGGATTTACAGTCAGTTCTATTAAACATAATAATGTCTACCACTCTATGCAAAATTATATGATTGAAACCATAGTGATATTAGGAACTGGGTTTAGGGGGTATAACACTCTAAAGCTTCACCAGTGCCCTAGCCAGTTTTGCTCAGTGGATAGAGCACCTGCCTGTGGACTGAAAGGTCCTGGGTTCAATTCTGGTCAAGGGCCCATGCCCAGGTTGTGTGCTTGATCCCAAGTAGGGGGTGTGCAGGAAGCAGCCGATCAATGATTCTCTCTCATCATTGATGCTTCTATCTCACTCTCCCTCACCCTTCCTCTTTGAAATCAATAAAAATATATTTTAGAAAAAGCTTCACCAGTGATACATTAAAAAAAGATACAACACTAATAAAAATGGTAGAACAGTTTTTCACATGTTAAATTATTAAGAAATGAGTAAATACAATATTAAACATGGCCCTTACTCTTGAAAGAGACCCAAATTTGCTTGTGGAAGTGGATGTGGGAGAGATGCAGATTGGGAGTTTTTGTGAAATAGAAGAAAGAGAGTTCTCTGAAACTGGAAAGTTGTACCACCAGATGTATGTGGAATAGCTCATATCACACATGATGAACCAAAGTACCTGGTAGATATTTGAGATGTGTGTATGTTTGTTTGTGTATCCTTACACTATCCTGTTGATCTAGGTAGTTTTCTGTGTTCACCTAGTGTTTCCTGAAAATAAATTCTCACATAGAAAATACAAAATTTTCCTCTAGCCCAAATGTTCCCTGTTATATCATTTGCATTGGAACAAGTACCCATTTTCTAAACAAGTTCAGTATTTTACTGGCTCTTTTACTGTTTGATTATAGGCTTCAAGTTCTGTATTCTTCTAATGAAAGCCACAAATGCTTTAAGAAACCCTTTCCTACCATTATAGCAGGTGTTAAAGCTGTTTCTGGGTTCCAGTCACCCCTCTCCTCTTGCCCCTCTGAACTAGTGGATATTCCACAATCATCTCTTGCTACTTCTCCCTAGTCCTTCTCACATGTCTTTGATCAATCCTTTTATTAACTTCTACAATTTACACATTTAATTGCACCATCTGTTTTCAAAAGGAATTCTCACTGATACAAGTGAAATACAGACCTTAGCTAGCTCTGGTCTTAACAACCAGCTGTGTAGCTGAGAAAATTATTTAATCATTCTGAATTTCACTTTCTCCTCTATGAGATGGAAATTATGGTAGAACATACCTCAAAGGTTGTTTAAAGGTTTAAATGAGATAATACATACAAAGTGTTTAATGTAGTATTGGACATGCAATATGATGACTTGATGCAAACAGTATACATTGCAAAATGATTACCACAATAAAATTAGTTTGAAAAAAAAGGTAATTATGTGTGGTGGAATCCTTTACAACAGGGTAACTTGTGATGACTTTTGACTCCAGGATAAAATCCAAACTTTTAATTTGTGTGGCCCACAAAGTCATTATTTTTTTCAGAAAATAAGCATGCAATTCTCTGAGCCTAGGATGCTCTGAGATCTACAACTCTCCTCCACTAGTAGCTGTATGTCTTCATCTAGAACGTATCTATTAAAATATGTGCATTTTCTAAAACAATTCAATTATCAGATTGGTTAGCAAGTATGTTAATCTAAATGCCTTTGATGAATTATTTTCTGTCTCCACCCTCACCCCATTAACACTTTGGCATAAAAATCATGTTCTTTTCTTTTATTAGATAATCTCCAATTTCTTTTTATTAATTAGATTTTGCCCCACATGTTCCTTCACATTTTATTTGTAGGAAAATGTTGAATGTGGTATTTTGTGCAGCAGAATATTCTAGGTAATTGGGTCTTTTTGAATCTGAATAAAATGGAAGATAAATGTCAGATCTGTCTTGACTAACGTGAACTCAGTGCTAGAGTGGAGATAAATAGAAGTATAATAATTTAAGGATGGTGTTAGCAGTCCTTGATGGTTAGATTTAGAATGTGAAGGAAAAGGAATGATTAACATTAAGTTCTAGATTGTGGTGCAATTATCTGTGAAGATGGTATTTGTATTTCCTGAGAGGGAGAAAAATGGGATGCAGGGTTATTACAAATCACATCATCCCAGCATTCTTTGGAGCTTATCTTTCATTTCGTTTCTTTGCGGTGCCCCTCCTTCTTCTTCTTCATAATTCCAAAGTATTTCTGACCTCTTATTTCTCATCTTCATAAACTTGGGTTTTAAGTAGAAGTCTTACTATTTGTCATTTACCTTGAAGATCCCTGCTTCTTACACTTTAATATGCACACAGATCAACTCAAAAGCTTGTTATAATACAGATTCTAAATCAATAAGTATGAAGCAGGGCCTGAAATTCTGAATTTCCTACAATCCCCCTGAGGAAACTGATGATAATGACTCAGGAGAGACCAATGTATTAGAGTAATAAGGCACCAAATCAAAATGCAATAATCCAAATTGTTTTATAATACGGATATATATCTGTAATATTGAAACATTGTGTCTAGTTATAGAATTCTTTCTTACTGATAAAAAACAATGTCAGTCAGCAGTAAATAGGAAATGAGGGACTCTAGTGAAATTCCTGAAAGTCTCTAAAATTAATCTGTAAAGAAATTCTATTTTTCTACATAATTGTCTGCTCCCATTAGAACCACCTGTGTAAACTGAATTTCAAGTCATCTTCCAAGCACATAAACTTGATTGTAAATGTACATCTGGGAAGGTGTGAGGCACATAGGTGTATTTGGTAATAGTTTCTGCTCTATAAGCAATCATCAAAAGTTCACTTCAAATGGCCAGGGTCAGCCTTACTGAGTAAACTGTACAACATAAACCTCCTCCCTGTCCAACAGTAGATCACATCAGGATTGAATCAGTATCTGTCTGTGGGCTCAATGAAAAAAAGTTCAAGCTAAGCAATTTAGTGCAAAGTAATGTAATATGTGGTATAGTCAATTGAATTAAAATTGTATTAAATTACACATTTTATTTAAAAATGTTTACCAATGTTAGCTAATATTATTTCCCTTTATTATTGCATGGAATATCTCATTGAATGCGAGCAATCATCTAAAGTAGATGTTATTATTATTATTATTATTTTCACCACTTTATAATTCACTGCTTAAGATAACACAGTTGGTCAGTGCCAGAGGCCATGATTGTAACACAAGTATACTTGACACCAAGGCCCATGCATTGTGCTTCTACTCTTTAACCTCTGCTTTCCTTTAATTTGTATGTCTTGTCCTATACACTGAGTGGCCAGATTATTATGATCTCTGAACATATATATTAGAGGCCCGGTGTATCCAGTGTATGAATTAGTGTCCTTCATGGGTGGGGTCCGGCCAGCCTGGCCAGGAGGAGGGGACATGGGCGGTTGGCTGGCCTGCCTGCTAGTAGAACTCCTGGTCAAGGGGACAATTTGCATATTAGCCTTTTATTATACAGGATATACACTGAGTGGCCAGATTATTATGTGTTCAGAGATCATAATAATCTGGCCACTCAATGTATATGCTACCTAATAAGAACATATAAAATTAAAACAAAATTAATAATTCTTTTAAAATCTGAAATCTTGGTGGGCATTGATAGAACCTTGTGCACATTAAAAATGTCTGTGTATTTATTTTGCCTCAATCACTATCTTTAAATCTAATTTGTCTTTTCTAGACAGACATTGTAGAGATTAAGTAAAATATTATTATAAAATACTATAATTTATGTTTAGCTTCTCTGTCCTTAGATATAGCTTATAGAAATTAAGGTTGTGCTTATTTTGTGACTCAAATTATTAGATACACACAAATATGTATGTTGGTTTATTTATGTCTATAATTCATTCCATATAATGCTAAGTTTGAATATGTTAAACTAAATATCTTGAGTCTGAGTTATAAAAATGAAAGAAGAGTTTCACATTGTTTTAAAATAATCCACCAATCATATAATTTTGTTGATTTTATTGTATTTTTTCTTATTTGCTACAGGTCATATTAAAGATCAGTTGGCTGGGAGGAGTTAGATATTTTTTACTCATTTTGCAGTATTTTTATATTCTCCTGACTCAAAATTGTTGGCTAAAGGCAGGCAACCCTACAAATAATAACTATTTAATTTCTACTAAATTAAAATAACTAAATCATTCAATAGCCTATTTATTTAAAAATATAAAATTCATGACAATGACTAATAAGTAATTTTTGTGCTCTCTTTTCATGAAATATTCTCTATTTCTAAATATGTCTATAGCCATGATATTCAAGATATGAAAAAATATTGCTACAATTGAGCATTTCTATAAATACAATTACTTATATCCTTTAATTTTATACACAGAAATGCACATATGTATGTATCATGTGTATGAATGAAGGAGAACCATAGATGTGTTCTACCTTCTGAGATATTAGTGTTCACCTGCATTTTTCTTTTCTTGTTTGTGTGTTTTGCTTTGTTTTGTGAGTGTGTGTTTTGTTTTTTTGTCATTTTTTGTTTTGTTTTGTTTTTGTCATTTGCAATTTATGTCTCTGCTCTGTCCATTGAAGAGAAAAACTAATTAAGTATCCCCCATTGGATTTTATTGGAACACATCTATAATTGCATACACTAAAACACTAATTATAAAAACTAGAATTTGTACTAATTATGCTTCCCTGTCTATCAATATATTTTTGTGTTTGTTTTTTATTTATTTGGAAGTTGTTTCCTTAGATGCTCATCATTAATAGCAAGAGTTAGCCACCCCCACAGATTCACAAAATGCCTCCCACCATCAGGGAAATATATTTTAAAGATTATTTGATTAAAAGATTGATTTGATTGAAAAATAAATAGCAGATAAAAGAAAAGATATATGGATAGATCATTAAACTATGTTGTAAATTCATCTTTCCATTCACATTTTCTTTCTTCTTTCACGTAAAAGAGAAGTTGGAGCCTTACATTAGTATAGTAGTTTCTTCCTTTGCAGTAGAATAGATGTCTTAAGGACCAGGATATGATCCATTCATTCAATTTTTCATTTCTTCATTTTACAATATCATTTGTGTTCCTATTATATGTTAGCAATTGTGTGACACATAAGTGTCTGTCAGTTCAAGCTGCTATAACAATACAATAGCATGGATGGCTTAAACACAAACATTTTTTTCCTCACAGTTCTAGAGACTGGTTGTCAGCAAGCTTAGGTTCTTGGTGAGGGCCCTTTTCCTGGTTTACATATGGCTAACTTCTTGCTGCATCCTCACCTGGTAGATATATCTCATGTCTCTTATCACATTAGAAATTAGGGCTTCAATGTATGAACTGGAATAAGGGTCAGGGGCTCAAGCATTCAGTCCATAGCAATGGATAAGAAAAATCCAAGCACCCACCTTGTGAAATTTACAGATTATAAAGAATAAAACAGGCATTTATCAAATAACCTCACATATATGTATGCGCACCCATGTGAAAATACAACTATGGTAAGTACACAAAGGAGGAGAATCGTTAATGCTCTGAAAACATATTTAACAGACTTGAAATGTTATGGTGTCACAGAAATATGCCTTAATAAGACTGATCTGAAGTTTTAGATCTAAAGCAAAAATAGGTATCTATGAAAGAGATGTATGTTATAGGGGAAAAAAGGTTTTTCCAGAGCAGGAGGTTCACTGTGACAGAAGACACATGTGGAGGAAGATGAGGAACATTATTATAGGAGCTGAAAAAAGATTACTGGGTTTGAAACAAATAAATATATTAAAATAAAGAATGAAAACAAATGAATTAATGTAGGCAGGGCCAAAATTATGCAGAGCCATCTGGAACATTTAAAGACTCAGAGAAATAAGAAGTCACTCAAGTGCTTTAAACTCTTCATGGGGATGAAATATGGGGTTGGAAATGATCAAATTTATTTTCAAATGCATTTATTTTAAAAATTATTTTTAAAGTATAGTATGTGGACATAGAGAAGTGCATGGAAGTAAGTCCTTTATGGGACTTTCATTTTAGTAGGAGAAAACTGATAATCAGCCAATATTATTGCAATAAAATTAGGAAATTACTATTAAGAGAAAGAATGAAGAAAAAGGAGAGTGATGATGAAGGAAAGACTATTTTAAGTAGAATGTTTATGGGAGCCCTCTCTGATGAGATAACATTTTATGTGGTTAATTAATTAGCAGACTTACTTTAGTATTAGCTAAATGGTAAAACATACATTTTAACCACATCAGATATGACATTGTATAACAATTGTACCAGGGTTACCTAATGATCAATAAGGGTAACCAAAAATAAGCAAACAATAAAACCAAAAGCATTGGGAGGCAGCATGGCATATTATTAAGAGTGTGAGATGATTGTGACAGAGAAATTCTATTGTAAATAAAGACATTTCTAGTTGCGGAACATTTGACAAATTACTTAAACTCTTGGACTTAATTTTCTCGCAATGGATCAATGGGAATGATATTACTGAGGTGAATTTTATCATCTTCAGCAGCTCAAACTTTACCAGTCTCAGTGTCCTCATACTTCTGTGGAAAACAGGTAGATAATCTTTTATCCCAAATGCTCAGGGCTACATATATTTCAGAATTCAATTTTATGTTGCTGTGTTTTAAGTGTATAAAACAGCCCAGCATGGTCTGCAGCAGCAAACGTACCTCTCTATCTCAGAGTGAATTAGATAGATTTTCAAACCAGACTATAAGTCTCCCCATGCTGATTCAGCCAGATTCCCAGCCTAGAAAATTGTACCATAGTACAATTTAAAGTACAATTCTATAGAATAGTCCATACAAATTGTATTCATGCATTTTTCTATACTCTAGAAAAAAATGATTAATACCGTATGATGTATTTAGACCCTATTGTGTATCTTTATAAACAGTACAAATAAGCAGTGACTAATTCTTGTCTTATATTGTATATAACAAGTGCCATTTAGCTTTCTCTGATTTTAATACAGCATTATGATACTGGAAGCTGGTCATGATTGGCACATTATATCAGAACTTCCTCTTTTCGCTCGCTCTTCAGTTCACTGTATTTTTCTGCCCCCAAAACTGAAACTTGTAAATAATGGTTTCAGTCCTCAGGCAACAAAAAGTTGATAGAGGGAAAGTTTTCTTCATATTATAGAATTCTGTGCCACATAAACATTTTACAAGGCTCTTGGGAAGTACTGCTACCACATTTTTTTTTACTTATAAGGTTGATTAAATCTATATCTCCACAGGTTGTATGTGTTATTTTCAACTTTTTAAAAAATTCCACAGCAGCCTTTGACCTATAATATACTGACCTTTATAATGGGTTTATAGAGAATCAATCAGGCTGAGACAAAGCTAAAATACAGTACAGTATTCATTATATTATATTGGCTAAGCCCAGCAGGCATGACAAGTAAAACACAGCTGATTGATTTTGTGACCTTTAAAGTATTTTGTATGTAAAGTACACACATTCCACAGTACCATGTATTTAACACTAAAAAAGAACTTCAAAGTATAATGATACTGAGCATTCACCGCCAGTTTTGCTTTTTGTAAGATTAATTCACTCTTCTTTCACCCTCCTATGTGTGTACATGTGTGGGTTAAATAAAAAAAAAAAATTAAAAACCAATTTCTTCTTTTTTACCTGTGAGTTATTCTAATCATCTAACAACTATGCTCCCAAACAAGCTCCGATGGCAAAGCAAAAGGGGCATCTACCTCCCTGGCCAGATGAGCCAAGTCACCTGATACCTTCGCCATATTCCTTTCCCATCCAGTCCCTCCATTTGAAGACTCCCTCAAATTAATCAGTGTTAACTATTGGAACATATTAGTTCTCAGAAGTAAATTGGATGTCCCTGCAATATGAAAGAGTGTCATGCCCTTCTTGTATGATGCTAGCAAATGATGATAAAGAGATAATAAAATGTTATTTGAAACATTTTTGTACTTGATGTATTTAATAATTTATGTAGATGTAATTAATACCCAACTGATGCTGAAAATTCTAAAAGTAATCATTGACAATAGAAACATATGAGTGAAATGCTTTCAAGACTATTTTATCTCCAAAGTGCTGATATATCAGAAAATATTCATGGATATTTAATTTTTTTTGTAATTCTGTATACAAAGCCAACTATAACTCCCAATTATATTTTGCAACCTGCAACTTCAGTTTTTATCTCTTTTGCTCTGTTGTTTGAGCCTCCAATCCTATATAATAATTAATTTCTCAAAATGTTCTTCACTTTTGACTCACCATTCTTAGTCAAATCATATAATTCAATTATTGAATTTCATCATACTTTAGAATAAACTTTAATCAGGAATGTATTTCCTGATGTTCCTTTGAAGTGCTATAAGATATGTAGCAACTAGAAAAGTTAAATAGATATAACTTAACAAAAGAAAGATAAACAACCCAATCAAAAAATGGGCAACGGACCTAAATAGATACTTTTGAAAGAGGACATAAGGAAGGCCAAGAGACATATGAAAACATGCTCATAGTCATTAATCATCCAAGAGATGCAAATCAAAACAACAATGCGGTACCATCTCACACCTGTCAGAATGGCTATCATCAACAAAGCAACAAATGACAAGTGCTGGCGAGGACGCAGAGAAAAAGGAACCCTTATGCAATGCTGGTGGGAATGCAGACTGGTGCAGCCACAGTGGAAAATAGTATGGAGTTTGCTCAAAAAACTAAAAATGGAACTCCCATTTGACCCAGTGATCCTACTTCTAGGCATATATCCCAAGAAACTAGAAACACCAATCAGAAAGGATATATGCACCCCTATGTTCATAGCAATACAATTTACCATAGCTAATATTTGGAAACAGCCTAAGTGCCCATCAGCAGATGAGTAGATTAAAAAACTGTGGTACAGCCCTAACTGGTTTGGCTCAGTGAATAGAGAGTTGGCCTGCAGACTCAAGGGTCACAGATTTGATTCCGGTCAAGGGCATGTACCTTGGTTGCGGGCACATCCCCAGTAGGGAGTGTGCAAGAGGCAGCTGAATTGATGTTTCTCCCTCATCAATGTTTCTAATTCTCTATCCCTCTCCCTTCCTCTCTGTAAAAAATCAATAAAATATATTTAAAAAAAAAAACTGTGGTACATCTACACAATGGAATACTACACTGCTGGAAAAAAGAAAGAATGCTTACAATTCACAACAGCATGGATGGTCCTGGGGAGCGTTATGCTAAGCGAAATAAGCCAGTCAGAGAAAGATAAATATCACATGATCTCACTCATTTGTGGAATATAATGAACAACATAAACCGATGAACAAAAACAGATCCAGAGACAGAGAAGCATCGATCAGACCATCAAACCTCAGAGGGAAGGTAGGAGAGGGCGGGGGTAAGGGATAGAGATCAACCAAAGGACTTGTATGCATGCATATAAGCTTAAACAATGGACACAGACACCAGGGGTGTGAGGGCATGAGTGGAGGCATTGGGGGGGGGGGGGGGGGGGGATAAGGACACATACCTTAATAAATAAAGAAAATTTAAAAAAAATAAAATAAATAAATAGATACCTAACTTTTTGCTTTTGCAAAGGTGGTCATTTAATATGATACTCAGTAGTATTTTTTTAAAAAAAAGTTATAAATTCTTGCATTCAGTTTCTTCTTGTCACTCTCATTCCTTTACTCAAACAAAATTAAACCACTATGTTTGTTATGGGCTACATTCGTATGTTGAATCCCTTACCCCTAATACCCCAGAATGTGATCATATATGGAAACAGGATCTTTATACAAGCAATTAAGTTAAAATGAAGTCATTAGAGTGGCTCCTAAACCAGTATGATTGGGGTTCTTATAAGAACTTCGGACACAGACATGGACAGAGGAAAGGCTATCTGAATTCGTAGGGAGAAGACAGCCATCTACCAGCCAAAGAGAGAGGTCTGGCATAGAATTTTCCCTATGACTTTCAGAAGGAGCCAACCCTGCAGACATGATGATATTAAACTTCTAGCCCACAGAACTATGAGAAAATAAATTTCTGTTGTTTGAGCCTCCAATCCTATATAATAAAAGGCTAATATGCAAATTGACCAAACCCCAGAACAACTGGTCGCTATGACGTGCACTGACCAACAGGGGGAAGACACTCAATGCAGGTGCTGCCCCCTGGTGGTCAGTGCACTCCCACAGGGGGAGCACCGCTCAGCCAGAAGCCAGGCTCACGGCTGGCAAGCCCAGCAGCGGTGGCAGGAGCCTCTCCTGCCTCCACAGCAGTGCTAAGAACCCCTCAGGGGATGTCCTCCTGCCATCGGGAGTGGGCCTAAGCTGGCAGGAGGCCATCCCCCAAGGGGTCCAGACTGTGAGAGGGTGCAGGCCAGGCTGAGGGACCCTCCCAGGGGAGGAATGTCATGCACTGGGCCTCTAGTCCATAATATTTGTTAGGGAAGCCATAGTCAACT
The DNA here is from genome assembly GCF_027574615.1 of Eptesicus fuscus. Lineage (NCBI taxonomy): Eukaryota > Metazoa > Chordata > Mammalia > Chiroptera > Vespertilionidae > Eptesicus > Eptesicus fuscus. The sequence continues at coordinate 26,223,719 of NC_072480.1, forward strand.
TACACAATAGCCTTCTTGCTTAATATAGCCATTGAATTGAATTTTCTCTGTTCCTCTAAGCATAGCAAAAGATATAGCTGGTGATAGGCAATCATTTAAAGCCAACAATTTTCAGAACTAATAAAGGAGATTAATATCTTAGGTAGTACCATAGGTGAAGAAGGAAAATGACCAGAAGTGGAAACCATTTATTCCCCGTTAGGCAGCCAGGATGTATTGCTTTTTAATTTTTTCTGTTACATGTTTAATGAATATGCATTATTATTGAGTGTTTAAAATTATAAAGGCAGCATGATTTAGTAGATAGGATAAGCACTTACATTTTCTAACTAAATTTACTCATTGTAGTTACCTAGTATAAGTCACTTTATAATCATCATTATTATATTACTATCATTATATTTTTTATGATTCTGATGAATCTAGTTTGAACTCATTATAATAGTATGTTCCTCAGTGGCCCAGCACATTATAGTAATCTATTATTAGAATAGAAAACTCTTAATGATACTGTATTTTGAAATCTGATACTAAATTAAACAATATTATAAATTTTAGGTTTCATTGAGATAGTCAATGATGTGTTTCTCAGTTTTTATATTTACTTAAATATGTTATTTTTCATAATTACCCAGAGTTCTAATCATATAATTTTATTGTTTAGAATTTTTTTCCGGAGAGAAACCAAGATGGCGGCATAGGTTAAACACCTAACCTGCAGCCGGGCACAACAATTTCAAAAATACAACTAGAGGTCAGAACGGACATCGTCCAGAACCACAGGAAAGTTGGTGGACTGAAATGCCCACAGCTGGGGGGAAGGAGAAGGCCACGGGGACAGTCGGGGAAGCCGTAAAAGCCTGAGGTATGGAGAAACGGGCGGAGACACGAGCACACGCGCCTGCGGGGAGGATGGAACCGGAGAGGAGGGGGCGGCTGATGACCTGGCCGGCGTTCACTGGCAGGAAGGAGATAAAGGCTCCTGAGTGCGCTGAGCGCCGGCTCCGATTGCACTGAACCCCATTCCGGGCGAAACCCTGGGAAACTCACTCACTTTCGCAACTCCGCTGCCCCCGCAGGCCGCCCGGCCCGGGACGCTGGGGACGCCACCGCAGCGGCGGCGCCCGGAGCCCGGCGGCCTCCCAGCACCCGTCCCCGCCGCGCAGCCCCCGCGCGCCTGGCGCCGCGGGCCACGCGCCCCGCACACCGGACGGAGGCCAAGGCGCCCTCTCCGTGCACCTCCCGGCGGCGCTAGACTTCAGTAGAGTTGACTGAATTCAAGGGATTAAGAAGTATAAATTGGGGGGATGCCGCGGCGGCGACGTCCGGAACACGGCGATGGCGGTGCCTGGAGCTCAGCGGCCACCCAGCGCCCGTCCCAGCCGCGCGGCCCTCGCGCGCCTGGTTCCGCGGGACGCGCGCACCACGCACCGGACGGAGGCCCGGGCGCCCTTTCCGTGCACCTCCCGGCGGCGCTAGACTTCAGTAGAGTTGACTGAAATGAAGGGATTAAGAAGTACAAATTGAGAAGTTTGAAAAAGATGGCGGCGGAGGTTAAAGGCTGTTCTGTTGCCTCGCACCCAGCGAAATCGGAGGGGATGAGGTGTGGAGGCGCGTGGGTCTGGCTGGTGGCGGGGGAAAGGGGCTTTTGTTCCAAACCTAAGGGAGATTAGCTCTCCATCACCCTGAAACCCATCTTCTGGCGAACCCCGGGAGACCCAGATGCCTGCGGGGAGAGGCGGGACTCTTGCGGAGGTGCGCCCAGCAATCAGTGTTTGCTGCGCTGGAGTGCGGAACGAGGGGACTTAGATACATGGAAGGCAGAAGGACCAGACTCACAGCCATCGAGGCTCGCCGCACCATGGCCTGTTGGCGCCCTGAGACCCCGCCCCGCCCTGGGACCCGCCCCGCACGTTTTGAAGACCTGCCCCGCAAGTCTTGCAGGCACACCTGCGCCCCAAGCAACGGCTTATGCATGTGGGTGGCCTGCCCTCTGGCAGCGGACCAGATGATCTGCTGTTCTAGTCGGACTGCTCCAGGGCCACTCAGACAGGAGGAAGAAACTACAGTTTTTGCTGTAATCCTTGCTGAGTGCCTAAGGCAGTAGCTGATCTACACCCCATTGGAGACCCAGAAACGAGGGCATCTAGTGGTCTGTGGGAGATGACACCAGATTTCAACCACGTGCATAAGGGACACATTCAACGGGAATATTCAGTGAGCGCCAAAGCTTTGCTGCACCAAGACCCGGCCCATAAACGTGTCTCCTGCACAGCAACTCTTCCTTTATAGACAAAGAGAGCCCCCCCAGTGACACCAACAACAATCAAGACTTAACTATACAAAGGAGGTCCAAGATGGAGGCATAGGGCGGAAGCCTGATTGTTGCCTACCACAACAACTTTGAGACTACGACAAGAGAGCAGAGCAGACACCATCCAAGACCACCATAGGGCTGGCTGAGTAGATGCTCTACAACTAGAATAAAAGAGGGGTATGTGGGATGATGATGATGCCGGTGACCCAAAGACCACACTTTAAGAACTACGGCTCAGGCGACACAAAAGAACTATGGCTCAGGCGATACAACAGCGGCCTGGAACGTGCTCGGCGCAGTTCCCCCGGCGGTCTCCGGCTGAGGGGACGGTTCCACTGGCAGCTAAGCACGGACAGATGAGCCCCAATGAGTCATGGGGTGGGAGACTCCGCGCTTGCTGACCTCGGAGTCCGTCAAGAATCTCAACGCCCCGGAAGCGGCCAGGTGCGCATGCTCGGCGACCGGCCACCGATGCAGACCCAAGGGCCGACGCAGCGACGCCAGACCGGCCCACCGCCATGCACCGGGTGCACCAGAGCTTCGCCGAGCCGCCGCCCGACGAGTTCTGCAGCAGCCATACTGGAGCTCTGGAAGGATGGCCAGGGGAATTGCTGAGGGGGGATTGACCGGCAGGAATTGGGATCGGGAAGACGGGGCCCCGCTGAGACCCGGGTGCGGGCGGGGTTGCGCGCCTCTGGGCTCGGGTGTGGTCACACGCCTCTGGGTATAAGTGAGGCCTCACGTCCCTGGGTCCAGGTGAGGCCGGACTCCGGGTCCGGGTGAGGCCAAGTGCCCCTGGACCCGGATGACGCTGGATCCCGTGCCCGGGCGAGGCCAAGCGCCCCTGGGTCTGGGAGAGCCCACAAACCCCTGGGTCCAGGCGAGACCATGTGTCCCTGGATCCGGGTGAGGCCGCGTGCACCTAGGCCCGGGTGAGCCCAAGTGGCCCTGGGTCTGGGAGAGGCCAAGCGTCCCTGGGTCCGGGTGAGACCATGTGTCCCAGGATCCGGGTGAGGCCTCGTGCACCTAGGCCCGGGTGAGCCCAAGTGGCCCTGGGTCTGGGAGAGGCCAAGCGTCCTGGGTCCGGGCGAGACCATGTGTCCCTGGATCCGGGTGAGGCCGCGTGCACCTAGGCCCGGGTGAGCCCAAGTGGCCCTGGGTCTGGGAGAGGCCAAGCGTCCCTGGGTCCGGGTGAGACCATGTGTCCCTGGATCCGGGTGAGGCCTCGTACACCTAGGCCCGGGTGAGCCCAAGTGGCCCTGGGTCTGGGAGAGGCCAAGCGTCCCTGGGTCCGGGTGAGACCATGTGTCCCAGGATCTGGGTGAGGCCTCGTGCACCTAGGCCCGGGTGAGCCCAAGTGGCCCTGGGTCTGGGAGAGGCCAAGCATCCCTGGGTCCGGGTGAGACCATGTGTCCCAGGATCCGGGTGAGGCCTCGTGCACCTAGGCCCGGGTGAGCCCAAGTGGCCCTGGGTCTGGGAGAGGCCAAGCATCCCTGGGTCCGGGTGAGACCATGTGTCCCTGGATCCGGGTGAGGCCTCGTGCACCTAGGCCCGGGTGAGCCCAAGTGGCCCTGGGTCGGGGAGAGGCCAAGCGTCCCTGGGTCCGGGTGAGACCATGTGTCCCTGGATCCGGGTGAGGCCTCGTGCACCTAGGCCCGGGTGAGCCCAAGTGGCCCTGGGTCTGGGAGAGGCCAAGCATCCCTGGGTCCGGGTGAGACAATGTGTCCCAGGATCCGGGTGAGGCCTCGTGCACCCAGGCCCGGGTGAGCCCAAGTGGTCCTGGGTCTGGGAGAGGCCAAGCGTCCCTGGGTCCGGGTGAGACCATGCGTCCCTGGATCTGGGTGAGGCCTTGTGCACCTTATGCCCGGGTGAGCCCAAGTGGCCCTGGGTCTGGGAGTGGCCAAACGTTCCTGGGTCTGGGTGAGACCATGTGTCCCTGGATCCGGGTGAGGCCTCGTGCACCTAGGCCCGGGTGAGCCCAAGTGGCCCTGGGTCGGGGAGAGGCCAAGCGTCCCTGGATCCGGGTGAGGCCTCGTGCACCTAGGCCCGGGTGAGCCCAAGTGGCCCTGGGTCTGGGAGAGGCCAAGCGTCCCTGGGTCCGGGTGAGACCATGTGTCCCTGGATCCGGGTGAGGCCTCGTGAACCTAGGCCCGGGTGAGCCCAAGTGGCCCTGGGTCTGGGAGAGGCCAAGCGTCCCTGGGTCCGGGTGAGACCATGCGTCCCTGGATTCGGATGAGGCCTCGTGCTCCTAGGCCCGGGTGAGCCCAAGTGGCCCTGGGTCTGGGAGAGGCCAAGCGTCCCTGGGTCCGGGTGAGACCATGTGTCCCAGGATCTGGGTGAGGCCTTGTGCACCTAGGCCCGGGTGAGCCCAAGTGGCCCTGGGTCTGGGAGAGGCCAAGCATCCCTGGGTCCGGGTGAGACCATGTGTCCCTGGATCCGGGTGAGGCCTCGTGCACCTAGGCCCGGGTGAGCCCAAGTGGCCCTAGGTCTGGGAGAGGCCAAGCATCCCTGGGTCCGGGTGAGACCATGTGTCCGTGGATCCGGGTGAGGCCTCGTGCACCTAGGCCCGGGTGAGCCCAAGTGGCCCTGGGTCGGGGAGAGGCCAAGCGTCCCTGGGTCCGGGTGAGACCATGTGTCCCTGGATCCGGGTGAGGCCTCGTGCACCTAGGCCCGGGTGAGCCCAAGTGGCCCTGGGTCTGGGAGAGGCCAAGCATCCCTGGGTCCGGGTGAGACAATGTGTCCCAGGATCCGGGTGAGGCCTCGTGCACCCAGGCCCGGGTGAGCCCAAGTGGTCCTGGGTCTGGGAGAGGCCAAGCGTCCCTGGGTCCGGGTGAGACCATGCGTCCCTGGATCTGGGTGAGGCCTTGTGCACCTATGCCCGGGTGAGCCCAAGTGGCCCTGGGTCTGGGAGTGGCCAAACGTTCCTGGGTCTGGGTGAGACCATGTGTCCCTGGATCCGGGTGAGGCCTCGTGCACCTAGGCCCGGGTGAGCCCAAGTGGCCCTGGGTCAGGGAGAGGCCAAGCGTCCCTGGATCCGGGTGAGGCCTCGTGCACCTAGGCCCGGGTGAGCCCAAGTGGCCCTGGGTCTGGGAGAGGCCAAGCGTCCCTGGGTCCGGGTGAGACCATGTGTCCCAGGATCCGGGTGAGGCCTCGTGCACCTAGGCCCGGGTGAGCCCAAGTGGCCCTGGGTCTGGGAGAGGCCAAGCGTCCCTGGGTCCGGGTGAGACCATGCGTCCCTGGATCCGGATGAGGCCTCGTGCACCTAGGCCCGGGTGAGCCCAAGTGGCCCTGGGTCTGGGAGAGGCCAAGCGTCCCTGGGTCCGGGAGAGACCATGTGTCCCTGGATCCAGGTGAGGCCTTGTGCAACTAAGCCCGGGTGAGGTCACGTGCCCCTGGGTCTGGGAGAGGCCAAGCGTCCCTGGGTACGGGTGAAGCCAGATCCTGGGTCCGGGTGAGGCCGTGCGCCCCTGGATCCATCCGGGTGAGGCTGGGTCCCAGGCCCGGGTGAGACCATGTGCCCCTTGGGTATGGGTGAGGCCACGTGCCCCTTAGTCCGGGTGACGCCGTGCCCCTGGGTTCGGCCGAGACCAAACCAGAGGGAGTCGGACCTCCGTTACCACCATTTGTCCACCATCCAGAGCTGAGGGGTCAGTGCTGACATGTACACATAAGGAACTACTGGACATCGAAATTGGGTCTCAAAAGAACTGTTGGTCCAGGGGGAAGCTCGCTACAGATTGATTCATTTGCCTGTCAGCATAAATATTATTGCTCGTCTCACATTCAGTTCTTATTAGTATATATCTAGTGACATATGATCTCGTTCATCTAGAGGAAATGATGAACAACATAGACTGAGGAACAAGAACAGAACCAGAAGCAAGGAGGCATTGATCGGACTATCGGGCCTCAGAGGGAGGATAGGGGAGGGTGGGGGAGGGCGGGGAGAGGGGGAGAGTTCAACCAAAGGACCTGTATGCATGCATATGAGCCTATCCAACGGTTAAGTTCAGCAGGGGATTGGGGCATGCGTGGGGAGAGGGGTGGGATGGGATGGGGGGATGAGGACAAATATGTGACGCCTTGATCAATAAAGAAATTTAAAAAAAAAAAAAAAAAAAGAATTTTTTTCCGAAGGGGATTGTTGATATAGATATTCTATTTCAATTATATTGGCATAACATTCATTGACCAGATATGTCTTATTTTACTATAAATATTTGTTTTAATACATGAAATAATTCTAAGAATAATGCATATCAATTAAGTTAATATTATGACATTACTTTTTAATTAAATTTATTTGAATGAGATTGATTGATAAGATTATATAGTTATCAAGTATACATTTCTGTGATACATTATCTGTATATTGCATTGTATGCCCACACCCAAAGTCATCTGCCATCACCATGTATTTGACCCCCTTTATGCTGTACTAACCTCCACCCCTCTTTCTTCTGGTAACCACCACACTGTTGTCTATGAGTTTTATTTCTTTATTTGTTCTTTTTTTTGGCTTTCAGTTTTATATCCCACATATGAGTTAAATCATATGGTTCTTAACTTTTTCTGTCTGACTTATTTTGCTTAGTATGATATTCTCAAGGTTCATCCATGTTGTCTTCAATGGCAGTATTTTATCTTTTCTTATGCCTGAATAGTATTCCATTGTATATACATATATACACCACATCTTTATCCACTTATCTACCTAATATGTTCATTATTATTATTTAACTTTAGTGTAATTGTTATCAATTACTTTCTTACGAATCCTTATGTATGTGATTATATAAATGCTTCATTTATTTATATGAACAAAATTGAGGAATGTTTGCAATTATATAACTGCATCTTTAACACGTGATTTTATGTACTAGAATTATTTTAACTTCTTATTTTGGAATAACTGTAGATTCACATATAGTTTTAAGCAACAATATATAGAGGTCTATTTGCTAATTACATAGTTTCTCACGATGCCGACATCTTGCAAATCTTTACTCCAATATTACAATCAGGATATTGACATTGATTCATTCAGAATACAGAACATTTCCATCACTGCAGTGATCCCTCATGGTGCCCTTTTATAGCCACATTCACTTCTCTCCCACCTATACCTCCTACCCCACTAACCTCTTAGATGCATTACTCTGTTTTCTGTAGATTCAATTTAATTCTCTATAAAATATTAATCTGTTTTCTATAATTTCATCATTTCAATATTAAACAAATGGAATCATGCACCATAACTTTTTGGGATTTTTTTTCTCAGTACAATTTTCTGGAGATTCAAACAAGTTGTTGCATGTTTTACAGTTTTTATTGCTGAGCAGTAGTCCAAGGCCTGTATGTACATGTTTGTTTAACCATTTGCCTACTAACAGGTTGTTTCAATGTTTGGGCTACTGAAAATTAAACTGCTATAACACCTGTGTACAACCTTTTGGATAAATTTGATTCTTTGTTTCTCTGGGATAAATTTACTGCAGTGCAATTGTTGGGTCATATATTGCATGTCAAATCTTTCCAGAATAGCTGTAGTCCTTCACACTTTCATCATCAATAGTATATGAGTGATTGAGTTTCTTCACATCATTGCTAGCATGCAATGTTACTATTTTTTTATTTTACCTACTTTTATAAAAGTGTAATGATATTTAATTGAGGTTTTAATTTGTATTTTCTTAGTAGTTAATTATGTTGGATATATTTTCCCAGGTCTATTTACATTCTATACAGTATATCCTCTTTTGTGAAATGTTTCTTTATGTCATTTTTTCTTTTGAGGTCAAAAATAAATAAATTGAGATCTATCCTCAATAAATTTTTAAGTGTATAGTACATTATTGTTACTATATAGTACTATTCAATACTGAGCACTCTACCTGGTATTCAGAGTGAAGCTTCCTTGCTGTATCCTCCTATAGAGGACAAAGAAAGAGAGAGAGAGACAGAGAGAGAGAGAGAGAGAGCAAGCTTTCTAGTCTCTTCTTAGGGGGAAGTAATCCCATCAAAGGGGCTCTGCCCTAGTGATCTCATCTATTCCGAACTACCTCCAAAAAGCCTCACCTTGAGGATTAGTACTTCAACTTTGAATTTTTGGGGACACAAATATTTAGCCCATAGTAATGGCCATATTAACAGGTATGAGGTGATATATTTCATTGGGATTTTGATTTGCATTTTTCTGGTGATTTTTTTAATGTTCAGCATGTTTTCATATAGTTGTTGGCCATTTGAATGTCTTTTTTTGGAGAAATATCTACTTAAGTTCTTTGCCCATTTTTAAATCAGGTTATTTTGTTTTTGCTACTGAGTTGTAGGACTGTCATATATTTTTTTATATTAACCCATTATCTTATATTTAATTTGTAAATATTTTTCCTTCACATAGGTTGCCTTTTCACTCCATTGGATTGTTTCCTTTGCTGTGCATAGATTTTAGTTTGATGTAGTCCCACTTGACTATATTGGCTTTTATTCCTTTGCTGATATGTCATGGCCAATAAATCATTTCCAATATTAATGTCATAAAGCTTTTCCCAAATATTTTCTTACACAAGTTTACAATTTCAAGTCATACATTTAAGTTTTTAATTATTCCAGTTATGTCTTATGCATGTACAGGATAAGATAAGGGTTCAATTTTATTGTTTTGCCTGTGTATATACAATTTTCCCAAAACCACTCATTAAAGAGACTGTTCTTTCTCCATTGTGTATTCTTGGCATCCTTGTAGAAGATGAGTTGACCACATATGTGTTGGCTTATTTCTGGGTGCTCTATTGTGTTCCATTGGTCTTTTTTTTTTTTCTGTCAGTACCTTACTGTTTTAATTATGATAGCTTTCTAATATGTTTTGTAATCAGGCATATAAGGCCTCCAGCACTACCCTCCCCCTCCCCGCCGCCCACCCCCAAAATTGTTCTGGTTAGGGTACTTAGGAGTTCTATATAAATTTAATGATTTTTTTTTATTTTTGTAAAAAATTCCATTGTAATTTTGATAGGTATTGCATTGAACATGCAGATAAATTTGGGTGGTGTGGACATTTTAGCAATATTTGTTCTTCAAATCTATAAACACAGGATGCATTTTTATTTGTATCTTTTTAAAAATCTTTCACCCAGTGTATTATGATTTCAGTACACAGATCCTTGACCTATTTACTTAAATTTACACCTAAGTATTTTATTATTTTTTATATTACTGTTAATGGAATATTTCTTCATTTCTTTTTAAGATTGTTTATAATTAGTTTATTGAACTGTAACTTATTTTTGTTTGTTGATTGGATATCCTGCAACTTTGCTGAACTTTTTTATTAGTTCTAATAGTTGAGTTTTGTGAAGTATTAGGGGTTTTTACATGTAAGATCATGTTATCTGGAATCAGAAATAATTTTACTTCTTTCTTGTTTGGATGCCTTGTATTCATGTCAATTTTAATTTGATCTTTAAAATTATTACTGAGTTTTGAGAGTTTATGTAATCTAGATGCTAGCTCTTCGTCATCCATGTGGTTTGTAAATATTTTCTCCTATTAGGTAGCTTTTAGTTTTAGTCTCTTCACAGTATCATTCATGGAACTAACATTTTAACTTAAACTTTGAGTTCTTCCTGTTTTTGTTTCTGTTTTTTTATGGTAAGTAGTTTTCAGTTAAAACCTAGACATTTCCACATTTTGTTATGGGTCTTTGGATCTTATGAAAAACTTTTCTTTTAACTGGTCATTTATATATCTACGATTGGCCCGGTGCATGAAATATGTGCACAGGTAGGGCCCCTAGGCCTGGTTGGCAATCAGGGCCGATCGGGGCCTTCTGGTTTCTGGCCAGGGCCTCCCTTTCCTGACTGTCAGCCGGGGCCTTCCTTTGTTCTGTGCTGCCTCCTGGTGGTCAGCACACATCATAGCGATCGATCAGTCACCCAGTCGAACTCCCATGGGGACAATTTGCACATTAAGCTTTTATATATATAGATAACTATATCATCTATATCTATCTATCATCTATATCTATATTTATTTATACATATACTAGAGGCCCATTGCAGAAAGATTCCTGCAAGTATAGGGCTTCCTGCAGCGGTCTCTGCCACCCCACCCGCTTCCCTCCCATCTCCACTGCCCCACTTGCTTGCTTCTCTGCAACTTCGCTCCCTTCTGCAGCACTTGGCTTCCTTCTACGCTGTCTTCAGACTTTGCTCTGCACCTGGATATGCAAATTAACCTGCCATCTTGGTTGGGTTAATTTGCATACTCGCTCCTGATTGGCTGGTGGGCGTGGCTTGTGGGCCTAGCAGAGGTATGGTCAATTTGCATGTTTCTCTTTTATTAGATAGGATAATTTTAATAAAAAATTTGGTGTGACATTGGTTAATAAGATTATATAAGTTTCAAGTATATGTTTTTATGATACGTGATCTGTATATTGCATTTTGTGGCAACCATCCAAAGTGAAGTTTTTTTTTGTTGACATATATTTGGATCCCTTAACTGGCTTTTTCTGATTTTGCTAGGGAAAGGTTGAGCACTGTCTTCTTAATACCAGATAAAAGTATAATCCCAGCTTTCACTGACATCTAACATAGGGGAGTTTCCAAATTATTTCTGGGCAGCAATGGGAGTTCTTAATTCATATATTGTCTCCATAATCTCAGTGATAAAGATACACATATTACTGCTGTGCAATGTTGAAAGTTCTGACTCTTCACTAGATCTCCTGTTACTACCTGTCAGTGAGTGGAAGGGGTGACCCATTATTTCCTGGTGGACCTAGACACATTGTCTTCATAGATACTGCCAGGGAACTTGTTACTGCCAGGAAGGAATGAAAACTCTGGCTCCCTAATTGGGCCTTCCTAAAACCACTCTGTCAGTAGTTGAGTATACCTTCATAGCCTCTCAAAGTTGGAAGTCCAGGCTACCCCTTTTGCTTTTGTTGGTGTGGGTGAGCTTGGGATCATGTTTTTTTTTTTTTTTTTTCCTGAGGTGTTTGCCTTGGATAGAACTGTTTTCATTTAAAAATATTTTTTAACTTGTTCCTTTGGTTGGGCTCATTTTGACTGTGCTTATTGGTGGTTTTTTTATTTGTTTGCTTGTTTTTTTTTTATATTTTAGCTTCTTTTTTATATATATTATTGATTTTTTACAGAGAGGAAGGGAGACGGAGAAAGAGTTAGAAACATCGATGAGAGAGAAACATCAATCAGTTGCCTCCTGACACACCTCCTACTGGGGATGTGCCCAAAACCAAGGTAAATGCCCTTGACCAGAATTGAACCTGGGACCCTTGAGTCCTCAGGCCTATGCTCCATTCACTGAGCCAAACCAGTTAGGGGTATTTTTAGCTTCTTAAGCTCCAAGTCTTTGATATATGAGGCAATGCACACACATGCACACACACACACACACACACACCCCAAAACCAGGAACTCACCAATGTGTTGTTCCTTGAGTCCCAAGTTTCCTTGCTTCTCTGTTCATTTCTAAGAATCTTCTTAAATTACCTTATATATAATATCCAACATTTTTAGTTGTACTGAGCAGAAGGTGTAGGGAAAACGTATGTCTACTTCATCCTTTTGGAAGTGGAAGTTAAGACTCTTCTTGAAAAACATTTTTTTTTAATTTTTATAACACATTTATAGGAACATTTATAGCAGTCTCAACTAAAATAAAAGATGACATCTTTAAAACTCTTTTATTGAGATTAAGTAAAAAAATAAAGGAAACATGCTTGATTTGCCGTTCTTGAGGGACATGTGATATATTCAAGGTATATTGTTTTAAAGTGTTTGCCTTGAAACAGGAGTAGAGAGTAAGACATCTAGAGAATTAATAATTAGACCATGCCTTAAGCTGTTCTATTTGAATAATAAACTTGTTCAGTCAAACAGTTAACAAGAGGGTATTTCAAAACTTTAATGTTTGGAGGTGAAACATTGTAGAGCATAGGTCAATCTGCAGAGTTGATTACATTTCTTTTTAAAGTCACCCTGAAATGTGTTCATAGTGTTAAGAAATTCAATTGACAAATCAAGTAGATGAAAAGATTCAATTGAAATATTTTAATTAAAAATATTCAAATGTTTTGTTTATTGAGCTATAAAGATGATATGAAATGGAAAATACTGTTATGAGTTTAGAATTTACAAAGATCTTCATGGGGCTACATGTACCTTTTCTTTCTATTCTTCTATCATTACCATAACAAATTACTTATGAGGAAAAAATATGAAATTCAATTTTTAGAGCATTACCAAAAGAAGAAATGAAGGCACACAATATTGCCTTTTAAATCAAACATTTTATTTGAGATAATTGTTGATTTACATGTGGTGGTAAGAGATAATATAGAAAAAATTTACCCTTTACTCAAATTTTTCTATGGGTGACAACTTACAAAACCATAGGACAATATCACAAGTAGGATATTGACATTAATGTAGTCAAGGCACAGAACACTTCTATCACCACCTGGATTTCTCATCTTACCCTTTTATATCCTATCCTCTTTCTTATAACTGACTTTCTTCTTAACTTCTAACAACTTTTATCATTTCAAGAATATTATATAAATGGAACCATACTGTAGTAATCCTTTGGAATTTGTCACTCAGCATAATTCACCAGACATTCAGAAAGGTTTATGTCTGTTTTAATAGGTTTCTCTCCTATTTATTTCTAAACGAGAGGCCCGGTGCACAAAATCTGTGCACTCAGAGTTGGGGGATCCCCATCTATGATGTTGTAAATGGCAGTATTTCATATTTTCTTATGGCTAATATTCCATATATACATCTTCTTTATCCAATCATCTATAGAAGGACATTTTAGTTGTTTCCATGTCTTGGCCATTATGAATAATGCTGAAATGAACATAGGGGTACTATATCTTTTCAAATAAATGTTTTAAAAATTTTGGGGTAGATACCAAGAAGAGGATTGCTCAGTTATATGGTGACTCTATTATTAGTTTTTGAAGAACTTCCATACTGTTTTTTTTTTCTAGTAGCTGTACCAGTTTACATTCCCACCAGCAGTGAATGATCATTCCTTTTTCTCCATAACATCTCCAACACTTGTTATTACTTGCTTATTGACAATAGCTATTCTAACAGGTGTGTGGTGGTATCTCATTGTAGGTTTTATTTCCATTTCTCTAATAGCTAGTGAAGTTGTGCATCTTTTCATACATCTGTTGGTCATTTGTATGTCTTCTTGGGAGAAGTGTCTGTTCAAGTCTTCTGCCCATTTTGTTTTGTTTTGTTAATCCTCACTCAAGGATATTTTTTTTCCATTGATATTTTTTTTTTTTTTTTTAGAAAAAGTATAAGGGAGAGAGAGGGAGAGAAAGTTGGAAAGAAAGAGAGAGAGAGAGAAACATCTATGTGAGAGAGACACATCAATTGATTGCCTCCCGCATGTGCCTGGATGGGGCCTGGGGATTGAACCTGCAACCAAGTACATGCCCTTACAGCAATAGAACCTGTGACCCTTGGGTGGGTAGGCCAATGCTATAACCACTGTTCAACAATGGTCAGGGCTCTGCCCCTTTTTTAATTGGATATTTTGTTTGTTTGTTGTTAAGTTACATGAGTTCTTTATTTTAGATATTACCTCTTGTTGGAACTATCGTTTGCAAACATCTTCTCCCATTTTGTTGGTTGCCTTTTTGTTTTGTTGGTGGTTTCTTTTGCTGTTTAGAAATATTTTAGTTTGATATAGTCCCATTCATTTACTTTTTCCTTTAATCCCCTTGCCTTTGAGGTCAAATTAAAAAGAAAATTCTTTATGACCAAGGTTCATAAATTTGTAGCTATGTTTTTTATATGTAACTTATTATTTTGTATCTTATGTATAGGTTTTTAATCCATTTTTAATTAATTTTTGTACATGGGAAAAAATTTAGTCTAATTTCATTCTTTTCCATGTGGATTATTCCTGCACCATTTATTGAAGAGGCTTTCTTTTCTCCATTTCATGTTTATGACTCTTTTGTCAAAAATTATTTGCCCATATACATATGTTTTTTTTTTCTGGGCCCTCAATTATGCTCTATTGTTCTGTGTGTATGTTTTTCTGCCAATACAATGCTGTTTTGATTATTGTTGCTTTGAAGTATAATACCAGTAATTTTTTTAGGTTTATTTATTTATTATTATTATTTTTATTTAAATTATTTATTGTTTAAAGTATTACATATGTCTTCTTTTCCCCTCATTGACCTCTCCCTGGCCACTTCCACCCTCAATACATGCCCTCACCCCACTGTCTGTGCCCATTGGTTATGTTTATATGCATGCATACAAGTCCTTTGGTTGGTCTCTTACCCCCAACCCCCACCCCCGACTTCCCTCTGAGGTTTGACAGTCTGTTCAATGCTTCTATGTCTCTGGAACTATTTTTGTTCATCAGTTTATGTTGTTCATTATATTCCACAAATGATTGAGATCATGTGATATTTATCTTTTTCCGATTGGATTATTTCGCTTAGCATAATGCTCTCCAGGTCCATCCATGCTGTTGCGAATTATAAGCATTCTTTCCTTTTTATAACAGTGTAGTATTCCATTGTGTAGATGTACCACAGTTTTTTAATCCACTCATCTGCTGATGGGCACTTAGGCTGTTTCAAATATTACCTATTGTAAACTGTGCTGCTATGAACCAGTAAATTTTTTGAGTGTACCTAATATACACATATTTATATATAAATTATTTATATACCTTATGGTTTTATTATAAAATTTTACATTGAAAAATATATACAAAGCATATAGATAAACAATACATAAAATAAATGTAAGTCAAACATTAATATTTTGAGTTATCTATTTTTTACTATAATCCAGTGGTTCACCCAACACAGCTCTTAGTGCTATTCCTAGCTGTGGAGATAGCCAACTTAGAGTCATGTGTCATAGGAGCTCAAGCAGAAAAATCTATGCATGATAGTAATTGAAGTCCAAGGCTTAAGTATTTTCCTAGTTTTTCTAGCCAGGTAGTCCTTCCTCTCTTGTTCTTTAGTCCAGTTGGCTTCCAGGGTGATATTATAAGGTGAGCATTGATTCCAAAAGATTGAAGTTGATTCGTTTATGAAGTCTGTAGAAATTTACAAACCTTCTGCAAAAGTCTGTATCTTCAGCAGCAGCAGCAGTCAACCAGCCATATAATGGATGGAGCGTCTCCTGCCATTTTGTAGTGATATGGGCAGATACTTATTGTAAGTCCAGTAGACCTAAAATAAATACTTAGAGCTATACTGAAGTTAATTTCTGGCCCTAAATGTTTTTCATTTACTTTCAGAGAAAATTAGTCACCTCTTATAGAAGAGGTCTACAGAAGTCAATGACTATTCAAGTTAGTACATATTGATTTTTTAACAACCAGTTTAAGAATTAGAGCAGGTGACTTGGAGTACTTTCATTCCAGAAAGAGATACTGGGACAATATTTTCAACTGGATAAAGTATTCCTAGCAGAGGAGAAGCAGGTAAGGAAGATTGGTGGCAGTGTACAGGCAGTCACATTACCAAGACAGTTGGTATCAGTCCTAGGCAGCTCTGTGGCAGTCCTGAAGAGAATATTGGGTTAAATAAAAAGCGTGAAGATAAAATAGTGATTATGAAGTTTATTTCTTGTAACAAGCAGGGACTATTGACTCAATCATTTGCAATTAGAGAGGCCAGGTAACTACAAATCAACCAAAATAATTTTAAACTGTTGCCAGAATATCTGGACTGTTTGCCATGGAACTTCACTAAAACAAGCAAGCCTGAGTGTCTTCTAATTTGAGACAGATTTCATATGAAGAACAAAAGCACTTATAACATCTTTTTAAAAAGCATATTTCTTAATTTTGTGGGAAGAGATCAAAGTGCCTTTGCTCAATAAACATGATTATTTGGTATTTCCATGGGATCATAAATGAGCATCACTTTTTTGAAGTGGCTATGATGTTTTTGTGAAGATTTTCAAACATGTTAGAAGAATAGAAAATGTTACATAATTGAGTTAAGAAAGCCCAAAGGAATGTGCCTACTATTTATTCACAAATTTGGAAACAAATAAAAAAGTCAGTAACAGCAATCCCTGCCCTAGTTAGAAAAACTCTAATCAAAATTGGCCCTGAGGCCATCCCTGGAGTAGAATTGAGAGAACCATTGTCTTGGTTTTCACTGTGAATATGTGGTTCACGTAAGAATTATTAAATGCTTCACATCCTTCTGATATTATTAGAGAAATAGAAACATTTGATAAAATAGTAAAATTCTCCAGAGTACTCATAGTTGAAATGAGGTTACATGAGCACACATAATTAAAAGACACCCATCCTAATGAGATACATTAAGAAATTTTTTACAAGTCTAGTTACTGAGCTTGTTAATATTAAATTTAGAAAAAAAAGACTATATCCAAACTAACTGTTATTTATGCAATGACTAAGATTCAGTCCTGACCAAAAGATCACCTAGATACCAGCTACATTGGAAAATGAAACTGGACCACTATCTTACACCATACACAAAAATCAACTCAAAACTAATTTAAAACTTAAATATAAGGCCTGAACCCATAAAACTTCCAGAAGTAAATATAGGTGGTAAGCTTCTTGATGTCAGTGTTGGAGATTTTTTTAAAAAAATTTTATTTAATACCCAAAGCAAAAATAAACAAGTGGAACTACATAAAACTAAAATAAAAAATAACAAAAACAAAAATAAATTCTGTAACACAAAGTAAATAATTAAAAAAAATAAAAGGCAATCTATAAAATAGGAGAAAATATTTGCAAACAACCTATGCAATAAGAGGTTACTCTCCAAAATATATAAAGAATTAATATAACTCAATAGCAAAAACACAAATAATCCACTTAAAAAATAGGCAGAAGAGTCAATAAACATTTTCCAAAGAAAACATAAATGGTCAACAGGTAAATGAAAAAGTGCTCAAGGTCACTAATCATTAAGGAAATTCAAATCAAAACCACAATGAGATATCACCTCACACCTGTTGCGACATCTGTTATTAAAGGACAAAATATAAAGAATGCTGATGGGGATGTGAAGAAAAGAGAACCCTTAAACATAATTGGTGATTGTCAAATGGTACAGTAAATATGAAAAATGATAGGGAGATTCTTCTAGAAATTAAAAATAACCCTGGCCAATGGGGCTCTGTTGATTGAGTATTGCACCAATTTTCAAAAGGGTATTGGTTCGATTCCTGATCTGGGCACATGCCCGAGTTTTGGGTTCCATCCCCAGTAGGCGACATGCAGGAGGTTGCAGATTATCTCTGATGTTTCTCTCTCTCTCTAAAATCAATTTAAAAAAATAAATTGAAATTAAAAATGGAATTGCCATATGATCCTAGCAATACCACTTCTAAGTACATACCCCCCAAAAAAAGTCTATCTCAAATAAGTATCTGTACTCTACCCATGTTCATTACAGCATTATTCACAATAGACAAGTATGAAAATAACATAAATGGTGTCTATTTACAGATGAACAGATAAAGAATATGTGAGATATTTATAATTATACAGCCATATAAAGAAGGAAGTGATACCATTTGAAAAACAAACAAACAAACAAACAAACAAAAAACATGGATAAAACCGAAAGGCATTTTGTGAAGTGACATAAGCCAGACAGAGAAATACAAATACTGCATGGAATTACTAATATGTGGAATCATTTTTAAAAAATCATAGAAACATAGTAGAATAGTGGTTCCAGGGAGGAAATATAAAGAGCCTGATAGAAGAGTGCAAATGTTAACTTATAAGATGAATAAATCTGAGGATTTAATGTATAACATAGTTGATAATACCATATTCTATAATTGAAATTTGCTAAGAGAGTATGATTTAATTGTTTTCACCACTAAAGTAAGTAAATATGTTAGGTCATAAAACTGTTTATTAACTCAATGGGAATAGTTTAGCAATGCAGACATATATAATATCATTATATTTTACACTTTAAATATATTATAATTTTATATTTCAATTTTACATTAATGAAACTAAAGAAAACAATGTAAAATCTGGTAAATGATTCATGGTGGAGGCAGGGAAATAGAGGAAATCTTTATATTATATCTTCTCAGTTTTGTTGTATCCCTAAAACAGCTCTAAAAATATAGTCTTAAAAATAAACAACAACAAACAAAACAATATAAAACGTATATTAATGAACATGCTCATAACAAGACAAGTACAAGTTTAGGAGGGCATGTATAAATAGACATGTAGTCTTCTTAGAAAGGACACACAAGATAAACAATTAATGGAGATGTTTTTTCTATAACATCTATAATCTGCTAAACAACAATATATCTCTATATATTATAGATAATGTATGTATGATATATATATATGTATATAACATACATGCATACATACATGCAAATATATGTGTATCCATCTCTCTATTTATCCATGTGTCATTCTATCTGTATATTTCCTACTATATGCCAAAGAGATGACAAGTTTTTAAAGGTAAAGAACTTTGGATTTAGGGGTTGAGGAGCAACTGTGACAGAAACAAGAGTGCCAGCAGTATTTAGGAGACATAATAGTTAAATGTCAGTATATAACCCTGACAACATGTATAGTTTTAATGAGGGAATGCAGGTAATTAGCAATGACCAGCATATTTATTTATATTTATAATTTTAGCTAAAATACTTAAGTTTTCAAATATGCCTCAAAATATTGGCTTTTATACGTATTTAATTAGAAATATCCAATAATGATATTTTGCACATCTCTATTGCCACATTCCTGTCAGTGACTTCCTTACCACTGAAAATAATATTATTAGTGCTTTTATATCCAATCAGATTTGAGAACCAATTCTAGAATTCTAGAAAACCCTAGAATTCTAGAAACTATTTCAAAAGCTCACTCTTAAGATTCTGTTTCTTTAGAGCCATGCCTGCTACCAAAATCTGAATCAGTCAGGGTTCTCCAAAGAAACAGAACACATACACATAATAGCCATTATTCTGGCATTATTGGTAAAATATGTATATGTCAGAGGGTGGAAAATAAATCTGACAAAAATAAAAAGACCTTGAACTTCAGTGAAATTTCTAAAAGTCCAGCGATGCCCCTTCTTTGGTGAAGTTGTGATATTTGTGTCCTAATACGACTAAAAAAGAAGCACAATGCTTCGTGAGCCTCTTTGGATTTTTGGAGGCTGCATATTCTTTGGATTTACTATTCCAGGTCATTTGTCAAGGAAAAAAAAAAGCTGCTAATTGTATAGGGGGCCCAGAACATTAAGTCCTTAGGACGTGAACAAGGAGAGCATCAATCATAGAGGCAGAGAAGTTACACCTCAATAAAGGGAGGGTGAACATATTTAGTTAAACAGGATGAAGGAACTGAGGTTGAGGAGAGATCTAAATAGTGTGCAGATGAGGGTGAATGGCTGGGATTTGAAGCAGTTAGACCTGGAGAAATTAGGAAGAAAGGTCTAGAGATGAAAGAGGTGGGTAACTTTTAAAGAGCAAATTTCAGGTAAAACAACTATTAACAAATATAAAAAAGGAGCTAGCCAAAAAATATAAGGTATTTAAACTTTCCACTGAGATTCTGGATTATAAATTCTTGTAATTTCCAGAAAATTTGTAGTTCCTATGGCAGTTTCATAAGAGATGAATTTAATCCTTTTGTTACTTAGAAGGGTGTTTTTTTTTTTTTTTCTTAAAGTGTGCTATCAAAAGTTGCCTCTGAATTTCAGAGTTCTTAACTAATAATATGCAAAAAGGCATGAGCAAAGTTTTAGTAGGACCAATGCAGAGTATTTCAGTTTAATTGCCTCTCATAATGCAATTGTGTTTGTTATACTGATAAGACCCTCATAATCCTGCTCTGTGTGATCACACCACTTGTTTTTGAGAAGCCCAAAGAAGGAAAATATGGTGACTTTGTGTAAATCATGTACTCTAAATCAGGAAAGGAGGTTCAGTGGGAGAATTTCTGCTACACTGCTCTAACCTAGCTTAAGCCTAATTTAATTTGGGGAGATATAATTTTATGTCTCAAAATATAAAGTACAAATTATTTTTGAAATACATATTCTTAGAAAAAACACTTCATATAAACCATATTGATAAATGTTTCATGCATCTCAACATCCTCTTCAAGAGTTTCAAGAAAGAAAGTAGTGACCCAAGGTGTTAGTTTATATATTATTTTTCCTTCCTAATTCCTGAAAGTTTCTCTTCCATTAATAAGTAAATTATTTGGGCAGAGAGGTACATTTAGCTGAACTTTGTTAATGTGGATTTTTTTTCTTCATGGACAGATAACCAATAAATTCTGTTCCTCATTATTATATTACTAGAGGCCTGGTGCACAAAATTTGTGCACTGGAGGGAGAGGGTCCCTCAGTCCGGCCTGCACCCTCTCGCAGTCCGGGACCCCTCGGGGGATGTCCGCTGGCAGTCAGACATCGCTCTCACAGTCCAGGAGCCCTTGCTCCTTACCACCCGCCTGCTCACTGCTCCTTACTGCTCCACTCTCTGCTCCTTAGCGCTGCCACAGAGGCGGGAGAGGCTCCTGCCACCACCTCTGCCCTTGCCAGTCGTGAGCCCAGCTTCTGGCTGAGTGGTGCTCTCCCTGTGGGAGTGCACTGACCACCAGGGGTCAGCTCCTGCCTTGAGCATCTGCCCCCTGGTGGTCAGTGCGTATCATAGTGACTGGTCATTCCACTGGTCATTCTGCTGTTCGGTCGATTTCAATATTAGGCTTTTATTATATAGGATAACAATCAGGATTGTCCTAAGAAACCACTTGTGTAGCCAAAAGTTGCTGTTGAATAAATTTAAGATCCAAAGAAACAGATAAATCTATTTGATAAGAAACAATAGATATTTGAGACTGCATTTTTTCAGAGGTTATGGAATCTCACTCTCATGAACATGCTTAATATTAGGATCAAAGAAAGATTCATCTTATGTGCATCAGAGACACATTAATGAAAATACTTAAGTAAGAAAAAACAAATTAATTAAATATAAGGAATACTGTTTTGTTTAAAGTTGTAAAATGTATACATACTTTAACAGCTGATAACTCAGTTTTGAAAATAAAATATATTTTAATAAACACTACCTTTATAATTATTCAAAGTGTGTGTATACATGTTTAGGATACTCTAATATGCATGTAGATAGAGCATCCCTTATATAATGAAAGCTATCTATAATATTTTAAAAATATCAATTTACAACATTGACCCAACCAAAAAGAAATGTGTCTAGAATTTGTTGAAATTTTTAAATCAATTTTGTAACACAAGATTTAGATAGATACTAGTGTCCCGATGCATGAAATTTGTGCAAGAGTAGGCCTTCCTTCTTCCGGCTGCTGGCACTGGCTTCCCTCTGGCACCTGGAACCCAGGCTTTACTAGCAGTCCCAGCTTCATCCGGAAGGTCGTCCTGAGGAATGTCCAATCTAATTAGCATATTATGCTTTTATTATTATAAATAGGTGGTCATTCCAGCATTCATTTACTCATATATTTCTCCTCTAACTTACTGCATTGCAAGACTTTCTCTCTTGACACTACTCAAAATTCACTAATGGATAATGGTGGAAGTGAACCTAAAGGTTTTCTAGGGATGACCACCTCTGTAAGCAGTAGTTGTACAAACAGAATGGAATAGAGCAGATCATCATGGGTAATTGAGGGAACATTTCACAAGACTTCAACCAAGAACTCTTTTTTTTTTTTTTTTTCCCAGAAAGAAATAACTTCTGGAGTTAGAGATTGCCTTTCCTTTTAAATATGCATCACTGATTAGAATATCAACATCACTCCTAGTGTAAGGACAGTTATAATAAAGAGGTAGCCATATCCACATTTATAATCAAATGTACTAATTTGGAATACACTAATTTAGATTTATGATTAATTTAAAAATACTAAACTTGAAGATTACTCTTAAAATATACATTTCCTACATACATATTTGCTATATTACAAGAATGAGTATATCATATTTAGAGGAACTAAAATACCTTTTATCCTCCCAGTCATTATAATTGATTATATGCACACTAGCTTATAATGAGTGTGTACTTAGCTCTATTGGGGAGTGTTTTAAAATTCTGTGTATAAATATATCATTAATTTATTTTGAATCATTAAGCCTATTAGCACATAATAACTGAGTCCATCTGAAATTTTACATAAATCAAATAGTCAATACAGTCAAATTACATAGAATTTTTATAGCAGATACATGAATTTTAGTTACCTATTTTTCATATTGTTAGTGAGGTGTAGAACATGATTTTAATAATATTAAGAAGGGTTGTTTTGGCAAAAAGTAAAACATTTAGTTCACAAGATTGAAAACAATGAAAATAAGTAGGCTTAGTTATATTCAATGTCCAGTAAGTATGTAAACAATCCAGGTCCACTTTGCCAAGGATGTGGGTTACCTTCAAACCTGGACAATATCACACATGATTTGGTTCCACAAGTCCTAATGATTGCTAGTCACCATGTGTTGTGATATAGCTATATGTAAGATTTCAAAGGGGAAATGTTTCCAATGATGATCTGGCCAGATTCGTTTTTATGTGGTTTCCGTCAGTGCTTTCACCTTCAGTGATTCCAACTGCTAAAAATACATATTGAAACTTCCAAGTACAAAGTACACTTATAATGTTTTGGCTGAGACCAAGTGCATAAAGAAATCATACAAAAATATTAAATTAAACATATGGAATTGCCATTTTAATAGCCCAAAAAGTAGGATATTACTAATTTTTCATGTTTTAATCTAATATAGTCATATAAGAATTGTGCACTTGAACTGAAAAGATCACAATGATATCATTATGTCCAATTTTCACTTTTAGGGGAGGAAAACAAGTTCCATCAATATGACATGACTTATCTAAAATCACAAAATAAATTATGTGAACACATAAATATAAATTCTAATAAAAGTAAAGGAATTGAAAAAAAACACACACAAAATAATGCTTATGCCAAAGAAATGAAAGTTTTTAGAAATAATTTAGGCAGTGGTTATTAGTTTATGATGTGGTTTCTGAGTATAGTGGGTACAGGGAGAGAGACTATATACTAAAGATTTATATATCTGAAAATATACAATTTCCTCATTTTTATTTTTCAGTTACACTTGATAAATTATTATATTAGTTTCAGATGTATACCCCAGTGATTCAACATTACATAACTTACTAAGTGATCATCCCAATAAATATTTCATCTGACAGCATACATATTTATTAAAATACTAGAGGCCTGAAGCACAAAATTTGTGCAAGGGGCTCGGCCCCCACCCCTGCAGTGGCCGCCTCTGCCTCGGCCCCTGCCTGCCATGGCCGGTGCCTCTGCAGCCTCTGCCACCTCTGCCGCCTCTGCTGCCTCTGCCTCAGCCCCCACCACCACAGCTTCCTCCAGAAGGTCATCCAGAAGGATGTCCAGTCTAATTAGCATATTATGCTTTTACTCGAGGCCCGGTGCATGAAATTCGTGCACTGGGGGTGTCCCTCAGCCCAGCCTGCACCCTCTCCAATCTAGGACCCCTTGAGGGATGTCCAACTGCCCACCAGGATCGGGCCTAAACGGGCAGTAGGACATCTCTCTCACAATCCAGGACTGCTGGCTCCCAACTGCTCGCCTGCCTGCCTGCCTGCCTGATTGCCCCTAACCGCTTCTGCCTGCCAGCCTGATCACCCCCTAACCACTCCCCTGCCAGCCTGATTGATGCCTAACTGCTCCCCTGCCAGCCTGTTTACCCCTAACTGCCCTCCCCTGTAGGCCTGGTCACCCCTAACTGCCCTCCCCTGCAGGCCTGGTCGCCCCCAACTTCCCTCCTCTGCAGGCCTGAGTCCCCTCAACTGCCCTCCCTTGCTGGCCTGGTCACCCACAACTGCCCTCCCTTGCTGGCCTGGTCACCCACAACTGCCCTCCCTTGCAGACCTGGTCCATCTCAACTGCCCTCCCCTGCTGGCCATCTTTTGGCAGCCATCTTATGTCCACATGGAGGCAGTCATCTTTGACCACATGGGGGCAGCCATCTTGTGTGTTGGAGTGACGGTCAATTTGCATTTTATTCTTTTACTAGTAGCCCATTTGCAGGAAGAATCCTGCAAGTGGCCGCTGCGGCTGCGTGCACTGCCACTGCCGCTGCTGCCGCCGATGCAGGCATCGAGCCTGCACCCATGAGCCGCTGCCGCCCTCCCCACTCTGCCCCGCCCCGCCCGGGCTTTCCCTCTGGCAGCCACCTTGCTTTCTGCTTTTCCTCCCTCTTCCTTCTAAGTTGTCTTCAGTCTTCACTCCTCCCTCCCTCCACATATGCAAATTAACCGCCATCTTTGTTGGATAATTTGCATACTCGCCCTGATTGGCTGGTGGGCATGGCTCGGGCTGGTGGGCGTGGCTTGGGCATAGCAAAGGTGCGGTCAATTTGCATATTACTATTTTACTAGGTAGGATTAGATAGAGGCCTGGTGCATGGGTGGGGGCTGGCTGGTTTGCCCTGAAGGGTGTCCCGGATCAGGGTGGGGGTTCCCTTGGGGCATGGGGCAGCCTGGGCAAGGGACCTGTGGTAATTTGCAGGCTGACCACACCCCCCAGCAACCCAAGCGGAGGCCCTGGTATCTGGGATTTATTTATCTTCTATAATTGAAACTTTGTACCCTTGAGTGCAGGCCTGGGCCCACCAAGATGTGCGGGAAGCTTGGCTTCCTCCATTGCCTGAGAAACCCAAGCCTCCTGCTCTCAACGTGGCTGCAGCCATCTTGTTTGGGGTTAATTTGCATACTCGCTCCTGATTGGCTGGTAGGCGTGGCTTGTTGGTGTAGCAGAGGTAAGGTCAATTTGCATATTACTATTTTATCAGATAGGATTATTATAGATTATTGACTATATATCATATGCTGTATTTTATATCCCCAGAACTATTCTATAACAGCTAATTTATACTTCCCAGTCCCTTCAACTTTTTTACCCATTTTGTCTTTATTTTATGTTATTATATTTTCAAGTAGGTTTTCAATTTCTCACTATCTCTCCTCTCCTTCCAGAACCTCCATGATGTGAATGTTGGTATGTTTGTAGTTGTACCAGAGGCTCCTTATATTATCCTCATTTTTTGGATTCTTTTCTATTTTTTCTGTCTAGTATTTTTTCCTCCTGATATTCAAAATCACTGATTTGATTCTCAACTTCATCTACTCTAAGGCTGATTCCCTATAAATAATCTTTAATTTCAGTTAGTTTATCCTTCATTTCTAACTGGTCCTTTTTTCTGCTGTTGAGGTTCCATTAAGTACATTAAGCATCCTTATAACAGGTGTTTTGAACTCTGCATCTAGTAGATTGCTTATTTCCATTTTGTTTAGGTTTTCAGGAGTTTTGTTCTGTTCTTTGATTTGGGACCTGTGTGTTTCCTTATTTTGGCAGCCTTCCCATGTTTGTGTCTATGTATTAGGTATGGATGCTATGTCTCCAAGGTTTGATAGAGTGGCATAATGTAGTAGGTGTCCTGTATAGTCCAGTGGCACAGCCTCTCCAATCACTCAAGCTGGGTACTTGAGATGCATATACCCCACCATGTGGGCTGTGTAGACCCTCCTCTTGTGATTGAGCCCTGATTGCTATTGGCATGTAAATGGGAGGGATTTATCCCCAGGCCAATCAATTGCAAGGACTGCTTAATAATCATAGAACACCATTCTCTGATTACCATGTAGGATCAGCTGTGCAGGCCCACCACACAGAGCAAGACTTACCAGTACTTCAATGGGCTCTGGTGCCTGTTGAATCCACCCCTTAAGGTGTCACTTGTAAAGGTGATTGGGTGGTGATGCTTCACTGTGGTCTGAAGTGGTCTCCTGGGTGCACTGGCTCTGGTTGCCAAGGTCAGCCACCACCTGTGTCCTGCCTAGGGCCATTTGGCATGAGCTTCAAAGTGATCTTGAGATGGCTTCTAGTTTTTCTGGGCTGGGAGGTATCCTAGTGAGGCAAAGCTCTGAACCAAGGCCAACTGCTCCTAGTGTTGGTCCTAGGGCCACTTACAAATATAGGGAAGGCTGAGGTCAATTATCCTATCTAATAAAAGCCTAAGCAAACGTTACAGCAGAATGACCAGAATGACCGGTCACTATGATGCTCACTGACCACCAGGGGGCAGACACTCAATGCAAAAACTGCCCCCTGGTGGTCAGTGTGCTCCTACAGGGGGAGCGCTGCTCAGCCAGAAGCCGGGCTCACAGCTGGTGAGAGCAGCTGTCCTGGCTGGAGCCTCTCCTGACTGCAGCAGCACCACCTAGTGGCTGCAGCAGGCACAGCAGGCTGGGATGAGCATGAGCGGCATGACTCCTGGCCCCAATTTGGGCTCCTCCCTGGCTGCCTGCCTCTTGGTGCACTGCTACATTCCCTATGGGGATTGGGCCTAGGCTGGCAGTCAAACATCCCCCAAGAGGTCCCATATCTGACTGCCGGCTTAGGCCCGAACCCAGTGCCGTTTTCTATAGAAGGCAGTCAGTCTGAACAACTCAGTGACTCAGGGAAGTGCAGGGAACTCAGGGTGAGCCTGCCTCTGTGCTTGACTCACCCATTCGATGGTGTTCTCAGGACAGACCATGGTGGCCCAGCCCATGCACATGCAGCCGCTGCAGAAGCTCAAGCCTCAGGCCCCGCAGCAGCAGAAGGCCATCCAGACACAAGCCAGCAGTCAGACATCTCCCAAGGGGTCCTGGACTGTGAGAGGGTGCAGGCCGGGCTGAGGGACCTCCCTCCCCCAGAGTGCACAAATTTTGTGCTCTGGACCTCTAGTTTGATATGATTTAGGAAAATCTGAAGAATGAGCCAAGACAGGCCATTTCTATGGAAAAGCTACAGAAAAACAGCTTTGGTGTGACTGAAAGTTGGATGGGGTCTCAGGGAATCATCAGAACAAGGCAAACAGTGATAGCAGGGATGATGGAGTTTTAGGTATGATACATGCCTACCAGCTCTGTGTGGGGAGTGTTGTCCCATTGAAGGAGAAATGGCCTCTGCCAGCAATTCTGCCTGAAAGAAACCTGTCCCCCCAGCTCTTGCCCTGATGCTAGGCAGTTCAGTTCCTCTCCATATGTCTCTGTGACTTTCATGCTGCTGACCCAGTGCTGGAGCTCAGAGGGAGTGAGTCTGAGTAAATCCATGTGCTGGGCCTTTAAAAGGATTCCAACAGCTCTCTGTTTCTGTCAATCTCAATTCCTGCTGGTTTTTACAACTAGAAGTTATGGAAAATTACTTTCCTGGCACTGAAATCCTGGGATGGGCATCCTGATGTGGGGCTGGGACCCTCACTTCTCATGGGAGACTTCTGTAGCTGAGATATTCCTCCTAGTTTTTGTCCGGGGCATGTTGATTTGGGAACAGTCTATTCTACATCTCTGCCCCACCTACCATTCTAGATGTGCCTTCTTCTGTATATCCTTAGTTGTAGAACTTCCATTCAGCTAGATTTCAGGTGTTTTTGAATGATGATTGTTTTGTAGTTTAGATGTAATTTTTTTCAAAAGTATGCTTAAATGTATGAATTTATATTATACCAATTTGGAAAATGCAATGATTAGTAAAAGGCTAATATGGTGTTCTGCCTAGTATACTTCAAATTATATAATATAGAGGTCACATTAAATTTCTTAATTTATTCAATTATGCTAGCTTTCATGTTTAAAAAAGCCAATTTATTTATGTAATTGTTATCTATTGATACATATGAACAAATAACTCCCTATGAATTGAAAATGTAAAAAACCTTATCCTCTAACTTTGAAATACCTAATAGTGTGTGGTTTCCCTTAAAAAGATACTGCCTGGCCAGTGTGGCTCAGTTGATTGAATGTCATCCCATGCACCAAAAGCTCACTGGTTTGATTCTGGTGAAGGCACATGCCCAGTGTCCAGGAGGCAGACTATCAATGTTTCTCTCTCACATCTGTTCCTCTCTCTTTCTCTCTCCCTTCCTCTCTCTCTCAAAAAAAAAAAAAAAAGAACATACTAGTATTTTTTTTAAAAAACCCTGGCTGGTGTTGCTTAGTGGTTAGAGTGTTGCCCACTCACCAAAGATTCATAGGTTCCATTCCCAGTCAAGGACACATAGGTGGGTTGCAGGTTCTTACTCTGTCCCCAGTCGGGGCATGTGTGGGAGGCAACCAATCGATATGCATATCAATGTCTCTCTCTCTCTCTCTCTCTCTCTCTCTCTCTCTCTCTCTCTCTCTCCCTCTCTTTCTCTCCTCATGCCCTCCCTTTCACTCTACCTAAAAACAATAGAAATAGATCCTGGGGTAAGGATAAAAAAATAAAATTAAAAAAACGATACTGAACTAGTATAAATTGTTGACTACCTGCTTCAGAATAACCTCAACCAAAGATAGAAGTCATGGAAAGAAGAATAAACTCTGAGATTAGGCCTGGGAAATAGATGAATTTTTGAAATGTGATTGGGAGGTAATTTCTCCAGAATAGATATATCTGTGTGAGAATAATACAGAAAATAAACTTCCAATGCTACTCTTGCTTCTCTTCATTCTATTTTAGGACATTCAGATCCTGTCCTTTCAAGTAGATACATACCTTTAGGACAATTCAAAAGGTGAGAAGCTGAAAAAGTATATGTGTAGAGTGACTAGCTTAGGAAAGTCCATTTCCTACCTCTAACAATCTCTGCACACAAGGCTGAGAAATCTAATCACAGACATTTTTTTTTCAGACAGTCATTCTTGCACCTGAATGCATATTGGAGTCACTTGTGAAATTTTTAAAAGCTGTACACACACTATATATCATACTAATTAAATCAGAATACCTGAACGAGATACAATCATAAGTGTTATTTTAAGCTGCTATCTAGTTCCAATATTCACTGGAAATTTGAGAAACACTGATAAGAAGTACCTCTTTCTAATGCTGTTTCTTTTTGGACAAATGAGAGAAAATCCCCCTCCAAATAAATTATTTTGTGATATGAGGAAGGATAAACATTGTTTTCTCATACCGGGAGCTCTCTACTCCAGGAATTATTTTCACCTAGTTTTGTCTTTGTGGACTTTGGATTGATACAGACTACAGCGTAAGCTTTGGTCCTTATCTAAAGTTGACTGCAAGAAACAGGAGCCCACAAATAAATCAATAAACTTCCTGAAGAATACCTTTATTTCAAAAGAAATCAATAAGCTGGATCAATCACTGATTCAGTAAGAAGTAAATGTTTTGGTCCTTTTGAAGAACAAGTAATAAAACTTCACGTACTAAACACAATAAATGAGATGAACATACTAACTAGTATTAACTGTGATATATAAACATAAAAAATATTTAATACCAAACCAAAAACACATAGGAAATAAAAGAACTGAAATAAAAAAAGCATGATAGATGGGGGTAATTAGAGAATATTTACCCATAGGAAAAAATTAGAAAATTGTATTATCAGATTGAAAAATTCTCCCAGAAGTATCTAGAGAGAATAAATTGTTAAAAAGTATAAAAGAAAAATGAAGAGATTTCTACTAATGTAGAAATTTTAATATGTGAATTATAGTGTTTATAAAATGAAAAAATGAGAAGTATTTGAATAGACTATGTTTTTAAATGTCTCAGAATTCAAAAACAAATACATGTAACCCCTTACAGTTAAAAATCCCCTAAAATACTAAAAAGGAAAGATAAGGGACATTTCACATGTAGATAGTCAGAGAAAATTTAAAAATATCATTGAGAAAATAAAATTTCCCAGAAGTATTTTCATTAAAATAAATAAATATCAGAATGTCAGAATATTTTCCAGTGACAACAGTAAATAAATTAATATAAATTTTATAAATATAAGGAGAATAGAATTTTAATAGAACTGATGCTCAAATATGAGTTTATATTAAAAGTATTCTCAGGCATATAAGTCTCAGAATATCTGATATATATGAATAAACATTGAAAGGCAATTTTGGATACAGTATTTATACAAGAAAAGAAACATATTCAGGAGATATTGCAAGAGATATATGAAGTAGGTTGAGCAAATAACTTTTAAAATTTATTGTTATACTAAAAATAACTGAGATCAGAGAAAAAAGACATAACAAGCCAGCAAAATTTATAAATTAATATCAACCTAATATGTGTGAGGGAGAGAACAAAGGATGTGAAAACATGTTAAATTTCTTGTCTGGCATGTACAAATATATATATATATATATATATATATATATATATGAAAAAAACAATTGGAATTGCCTAGTAAAGTTACAAATGCACACAGTTTGATCCAGCAATTTCTCAGCTGATGTATGACCTAAATAAGCTTGTACATACTCACTAGAAAGACTGTAAAATGATGGTTTTATTAATATTCTTCCCAATAGCAAAACACAAGGAAGACTCCAAATGATAGATTACATAAATACATCTCATTTCATTCATGCAATTGAAAATGATAAAGCTGCAAAAATAAATGAAAAATAAACACTACACTCAACAGCAGAGATAAGTCTCACTGACACAATAGGGAGAACAGAAAACAAGTTACAAGAGAATACGTTTAATATGATTTTATTTAAAAACACATGCAAGCTAAATAATGTATTGTTTAGACACATACATGTAAGTGGTGATATGATGGATAATATCAATGGTATGGTAAACACAATTATGGGATAGGATTTCTACTAAGGAATGAGGAAGGTATGCTCCTACATACAGGGCGACTTCTAATAACAATAAATTCTATTTCTTGGAACAAGTGGTACTTATTAAAGTGAATGATATAATTATATTAACATACAATTTAAATCAACTTAATATATATGGAGACAAAGGCCTCACAAATGCACTAAAAAATATATGTGATAAAATATTAGGAAAATATACAAAAACTATTCTACCTCTTCCTATTACTGAGGTTAGACTCAGTAGACAGAAATAACAGTTTTCTTTTCCATTTACAAGATGTGGGCTATGTTCACTCAGTCACATTTATTTCACTAAATCAATGCAACTTAAGAACGCAAATAAAGCTTTTCTCTTTATTCTGAGTCTGAGAGTTGGTAATCAGGTTGGAGAGGTGCGTTGGAAAACTTTGTTTTTCATTGAGGACAATTTATGATTGCATAAAATTAGCTGGGAAAGTCATTATCAGCAGACCACTGATCAAAAATAAACAAGCGTACCTAGTTTTATTACGCTTCATTTTATTGTACTTTGCAGATAGTGTGTTTTTCACAAATTGAAGGTTTGTGGCAATCCTGAGTGGAGAGAATCTATCAACACAATTTTTCCAACAGCATTGCTAACTTCGTGCCTGTCACATTTCAGTATTTCTTGCAATATTTCAGAATTTTTCATTACTATTATTTTGTTATGATTATCGGTGATTAGTGATATTTGATGTTACTATTGTAATTGCTTAGGGGTGCCATGAATCGCACCCACATGAAATAGCAAACTTAATAAATGTTGTATGTGTTCTGACTGCTCCACCAACTAATATTTTTTTTTCCCCCAGCTCTCCTTTTCCTGGGAATGCCCTATTTCTGAAGAGATAACAATATTGAGATTGGGCCACTTAATAACCTTACAATGGCCTCTAAGTGTTCAAGTGAAAGAAAGAGTCCCAAGTCTATCACATTAAATTTAAATTTAGCATTAATTAAGCTTAGTGCGGAAGGATATGAAAAGACGAGATAGACCAAAAGCTAGGCCCCTTGTGCCAAACAGTTAGCCAAGTTGAGAATGCAAATAAAAAGCATGCTAAATGAAGAACAATCAGATTAAAAAGGCCATATCCTACATATATTCATTAATATTAAATGTGCAGAATATACAACTCTATATAGATGGAAGGTAGATTAGTAATTTTTGCAGAAGGCAGAAAGGAGGTAACTGTTGGTGAATATGGGATGATGAAAATATTCTGGAATTGGATATCAGTGATAAATGCAAAACCGCAAAAATAAAAAAATAAAAACACTGAATTGTACACTTTAAAAAGGGTCAATATTATGGTATGTGTATTATAACTCAATTAAAAAAAAAAGAGGAAAACATAACTTGCGATTGTTTAAAGAAGATATACTCCTTTAAAGTGACTCTATCCAGTAAGCTATTCGAATAGAATGTTAAGTGATCTACACTGTGAAAGGCAATGGCTCTTTGTAGGAAAATAAATTAATGGCAACAAGCACTTAGATCCAATGACAGGGCCAGTAACTAGGCATTACTTAGTTGTCCTTTTATGGTTGTGGTGAAGGGAGAAACACATACAAAACATTTTTGAAAATTTGCAAATCAATGAAGACCAAGAAAACATTAAAATGCCACCTCAAAAGAATACAACTTGCCGAAACACCAGACCCTGGCATTCTTTTCCAGTTTTTCCTTTTGGTTTTGCCTTTTAAAATGTAATTTCTTCCCCACACCTCAATATTATAGTTAGAACTTTAAGGATAATCTAGGAAGACATTATATTTAAGGAAATGAAACGAGCTAATTTGAACATATAAAATGCTTACATACATGGTCAGGAAACTAAAATGTGATGGTTTGAGTCTGAGTTAGTTGTCTTGTGAAATCAAAGAATAAAGTCTCAGACAAGAACTGTTAGCAGAACCGAAGTTTATTGAGAAAAGACATCCTGGAAAAGGTGCAGCTGGGGTTCCAGGAGCAGGCCAGTGTCCAGAGCCCCACATGGCCATAAGCCACGTGAGTGCAGGGGAGTGTGTCTCTTGCTATCAACCCACAAATTTCAGCGGAGAGAGAAGAGAAAGCAAATGCACTTTTTTTTGTATGTATGTTTGTTAGTTTCTGATTGGTCTTTTCAAAGAATTTTGTCTTAGCAACATCCTTGGGATTGGTTTATATGCCTTACTACTTTGTGATTGGTTATCTTCAAGCTGCCTGTCTTAGCAACATTCATACATTTTTTAAAGCTCAAGTCTGCCTCCCCCTCCCCCTTCCTTCCCCGCCCAGTTGGGGTGCCTTAGTAACTTCCTCTAGTTGGGTTCTTGGTTTTATTCCCCCCTCCCAATGGTCCCTGTCCCTGCCTACCTAGTTTCCCTCTGTCTCCTCAGTCAAATTCCTCCAAACATTGCTAAAAAAAAAAGTATAGTAAGATATATATCAATTATGCAGAAATACATATAAAAAGTAAAATGACAGAGAAAATAAGTAATACTTAAGCCTTTTCTTAAGGATAGTCCCAATGCCTTACTTAATGGACAGAAAGAGTATATAGTATGATTGGAATTAATTAAATTCGTTTATAGAGAAAAGCTTCAAACACTCATAGGAATTTTTAATAAGCTGAAAAAATAGCTTAAGCAATAGTAGGCATACATCTTGAAAGAGTTAAAATGAATTTCAAGAAAAAGCTAATAAAAAATAGTGATTTGCAATAAATGTTTTCAATACTTGAGGCTTCAAGAGAAACTTTTTCATCTCTATTGATTTTATATATTTTTGTTTGTTTTGTTTTTTTCCTTTTTAGCTATCTACAGCAATGTCACAGACAATAGTTGTCAGGGAAATAAGTGAAAACAAAGAAAATATTACTCAATAGTAATACCTTTTTATGTTACCTTATATTCCCTGGATTATTAATTTCTGCTTTAAAAAATAGTACCACAGGGTCATTTCTGTACATGTCTTCATATTTTTAAATCTATGAGTGATTCACATTTTTTTATTTCATATTAAGCAAAAGTTTTAATGTTGAACATTATACAATATATAATTTTAACTATAGTCTTGTTACCTGCCTTTCTTAAGTATGCCAAAGGCTTTAAACAGAAATGTAGCAATATTGGCATTACAGAAATCATCTAATTAAGCCAAGTGATTTTGGTTTTGTTGTTTTGTTTTCTATTATTTACTTTACTAGAGGCCCAGTGCATGTATTTGTGCAATGGTGGGGTCCCTCAGCCTGGCCTGTGTCCTCTTGCAATCTGGGACCCCTCAGGGGATGTCAGACTGCTAATTTCAGCCCAATTCCCACAGGCCAGGCAGAGGGACCCCACCGGTGTACAAATTCATGTACCAGGCCTCTAGTACGCATAAGATCTTTGGTTAATCTCTTCCTGCTCTCCCCCCTCTCCCCTTCCCTCTGAGATTCATCAGTCTATTCCATGTTTCCATGCCTGTGCGTTGAGTGTCTGCCCCTGGTGGTCAGTGCATGTCATAGCTACTGGTTGAATGGTTGACTGGTCGAACAATCACTTAGCCTTTTATATATAGATTGTGTGGTTTCAGCACTTTTTGTGTGTGTGTGGGAGAGCACTGTATGGTCATAAAACAAAGCTTGGGAAATGTTAGAGTTTTGCCAGAGATGTAGGCTGTGAAATAATTCACAACTAGATGCAGAGAAGAAGTTTAATCTACTTTCCAAGAGAGGAAAGGGCCAAGTATTGCTAGTCAGTACAGGGCAGGGGAAAAAGGTGGTTTCTGCAAACCATTGCAGTTGCTAAGTGACAAGGAAGGGAGGAGGATTCTGTTGAAGTTGAGTAGATATTAGGAGTTATCTCGAAAAGTTATCATTTATTTGCTTTCCAGGAGACAGTCCAGCTGATGTCCTAGGGAGATCTCTTGCCACTATTTTTCCCAAGCCTGTAAAACATGCTTATAGCAAAGTTATGAAGAGTTCAAAAGAGGCTTTCTTGAAGGGGAGGGAGGAAGGGAACTTTCTATTAACTCCGTGGTACAAATTCCCCCTGAGTTGTGAAAATAGCAGGGAGGAGCTGGGTGCAAGAATGTATCCTTGGAAGTAGCTTTTCTTGTTTCTCAGTTTGAACAGAGAAGCTGTTTGTATCAGAGGAGCCAACAATCTTGGGGTTTAATTACCAGGTGCTCCTTGTAAATTGAAAGCCACAGTAAATAAAAAGAAAGGTCTTTTTCCTGTCCCTACAGAAAATGTACTCTTACTTTATACTTATAAGGTAGACCGACTCCAGGAGTCCCAGCTTTTAATGAAAGAAGATATGTGATGTATCTGAGACTATCTTGTATAACAACAGGAGTCAGAGTTCATGTAAAAACTTGAGAATGTTTTTATTTGGTTTGGGATTATATGTTCTACTCCCCCGCTCTCCCCAGAAATGGATTGGGTAGTGTGTTCATATCCTCTCCTTGAAAACATCTGTTTCATTATTTTTTTTTTGTAATTTATAAATTTACCAATAAGAGGCTCAGATCAAAGGTAGTTGACAGTAAGAGGGGTTTGAATACTGGTTCCATAGTGATTAAATTTAAACCTGTTATAGCTCCAAGATCACTCAGATCTCAATCACATTATTCCTACAACCATGAATATTCCCACTTCTTATTTTAGAAATATCATACTAAGTAAGAAAATTGTATTATTGCAGTTGCATTCTGTTGGGAAAAACTTGTTAATTTTACAATGAAAATGAACCAAGAGCAAGTGTAATATTAAACACAAAAAGATATAAAAAATCATAGCCCTGACCTGTCCAATCATATACACCTTTTATACTGATAACTAAGAATCCCAACTGTATATAAATTCCCTGAATATTCTGATTAATGAACTAGTAGGTGGCTTGGACTATGAAATCAGTAGCTTTAATAGGCAAACACTGACACATTAGCATTCAATAATATCTTTCTACCAGCAGAAACCTAATAAACAAAGAAGTATGCAGGAAGAAGATAAAAGAAAGACAGCATGCATTGAAACAATGCTTGTTAAATCATTTGGAGATTTTTGCTCTCTAATGCTTGCTTTCTGTAATGAAGTCAGGAATGGTTGTGAATTTGCAAAGGAGCAGAAGTTACATTGGCACAGGGTTGTTTCAAATTTAATTTGCCTACAGCAAGGTTTTGAAATCTACTAAAACTGTTTTTTGAAACTAAGAAAGTGGTTTTCCGGTTACTAATAAGTGTTATTCTTATAGCCCCACTGATCAAAACTCACCTTGTCAGGAATAAACTCCTAATTGTCCTCTCCTGCAGGGTTGATCACCTCCAACTGCCCTCCCTGCAGGCCTGGCCCCTCTCAACTGCCTTGCCTTGCAGGCCTGGTCCTTCTCAACTGCCCTCCCTTGCAGGCCGGGTGCCTCCCAACTGCCCTCTCCTAATGGCCTTCTTGTGGTGGCCATCTTGTGTCCACATGGGGCAGGATCTTTGACCACATGGGGGCAGCTATATTGTGTGTTGCAGTGATGATCAATCTGCACAGTACTCTTTTATTAGATAGGATAGAGGCCTGGTACAGGGGTGGGGGCCAGCTAATTTGCCCTGAAGGGTGTCCCAGATCAGGGTGGGGGTTCCCTTGGGGCTGGGGGAGGCCTGAGCGAGGGGCCTGTGGTGGTTTGCAGGCTGGCCACGCCCCCTGGCAACCCAAGTGGAGGCCCTGGTATCTGGAATTTATTTTCCTTCTACAATTGAAACTTTGTAGCCTGGAGCGGAGCCAAGCCTGGGGCTCCCTCCAAGGCCGGCAGCCATTTGTGTTGGGGTTATAATTGAAACTTCATTGCCTTAAGCGGGTGGGCCAGGCCAGGGTGTGTGGAAAGCTTTGCTTCCCCTGTTGCCAGCGGCAACCCTGGCCTGCTCTCTCAAGCTCCATTCTGCCGCCATTTCTGTTTGAATTTGTTTACCTTCTATAATTGAAACTTTGTAGCTTGAGTGGAGGCTTAGGCCTGGCAAGGGCAGGCGGAAAGCTTGGCTTCCTTTGTTACCTAGGAAACCTTGCTCTCTGTGGCTGTAGCCATCTTGGTTTGGATTAATTTGCATACTCTCCCTGATTGGATGGTGGGCGTGGCTTGTGGGGTGTCGGAGGTATGGTCAATTTGCATATTTGTCTATTATTAGATAGGATATATATGTATATACATATTATATATATACATATATATATATATACACACACACACACACACACACACACACACACACATATATACATATCTACACTAATAAAAGAGAAAATGCAAATTGACCATACCTTCATGACGCCCGCCATCCAATCAGGAGTTCGTATGCAAATTAACCCCCCAAAAATGGTGGGTTAATTTGCATATGTAGGCGCCCAGCAGCTGGGGGCAGGGAGGGTCACTTGTGTTGTCACCATGGCAATGATGCCGGTGTTCCACACCTCCCCAGCAGCTCCGGGCCTCTGGGCAGCATGGGAAAGCAGAAAGGCAGCTCTGGGCTAGAGTGCAGGCGGAAAGGTGGCTCCAGCCAGAGCGGAGGCGATGCCGGCAGCCAGTGGAAGGCCTATTCTTGCACGAATCTTTGTTCATCGGGCCTCTAGTATATATATATATATATATATATATATATATATATATATATATAATCACATACATTTATACTAAATTCTTACTTTTTTTGACAGATACTTCAAATTTGTCTCATCTCAATCATGCCTCACTTTTCAAAGACCTTATCAAGTCATTACATTTTGTTAGCTTTTTGGCTCCATCTTGTTTGATACATGGCAAGAAATGGAATCTTGGCACCCCCTTCTTAATCCCTCCTTTACCCATAAATTAGGTAGGGCTTGCAGATGGCTTAGACTTTGTTACAAGCTGAGCCTCCCTTCTAGACATGGTGCTTGTGAGAGAGTTTCCCTAATAATTTTGCTAATTTTATTATAGTGAAATGACAAGTTTGATACAATTTGTAATGGTAGCTATGCTGGCATTTGTATGGTGTGTGTATGGCTGTGGTATGGTGTATGCATGGTGTATGGTATGGTTATGTATAGATGTGAGTATGATGTGCTAAAAGCTTGGGAAAACGTCTAATATGTTCTGCTGAAGGGTCAATATATATGTAAATGCTCTTCTTTTACAATAATTATCATTTTATTGTATTTACTAAATAA
This sequence comes from Eptesicus fuscus, assembly GCF_027574615.1. Lineage (NCBI taxonomy): Eukaryota > Metazoa > Chordata > Mammalia > Chiroptera > Vespertilionidae > Eptesicus > Eptesicus fuscus. The sequence continues at coordinate 26,261,950 of NC_072480.1, forward strand.
TATCCTTGCATTTTAATGCAAAAATAATGTTGACATTGCATACTATTGATGAAACTAACATTCAAGTAACACAAGCAACATTTATCTTTTGGATTCAATCAGTCTCTGGCACAACTTTAAGAACTTAAATGGTATAAGAGTCCTAATTTGAGAGCAATCCCATCTACTGGATTGCATTTTATTTATTATTATGTAGTCCATAAATAGTAAATTATGTGTAAATTGTATAAAAGCACCAAAGGACAAGACTAAATTTTTGGATAATGAACAGAGGATCTTGAATAACAACAGAGGGGCTGTAATTTGCCCATTATATAAGAGGAAAGTGCCTCTGTCTCAGACTATGAAGCTGTGAAGAGAAGCCACTGGCCAAGAATAGAGCTGAGAAATGAATCTCAGTTGCAACCAGAAAACATGAGAAACTTTTCATTTATATCGATTGGCTCACCCTCTATTTGTGGGATATTGTAACATCGATTACTTAATTATATAAAATTCTACATGCTCCTATAATGCTCAGATCTCTGCAAGCAGAACAAAAATAAAATATTTGGTGTAAAATTTTCCTTTGCTTTTTATATCCAACTAGAGGCCCAGTGCACAAAATTCGTGCATGGGGGGGGGGTCCCTCAGCCTGGCCTGCACCCGCTCACAATCTGGGACCCCTCAGGGGACATCCCTCTTGCAATCCAGGACCGCTGGCTCCTAACCACTCGCCTGCCTGCCTGCCTGCCTGATTGTCCCTAACCACTCTGCCTGCCTGCCTCATCACCCCTAACCACTCACCTTCCTGCCTGATCACCCCTAACTGCCTATGCCTTGGCCCCCCCCACCGCGGCTTCATCTGGAATGATGTCCAAAAGGTCGTTTGACTGCCCAGTCTAATTAGCATATTATGCTTTTATTATTATAGATTACTTTATGAATTCTTAAACTGACAAGTGCATGCCAAGAATTTCAAATGATATTTAAGAAGAGTAAAAATGAAGCTTTTCATAATTAAGAATTTGAGTCAAACTTGTTTGCATTAAAATGACTTGTTTAAAACCAATTACATGAGGGGGAAAGTGGTTTGAGAAAATAGCTTCATATATTTGGTTCATTTCACTCAGTGAGAACTAATCATTCTGACTCAATGGAAATGACACCTTCACCTAACCCATAGAACTTTCTCTTCAGCACTTCCATTCATGGAATCATTAATAACCTAGGCAAGCAATTGTACTAATGTATAATTTTCTGCCTATTAAATACATAGGCATTATGTTGAAACCCTTATTCTTTCATACTAGTTAATTCCACTTTTAATTTTCTTCCCTGTCCTCTTTTTTTTTCCCCTTTTGTTTGCATTTGAGAAAAGTATTCTTCTTTTTTGTGAAGCTTCTTTGGTTGTGCCTTTGAAGAATGCATGAAGTCATTGGTTATTTTATTCAAAGCAAACAAACTCAAAGGGCATGTGGTACTAATAAGCTTGTTAGAATTACCATTTCATCAGCAGCTGTGGGAATATGGAATCCTCAGGAAAGAGGCTGGAAGAAAATCTGACAACTGTGAAGATGTCCACTAGGAAAGGTTCATGCTGATTAATGTGATATAGAAAGTTCTATTAAGTGTTAAGTAAACACTATATAAAATGTGATTCAGATTATTAATACTTTTTTAGATCATGTTGTTTTAATTTATTATCTTTGAACTAAATAATACATGTAGCTTAATTCCTGAGTAAAAATTTTAACATTGCTGAAGCTTCATTGGTTTGTAATTTTTTTCTCTCATGCATTCTCATTCTGGAGAATATAAAAAGCTTAGATGTCAATTTTTCTCAGACAAATGGAAGACTGAATTCTAATGACTTGGAATCCTTTACTTAAGCTGGCATTTTGGCTTGTTTTTATCTATTAATCACTCTAATTTTGTTGTTATTTCAGTAACTAAAAAATAGATAAGTAGATTTATATGAATCAGTTTTAAGTAGTAGCTATTAGAAAGCTAAATTAAATTGCAATAATGTATTTGTGGAATTAAAAATAATTGAAAATGAATTTTAGCATGAGCAACCCTGCATAATCTCAATTTAGCTTCTGATTTTGAAATAGTCATATGTATCAACACTTGCCTACTTTTAAATTAGAATACAATTAAATATGTAGTTTTTGGTATAATATTGCACACATGCATCAATTATCTATGGGAAACATATTAGAGCTGAAATGGAATGAATAACAATGTCAGTATGAAATAAAGCTAGACATATATCTCCTGAGTATAGAAGAAATATTATTATATAAAAATTTTAGATGGGAACTAACATTGCATACAAAGGCTTCGGCCAGAGGCTTTAGGCCTGTGCAGGGCCCAGCCCTCCATTGGTGTGAACTATAGAGAAAACACCTTTTCTGACTGCACATTGGCTAAGCTTCCTGTATGCCACTGGTAATATTCTTAGTAACTTGGGTAATAAGAATTCAAAAAAGTGATCTAGGGTTTTTCCACCACACTTCTGGAGAAAAAAAACGAAGGTCCGCTGCTGGAAGGCTAAGAAATGTCATATCCTGCCCTATCCGGTTTGACTCAGTGGGTAATGCCTCAGCCTGCAGACAGCAGGGTCTGGGTTTGATTCTGATCAAAGGCATGTACCTAGGTTGCAGGCTCCTCCCTGGCCGGGGCCCAGATCAGGGCTCATGCAGGAGGCAACCAATCAAAGTGTTTCTCTCTGTCTTTCCCTTTCTCTTCCACATTCTCTAAAAGTCAGTGGAAACATACCCTCAGGTGAGGATAAAAAATAAATAAAGAAATGCATGTCCTATGAAAGACACATCTTGAAAATGCCTAAAGAAAGTTGTCATTTTTTCTTGGTGAAGGGACTGGAGTCCATGTTGATGAAAACACCTTGGTGGCTGCGGTGACTGACAGTGACTGCAGCAGTGGGGTGATGGGGCTGGTGCCTTCCCCTAACCAGCCCGGTTGCCTCCCACAAAGGGAGGCCAGACTGCGGCTTAGGTATGCTCCCTGTGGGGCACGGGCCTAAGCCATCAGTAGGACATCCCCTGAGGGCTCCCAGTATGTGAGAGGGGGCAGGTTGGGCTGAGGAACCCCCGACCCCCAGTGCACAAATTTCATGCACCGGGCCCCTAGTATCTAATCTAATAATAGACAAATATGCAAATTGACCGCACCTTCACTACACCTAAGCCACGCCCACCAGCTGAGCCACGCCCACCAACCAATCAGGATGAGTATGCAAATTACCCCAACAAAGATGGCGGCTAATTTGCATATCAAGACAGTGTCGAAAGAAGCCAAGAGCTGCAAAAGGGAGTAAAGCTTCGAAGAAGCAAGCAAGCCAGGGGGGCGGGGGGAAGGAGAAGGGAGGAGCGAAGTCAGGGCCGGGGGCGAAGGGAAACGCAGGCGGGCTGGAGGAGAAGGCGGGGCGGGCGGCAAGGGCGGAGCGGAGGCGGGGCCGGGGGCGAAGGGAAACGCAGGCGGGCTGGAGGAGAAGGCGGGGCGGGCGGCAAGGGCGGAGCGGAGGTGGGGCCGGGGGCGAAGGGAAACGCGGGTGGGCTGGAGGAGAAGGCGGGGCGGGCGGCAAGGGCGGAGCGGAGGCGGGGCCGGGGGCGAAGGGAAAAGCGGGTGGGCTGGAGGAGAAGGCGGGGCAGGCGACAAGGGAGGAACGGAGGCGGGGTAGAGTGCAGCAGGAAATCCTATTGCAGGATTTTTCCTGCAACGGGAACGCTAGTAAAATAAATAAAATCCACTTAGCTTGAATCATAAAACTGAATGAGAAATGTAATATCTTTTTTCAATATCTGTACTTTACATAGTTTCTTGTGATATGATTATATTTTAAACTATATTTCATCAGATGAAAACCAATGCTTACATACACTTCTTAATTTGGCGAAGTTGTATCTTTAAATAGGATTAAAATAAGAGTGACCCAAATATGTGCATTCTGGTCTTAAATATTTAAGAACTATGTTGGTTTAAATTTTCTCTTAGAAGGGACTTGCAAACAACTGTTATGGATATAAATTTTACCTTAAAACTAAAAACAGTCTGGCATCACAAGTTGTAGCACATATCACAATGAAGTACACTAAATTATAGTAGGATATGAACACTAGAATAAAATTACTTTAATAAAATCAATACAGATGTTCTTATAGAATTATACCATTTTATGACTTTAAAAAGTAGTCTAAATTAGAGTTAAATATCCTGATTATTAAAAATTACATAAAGATATGCACATACTTCTTAACAATACTTCCAGAAATGGTATCTGTGTTTGCATATGTATGCAAAAGTATTCAAAGCATTAGTATGGAAAGGAAAACAAAATGCTACAACAATTTTGAATTGAAAATACCATGAAATACATTAATATCTATTTAGTTATTTATACATTTATAACTTCATTTTATCTATACCTACATCTATTTAGTTATGTATATACAGATGTACATAAATACATGTACATTCACAAATACATTTTACAGATTTGGTTCACAATATTTCTAGTTCTATCTACCTATATTATAATTTTTCACAGTGTTTCTCAACCTTTAAACAATTAGCTCCTACAATAAAATCTTTTTTTTTTTTTTTTTTCAGTTAGCATTTAGAGCTAAACCAAGGTATTTATTATTATACTTGCTGTTAGTTATTCTATAAGTGAAAAAATTAATGGATTAGCTACGGTGTTTTTGTAATCTGAAAATGCTTATTTTATATTATGAATATGATGTAGTTCTAAATTATATTATTTATTTCTTACAATTGGTTTTGTGGAGAGACTACTTAGTTAAATTCCAAAGAGGTTGTTTTGTTCTGACTGGATGTCCCCCCACCGCCAATATAATAGATTGAAGCCTTAAGCCCCAAAGTGACTATGTTTTCAGATAGAGCTTTAGTGGAAATGATTAGGTTAAATGAGGTTATAGGTCGGACTCTGATATCATAGGATTGGTGTCCTTATAAGAAGAGACACCAGAGAACTCTCTTACTCTCTCAGTGCGCACAAAGAGATAATGTGAATACAGCAGATAGAAGCTTCCTGCAAACTGAGAATACTCCACAGAATGAAGCCTACCATCATGGTATCTTGATCTTGGATTTCTCAGCTTCCAGAACTGTGCAAAATAAACTTCTGCTTTGTAAGCCATCCAGTCCGTGGTACTTTGATATGGCAACCTTGGTAGACTACAACAGAAGTACATACACATGAGGAACATCAGATTTGAGCACTAGGGAAACTACACTCCCCACACCAGACTTGGTGCACTGCAAATGCACCAACAGCAATGGCTCAGAACCTTCTGAATGGCCATCCTCGTTTATCAACATTCAGAAGTCAGATATCTCCATCCAGAGGCCTCTTTATCTGGGTGCCTGGGGGGAGAGGAATAACTTCTAAAAGATTTTTCTTCCTCTGACTCAGTACCCAGTGCATTTCATTCCTAGCATTTTTCCTCTCTCTCCCTCTGGCCACCCAGGTACAGAAAATGGTAGGAGCCTTGTCTGGAGCTGCTCGCAGTGAGATTTTGTCCCATCCCATTCCACCTCCTCCTGCAATGGTAAATCTGACCTCTACTTGGCACCCTTCTTGAACACAGATGGAGTTGGGCCTTTTTTTTTTTTTTTTTTATACTGTATACGGCCTTGCTGGTAGCCTAGCATAAACTAACTTTTATTTAGAATCCATAACTTTTGCTTAGAATAACCAGGAAACACTTAGATCATCCTTACATTAAAAGGTTTGCATAATCATACCTTTTCATTTGCTAAGAGTTTAACAGAAGGGCTGAGACCTAATAAACTTTTGTCCATACCTACGTCTTGACATCCTTGATATTGACAATCACCAGGCCTGGTTTTTCAGGAAGATTCCCAGAATGATTTGCTGAACCGGAGGGCTCATCTGGTTCAAGTAGCCTGGACCAGCCTAAGCAGCCTGAAGGAACCCTACTCACCTCTTCCTGAACTATTTTCATTATTTCCTCATTAGAATACTAAAATCTTGGGAGGAGAGTTTCCACCATTTTGAACAGACGACGTATGTATAGGCATATTTTCTAACTGGGCATGTGCAGAAATGTCCCCACTTATACATGTTATGATGAAGCTCAACTACATATTTATGCATGATTTCCCTGAGAAAAAAAAAAAAAGCAGAATCCAGGCCTTTAGTAGAGTGACACACCTTCTCCCCATCTCTACCCTCCCATGTCCTTGTCTGCTGGCCAGCAATAAAAAATGTTCCTTCTCAGTAATCTTCTTGGAATTGTCTTTTGGCTGGCAACTACTAACCAGGTCCAATATCAATACTATTGCAGTAAGTGCCAAGCTGATGTGGCTCAGTGGTTCAGCAATGACCTATGAACCAGGAGGTCATGGTTTGATTCCCAGTTAGAGCACATGCCCAGGTTTTGAGCTCAATCCCAAGTAGAGGGTGTGCAGGATGCAGCTGATCAATGATTTTCCCTCATCATTGATGTTTCTATCTCTTTTTCCCTTCCTCTCTGAAATCAATAAAAATATATATATATTTTAAAACGTACTATGGCAGTAAGTGATTTATACTTGACTGCTTCTTTCACTTTGGCCTGTTGTTTTAAACAACTATTCAATACTTGGTAGCTGAGGTCTCTCTAATTTAACTCTGCTTTTGACAATTTATTTCTTTAAAGGTTTCCAAAACATCTTTTGAAAGGTATTGTTGAATCCAGAATTTGTCTTACCAAAGCAGTTTGGTGATAATTTTATAGATTAAAAATGACAAATGGTCAACAAAATAATACAATGAAAATTTTAACTCTGATTTTTATATTATCATTTATTTTAGAAAATGATAAAATAAACACAATTATGTTTAAAGTTTAGAAAATGTGTATGTATTTTTTTAAATTAGCTCATAAACATACACATTAATGAAAGTACATGTGGCAGAGACAGCTAATGTTCCCCATTCTCTCTTTTTACTAACTTCATAGAAGTCCTTAAAAAGAAAGAATTAATGGTTGCTCTGGCTGGGTGGGTCAGTTGGTTGGCACACTGTCTGGTAAAACAAAAATATTGTATTCAATATACTGGGGCATGCATACTGGAGGCACCTTATGGATGTTTCTCTCCAACATTGGTCTATCTCTCTTTCTCCACCCCTACATTCCTCTCTCCCTAAATACCAATAAAAGCATATCTTCTGTGAGGATTGAAGAGAGAAAGAGAAAAGAGAGAGAGAGAGAGATAGAGAGAGAGAGAGAGAGAGAGAGAAATCATGGCCCCTTTCTTTGACTCTTTTCTTTTACATAAAGGAATGTAGATTTGATGGCTGTAGGCTGAACTTGAGTCACTATCCTATATAATAAAGCCTAATATGCTAAGTTCCTGGTCACCAGTCAGCTGTTCAACTAATCAAAGTGTAATATGCTAATGATATGCTAAGGCTCCTCAACTGCTCACTATGACGTACACTGACCACCAGGGGATAGACACTCCAACCAGTAGGTTAGCTTGCTGCTGGGGTCCAGCCAATCAGGACAGAGCGAGATGGGCCAGACATGCCCTGGAGCCCTCCCGTGGGCCCTCCCTGGATGGCCAACCTCCCATGTCCCTCCCTGGCCCTGATCATGCACCGGTGGTGTCCCTTGGCCTGGCCTGTGCCCTCTTGCAATCCGGGACCCCTCAGGGGATGTTGGAAAGCTGGTTTTAGCCCAATCCCGTAGGCCAGGCTGAGGGACCCCACTGGTGCACGAATTTGTGCACGAATTTGTACACGAATATTTGTGTAATATTACTATATTACATTATAGTAATGTAATATAGTATATGTAATTGTGACATGCTGCAGATACAGGCACTGTTAAAAGGACTCAGATTCCCTGAATACTTAGTGAAACCACTATATTACCACTGGACTACCTTCAATTTAAGTTTATTTTTATAGTTATATTTTTTGTAGGAAGAACTTTATTTTGGATATATTGTAATTTGCTTGTTACTTTAAGAATTCCTAAATTCTGTCCTTTAGATCATTTTAAATGCATCATACCTTTTATGGCTAATGATAGCACCACCCCATCAATTTTCAAGGTCAGAGTCTATTAATGTAAATTTCCTCTACTTCTCAACATTGACCAAGCATATGGATCTCTCCCTATTACACATAAAAGTAATACTTCAGATAAGTTAATTAGCATTACATTTTGGTTGATTATTTTTTAACAATTTTAAAATAAATTTATTGGAGTGACATTTGTAAATAAGGTTATATATACAACATCTGTCTATTGCATTGTACACACACCACACAAAGTCAGATCTTCTTCGGTCACCATTCATTTGACTCCCTTTACTCTTTACTACCTTCCCACCCACTTCCCTTTGATAACAACCACATTGTCTTCCCTTTCTATGAGTTTAAATTATAAAATTAATAATTTTAAAAATTATTGCTTACATTTTGGGCTATAAAGTTTAATTGAATTCTCTCCCTCACTCACATACATACACACACACTACATACAGTTAATTTATACACACCACATACAGTTGTTGCATTATATTTTTTAATTTACTTGATCTTTTTATCCTTAGATTTAAGAAGATAAGACTGTTCAGAGTATCATCATCTGAAGAATAAAAACTACAGTGGTAACACACTATTTAATTATTCAATAGGTAGAAGATAGAGCCAAAAATTGTTCTATCAATGAGAGTTGAAAGAAATCAAACTGACTTCATATTAATAAAATAAAGTGAGAAAACTGTATCAAAACCAAGTCTAAGAAATTGTTTTTAAGGCAAAATAAATATATTTTATTCAGTAAGGTCCATTCACTTTTTTTCTTAAAAAACTAAGACTTCCTTTATTTTTAATCTTTATTGTTGAAAGTATTGCATATATCCCTTTTTTTTCTGCCATTGACCCCTTATATCCCACCTCTGCCCCCGCTCCATGTTTTCACCACCCGAGTCTATGTCCATGGGTCATGCATGTATACATACAAGTTCTTCGGTTGGTCTCTTTCTACCCACCCACCTACCCCTGCCTTCCCTCTGAGATTTGACAGTCTGTTCCATGCTTCCATGCCTCTGGATCTGTTTTGTTCAAAAGTTTATTTTGTTCATTGGATTCCACATATGAGTGAGATCTGGTGATACTTGTATTTCTCTGAATAGCATATTTCACTTAGCATAATAAGCTATCACCTTATACCTGTCATAACCATTCTGACAGGTATAAGGTGATATCTCATTGTCATTTTAATTTGCATCTCTCTGATGATTAATGAATTTCAGCATTTTTTATATGTCTCTTGCCATCCATATGTCCACTTTGGAGAAATGTCTATTTAGGTCCTTTGCTCATGTTTTAATTGATTGTCTTCCTTTCGTTAATCTGTGAGTTCCTTATATATTTGGGATATTAACTCTGTATCAGATGTATCATTGCCAAATATGTTCTCCCATACACTGGAATCCCTTTTCATTTTGTTGACGGTTCCCTTTGCTGTACAGAAGCTTTTTGTTTTGATGTAGTCCCTTTTGTTTATTTTCTACTTAGTGTCCTTTACCCTAGGAGATGTATTGGTAAGCATAGTGCTACCAGAGATGTCTGAGATTTTGCTGCCTATGGTTTCTGCTAGGATTTCTATAGTTTCACATCTTGCATTTAAGTATTTTATCCATTTTGAGTTTATTCTTGTGCATGGTGTAAGTTGGTGGTCTAGTTTCATTTTTTGCATGTATCTGTTCAATTTTTCCAACACCATGTATTAAAGAGACTGTTTTAACTCCATCGTGGGCTCTTGCCTTCTTTGTCAAATATTAATTGAGCATAATGCCTTGGGTCAGTTTTTGGAGTCTCTGTTCCATTCCATTAATCAATATGTCTGTTGTTGTGCCAGTACCAGGCTGTTTTGAGTACAGTGGCTTTGTAGCATAACTTGATATCAGGTACTGTGATTCCTCCAACTTTGTTCTTCTTTCTCAAAATTGCTATAGCTATTTGGGGTCTTTTATGGTTCTATATACATTTTTGGAGTATTTGTTCTATATCTGTAAAATATGATGTTGGTATTTTAATGGGAATAGCAGTGAATCTATAGATTGCTTTGGGTAGTATGGACATTTTAATGATATTCCATCCATGAATGTGATATATTCTTCCACTTGTTTATATCTTCCTCTATCTCATTTTTTCATTGTCCTGTAGTTTTCTAAGTACAGGTCTTTTATTTCCTTGCTTAAGTTTATTCATAGGTATTTTATTTTTTTAAATTGCAATGATAAATGGGATTGTCTGTTTAGTTTCTCTTTCTAAGACTTCATTATTGGAATATAAAAATGTCATTGATTTCTGGTTGTTAATTTTGTATATTGCTACAATTCCAAATTCCTTTATTAAGTCTAGTAGTTTTTTGGTGGAGTCTTTAGAGTTTTCTATGTAGAGTATCATTCTAAGACTCTTCTTGATCACAAATTCACATGAGAATTAAAAAAGGTACTATCTATGAGTAAAAATAAGCAGTGTTTATTATGTAAGATATTTCATTAATTCACTCTTTTTCTGGTTGTGATTCAGTTTCCTTCTTATCATTGATCTTACTAGAAATAATCCTGAAAATTGGCTTTAGAAAGTAAGTATGCAGATGTCCTAAATCTAACAGTGATAAAATCTTTTGTTTCAATAAAAAGCATTATATCATAAGCACTATTTTATTATAATTACATTGTTAAAACCTTTTAATTGAAGTTTGTTGCTATGTCTAGACTACATCATTATAAGCATTAAGTAAATACATCCTACCTTATAATAGAGAAACATGCAAATTGACTGCACCTCCGCTATGCCCATGATTGGGCCTGCGAGAGGCTGGGGGCGGGACTCCGGGTGGCCTATCCGGCCGTTGAGAAGACCAAGATGGCGGCACCCAATCCTCTTAGTTCCGGGGGTCCCGGGGCGATTGCCACCCGGGGGGGCGTGTCCGGGCCGAGCCTGGCTCTCCCGGGGGTCCCGGGCGGCGATCGCCACCCTTGGGGGGGGTGTTTGGGCCGAGCCTGGCGCTCCCGGGGGTCCCCGGCGGCGATCGCCACCCGGGGGGGCATGTCCGGGCCGAGCCTGGCGCTCCCGGGTGTCCTGGGCGGCGATCGCCTCCCTGGGGGGGGCGTGGCAGGACTCGCCCAGCCCCTCCCGGGGTCCCTGGGAACATTGCAGGCATGTGGTTGCTGAGACCCAGACCAAGCCTCTGGCCACAGATTCATAGCTTTGCCGAGACCTAGGGCAGGGATCTGCCTCATCTGCAGAGAGACAGAGGTTCTGCAGTGCCCCCAAGATGTGGGTGGGCCCAGCCAGGGATCAAGGGGCATGGAAGGACTCTTGGCAGAGGGGCAAGGACCCTCATCCCTGAGGCGGGGGTTGAGGGGTGGAGCCACCTCAGTGAAGGGGTGCTGCACTGCAGGGTACTGGACTGACTGAGGTGATTCAGAGAAGCTCCCAGTGCTAATGGGCCTCGCTCAGGAGGCCTTCACACTTCAGAGGCAGTGACTACTGCTCCTGCCTTGACCCAAAAGCAAGCTCGCTACACCCTGCCCCATAGCAGAGCATGCCTAGGCAGTGAGTGGGAAGCCTTCCACCTGCTTTGGAGAAGGGGGGGCAGTAAAGAATTGGGGGAGAGGAAAGAATGTGGAGCATCCGCAATGAAGAGGTGCTTGAGAAAGAGGCTGGGAAGCCTGACTGGAAGGTTTGTTCTGTTTGCTGGGCCGCTGCCCCTTAGGAAGCACAAAGAGCATGGCTCTGAGGGCTTCCTGTGTGCTCTGAGGGCTTCCTGAGTCAAGTTCCACAGCCAACTGGAATTGGCCTCAGTTTCCTGGTCTTTAAAATGGATGAAGTGTGTCCCAGTGCCTTCACTGAGCTTTGATGGCCAATTGAGATACTATATAAAGAAAATGAGGGAAGAAGTGAGAAAGAAAAGGAAGGATAAAAAAAACACAAAAGAAAGATTGAAAGGAACCTGTAAACCCATTGTCACTTAAGTAGGGAATATAGTCAATAGTGTTGTAATGATGGTATGATGCCAGGTGGGTACTAGAAATATCGGGAACACTTTGTAAAGTATATGATTGTCTAACCACTATTCTGTAACTAATATAAAACCTGAAACCAATACAAAATAATGTTGAATGTAAAGAAATGAAAATTGGAGTGACATTTTTATAAATTTCAAAGTTTAAATAAAAGCTGTAAAGGAAGGAAGGGGAGAATAAAAAGTGTTTTTCATTTTGCCACTTCATTAAAAAGACAGTTGTCTTTATGTGGTGCTTTTATACTTTTCTAAGTCATTATCTCATTTTAATTTCCAGGCAACTTAAAGACAAGATAAGTATTCCCTCCACTATTCAAAGAAAGGAAAGCTTGGTGTCTGGTCCTAATGATTCAATTGTCAAGCCCTTATTGTACAGCAGGGTTAGTAAAATTTTCTGTGCAGGGTCATATCTATACTAATAAAAGCCTTGGGGGTGAGCAGGTCAGCAGGGGAGGGTATTTGGGGGCAATGAGGCCCGCAGAGGAGCAGTTAGGGGGCAATCAGGCCAGCAAGGAAGCAGTTAGGGGGCAATCAGGCAGGTAAGTGAGCGGTTAGGAGCCAGCGGTCCTGTGGAATCGGGCCTAATCCTGCAGTCGGACATCCCCCGAGGGGTCCCATATTAGAGAGGGTGCAAGCTGGGCTGAGGGACACCCTCCCCAGTGCACGAATTTCGTGCACCGGGCCTCTAGTTTATTCAATAATTATACTTTGATTTTATGAATTATAGTTTTTGAGTCTCAGTATAGGAAATCATTTTAAATAAATGTTTAAGAATGTATTATTTGTTTTAAATAATGGTACCAATTTAATTTTTCATGTCATAATGATGAACATATACAAATTTAATGAATGCTGAGTATTACACTAACTTTTGTTATAGTGTTTGCATTCTTCATATCAGAATGTGCTATGTGTTTCTTTATTTTTGCTTTTTGAACAATATAATATTTTATATAGAGAGGGTATGAATTAGTAACTGTTGCATGTCATTCATGAACCATTATCTAAAATATCCTGGTTGCTGAAGGAGTGTTGGAAAATATATAAGTAAATCAATATATATTTTTAAATTATATGAATCACAGAGTGAAGCAAAGGATAGCAATTTATAGTTGTAATAGTTTACCAAGAATTTGTAAAAAAATAAATGTAATTTTACCTAGCTGACCAGAAAAGATTCACACTTTAAAAAATGCATGAAGAAGTGGTTTTTGTTTCAAAATTTAGCCAAGGAGACTTAGCATCTTTTGGTTTTCATAATCTGTTCCTTTCATAAAAACCACAGAGATAATTTTGAGGTAGAAGTTTGGATATGTAATATATATCTCAGTATCTTATTCAAGTTCTGAGATGAAAAAGAGTCTGAGAGACACTAAATCAAAAGCCCAAGATTTTAAAATATGTAAGCTGTGGAACCAGGACTTAACTCAAAATTTCTGATTTTGCAGTCTATGTTTTGTTTTTTTTCCATTGAGATATAACCTTCAGCCAAATATCTTTGACTATGACCATTTATTTCCAAACTACATATACTATTTCAAGTCATCGTATCACAAAACTACAAATAACTTATAGATTATTTCTCTAATGACTCATTATAATACTATACAAAAATATTATAACCACAAAATTATACTACTTAATTTACATAAATAATTGCTACATTTACAAATATTGATATATACTATGTGAACATTTACTAATTTATTCAGTTCTATTTAAATGGTGTTATGAATCCTAAATAAATTATCCTTTAATTCTCAATTAATCATTTGGTATATCTATAACTACACATGATCACAATTGTCAGAAAAAATTATCAAAAGGAGAAAGAGAAGTAGACAAGGATTAAAGTGTTTAATGATGTTTTATTTTAACCACATTTAGAAAATAAATTAACTAAGATCCTTATTTGAATCTTTGTGACAACAAAAGACTCTGCAAGTCTATACAAGTCCTTTGGTTGATCTCCCCCTTACCCCCAACCTCCCCTACTTTCCCCCTGAGGTTTGAAGGTCTGATTGATGCTTCTCTGTCTCTGGATCTGTTTTTGTTCATCAGTTTACATTGTTCATTATATTCCATAAATGAGTGAGATCATGTGATATTTATCTTTCTCTGACTGACTTATTTCACTTAACATAATGCTCTCTAGGTCCATCCATGCTATGGCAAATGGTAGGAGTTCCTTCCTTTTTATAGCAGCGTAGTATTCCATTGTGTAGATGTACCACAGTTTTTTAATCCACTCATCTGCTGATGCGCACTATATTACTTTTTAATCTTCTTTCTCCATATTTTCTAGAATAACTACTTCCTTGTCCCCTTAGTATACTCATGCAGTTTGCTCTGGTGTATATCCAAATTAAAACCATGTTTTATATTATATCTGATAGAGCTTTGCCAAGAAATCAAAACAACCAAAGTATCCTTTGATAGATGATTGGAGATATTAACCAAAGAGCTCAAATGCATATATGAATAATCAGTGGACACAGACAATAGTGCGGTGAAGGCCTGGGGAGGGTGTGGGAACAGGATGGAGGGAGGTAATGGGGGAAAACAAAGAGGGTATCTGTAATACTTTGAACAATAGAGATGATTTTTTTAAAAAAAATACCATATTGTACATATATAAAACGGAATACTATTCAGCCATAAGAAAAGATGAAATATTGTCATTTGCCACAACATGGATGGATCTTAAGAATAACATGTTAAGTAAAAAAAAATAAATTAGAAAGAAAAAGTCAAGAACTATATTATTTCACCCACATGTGGAGTATTAAACTGAAAACAATAAATGAACAAACATGAAAAATAAACAAAAACTTATAGACACAGACATTATGGTGATTACCAGAGGGAAAGGGGGTGGGAGGTTATAAAAGATAAAGGGGTCAAATGTAAATATATGGTGACAGAAGATTTGACTTTGGGTGGTGGGCACACAATGCAATGTACAGATGATGTATCATAGAATTGTACACTTGAAACCTACATAATTTTATTATCCAATGTCAACTCAGTAAATGTAATTTCAAACAATATTTTTAGAATAAATTCCTAATCATACACTTTTTTGTTTGTTTATTTTTAAAATATATTTTTATTGATTTCAGAGAGGAAGGGAGAGGGAGAAAGAGATAGAAACATCAATGATGAGAGAGAATCATTGATCAGCTGCCTCTTGCATGCTCCATACTGGCGATTGACCCCAAACCCGGGCATGTGCCCTGACCAGGAATTGAACCATGACCTCCTGGTTCATAGGTTGATACTCAACCACTGAAACATGCCGGCCAGACCATACGCATTGTTTTAAAAGTTCTACCATGCCATGCATCCTTTGGCAACTTCCCTTTGTCCTGAGGCCAAAGTGTAGGCATTCTGTTTGTACTCACTCTTAATCTACCTTCAGTAAGTGTTATTATGCACTCACAAAGCTTATAAAAATTATTTGCATCTTTCAACATCCAGAAAAAAATGCCAATTCCTTTATGAAAAATGTTATTATCCTATATAATAAAAGGTTAATATGCAAATTGTCCCCTTGACTGGGAGTTTGACCAGGAGTTCAACGAAGGGCAGGGCCGGCTGGCCAATTGCCGGCGGCCCCTCCCTCTAGATCGGCCCCTATGGCGCAGGCTGGCCGGACCTCACCCATACACAAATTCATGCACCAGCTCTCTAGTATTGATATAATAAATCGCTCACTCTATCCCTAAAGAATGATAATTATAATTTAGTTTAATACTTAATACATCTTTTAATAATCATTTTTTACATGTTCTTCTTTCCATTATATTTTAACTAACTTGTAGTGAGAGACTCTTTTTTTTTCACTTGAGCATCACCTAAGGCCAATACTTAATGGGTTTTCAATAATGTTTCTTTAACTTAAATTGGGCTTTTCTCTTTAAGATGTTATTGCATTGGATAGGGCAACATAGTTGATAATTACGTTATTCTGTTATAAAAATTGAAATGAGTGACCTCATTTTCTCTTAATTTGGACATTATCTTGTGGAATATAAAGATACACTATTTATAATAATGAAGTTTATTATGAAACAGGTATAGATCATTTGAGGGGGTAATCTTCTCATTTGAATATCTAATGATAAAATAAAATATTCATATTTTTAGCACATAATCATCAGTCCCTTTCTGCTGCTGTATGCTTTTTTTCTAAAATAGAGATGACATCAACCTCACAGAAATCAATAGCTTCATATATTGATTATATATATACATATATATATATATATTATATGAATAACTAGCTTTCCCGTTGCAGGAAAATTCCTGCAATAGGATTTCCTGCTGCACTCTACCCCGCCTCCTTTCCTCCCTTGTTCGCCCGCCTCACCTTCTCCTCCAGCCCGCCCGCGTTTCCCTTCGCCCCCGGCCCCGCCTCCGCTCCACTTTTATCACCCGCCTCGCCTTCTCCTCCAGCCCCCCACGTTTCCCTTCGCCCCCGGCCCCGCCTCCACTCCGCCCGCCCCGCCTTCTCCTCCAGCCCACCCGCGTTTCCCTTCACCCCCGGCCCCGCCTCCGCCCCGCCCGCCCCGCCTTCTCCTCCAGCCCGCCCGCGTTTCCCTTCGCCCCCGGCCCCGCCTCCGCCCCGCCCTTCTCCTCCCCCCCACCTTGCTTGCTTCTTTGAAGCTTTACTCCCTTCTGCAGCTGTTGGCTTCTTTGGACGCTGTCTTGATATGCAAATTAGCCGCCATATTTGTTGGGGCAATTTGCATACTCATCCTGATTGGTTGGTGGGCGTGGTTTGGCTGGTGGGCGTGGCTTAGGTGTAGCGAAGGTGCGGTCAATTTGCATATTTGTCTATTATTAGATTAGATAGGATGTTACATATAATAAATATATATTATATGATGCATTTATTATGAAATTATTTTTATCTTTTATATGTTAATAACACCCCATTATTTTTTCTGAGAAGGTAAACATTTACTATAGCAAGTAAAGAAGTTGACTTGAAGATCTTTTCCTCAATGTATCTATACTAATAAAAGGGTAATATGTTAATTAGACTGGATAGACCGGACGTCCTTCCGGACAAAGCCACAGCAGCTGAGAGGGCCAGCAGCCGCGGTGGCTGTGAGGGCCGCGGGCCGGTGGTCGGGGAGAGGTGGCGGCGCAGGAGAGGTGGTGCCACGGGAGAGGCCTTGGTGCGGGCCGGTCCAACGCTGCGGCCCCTTCCACAGCGGCAGTGAGAGAAGGGGCTGCATGGCCTGGTCCCAGTGCTGCCCTAATGCAGAGGCAGCCACAGAGGTAGCGGTGCCGGCCTGGTCCCGGCGCCACGCCTCTGCAGAGGCTGGATGGGGTGCAACCTGCTGTGCTTCAACCTCCCACAGCCCCTCCCCAGCTGGCCTGGCCCCAGATCGCCTCCCACCCACCAGTGGGCAGGGGGCAGGGGGCTGGGGCCATCACTAAGTGAGGTCTGAGGGCCAGCAGCTGCCTTCACCTGGTCGGTCAGGTTGCCTCCCACAGAGGGAGGCCAGACTGTGGCTTAGGCCCCATGCCCATGGGAAGCAGGCCTAAGTCATCAGTAAGACATCCCCTGAGGGCTCCTGGACTGTGAGGGCGGCAGGCTGGGCTGAGGGGCCCCCCTCCCAGTGCACGAATTTTCATGCACTGGGCCTCTAGTTTACAATAATTGTATATACCTTTGTGCTCACAGTTTTAATAATTACAATGCAGTAAGCCCATCATGATTATTATTCTCCAAGTAATTATTTAGAAAATAATATTAAAGAGAAAATATGATCCTATTTTATTTACTTCCACTTTGATCTAAAAGACATTTCTCTAAAGAAGACACACAGATGTTCAACAGACATACGAAAGATTCTCAACATCACTAATCATCAGGGAAATGCAAATTTTTCTGATATATCACTTCACACCCATTATAACAGCTATTATAAAACTAGTCAATAAATAATGTGTTGGCGGTAATTTAGAGAAAAGGGAAACCTTTTGCACTTTGGTGAGACTACAAACTAGTGGAACCCCTTTAGGAAATAGTATAAAGATGCCTCAAAAAACTGAAGATGGATATACCATATAACCCAGCAATTCCACTTCTGGGTATTTATGAGGAAAAAAAAAAAGATGAGAATACTAATTCAAAAACATATATGCACCACCTATATTCATTGCATCATTATTTATAATAACCTTGATATAGAAGCAACTAAGGTGTCCATTGATAGACAAATGGATAAAGAATATGTGGAATAAAAAAAGAATATGTGGAATATATATGGAAATGGAATAGTACACAGAAATAAAAAGAATGAAATCTTGATATTTGTGACGTGAATGTATCTAGATGGTATTGTGCTAAGTGAAATAACTCAGGCAGAGAAAGATAAATACCATATGATTCCTCAAAACAAAAACAGACTCATAGAAACAGAAACCAAAAGGGGTGGTTACCAGAAGGGAGGGGGTGGCTGGATGTTGGAAAGGGTAAGGAGAATATAGTGAATATTTTGATACGAATGCACAATGACAGACGATTACTTGAATTGGGTGGTTATCACAATGTAAGGTATGGAAATGCCGGATTACTATATTGTACACTTGAAATCAACATAATGAATATAATATTGTATGCCAAATATACTTAAATATTTTAAATAAAACATTTTAATAAATTTAATATTTAAATAAAATTTAATAAAAATTTAATAAAATTTAAGATTTAAATAAAATATGTACTTTTCTAAAATTAAAATTTTCACATGTAAAAAATGACATTTTATGTTAAATTAAATGTTATGTAACATTAATGTTTACTATATTCATTTATTTTTTATAAAGGTAAAAAAAACTAATGAAAGCAAGCCACTGATATGAGAGTGATTAAAAATAAAGAAAGAAGACATGTTTTCATTTGTCAAGTAACTAGTAATTCAATATAGGGATATATTTTATCTATACATTTAATTCAAAATGGAAGATTACACTTCAAATTCCAAATTTAACTCTAAGCAAGAGGAGGCTTGTTTGTCACATTATCATCTCCAAATGTAAACTTGCAATTGTGAGGCACTATTTTTAAATTGTGAGAAAATAACGTGGGATGAAAGCACTATGTAACACAGACCAAATTCAGACATTATTCCTCAATTACACATCTAAAGACTGAATGATATTGATACTTTTGATAGTCACACACACAAAACAAGAGCAAAGAGGCTGCAATATAAATTCTTAAAAGAAGTAAAAGAATGGTCTTTGGAAATTTTGCTCAAAAAATTTAACAACATGAGACAAAATATCAAGAAATCCTATATAATCCAATCCTATATAATAAAAGGCTAATATGCAAATTGTCTCCTCAGGAGTTCGACTGACTGGGAGTATAACTGCTCGCTATAATGTGTGCTGACCACCAGGGAGTGGCGTGGAACGAAGGAAGGCCAAGCTAGCAGCCAGCAGCCGGGGGAAGAAAGGCCCCAATTGGCTCTGATCGCTGGCTAGGCCTACAGACCCTACCTGTGCACAAATATTGTGCACCGGGCCACTAGTATATAATAAAGAGGTAATATGCAAATTGACCATCACTCCAACACACAAGATGGCTGCCCCATGTGGACACAAGATGGCCACCACAAGATGGCCGGCAGGGGAGGGCAGTTAGGTGTGACCAGGCAAGCAGGAGAGAGCAGTTAGCAGGGACCAGGCTAGCAGGGGAGGGCAGTTAGGGGCAACCAGGCCTGCAGGGGAGGGAAGTTGGGAGCGACCAGGCCTGCAGGGGAGGGCATTTGGGGGCAACAAGGCCAGCAGGGGAGAGCAGTTGGGGGAAACCAGGCCTGCAGAGGAGGGCAGTTGGGGGGGACCAGGCCAACAGGGGAGGGCAGTTGCGGGGGACTAGTCCTGTAGTGGAGGGCATTTGGGGTCAACCAGGCCAGCAGGGGAGGGAAGTTGGGGGGGACTAGGCCAGTAGGGGAGGACAATTAGGGGCAATAGGGCCAGCAGGGGAGCAGTTAGGTGTCGATCAGGCTGGCAGGGGAGGTAAATGTCCATTACCCAAAAATACTCACTGTAAGCATGATCAGGCAGGCAGGCAGGCAGGCGAGCGGTTGGGAGTCAGCAGTCCTGGATTGTGAGAGGGATTTCCAACTGCCCATTTAGGCCTGATCCCACTGGGCCTAAACGGGCAGTTGGACATCCCTTGAGGGGTCCCAGATTGGAGAGGGTGCAGGCTGGGCTGAGGGACCCCCTCCCCCTGTGCATGAATTTCATGCACCAGTATAAAATAAGGATAAAAATATGTAACATTTATAATTATTTATAATTATTTATTCAGATTTATAAGTACATGACATTTTAATTTGATGCTGTTTATTCACATATCCATTGACTTCATAAAAAATTGTCATGTTGTAGCCATGATTAAATGTCACTAAAATCAGAAAGAGTAAATCTTTCAGTGTCTCTTTTTGTCCACTGTTTTTTACATCTGATTTAGGTATTTTGTTTATTATTTTAGTCCTAATAGAGAATATCTACTTGAGTTGATATTAGTTACTGCAAACAGTACATTACTGTAAAATTTACTAAATCATTCTTCACACTAAAAATTATGCTTTTTGTACCACTTTTTCATTTTAAATTGTTGTTTTTAAGTTTCATATCTATCTGAAACTCTATATGGAAAATATTATTTTATAAAGGACTAAGTATATACACATATTCTTTGTTTTATTTTCTATTAAAATTGCAAATAGAGTGATGCCAAGTTATTTAAATCACAGTAAATAGTCATTGGAATGCCCATTTCCTACATTTCTGTTTGTGTTTTTTTGATGTGAGTGTGTGTGTGTGTGTGTGTGTGTGTGTGTGTGTGTGTGTGTGTGTGTGTGTGTGTGTTTTAATGGAAGTAGCTAGGATTGAGATGTAATTGTGATAACTATGTTAAATATAGGGAGCCCCTAGACCATTGGCTCCCAAGCTTTTTTTGGCTATGCCCCACGTAAACATCTCTAAAATCCTGATGCCCCTCTGTGACATATAATTTTTATTATTCAAAAAGTGAACTCCTATTCACACAGAGGAAGTCTAAAAAGCCATCAACTTGGTCTAAACAAGTTTCCAAAGAACATGGCATCCATGAAAGAGAAAAATAAAAGAACAAAAGGATAGTTGAAGAACTGAGGAAGAAATCACTAAGAAATTGTTTAAAAAATAATAATATTAAGTGATATAAAAATAGCAAATAAAGTTTCAAAACATAATAGAGAACTGAAATGCATAAATATATCTCAATATATATTTATATACTGTATAGGAGGCCCCTAGAACCATAAGAAATGCAAAAAATTCACTGTTAATAACTCATCTCAAATTACCCCCCCCCCCTTAGAAGTCAAATTATCCCCCTGTGGGGCGTGTGCCCCATGTTGGGAACCACTGCCCTAGACAATGAAAAGAACTCCTGAGTTTAAGATTTATTTTTTTACTGCACAAGGAGGAAAAAAAGATCATGCTGTTAAGGACAATTGTTTTGTGTGAGATTTTTATTTTTTTTTTTGCTTTTGGTTTTTTAATTTTGTGTGTGTGTGAAATGTTCACTAATTTACTCTTCTAATAACATCTATTATTAATGTTATGTTCCCATTAAACAATACTGGTATTTCTAACTCTAAGTCAAATGTATGTGCCAATTAAATAAAAGACATCCTAGTTAATATGCACTTGTAGCCATAATCGTGTATCTTATTATTCCTCTAATATTTGATTCCTATTAATATGGCACAAAACAAAGTGCAATACACTATTTCAAAGAAAATACAAATGACAAATAATCTTGCTAAAAATATGTTGGTAGCGTGGCTGGCATGACTCAGTGGTTGAGCATAAATCTATGAACCAGGAATCATGGTTTGATTTCCAGTCAGGGTACATGCCCAGGTTGCAGGCTCAATCCCCAGTATGGGGCATAAATGAGGCAGTCAATCAATGATTCTTTTTCATCATTGATGTTTCTATCTCTCTCTCCCTCTTCCTTCCTCTCTGAAATCAATAAAAATATATTTAAAAAAATATGTTTGTATCACATTGAATAGGATAGATTAATTCTTGTCTCAAACAAATTTATACATAAAGGAAATATATTAGAGATAAGATAAAGGTATTAGAAATAAGTAATATATAAAATCTAATAAATTTTCTAGTCAGCAGAAAATTTATTTTCATAAGAGTGGGCTGGAAGAGGTTAATGGGGGAAAAGGAGGACCTATGTAATACTTTCAATAACAAAGATATTTTTGAAAGACTTACTATAGTTTGTTCAGAACTTGTATGATCACAGTAATATTTTTTCAATGATCAATAGCATCCGATTTGAATCACACTAACGTTTCCCTGTTTTTCTCCAGACTAAATATAAACAATTTGGTGTGTTAGCTATAATGTGACATTTTGCAAATATATATATCTTAAAGCAATACAACAAGCTGTCAAAACTAGAAAGACTATATATTTTTTCTTATGAAATCAAACTATATCTATGAAAAGTTGTTCATAGAATGCTTTCATTCTGTGGGCACTAAATCAGTTTTCTCAACTATATAGTTTGCTGGCACTAATAATAAAAATATAATAATAGTGGTTAATGATAACTTCCTACTAATAGAAACCAAGAAATAAGCGAATTCTCTCTTTTAAAATGTTTTTTCTTCAGTATTAATTTAAACAGACATTTGCCATGGCTGAGATCTACTTCAGCCTGACCATTGCTTATTGTTACAATCTGCAAAATACTTAAAAATTATACATTTCATATTTAAATAATAAAATTTAAAACACTTAAAAAAGAGAGTTACTGTGGGTGCTTGAAGGACATGTAGGATCAATATTTCCCATTAGGATTTTATGTGTGTGTGTGTGTGTGTGTGTGTGTGTGTGTGTGTGTGTGTGTGTGTTTGTGTGAAGAAATTCTAATGTAACAAATCCAGGTGCCATTTCACACCCTTTCACTCCTCACAAATAGGTCATTGGGGTGATTTGGGAATGATAAAATTTGATAGATATCTTAATGAAAAATACTTTTGCATTTAAGTTTTTGAAAATTGCAAAACAGCCCCAGCTGGTTTGGCTCAGTGGATAGAGCATTGGCCTGTGGACTAAAGGGTCCCGGGTTTGATTCCGGTTAAGGGCACATGCCTCGGTTTTGGGCTCAATCCCCAGTAGGGGGAGTGCAGGAGGCAGCTGATCAATGATTCTCTCTCATCATTGATGTTTTCCTCTCTTTCTCTCTCTCTCCCTTCCTCTCTGAAATCAATAAAAATATGTTTAGTAAAAGCAACAAAAGAAAATTGCAAAACATTACTTCCAACATAATTATAGCTATGTAAATATTAAAAAATAAAAGCAAACAAACAAAAATCCTCCAGCTCATTTAAGAACAGGAATGAAAATTATATAATTAACTAGAGGCCCAGTGCACGAATTTCAGTCCAGCCTGCACCCTCTCAAATTGGAGACCCCTTGAGGGATGTCCAACTGCCAGTTTAGGCCTGATCCCTGTGAGAACCAGCAGTCGGACATCCCTTTCACAATCTGGGACTGCTGGCTCCTAAGCGCTCACCTGCCTGCCTGCCTGATCTCCCCTAACCACTCTGCTACCTGCCTGATTGCCTCTAAGCCCTCTGCCTGATTGCCCCTAATTGCCTCTGCCTGCTGATCACCCCTAACTGCTCCCCTGCCAGCCTGGCTGCCCCCAACTGCCCTCCCCTGTTGGC
Organism: Eptesicus fuscus; assembly: GCF_027574615.1. Classification (NCBI taxonomy): domain Eukaryota; kingdom Metazoa; phylum Chordata; class Mammalia; order Chiroptera; family Vespertilionidae; genus Eptesicus; species Eptesicus fuscus. The sequence continues at coordinate 26,285,810 of NC_072480.1, forward strand.
CTGATTGCCCCTAACCCCCTGCCAGCCTTATTTTGCCCCTAACTGCCCTCCTTTGCTGGACTGATTGCCCCTAACTGCCTCTGCTTCGGCCCCCACCACCATGGTTTTGTCCGGAAGGAAGTCGGACGTCCAGAAGATGGTCAGTCGACCCAGTCTAATTAGCATCCTACCCTTTTATTAGTATAGGTAGATTATATAGGATAGGATTGCTTAAAAGGGGGGAAAAGCCTTTTTCAGCAGGAGGAGATGCTCTTTGCCGACAAAAATACATAATCCCTACATCTGGACTTATAGCCAGCCATATGCACTATACTGTCAAACCGGTTATTAAAAAATTGAACCACTATCTTCCACCTTACACCAAACAGAAGTTGCCCTTAAAAACCACCCTCAGCCCCCACTTTAGGTTCTGCCTGCTCAGTTCACACAGATTAGGTTCTGATTGGTCAGTTTCTATGCCAGTCAGAGTCAAAAGCTCCACCCCTAGACAGCCATTGGCTCCTTGCAGTTCACCCAGATTTGGTTCTGATTGGTCAGTTTCTATGCCAGTCAGCATCAAAAGCTCTGTCTCCTAGGCAGCCATTGGCTCTTCTGGGAAATCCAGAACGTCCTGCTGACAGCTGTCTTTATCTCTGGGCCTATCTCGGGACCTGATCCGCAGCCTCTGCAGTAGCTGCGGATCAGGCCCTGCCAATCTCTCTCTCCAGGCCTCACCAGCAGCTGCAGTTGCTGTGGATCAGGCCCTCCTCTCTCTCTCTGGGCCTATCTCTGGGCCTGATCCACAGTCGCCACAGCAGCAGCGAGGTCATTAGGCCTCCGGACTGGCCCCAGGCCAGAGGCTAACAACCTCACCGTGCCCGCCTCACCACGCCCACACCCCCGCCACCCTCGCGCCCGCCTGCTGCCAGCCTTGCTGGATAGGAGCCTGTGGGCCATGTGGGAAGGACCGAGAGGTGCTCCATGCACTTCCTGGTGACCGGTCATCTGTCTGGTCATTTAAGTCATGACAGCCCTAGGCTATTATTAGTATAGATTCTGGAGAGGGAGAAAAGTGAAGGGATTGGATGGTGCATTAGTTTTATTTGTAACTTAACAAATTAATAATATTTGGAGAAAAGAAGTGAAATATTTGCATCTATTAAGTTTGTATTGTATTGTTTTCTATGCAAGTCTGTGTCTAAACTTTTTTTATTTTTTTAATGTAATATTTTAGTAAAATTTTTCAAACTATAAACTGTGTATAATGCAAGAACTATCAATAGTAGGGGCATTATATTTTAATAAATAATTGAGCACTTACTATGTGACAGATATTTTACTAAATATTTTATTTGTATTATTTATTAATAATAAGATGAGGTAGGTATCATTATTGTCTACTTTTAACTGATAAAAATTTTGAGAGTTAGTTTAGGGGCTTCTCTACCTTGTTAACCGCTGTATCTCTGTCAGCTAAAATCACAGCCAGATTTTAGAAAACTAATTAAAACTAATTAGTACTAATAGCCCCAAACATTAAAAAAAAAAATGTATGTAGCAAGGCATAACTCTAGAGATGTAACAGCGAATAAAATTAAATTAAAGTCTCTTTTGTTAGATCTATTGTGGTGAATGAGACAGACAAAAGAACTATTGGTGAGAAGTGTCATGAAAAAAAAAAAAGATTCTAAAGGACAAAAAATGAATGAATAAATAAATAAATGAAAATGATTTGTGAAATATAGTATTTGGAGAGACAGTGCTCTTTGGGTATCTTGCAGTCTTGATGGTGTGCCAGACAGCAAACCCCTGACCACTAAGTTGTTTCTCATGTTTGTTTCCCAAGGGTGAGATGAGGTAATGTCTCCCTCCCTTAGATAAAGAACAGGCTTGCTAACTGATCACTATAAAGACAGTGATTCCTCAAATTCAGGGCTCGTCAGCTGGGATGGAAGCTTGCTGGTCATGTAGCATTTATCTGGGTTTACCATGTTGCTCCAGATACTTGGGGACTTGGAGAACCAATGCAAATATGCTAACACTTATGTTCCTTTCTGTGTTATCTATATATATAAAAGCCTAAGCTACCATTACAACCAGTCGACCAAAAGACCAGTGGCCCAGTTGCTATGATGTGCACTGACCACCAGGGGGAAGACACTCAACGCAGGAGTTGCCCCCTGGTGGTCAGTGCCCTCCCACAGCCAACCTCCCATAGCTGGACAACTTCCCGTGGTCCCTCCCCCCAGCTGGCCTGCCTCGATCAGCCCCAATGGAAACTGGGCAAGATGCCCCCAATTGGCCCTGATTGCCAGCCAGACTGAGCGACCCCACCCATGCATGAATTCGTGCACCGGGCCTCTAGTGAATAATAAAGACATTTGTTTCTTCCCTGAGAATCTAATGACCTGTTGGGGTCTATGAAACCATAGTTTGTAAGTAGGGTAAAATCAAATCTCAGAGAAAAACAAATAGCATGTGATCTCACTCATATGTGGAATCTAATGAACAAAATAAACTGATGAACAAAATGGAACCAGAGTCATGAATACATGGTACAGAGTGACAGTTGTCAGAAGAGAAGTGGGTGGGGTGGATGGGATGAAAGAAGGTGAAAAGAATAGCCAGAAAACATGCAGAGCCCATGTGTACAGACAACAATGTTGTGAGGGCAAAAGCGGGGAAAATGGGGGACATCTATAATAATGCCAACGATATATATATATTTTTAATCCCTGCTTAAAGAGTGCAACTCAAATTCTGTCACCAGGAGGATTTCCCATCACTACTATCCTTTAGAGCCACACTAGAATTTAAGTTACTTAAGGAATGAGGTATATCTCTTGAAACACTCCTTACAACTCTGCAAGTTTATTGCTGTATCAGGGAGTGCACTTTAAAATGTTATTCTATAAAATTTAAAATTAAAAAAATAAAGTATTATTCTAAATTTCTAATTGGACAGATTCCCAATTAGGTAATTAATTAACTGGACAAGTTTACAGTTAGGGATATATATATATACACATTTGTCTGGAGAAAGGGATAGTCTAATACAACTTTATACTGATTTATGGACTTTGGTTTATTGGCTGAATAGCCAGGGGTTTGGATATGAAAAGAAAAAAGAAATATCATCCAAAGATTCTATAATTTTATGGGAAAAGGCTTATATCTTGAAAGTGTAAATATTATTTTGTTATTGTCTATATTTGGAGATTAAGTGCTGTTTAAACAGATGTGTGCCAAATTGACAAGGAGTGGGTTGTGATGACTGTCCAATCTATCATTTATCTATCTATCTATCTATCTATCTATCTATCTATCTATCTATCATCTATTCATCTACATACACACACAGACACGTATGTATTGAACCTTGGCAGATACAGATTTTGATAGCAAAAGTGATTCCAGAAAAACAGATTCTTAAGGATGTGTTATTTTAAATTTTATGGATTTTGTTGAATTGGATTTCTAATCAGATTTGATTTAAAGACATTAATGTTACTGGTTGCAGCGATAAAGAGACCAACGATAATCCATAGTATAACTGATTGGCTATAGAAGATGAGGCTCATGTGAGCTTTTTGAAAGAGGGTCTAGAGGTCTGAGATGGAAAAATTCAAATGCATTTGAAACAGTATAGATGCTTTTCTGTTGGACTTTAAGAGGCAAACTATCATGTTGTGGCAAGGGCTACCAAGAATAATAGGCAGCCTCTTGGATTTGAAAACCTCGGAGCTACAACCACAAAAAATTAAAGTCTGCAAAGAATTTTTGAGCTTGAAAGAGAACAACAAGCCTCAAATGTGAAAAACATGGATCAGCTACCTCTTGTATGTTTCCTGACCCGGCATTGAACCTTCCACCTAGGTTGTGCGTGGACTGGGAATTGAACCTGCAACCTTTTGGTGTATGGAAGAATGATCCACCCAAAAGAGCCACCCTGCCAGGGCTCTTTATGTCTTTTCATTTTCTTGATAATGCTCTGTGAAGACTATTGAGAAAATCCACTTTATTTTACCTTAAATTATTGTGATCTATGTGTCATATATAAGAAAATGTTTAGTAACGAAAGTTACAAAAACTTAACCTTATCTTTTTTTCAACTCATGAGTTTAGCACTTATATTTAGATCATTGATCCATTTTGATTTGATTGTATATGGTGTGATGAGTGTCCAGTTTATCTTTTGATTTTTTCCCTCTTATTTATTTACTAGCGGCCCAGTGCACGAAATTCGTGCACATTAAAAGGGAATTAATTAGAGGAAATATTTTAATATTGCTATTTGCCCTTTCTCTATAATAGAAGTGTCAGAGATGAAGAAAAATTAGTAAAATGTATATGAAAATAATATGTAAAATTATTAATAAATAAACAATAACAACCTCACATCCCCTGGCCGGCACTGGGCAGGGGACACAGCCTCACGTCCCTGTCCTCCCTGCGCACTCAGCCCCGCCCACCCACGCCTGCCATGCATGCAGCCTCCTGCTGATTGGTTGTTATGGCATGAGGGCATCACGACTATTTGCATATTACCCTTTTATTAGTTTAGATGAATTATTTGTCAGTTGTCAGAGTTACATTTGTGGAGGACGCTATTTTATATTCTTTCCCCATTGAATGATATTGGCACCTGGTGGAAAATCAATAACCATAAATCTATGGGTTGGTTTCTAAGGTCTCCATTCATACCAATGATATATATGTTTATTCTTATGTCAGTGCCATACATACTTGGTTACTATAATTTTGTAATAGGTATGAAGTCAGGATGTGTAAGTACGCTAACTTTTTACTTCTGTCTTAAGCTTGTGTTGTACATTCTTACATGATTTAATTTTGCCCATATTTCCAGTCATTTGGGAAATATTATCTTGTGACTATTCTGTGGCAGATGCCATGCATGCATTATATGCCTAGGTTTTATTGAAATATTTAAGGAATGTAGTATTAGTGCCTCAGTAGAACTTCAGTTATTAGATCACTTTGCAAGTAGGTGACAGACTAAAATCTCACATTCTCTTGATGCCAAAACCCAGAGTTCTTCCCATTCTATCAAGATTTTTCTCTATCACATGATTTCTTTTCATTTATATGTTACATCAAATTTTGGTGTGTTGTCACTGAATTTAATAACTAAGTTTTATTCCTCCCTTAAATAAAATATTAGTAAGATTTGGAATCCATGCACAGACAAACACACAAAAGATGTCCTGATAGAATTTTTTAATAGGAGTGTAATTGACCTCTAACATTGTGTATCTTTAAGGTGTACAATAGGTTAATTTGATATATTTTTTAATATTATTGCCACTGTAGCATTATCTAACACCTTTATCATATTACATAATTATTTTTTGTATGTGGTGAGAATAACTCAGATCCATCTAGTTTGTTAGGAACTTTGAAGTTTATAATACAAAGTTGTTGACTATAATCACTATGCTGTGTATGAGATCTCCAAAGACATTTATATCTACTAGTGGCAAATTTGTACCCGTAAATATCTGCACAACTCCCTCAGCTCCAGCTCCTGGTCACTACAATTCTACTTTTTTTTTTTTTTACAAGTTTATCTTATTTTTAAGATTTCACTTAAGTGTTGTTATACAGTATTTGTCTTTGATATATCTCACTTAACATATGACCTGCTCTCAGGGGCCATTTATGCTGTTGCTCAGGGCAGAATTTTCTTCTTTGTCACAAATTAATAATATTCTATTGTGTGTATGTTTTCATATATTTTGTATATGACATATGCATATATATATATCTATATATCTATATCTATATCTACATCTATATATATATATATAAATATATTCTTCATCCATGCATCTGTTGATGGGCACTTAAATTGTTCTCATATCTTGGTTATCACAAATCATTAGTGTATATCAAATATTGATTTTACACTTTTGAAATTTTATTTAGCACTTATTGTGATCGGAGTTGTCAACATATTCACAAGCTATTTTTCTTAGCTATACGATTTCATCTTTTTTTTATGTAGCTGCACATTATGAAAAATGTGCCTTAAGCCTGGATATCTGATATTGCCTTTTAGAAGCAAAATTCTGTTAGGTGGAGTTTAAGTAGAAAGGTCTTGGCTCACATTGCATATTTAATTTCGCCCTGTACTCATACATTAGCAATTACTAGTAGCTTTTTTATTGTATTAAAAACTAAGATTTATCATCAAAGAGTTCATTTTTAAAAAGCATCAACATGTTATTACCTTAACTTTTTAAAATGACAGAACCATATAAGCAAGTGAAAATAGTAATTAATCAATATTTGTATTCCCACCAGAAGAAAGTACAGCTACTTTAATAATTAATGTTTATCATCACATTTTAGGAGTCAAAATTGAAAGGCTGAAAATCTGTGCAGTTATGTTCTGTAAATTGAATATCTTCCAGAATATCACAGTAAGAAACATGAAATCCTATAGATGTTTCAATACTACTTTATTATTCCACATACATAAGAGAATACCTACAATTTCCCAAATGAGATCATGAGAATAAGAAGCAATTATCCAAGCAGATGTATTTTAAACAATACATCTTTTGCAAAAGAGATGTTTTGAAGACCTACATTGAACTAACGTAAAATCTTAAGACAATCAAAGACTCAGGGGAGCTTGCTTAGAGAACACATTTCAGAAAAAAATTGTTGGCTCAGTTATGATGAAGCACATCTTGAGTTTTAATTTTGGATTAGGATTTAGACTTAGATCAGACTGTTACTGCAAAAATCACCCACTGAGTGAATACTACTCTGTGTGCTCCACAATCACCACCAACCCACAAAGTGTGAAAAGGCACATTTTTTTTAGATTATTGAACTTTCATTTTTTCACACCTCCTTCACATGCAGCTGGAGTGGCTTAAAGTCTCAGTAATAAGCTTGATTCATTGCTGCTGCTATGAAGACTTGGTTTTTATACATTTAGATTTTAACTAACAGAGATAAAACGTATTAAGAGTTTGTACAATTTAGTATTATTGACCATTTATTTTTATTTTTTTAAAACATTTGCTTTATTGACTGATTTTAGAGAGAGAGGAAAGAAGAGAGAGAGAGAGAGAGAGAGAGAGAGAGAGAGAGAGAGAGAGAGAGAGAGACATTGATTTGAGGTTCCACTTATTTATGCATTCATTGGTTGCTTCTTATATGTGCCTTGACTGGGGATAAAATCCACAGCCTTGGAGTATTGAGAAGACACCCTAACCAACTGAGTAACCCAGCCAGGGTTGTCCTTTTAAATATTTATTTTTATTAAGATGTTTTTAGTTGGAAGTGAGAATGTTCAAGCAATACATTATTGTAGATACTATTTAAGTGTGTGTGTGTGTGTGTGTGTGTGTGTGTGTGTGTGTGTATCCCTGACCATTTTAAATTCAATCCTATATAATAAAAGCTAATATGCTAGATGTCCCATCGTCTGGTTGTCCATTCAACCAATCAAAGCATAATATGCTAATGATATGCTAAGGTTGCTCAATTGCTTGCTATGATGTGCACTGATCACCAGGGGGCAGATGCTCTGACCAGTAGGTTAGCTTGCTGCTGGGGTCTGGCCGATTGGGACTGAGTAAGACAGGCCAGACATGCTCAGGAGCCTTCCTGTGGTCTCTCCCCGGCCAGCCAACTTCTTGCATCCCTCCCTGGCCCCGATCATGCACGGGTAGGGTCTCTCAGCCTGGCCTGTGCCCTCTCATAATCCAGGACCTCTCAGGGGATGTTGGAGAGCCAGTTTTGGCCCAACAGGGAAAGATTGGTCACTATGATGTGCACTGACCACAAGGGGGCAGATGCTCAATGCAAGAGCTGCCCCCTGGTGGTCAGTGAGCTCCCACAGGGGGAGCACCACTCAGCCAGAAGCCAGGCTTATGTCTGGTGAGCGCAGCTGCAGTGGCGGGAGCCTCTCTAGCCTCTGAGGCAGTGCTAAGGATATCCGACTGCCAGCTTAGGCCATTGGACCTAAGCCATCAGTTGGACATTCCCCAAGGGCTCCTGGACTGCGAAAGGGCACAAGCTGGGCTGAGGCCCCCCCTCCCCTAAGTGCACAAATTTTGTGCACTGGGCCTCTAGTATGTTACGTAAATATAAAGAGTTCTATATTGTATTATATATAATCTATGTATTACATGTAATAATTTTATCTATATATACATATATGTATGTATCAATGCCATATATATATAATTAATCCTCCCATGTTATTGAATTAAGTTAAATTTAAATTTTGTAGTGAATGAAGTATGAACCCTATATGTTAATTCTTACCCATCAGCCACAAGTATATATCTGGTGATATAGATAGAAACATATGAATTAAATTCAGTTAAGAACAAAAATAATATTTTTTTCTTTTGTATCACAAACCTGCAAAGTGTATTTGTCAAGGTTAAGATTGAATAGAATAATCAAGGTACAAAATTAATGATTTTATTTTTCTCTTCCCTAAATGCACTTTCTAATATGAAGATTTTATGTCTTCGGGAGGCATTCATAATTTATCTTCTACAAATCATTGTGACTACAGATTTTCCTAGCTAACAATTTCATTTAAAGATTAAATTTTCACTCCTGCTTTAGTACCTATTTCCAAATATTGAAATAAAACTATGCTGAGCTCAATTACATTAGGATATTTTCTGTAATCTATATGTAACTTCTACTATGTATATTGAATATGAATTACCTTACACGTACCTTCATGTATTGAAGTGTGTTGTAGTCACCCCACAAGGATGGGATAAAACACCACATGCAAAATTGGGTTCAAATGTCAGAACTGATGATGCCATACATGTACCAAGAAGGTATGAAGAGGAAATTTTATTGACACATGAGATCTCTTGGGAAGAGTAGGGCAGGCACTTAAGCTGGTCTGAAAATGATAAGAGAGATCAGAGAGGGACTACTGGATTTGGTTTTTATTATAGAGGGCCAGCTGATCTGAGAGTTAGAGCATGGGTAGGGTTTTACATAGTTTTAACTTCCCATTGATGCCAAAGAAGGTGCAAAAGAGGGGGGAAGGGATAGGTTGGGGTTTGAAGTCTGTAAGCAGTCAAACATCATAAATGGAGTCAGCCTATTGCACTGTGATATAAATAATCTATCTGCAGTAAATTATAATTTACCAAAACCAGAAAGCTCATTTTTATTTAACTATAAAGAACATTATCTAAAAGTTATTTATTCAAAATAACTATATACTTTTTATAATGAGTGTTATAGGATACTTTATGGATTCCATGCATCATATTTTAAGCAAATTTAGTCAAAAAACTGTCTATCACTATAAGACTCTTTTTAACATAGACAATATGTCTGTCTTGTTCACTGCCAGTTTGCTTGGCATTTTCCAATTTTCTTAAGCATCTCTGAATTCCATCTTTAAGAAATAAAATTTCATTATTCCAGTTTTTACAGGTTATCACCATCAAATGGATTTTCACTCTTATCTATGTGACTTCCTTTCAAAACAGACAGTAACACCATTTTCTCTTCAACCTAAAATTATTTTTCCTGTCTTTTCATGTCTTTCATCGACCTTATCATAGGATAAAAAAAATCGCTTGACTTGATGGATATTCACAGTGATGTTTCTGCTTCTTCACTATATGCCAAACATATATTCTAGGCAGTGCAATAAAGGAAACATAAAAACATAAATGTTACACAATATATCAGGATTACATTTCTTTAATCATTACTTTTTTCTTTTTTAATGTTCAAAAGATATTATATGTAGCATGGCTTTTTAAAATCCCCCTTAATTAGGCTGTCAAAATTTAGATTGTAGAATTGTTATTTTTATAAACCCATAAAAACTATTATAATTTTAATGAATCTGAAGAAATTATTTATAATTACATTAACTGTTAAATTAGTTAAAACTCTCAAAAGACACACTCAGGTAATTATAGCATACTCTTATTGTTTGCATTGTATGTATACATTTCTTAGACATACTTATTTCATAACTCATATATCTATACATATTTCAGGGGGAAAAACATCAAGGACATATCTTTCTTTGGATACTGTATTATTAATGATATTAATTCTAAAATTTTTCTATTAATTTCATCTGAATTGTCTTTAATTAGTATGAGAGAAGTAATGTTTGGAGTAGGAACAGGTGTCATTGAATGCCATCTGTTTCTTTGCTCAGGGAGAAGAGTAATGGACTAGACATGGAAGAGACCAAAATAAGCCAGTGAAGACTTATGGTTTTCTAATCAAGGGGGTTTCAGGACATTATTCTGTTTGAAAGCTGTGAAAGGATAGCACAGGAAGGAAAACCCTAAATGTATATGTAGAGAAAGTAGATTGCATGGCTATTTGAGATTGGAGGGAAGAATACTTGTTAAGGTTATTGGATTGGTTTTGGGTTCTATCAACCAATGTATTAGATCAGCCTACTGCAGATCAATTATTTAGTAATCAGAATCACAACAGAAAAATTCTCAGTATCATATATGCCAATTGGAAGGTACCTCATTCATCCTTTCCATTTCACTCCAATCCACCTAAAGAGAAGGTCTAAAAGATATATCGGGTGAAAGGATCTGATGTCAAACCAAATGTATATTTTAATAACTTGTTAGATTTTTTGCTATCATGAGAATTGGTGGTTTTAAGAGGATAATAATTTATAGAAAAAGATGAAGACAGAACAAATGTTTTTACTGTTCCTATTTTAAATGGGAAAATTTAGGAAATTTTGACTTTAAAACTAAGTGTCTTGTGCCTGCAGAAACTATTAAAGTAGATATTTAGGGATTTTTCTTCCAACAACATACTTTCTTTCACTTCAATTTGCCCATTCCATCAATATATTGTCTCAGTAGTTAATGGCTTCACATGCAAAATTTATACTGTGACTTAAGTTGATTAGTCCAGGGATAAGCATTTTATGAGAGAGTTGGGACATTCATTTGTTGTACTTGGACTTTTGAAATATGGGTACTATAGTACCTTTTTCAGTGTCCTTATGCAGTATATAATTCAAGAGTGGTTCACAATTACTTTTTGACATGTACTCAGAATCAAATCTAAAATAAATGAAAGCAGAGATTAAAATTTAGAGATGTGCACACTATATAATAAAAGGCTAATATACAAATCTACCAGTGAAACGACCTGTCGCTGTGATGCACACTGACCACTAGGGGGCAGACGCTCAATGCAGGAGCTGCCACCTGGTAGTCAGTGCACTCCCACAGGGGGAGTGCTGCTCAGTCAGAAGCCCTGAGACGAGCTCATGGCTGGCAAGTGCAGAGGTGGCAGGAGCCTCTCCGACGTCGCAGCAGCACTATGGATGTCCAACTGATGGCTTAGGCCTGCTCCCTACGGGAAATGGACTTAAGCCATCAGTCGGACATCCCCTGAGGGCTCCCGGACCGCGAGAGGGCACAGGCTGCGCTGAGGGACCTCCCCGCTGAATGCATGAATTTCATGCACCAGGCCTCTAGTAATATAATAATACCAAAAAACAGAGATATGTGTTGAGAGCTGGGGAAGGGAGGGTAAGGACAATTCAACCAGATCTATTCAGTGGGAAGTTGAGAAGGCAGTATTTTGTCCAAATCTTAAAGGATGCATACGTTTTTGCTAAGGGCACAAGAAAGGGTAGAGATACTACTACTTGCCAATATAAAAAAAGGTTGACAAAAACTGTATATTTATAATTAGTTAGTATTTCTGGATCAAGAAATGTATCAAAGAAGTAACAAAAATTAAAGCCAGACATCTATGACTGGCCTGTAAAAAAAAAAAAATCATGGCATTTACATTGAAATATTGCACATACAAAATAGTATCTTACTGTCAGGGATTGTAAAATAGTGAAAATAGACAGGGAGACTAGAAATGAGGCTTTTGAAATATTCTAGAAAGAGATAATATTCCTTTAAATAAGAAAATAGGACAACTTTAATAGTGCAAACAATAAAAATAAAGTAAAATAAAAATAAATAACAAGAGAGTGACTTGGGGATAGAGAGGAAGATGGAATATTAAAAACAATTAGAAAGTTATTATTGGGAGGACTTATTACTTGTTCATGTGTGTAAATTAGGGTATAAGACAACATACTTGGCATAATACTCACAAATTTGATTCTAAAATTGTACAAAAGCATGTCGTGTCCATTCATGTGTTTAGTGTTGCATACCCTGAAGTAAGGTTTTCTAGAGCCTCCAGGTGGGATGTAATATATTCATCCCATGTTCATAATATTTGAGTTATCAATTTATAATAGCTCAAATGTCAAGAGTGTTGCCACATTGACATTCATAGGTTGACAGTCCTTTATAGTGGGAAGATGTCCTATGCATTACAGGATGTTTATTTAGTGACATCCCTGGCCTGGACACCATAGATGCCAGTAGCTCCCCCTTTTTAGTTGTGACAACCAAAAAATGTCTATAAACATTGCCATATTTCCTCAGACATTGCAAAATGTCCCCAGTGGGGAGAGAGAAAAGTGTTTCTTGTTTGTAACCACAGAGCTAGAGTAACAGCATAATTCATAGGCATGTGGGTATTGCCATGTGGTGACTAGAAAATAAAGTGCAAGACATAACTCCAAAAGGAATAGCATTGAATGGTAAACTATGTTTTAATCAGTCCAAGCTACTATAATAGAACTAGAGGCTTGGTGCACAAATTTGTGCATGGGTGGGTCCCTCGGCCTAGCCGATTGCGGGGCTGATTGGGTCTGGCCGGCTGGGGGGAGGGACAGCAGGAGGTTGGCTGGCCACAGAAGGTTGGCTGTGGGAGCACACTGCATTGAGCATCTTCCCCTTGGAGGTCAGAGCATGTCATAGCTACCGGCCGGTCATCTGGTCATCTGGTAGCAATGGTTGCTTAGGCTTTTATATATATAGATTCATAAACTAGGCAGCTTATCAACAGCATATATTTATTGCTCACATTCTGTAGGCTAGAAGTTCCAGGTCAGGATGATTGGGTTCTCATGAGGTCTGGGTTGCTGACTTCTCCTTGTATCCTTATATGAGAAAAGGACAAGGGAGGTATCTGGAGTCTCTTTTGTAAAAGCACTAACCCCATTCATGAGGGCTTCACCTTATGAGACAATCACCTCTAAAAAGCCCTGAGGCAGAATAGAAAGAAGCTAGGAAAATTCCTGGGCAAGTGGAATGGGGAAACTGAGACAAGAAAATTAAACAAGGCCAAACAATTTGAATAACTTACATCCAGTTGGTGAATCAAAAGACCTTATTGCCCCTAACCAAGGACAATTGAGAGCAAAAGGTTTATACTTCTCCCTAATAAAAGAATACACAGCTTAAATCACCCTGGTCAGGTAAAATTAAAAAACAGAGTCCTGCCTTAGCTATTTTGGCTCAGTGGATAGAGCATCAGCCTGCAGACTGAAGGGTCCTGGGTTTGATTCCAGTCAGGGGCACATACCTCAGTTGCAGGCTTGATCCCTGGCCCTGGTTGAGGCTCGTGTGGGAGACAACCAATTGATGTGTCTCTCTCACATCTATGTTTCTCTCTCTCTCTCTGTCTCTCTCCCTTCCTTCCACTCTTTAAAAATCAGTGGAAAAATATCCTCAGGTGAGGATTAACAAGAAGGAAAAAAAAAAAAGAAGAAGAACAGAGATCCACCTAATGCCATTTGTGCTGACTAAATCCAAGAACAGATGAAGTCAGCGGAACAAAAAAAAAAAAAAAATTAAAAAAAAAATTAGAGCCAGACATACCCAAGATAACAGTAAAACAGACCAAAGAATAACCCCAGAATCCCCTGTATGCTACTTTAATGCATCAGGATATTAAAAATGGACCTGGAAATATTCTCCTAAAACTCTCCCCTAAAATTATTGCTAACAGAAAACACACACACACACACACACACACACACACACACACACACACAAAAACACAAGACCCTCAATTCAAAGACTACCATCAATCTAGAGCATACCCAGTCCCCTTCTCAGACATGAACTTCTTAATTCCTTCTCAATTCTATGTGTTCCTATGAGACTTGGAACCAGAGGAGCAGTAGGCAGTGGCAGCTCGCCACAGGCTTACTCCTTGATCCTATCTCTAAAGCCCTCTTTTCTCTTACTTTCCAGTGAGCTAAAAGCAACCCTGCCTTGACTTACCTCTTTACTGTGACTTTCCTAGAGAGCCAAAGCAGAGTAACAGCTAGGTTCTCTCCTGTTGCTTCTTATCCTCTAAGTCCTTCCTTTGTTTTGCAGTTCCCAGCTTAATATAAATGTACTCTCAAAATCAACTGGATCCATATTGAGAAATCTTCCCTACACAAAGTCAAATAACCCATACATCATTACAGGCCAGACTGAGGCAAAGTCAGTCTGGGTCTGTCCCTGTCTTGTAACAGCCCCGCCTCTAAATACCATTATTTTAGGAAATAGGTTTCAACATATGAATTTGCAGGGAGGAGGGAGTAAGTGGGGTGAAAACAATGAAAATGTAATACAGGGGGGAAAAATCTGAAAGGTGACTGAAAAGGCACAAATAGTCAAGTATGAGACAGTTGAAGACAAAGAAATAACACAAGAACCAAAGGTGAAGAGTCTGCCAGAGATGGAGAATAAATTATATAAGTGTTAAGTTAGATATGACTCTTTTAAAAAACCTTTCTAATAGAAGTGTAATTTAAAAAGTGTTATCTTATATAATAAAAGCCTACTATGCTAAGTGTCCAGTCGACCAGTCAGCCGTTCAACCAATCAAAGTGTAATATGCTAATGAATGCTAAGGCCGCTCAACCACTTACTATGATGTGCACTGACCACCAGGGGGCAGTCACTCCACAAGTAGGTTAACTTGCTGCTGGGGTCTGACCAATCAGACTGAATGAGATGCCATGGAGCCCTCCCGCGGTCCCTCCTTGGCTGGCCAACCTCCTGTGTCCCTCCCCGGCTCCGATCATGCACTGGGCCTCTAGTACTCATATCTTTTAGTCTCTAGACATGTTGCTGAGATTTCAGGCACAGAAGTAACCACAATTGCATAGGGGGATATTTTTTTCCAAGAATCCTATCATGATTTTTACAGCATTGAAATGCTTAATTTATAATATTTAGATTCTATTAGTGACATTACTAAATTTTAAAATGTCTTCCTTGTAAGAAGAATAGTACTGGTTAGTAGCATCCTCATAAATAAATGGGAAGAAGTCATAAACAGCTTTGATGAATATTTAGATAGTGTATAAAAATAAATGTGTTCTTGTTTTAATGGTGAGTTAGCTTTTCAAGAGCAGATAAATACAATCAAAGAATACAAATTAGAAATATTTCAGGTATCAATCATAAGTTATAAAAGACATACCTTTGAATATTTATATTTCATTAAGTAGAATTGATACAAGTGCATCTCAGAAATCTAGAAATATTTTACTATAAACATAAT
The DNA here is from genome assembly GCF_027574615.1 of Eptesicus fuscus. NCBI lineage: Eukaryota > Metazoa > Chordata > Mammalia > Chiroptera > Vespertilionidae > Eptesicus > Eptesicus fuscus. The sequence goes on from NC_072480.1 coordinate 26,301,239, forward strand.
GTTACATTAAGGAATACTTGAACGTGAATTTTTATACTATATTTAAAAGAATCAATTTCATTGTTTTAAGATAATGATATAAAATTTTTTTTCTGGATGAACTAACAGAAAAAGACAAACCTGTATTTATACAACTTTAGCTCCTCTGTTTGTAGGGGAGAATGAGGGAGAGTACAAAAGAAATTGTAATAAAATAATGTTCTCTGATTTGGAAAAGGGCTAACCACTAAAGGGCTTGGAATTTGTCTGTTTATTTGGCATCAACCAGGGCATGAATCAAAGCTTATCCTCTTTAATTTTACCTTGAACACTCACTGTTGGATATTGAAATTTGTTTCTATTCTAAATGTTCTAATTCTCCACACATTTGGCTTTATTCTATTGTTAGTGTTCATAGTGATTGGGGAAAATATATTATGCAAAATTATACACATTCTCCCAATGAAATATGTAACTATCTCATGTGAAAATGTGTCTGTTTATATTTGTGGCAAATAATCTGTCATTTTAATTATACTTTGCTTTTGAAGGGAAAAAGCTATACTTTTAGTGTAGTTTATAAATATTTCAGAACATTAAATAGGCTCCAAGCATAATTTAAATACTGTGTAGAATAAAGTCATAGTATATAATTTAGCTTCTGGACTAAAATTGATTTATATTTATTGGACATCTAATGGCCCTTAACACCAAATGAGAAGTTTACTCTCTTATATCCAGCTTTACTGTACTGACATAATACAGATAACTTTTTCTTAATAACTGGGGGAAGTGGGGAATTGTATTGATATAGGAAAATATAGATATAGGAAATTTAAATCGTGAAAAAGCCCAAAGAAGTTAAGATTGGGATATTAATTAGACTGGATGAGTATAATAAATTGGGGTGAGTAAGGAATTACCTATGGCGGATACTTAGCTCCTAGAGAAAATGAAATGGAGAATATGAGTGTCAATGTATAAGAATGACTATTTCACTCCACATGCAAGTACTTAGGTATATGAAAATGATTAAAGAAATAGATTTTATGTTCTTTTTCAATTTTTATTCTGGTTATGGAGAACTTTTACATCTTAACTAACCATCTTAAGCTTTTTCTCTTCAGATCCTTTGTCTATTATACACCTTTTCCTTTGTAAATATTGGTATTTTTATTACCTTTTTTGAAAACCGGTAATTTATGTAGTCAGTTGAAGAAAAAATGAAGATTTCAAATGAGGATAATCTACATAAGCAAGAAATAGCATAAGAAATGGGTATCGTGTACAAATTGGATACTGATGGCATTGGTCTGATGCAGGAGGTTAACAGGTATATTAAAACATTTCTCTCAGAAACTTCAAAGTATTGAGTTCCTTTTCAGAAAAATAATGGCTATATGGCACAAAACTATAAAACTAAACTTACTGGTTAAAAAAAGAATAGTCCACAATGAAACAATTTAAATATCTAACCATTTTCCCAAAGATATGTGCAGATAATTTTTACAGAGAATTCATCATAAGAATAGAAAAATAGCTAAAGATTTACATTAGAGAATAAATAAAAATACTTTATGTAATTGCTTCCATAATCTATTCATATTAAAATTATGAACATGGGAATTCATAGTAAATTCATAGTAAAATTCAATATGAATAATATTGCTTAAGTTTGCAAGTTTATACAAGCTATACATAAAAAGTGAATCATGTTTTACAACGATATTTCATAGCAATGAAATGTTAATTGTATGGAGGTATAGTTGTTTTGTTGTGGGTAGTTTGGGTTCAGTCCTTTGTCATTTATTTATTTCACAAATAAATAAGCTGACTAAATAGACTGTTTTGTTTTTAAACAAACAAACAAAAGAATGAACATTGATAGAGAAGGAAATTATTGGATGGGAAGGATAATATTTGGTGAATTTTTCCAGATGAGTCGGTTGGTATTAGAGCTATAAAATATTTTAGAATACAAAAAGTGATCTAAGAAAGATGGTTCAGTGGTAGGCAAAGTGGTTTGGAAAAGAGGAAATTATAAACTGAGAATCTTGTTAAAGACATGACTACTGCTATAATTCAAGGTAAAGATTATTAAGGCCTAGAATAGTGTTGTAAACTTATAACTGCCACCTAAACATACATCCTCAACCTAATTTTTGGAACCCATAAATTTTACCTCATATAACTAACAAACAAACAAAAAAGAGTTAAAATTTTAAAAAATTAATAAAAATTTGCAAATGGTTAAGGATCTTCATATATGGAGATTATCCCGAACTATCTGAGTGGACCCTAAAGGCAATAAAAAATGTCCTTATAAGAGAGAGGTAGGAGGAAATTTCACAGTAAGAAGAGAAGAAGGCAATGTGATCATAGAGGCAGAGAATGAAGAGGCGTTTACAAACCCAGAAATGCCATTAACATCTAGTATCCAGAAGCAAGGAGTGATTCTCCCCTAGCACCTCTAAGGAGACCATATCCCTGGAGACATCTTGATTTTGGCACAGTAAAACTTATTTTGGTCTTATGGTGTCCAGATTGTGAGACTAAGTCGCTAATGTTTAAGCTACTGTGTGTTAATTTCTTAAAGTCATCTTAAGAACCTAATACCAAAGGTTTGTTATTTAATTGCTTATTCAGAAACAGTGTTCACAATCTCTATGGCAACTATGGCATTAAGGTAATATTAAAGCATTTAAGAGCAGACACCTTGAAATATATCAGATATTTTTCAATTCCAACACAACCTATCTTTGCAACTGGGGCAGGTTAGTTTCCTCTCTTGTACAATGGAGATACTAATCCAAAACTCATAAAATTATCATTTAAAAGTAAATAAAGCCTGGCTGGTGTGGCTCAGTGGTTGAGCATTGACCTATGAACCAGGAAGTTATGGTTTGATTCCCAGTCAGGGCATATGCCTGGGTTGTGGCAAGATCCCCAGTGTGGGGCGTGCAGGAGGCAGCCAATCAATTATTCTCTCTCAGCATTGATCTCTCTCTCCCACTCCCTTCCTTTCTGAAATCAATCAATATATATGTATATATTTTAAGGTAAATAAGAAAGCATATGTGATATACTTTGTAGAGTAAAAATGTACCCTATAGTAATATAAATATTATATTGTTTTATATCTTTTCTAACTTTTCCACTCTTAACCTCACTAAACAAAACTGCCATGTTGATCACTTTATTCCATGTACTTATCACATAGCTGATGCTCAATGCATCATTTTGGAGTAGATAAGTGAATAGTAGGATGGAAAAATAGGAAAAATAATAATTTTCCCCACAATTTGGTTACTAACTAATATGAGTTGAAAGATAAATATGCTTTTTCCATTTTGTTTTACACCAAAATGTCATTTTTAAATTGCATTTAGAAACAAAAATAAAATAACAGTAACAACAAAAACTAAATGATTTAGAATTACCCATAAGGAAAATTAAAACTGAGTACTTCTGATTCAATTAGTTTATTAACTGGTGAAAATCTAAGGTGAGAGGTAGAACACTACCCAAATAGAGGGCCTGATACCAAATTTAAATAAAATAATTTTGGTCATTTAAGAAATATAGAAATAGTTATAAAAATAAAAACAAAAATCATATTGCCTTTAGATGGCACTTCAAATGATATTTTGCTCTGTTTATAATGATTACATTTGTTTCTGGAAAATTACCAGATGCTCATAACATTAAGGTCAATTCAATGTTTATTCTGTGTTGAGGAGGCCATGCATCAGTTCCAATTTTCTACATTCTTTCCTTCAGCATTCCCTTGCACTTGATAAATGTTCTATCTACTGTTAGATTACTAATTAGTAAATGTTTTGCCAACAGTGTACATAGCACGTGTTCACACAGTTGAGATATCCTGGCGGCTCTCTTAAGCACATTCCCAACATATACTCCAGCACACAGGCTTCAAGCATGCACATTCTCTCCATTATTATGTACCTGTTCAGGATATTTTACTTCAGATTTACAGATGAAGTGATGAAACACTGCCTTTACTTTTTCTACCACCCATCTACATAGTACTGTGCAGTAAGTGTTATTTTATAATCTGGTTGAAAATGTTTTAAGATCAAATACAACTATTATGAGCTGTGTTATAAGCAAAAACCGATATGTATCACAAGCTAAAGTGAAGGGAATGAAGACGACAACTCTACTATATTTCAAAAAATTCAGACAGTTATTTGATAACTACCTTTATCATCACCATATTTCTTTGCTTTATTCTCATACCCAATTTTTCATATGCACTGTGACGTGTATCTCCTGCTTTGAAGGGGCAAACATAGATAGAAATGAATATCTAAAAACAACCATTTTAATAGTCATATTAATTTATATTCAAATATTACACATTAGAATTATTTATAGTTAGATTAGCCTTCCAAAGAAAGATAATCATATGCTGTCTTACAATATATCTAAGTCTACATAAAAAATTACAGTCCCTATAGAAATTTTTTTGTAAATTATGATTCACAGAAAAGCTACAATCAACAGTGTCCATAATAAGAACTCATTGTAGCTTTACCGGAAGCTATTAAATTCTTGTAAAATAAAAATTCAGCCAGGAATTATCAGGATAAAATACTTCAGAAACTAGATTGCTAATAATGAACTGCTTAATTCATAAAGCATGTACAGCATTAGAATTTTTGTGGCAAATTTCTACTAGGGAAATTGTATACTAAACTACTTCTTTCAGCCAGTCAAAATGAGAACTTTTAACACCAAAGTAAATTTCTTTATGTGACTTCAACCTCATTTTTAAATCTGCTTGAGTCATTTGTTTAAACTAAAATAAAGTAATTTGAAAAGAATGTTGTCACAAGATCAATATCTTTGGAACTACTGTTTGGCTGTGATTGAGCATTTTTCAGAGAATCAGAGCCCATTATCTGGTGATGGGATGTCAGATCCACAGACAATTACTTTCAGGTTTAAGCAACATTCACAATAATTTCTACTGTTGTTGCTCATTAAATATTACATTATTATTTTTGACACGTGAAACACTTAATATATCTTCATTGGATTATTTATAGAAATATGTATCCTTAATTAATTTCCATGCTCAATTTTATAAAATCCCATGCATTGAAGTCTTTATGAGTTATATAATAAGAGAATCATCAATATAAAATATTTATTTAGCACCAATCACATGAAGAATTCATAATATAGATTAGAGAAAAACAGTTTGTAATACTTAAGTCTCTTTTATCACTACCTTATTCCAAGGGAATAAATCTCATGTAAATTTTCAGTGAACATTATTATCATCAAGTCTACTTTCTGACTCAGTTTTGTGTCACTCTGATTCTCCTTGAAAATGCTCATTGGAGTGGCAATGTTATGTCCAGATATCTCTATTTCTATAATGTATATTTAGCCTACAATCCTAACCCTAACTGTTCTTGGACTAGAATAGCATTTTTATGGGTTTGATGATAGTCACTTTAATCTCTTTTTTCTCTGCTTCAGGATTTTCACTAATTTTCTTGGTCATGTCCTTTTAGATCCTGGTATATCTTTTCATTATGTCCTCTTTCCCTCTGAATCATCTAGAATTTTCACTCCATTATATAAACAAAAATCCCACTCTCATTTTCTTCATAGAAAATTGTTTTCCCCTTCCTTGCTTACTGGGCTCTCTGCCATTGATTTTCTTTAGACTTGTCAAAGAAAAGCTGCTCTTTTTCCCATATTCTACTTAATAAAGGGCCAAGAGATAGAATTAGATTACTATTATTTGCATACCACTACTTCTCAATTCACATCGAATAAACTCTAGCCCTTTGGGGACTTTATGCAATCTTATTCCATCCCTTTCACTATGTGTTGTCCTTGACATCTTTTAACTCCCAATGTCATTTCTCTTACATTCTTTGAGAAGATAGGTAAAAAGGATTTAAGTTTTATTTCTTATCACTAAGTATATATTACCAAAGATCATTTTAAAATCCAATATACTAATTAAGTGTAAAGGCAGAAGTTCCCAGGCTTCATTAAATATAGTTCTTTTCACTTTTACTCTATAGCACTGATCACACCCTGTGTACTGTTTCAACTCAAACAATTATAGAACTTTGAAAATACTAACATCTATTAGCTAAACATTTAATATAATTTCTTGTCTTTTAATGGTTTTCTTTCTTCACATCTGAAAACAACTGTTCTTTAACCTTCTCAAAGCCTCCATTTTCTTTCTCATACTTGCCAGTAAGTATCCAAACACCTCTTCTTATGCTTATATAAGGTCTAAATATCATGTACCTAATATGCAAACACATTCATTAAGTTTTACATAAAAGAATGGGAGAAACAAAGTCAAGGAAGACAGAGATTTCTAACATGTGGTATTCATGTGATCATGAGCAGATTGGGAGAGACTATTTTGTTGAGAAGTAAATTGATAAAGTTGATATATGTGATAGGCCAGATAATGTAAAGAAACAGAAAAAGTATTTCAGGCATGTGTTTCATAAAGGGTATTGGTCAAAATGTTTTGACGAGCTAAAAGAACAAAAACATTTTATGGTGGATGCTGAAGGAGTAGATGTTGGAGACCGGGTGTAAGCTGACAGAGTCCTTGCACCTGAAGGGACCGACAAGAATTAGTCCCTTCCCACGCAGTGTCCCCTGACTTGTTTTGATCTAACTTGTTTTGATGGCACATTCCTATTGTCAGCAGATGAGTAGAATAGAGAGACCTTTCATAGTTTATCAAAAATCTGTAAATATTTACCGAGAACTTGGCCTCCTGCTTTATCTTAGAGATTAAGAAGAACAGAGAGTACATTCCTCTTTGTTGACCTCCTATTCAACATTTGTGTATAAAATACATTACAGGTTAATAAAGCTAGCCGCAGTAGCTCGACGGCTTGCAGAGTTGCAGTTGGTCGATGACTACCTGCAGACTCCTCCTGACCCCGCTGTCCTGTCTTTCTTTCTTTTCTCAATTCCCACCTCCCTACCTCAGCCCTGTTCAACCTGTCAGGCTGGTCCCTGACAAGTAGACAAAAGAGGAATAATGTTTTATCAGGAGGTTGCTTGTACCTTTCAGCTGGAGCTCATCAGTCCATACTGACTACTTAACTAGGAGCACTGACCTTTCCAGGACTTGAACCACTGAAGAAGTGATGCTGTTCCTGCTACTATTCTTAGCATCTCCATCAACTTCCTGCCACCACTTCTGCTGTTGGAGTTAGAATTAAGACACTTCCCTTACCTAATATAAATGCATCATAAAATGGAATCTGAAAAATGTAGGTTATAGATTTTTCAGTTCCAGTACTACAACATTTAGCACAGACAGCATGTATGGGGCTTAGTAGACATCAGATAAATAAACAGAACAAGACTTGATTGTGAAAACCAGTAGAAGACAGATAAAAAAAATTAGAAATGTATTTGTACATCTTACAAGGTTTTTTAGGTTATCTAAATTCTTTCCTCCCTTTACAAATTTCTTAACATAAGCATTCCTGTTGTAAGTAGTACTTCCTCTAATGTAGGTACCATTTTTAACATGGGAATGAATGAAACTGTGATTGGTAATTACTGCTTTTACATGGCATAGTATCTTGAGCCCTTTATACTTTAAAATTCATAAAGCATTTAGATTAATGACATGACAGATAGGCCCTAAAGGGAACAGCCTCTGCCTTAGATAAACAAATTTGTGTAAAGCAACCCAATTTTACTTAATTTAATAAATTAAAGTAGACATTAATTAGGTAGACATTATTTAAGGCATAAGAAAATAGTTTTCTTAATATCGAATTGTTTCTATATTAAATTTATTTTGATATTCTCTTTTCATATATTTGTCATGAGATAGCTAGTCATAAAACTGTCTTTAAAGTTGTAATTAGTACATTAATTTAATATAACCACATAGTTTTATAGAATTAGTGGAACTAAAATAGATACAATATTTTTCCACCACTTCATTATTTATATTACTGGAGGCCCAGTGCACAAATTTGTGCATGGGTGGTGTCCCTCGGCCTGGCCAGGAATTGAAGCCACCTCGCCCAGTCTCGATCGGGGCCAATGGGGACCGTCTGGCTAGGGAGGGACCTCAGGAGGTTGGCTGGCCTCCCCGATCGGAGCTGACCAGGGCCGACTGGCTGGGAAGGAACCATGGGAGGTTGGCTGGCCCTCTTGTCCAGTCCCGATCAGCCAGACCCCAGCAGCAAGATAACATACTGGTCGAAGCATCTACCCCCAGGTGGTCAGTGCACGTCATAGTGACTGGTTGAGCAGTTGACTGAATGGTCGACTGATCGGTCAGACACTTAGCATATTATGCTTTTATTATATAAGATTATATTTATCTCAGTCATTGTTAAAGTTTAATATATACTAGCACTTTGTTTTCTATGAATAAAGGAAATTCAAAATACCATCAGTGTCACCAAATACACAATATAAACCATATACAAATATAATTTTAAATAACTCAAAACTATTTGTATGTTAATTTCCTCTAAAAGGCAAAAATAGTTAAATGTCTTTTTTGTATATGCTGCTGATATTTCTTTCACCTAATATATATATATATATATATATATATATATATATATATATATAATCTTGTTTTTATAGTAGAAATAATAGATTTACACAAATCAATCTAATATCTAGTGCTTTATTATCAAGAGAGAACTTTTCCTCTGAAAAGATTAGCTTAGTTCCTGGGGAAAAGGAAGAAATCATACAAATAAATTAAGTGTAAGAAAAAGCATCAGAAATAACTTCATTCAGAACCTTTGCTTTAAGAGAGTACTTGAAGCCCTAGGGCTCTCTCTGATTTATGTATTCTTCCTAGTTTATTCTTATTGTAGGAATTTTGCTAAGAAAACTAAACCATAACATGCACAAGAAATTCTTGCTTTGCTAGAATTTTTTAAAAATCCCACAGAAGATCTAGAACTATACTGTCTAAAATGTTCACTATTAGCCACATAGAGTGAATTAAATTAAAATTAAATAAATTAAACATTTATTAGCATAAGATACATGCCAGGTGCTCTCTGATCATGGGTGACTAGTGGTGATTACATTTGTTAGTAAAAACCATGAACATTCTATCATCATAAATAATTCTATTTGATATTTTGGTCTCAAACAACAAAAAAACAAACAAACAAACAAATGGTAGTTGTTCAATTGTGATCGCAGATACTCATTGGAATTTTTTTTCATACAATAGATAATAAATATGTTCTAATATAAAAAAATAGAGTGCACTTTCAATGGCTATCTAGAGATATGTATAGGCAAGAGTAAAAATTGAGAGAATAAAGTCAGAATTTGGTTTGAAAATCTATTGCCAATTCAGTAAAAGTCAAAACTTCCAAATACTTTTTGAAGTATATTCAATTTCTTTATGTGTTTATATATTTTTTAATTAAAATAATGTTTTATATTTCAATTACATTAGATTTGCAATATTACATTAGTTTCAGGTATACAACCCAGTGATTAGACATTACATAACTTACTAAGTGATCATCCCACAAAATCTCATACCCATCTGACATCATACATAGTATTTAGAATATCATTGACTATACTGTTCCTTACATTCCCATGACTATTCTGTACCAATTAATTTGCACTTCTTAATCCCTTCACTCTTTTTTCTGATCTCCCAAACCCCCTCCCATCTGGCAACCATCAAAATGTTCTCTGTATCTATGAGTCTGTTTCTGTTCTACTTTTTCTGTTTATTTTGGTTTTTAGATTCACTTGTTGATAGTGATATACTCATTGTCCTTTTATTGTTTATATTTTTTATCTTCTTTCTTCTTCTTAAAAAAGACCCTTTAAATGCTCCCACGGACAAGTTGGAATTACAACTGAAATAGAGAAAGGCTTCTTGAGCAATCAATGGAAAGCTCACAGAAGAGAGCCCTGATCCAACTATATGCTGTCTATAAGAGATCCACCTCAAAACAAAAGACATAGACAGGACGAAGTGAAGGGATGGAAAAAAATTTCCATGCAAATGGAAAAGAAAAAAAAGCTGGAGTAGCAATACTCATATCGGACAAAATAGACTTTTAAATGAAGGTCATCACAAGAGACAACAAAGGTCACCACATAATTATAAAGGGATCAATCCAACTAGAGTATATAACCCTGGTAAACATATATGCACCCAATATAGGTGCACCTAAATATATTTTTAAAAAAACACAAAAAAAACTTCTAGAGGACTTTAACGGAGAGATTGACACAATATAGTCATAGTAGGGGACTTTATCACCCCTCTGACTTCACTGGACAGATATTCCTGACAAAAACTTAACAAGGAAACAGAGTCTCTAAAGGACACACTGGATCAGATGGATTTAATAGACATTTATAGAACATTTCTCTCCAACACAGCAGAGTATACATTCTTCTCAAGTGCACATAGATCATTCACATGTTAGAACACAAAACAAGTCTCTACAAGTTCAAGAAGATTGAAATCATATCAAACATCTTCTCAGATCATTGTGGAATGAAATTAGAAATCAACTACAGTAAAAACACTCCAAAATATTCAAACACATGGAGGCTAAATAGCATATTATTAAACAATGAATGGGTTACCAACGAGATCAAGAAAGAAAAAAAAAAAAAAAACTTATCGGAAACAAATGAAAATGAACATACAACAACCCAAAATCTCTGGGACACAACAAAAGCAGTCCTGAGAGGGAAGTTTATATCACTACAGGCATACCTCAAAAAACAAGAAAAATCATCACTACAATATTTAACCCTACAACTTAAAGAACTAGAAAGAGAACAACAAGAAAAGCCCAGAGTAAGTAGAAGGAAGAAAATAATAAAGATTAGAGCAAAAATAAATAACATAGCCGAAACCGGTTTGGCTCAGTGGATAGAGCGTTGGTCTGCGGACTGAAAGGTCCCAGGTTCGATTCCGGTCAAGGGCATGTACATTGGTTGCGGGCATGTCCCCAGTGGGGGATGTGCAGGAGGCAGCTGGTCGATGTTTCTCTCTCATCGATGTTTCTAGCTTTCTATCCCTCTCCCTTCCTCTCTGTAAAATATCAATAAATATATATTAAAAAAAAATAAATAAATAAATAAATAAATAACATAGAGACTAAAAAAAAATACAAAAATACAAAAAAATAAATGAAACCAAGAGCAGGTTCTTTGAAAGGTTAAAAAAAAAATTGTTAAACCATTAGGCAGACTCATCAAGAAACAAAGAGAGAGGACCCAAATAAATAAAATCAGAAACGAAATTGGAGAAGTAACCATGGGCACCACAGAAATACAAAGGATTATTAAAAAAATACTATGGACAACTATATGCCCACAAGATGGACAATGTGGATGAAATAGAAAAATTCATAGAAAAATATGATCTCTCAAAACTCAATCAGAAAGAATAAAAAAACCTGAATAGGCCAATAACAACTGATAAAATAGAAGCAATAATCAAAAAACACCTACACGAATGCCCAGGTCCAGGGGACTTCACAGGGGAGTTTTTCCAAACTTTCCAAGAATAACTAATACCTATACTCCTCAAACTATTTCAGAAAATCCAAGAAGAAGGAGCACTTCCAAACACTTATTATGAGGCCAGCAATATCCTAATTCCAAAAGCAGATAAATACAGTACAAAGAAAGAGAATTACAGGCCAATGTCCCTGATGAACATAGATGCTAAAATCCTCAACAAAATATTAGTAAATTGCATCCAGCAATATATGAAAAAAAGATCATACACCATGATCAAGTGTGATTTATTCCAGGGATGTAAGATTGGTACAATATTCACAAATCAATAAACGGGATAAATCACATAAACAAATTGAAAGACAAAAATCACATGATCATATCAATAGATGCAGAAAAACCATTCAACAAAATCCAAAACTCATTTTTTTAAAAATGTATTTTATTGATTTTTACAGAGAGGAAGGGAGAGGGATAGAGAGTTAGAAACATCGATGAGAGAGAAACATCAATCAACTGCCTCCTGTACACCTCCTACTGGGGATGTGCCCACAACCAATGTACATGCCCTTGACCAGAATCTAACCTGGGACCCTTCAGTCCGCAGACCGAAGCTCTATCCACTGAGCCAAACTGGTTAGGACCAAAACTCATTTTTGATAAAAATTCTCAGCAAACTTGGAATAGAGGGAGCATATCTCAACTTGATAAAGGACATTTATGACAAACCTACAGCCGACTTCATACTCAAAAACTAAAACCATTTCACCTAAAAACAGAAATAAGACATTGCTGCCCACTTTCACCACTCCTGTTCAACATAGTACTAGAAATGCCAGCCATAGCGATTAGAAAAGAAGAAAAAAAGCCATCCAAATTGGAAAAGAAAAAGTAAAACAGTCATTATTTGCAGATAACATGATACTGTACATAGAAAACCCAAAAGACTCCATCAAAAAGCTATTAGACTTAATAAATGAATTCGGCAATATAGCAAGATACAAAATTAATACCCAGAAATCTATGGCTTTTTTGTACACCAATAATAAACTAACAGAAAGAGAAATGAACATACAATCCCATTTACCATTTACCATTGTACCAATAAAATTAAGATACCTAGGAATAAACTTAACTAAGGAGGTAAAAGACCTATACTCAGAAAACTACAGGACATTGAAAAAAGAGATAGAGGAAGACATAAACAAATGAAAGAATACACCATTTTCATGGATTGGTAGATTCAACATCATGAAAATGTCCATACTACACAAAGCAAACTATAGATTCAATGTAATCCCCATTAAGTTACCAACGGCATATTTCACAGACCTAGAAAAAACTCTCCAAAAATTCATATAGAATAAAAAAGACTCCAAATTGCTGCAGTAATCCTGAGAAAGAAGAACAAATTTGGAGGGATCACAAAAACAGATATCAAGCTATACTACAAAGCTACTGTTTTCAAAACTGCCTGGTACTGGCACAAGAACACACATATAGACCAATGGAACAGAACAGAGAACCAAGAAATCAACCCAAGCCATTATGCTCAATTAATATTTGACAAAGGAGGCAAGAGCATACAATGGAGTCAAGATAGTCTCTCAATAAATGGTGCTGGGAAAATTGGACAGATACATGCAAAAAAATGAAACTAGATCACCAACTTGCACCATACACAAAAATAAACTCAAAATGGATATAGTCTTAAATGTAAGATTGGAACCCATACAAATCGTAGAAGAATCCATTGGCACCAAAATATCAGACATATGTCTTAATAATGTCTTTACCGATACAGCTCCTAAGGCAATGGAAACTAAAGAGACAATTAAAAAATGGCACTACATCAAAATAAAAAGTTTCTGCACAGCAAAAGAAACCATCAACAAAACAACAAGAAAGCCCACTGCATGGGAGAACATATTTGCCAATGTTGTCTCTGATAAGAGTTTAATCTCCAAAATTTATAGGGAACTCATACAACTTAACGAAAGGAAGATAAAAAATCTAATAAAAAAATGGGCAAAGGACCTATATAGACACTTTTTGAAAGAGGATATAAAGAAGGCCATGAGACATATGAAAACATGCTCAAAGTCACTAATCATCCGAGAGATGCAAATCAAAACAACAATGAGAAAGCATCTCACAACTGTCAAAATGGCTATCATCAACAAATCAACAAGACAAGTGCCGGCGAGGATGTGGAGAAAAAGGAACCGTCCTGCACTGCTGGTGGGAATGCAGACTGGTGCAGCCACTGTGGAAGATAGATAATGTATCCTTCATTCCTGACTGGTTCATTTTTATGATTTTCATTTCCTTTTTTATGCTATTGAAGTTCTCACTAAGTTAATTTATTATCCTTTTGACCAGTATTTTGAACTCTGCATCTATTAAGTTGCTTGTCTCCATTTTATTTAGTTCTTTTTCTGGAGTTTTATTCTATTCTTTCATTTGGGACCTACCTGTTCTTTGTCTATGCATTTTGACAAGCCTCTCTGTGTTTGTGTCTATGCATTAGGTAGAGTTTCTATGTCACTGGGGCTTGGTAGAGTGTCCTTATATAGTAGGTGTTCTGTAGGGTCACAGATCACTCAAGCTAAGCACTCCGGTTGTACCCCACCTTGTGAACTGTGTATACCCTCCTATTGTAGTTAAGTTTTGATTGCTGTTGACAATTAATGGGAAGGGTTTATCCCCAGGCTGATAGGCTGCAAGGAATGGCTGTGACCACAAACCACCATAGAGTCTCAGGTGTGCAGGGGCCCATCCCATAAGGCAGGACTTACTTTATCAGGTCACACTGAGGGCAGATGCTGCTTGTTTGAGAGATTTTAGGTAAGTCTGAAGCATGAAACAAGACAGGCCATTTGCATGTAAAAGCCACTGGAAACATTTTTGGTTGAACACACAAGTTGGGTGAAGCAGGGTCTCAGGAATCACCAGGGTGGGGTAAACAGTGTTAGCCAGGTTTATGAAGACTCAGATAGGGTGCCTGCCTTCTGGCTCTGTGGAATGGCAGGGGGTGGGGGTGTCTCAGAAAAAGAATAATGGCCTCTGTCAGAACTTTTGTCTGAGAGAAAGCTGCTCCTTCAGCTCTTACCCTGATGCCAGACAATTCAGTTCCTCCCCATATGTTCCTGGTGCCTTTGGAGTTGATACTCAGTTCTGGAGCTCAGAGGGAGGGAGGAAGTCCCTGCCTGGTCCCTTTAACAGGTACCTCCTGGGACTTCAGCAGTCTTCCATCTCCCTCAGCCTTAATCCTCCATGGTTTTTATAGCCAGACATTATGAGAACTTATTTTCCTGGGGTCTGGTGTGGGGCTGGGACCTCTTGCTTCTCAAGGGGGAACCTTTGAAGCTGAGATATCCCTCCCAATTTTTGCCTACCACTTGTGGGACCAGATTGTCTCACCCCTCCTACCAATCTCAATGTGGCTTCCTCTTTAAATCCTTAATTGTAATTCAGCTAGGTTTTAGGTGGTTCTGAACGATGGTGTTCTATAGTTCAGTTATAATATTGATCTGGTCATGGGAGGATGCGAGTACGGTATACACCTATGCTGCCATCTAGACAAGAACAGCAACCTATTCTATTTCTTAAAGAGTCATTCATGAGTTGATACTAGTATGCCATATGGAATAGAATCATAATGGAATAAATGATACAACTAGCACTATTAATTGCATGTTTTCTTCTACCAAGAGTCTTTTGTTTCCTTAAACATAAAATACCACCACTGACTATATCTCATCATACCATATGTATATGACAGAGCAAAAGTAAAAAGCAGTCTGTTCCAGCACAATAACTAATTATTCATGGAACACAAGCAAGATGGATTATCCAATTAAAAAGTGATCAACACTCCAAATTTATTTGGTTTTCTAAAGCTTTATTATAACCATTAGCATTTAAGGAAAATTTTGTTATTAATTTGGCCACCAGTTTATGGGTATTGTTTGGTCCTTCATTCAATTCCCTTTTTCTATAGTGAAGTATGAAAAGGTAATACATGATTCATACAGAGGCCTACAAATATTTGGATATGATTATTTTCTATAAGTTAAAGAGAATTTTAGAAATTTGTCATTCTAACGGAATTCTTCTTGAGATCTATAATGTTCAACAACTTGGTTATCACTATTCAAA
Source organism: Eptesicus fuscus (assembly GCF_027574615.1). Taxonomy (NCBI): domain Eukaryota; kingdom Metazoa; phylum Chordata; class Mammalia; order Chiroptera; family Vespertilionidae; genus Eptesicus; species Eptesicus fuscus. Next base: position 26,316,902 of record NC_072480.1, read on the forward strand.
TATAATTTGTTCAGTTTGAAGTATGGAGAAGGGTCATAATATCTTCTCTACACAATTAGTTGGGGCTATTAAATTATTAATCAATCAATTGAAAACAAAGTAAACCAAATGATAATCTCCTTCACTTGTTAAATATCTTATTTTAGCCTGAAAATAGTAATTATATATTACAGACCTTTAAGAATATTTTAATAGCTCAAACAAAAAAGTTAAATTGATAAATTTTAATGATATAATTTTCAAAAATATGATTTAGTGACTAGTCACCCTGTAAGTCAATATAAGCCAGAATATAAACACCTGTCAGAAGTGTGGCACAAAATTTAATATGTAAGTAAATTCCATGAGTGTTCAGTGGAGAAGACATAGACTGCAAGTGTCAGTGATATATACTCAGAAACTGGGGAATTTCTGGGATATTCCAATTTGAAGAGGAGATCTCAGGATTATCTACATGTGTAGCATTGAAAAGTAGAGTCTCTATAATGTACATAGTTTATATTGCAAAATACAAGTTGGTTAGATATGCATGTTCTGGTCTGTTTAGTAGAAGTTCCATATCTCTTCTCCCACCATATGGGAAAAAAATCAGTTTGCTTCCATTTACATGTTGATTTCAATATTCCTGATGTATAAATATGCCCATTATTTTATCTTTTGAACTGGTCCTAATATCTGCCTGGTTCTTTCATTTAAGTAAAATCTTTAACATTATTTTTTTTTTATTGTCTAAAGTTTTACATGTCTTTTTCCCCCAGTTTAACATCCCCCTGCCACTCCTACCCCCGAGGGCAAGCCCCCACCGCCCCAGTGTCTGTGTCCATTTGTTATGCTAATATGAATGCATACAAGTCCTTTGGTTGATCGCTAACCCACCCCTCCACTACCATTTGTCTCTGGATCTATTTTTATTCATCAGTTTATGTTGATCATTATATCCCACATATGAGTGAGATCATGTGATATTTATTTTTCTCCAACTGGCTTATTTTGCTTAGCATAATGCTCTCCAGTTCCATCCATGCCATTGCAAATGGTAAAAGTTCCTTCTTTTTTATAGCAGCATATTATTCCATTGTGTAGATGTACCACAGTTTTTTAATCTGCTCATGAGCTGATAGGCACTTGGGCTGTTTCCAAATCTTAGCTATTGTAAATTGTGCTGCTATGAACATAGGGGTGCATATATCCTTTCTGATTGGTGTTTCTGGTTCTTGGGATATATTCCTAGAAGTGGGATTATAGGGTCAAATGGGAGTGCCATTTTTCATTTTCTGAGGAAACACCAATACTGTCTTCCACAGTGGTGGCACCAGTCTGCATTCTCACCAGCAGTGCACCAGGTTCCTTTATCTCCACATCCTCTCCAGCATTTGTCCTTTGTTGATTTGTTGATGATAGCCATTCTGACAGGTATGAGATGGTATCTCATTGTTGTTTTGATTTGCATCTCTCTGATGATTAGTGACTTTGAGCATGTTTTCATATGTCTCTCAGCCTTCTGTATGTCCTCTTTCGAAAAGTGTCTATTTAAGTCCTTTGCCCAAATTTTGATTGGATTGTTTATCTTCCTTTTGTTAAGTTATATGAGTTCTCTGTAAATTTTGGAGATTTAAACCCTTATCTGAAATAGCATTGGCAAATATGTTCTGCCATACAGTGGGCTTTCTTGTTTTTTTTAGTTGATGGTTTATTTTGCTGTTCAGAATCTTTTTATTTTGATGTAGTCTCATTTGTTTATTTTCTCCTTAGTTTCCATTGCCCTAGAAGCTGTATCAGTAAAGATATTGCTATGACATATGTCTGATATTTTGCTGCCTATGGAGTCTTGTAGGATTTTTATGGTTTCTTATTGAAAAGACTATTTGGACTTCATTTTATGCTCTTGCTTCCTTTGTCAAATATTAATTGAGCATAATGGCTTGGGTCGATTTATTGGTTCTCTGTTCGGTTCCATTGGTCTATATGTCTGTTCTTGTGCCTGTACCAGGCAGTTTTGAGAACCATGGCATGGTAATATAGGTTGATATCTGGTATTGTGATGCCTCCAACATTTTTCTTCTTTCTCAGGATTGCTGTGGCTATTTGAGGTCCTTATTCCAGGTGAATTTTTGGAGAGTTTTTCTAGGTCTTTGAAATATGCCGTTGGTATTTTAATGGGGATTGCATTGAATCTGTAGATTACTTTGGGTTGTATGGACATTTTCATGATGTTGATTCTACCAGTACATAAACATGGTAAGTTCTTCCATTTGTTTATGTCTTCCTCTATCTCTTTTTTCAATGTCCTGTAGTTTTTTGGAGTACAGGTCTTTTACCTCCTTAGTTAAGTTTATTCCTCAGTTTCTTAATTTTTTTGGTGTAATGGTAAATGGGATTATTTTTTTAGTTTCTGTTTCTGTGAGTTCATTATTGGTGTATAAAAAGGCCATAGATTTCTGGGTGTTAATTTTCTATTCTGCTACATTGTGGAGTACATTTATTAAGTCTAGTAGTTTTTTTATGGAGTCTTTGGGGTTTTTATGTACAGTATCATGTCATCTGCGAATAAGGACAGTTTTACATTTATTTCCTGATTTGGATGCCTTATATTTCTTCTTCTTGTTTGATCTCTATGGCTAGCACTTCCAGTACTATATCAAACAGGAGTGGTGAAAGTGGGCATCCCTGTCTTCTTCCTGTCCTTACGGGAAATGGATTTAATTTTTGCCTGTTGACTATGATGTTGGCTGTGGGTTTGTCATATAAGGCTTTTATTATGTTGAGGTATGATCCCTCTATTCCCACTTTGCTGAGAGTTTTTATCAAGAAGGGGTGTTGTATTTTGTCAAATGCCTTTTCTGCATCAATTGATATGATTTTGTGATTTTTGTCTCTCAATTTGTTATTATGATGTATCACATTTATTGATTTGTGGGTATTGTACCATCCTTATACCCCTGAAATAAATCCCACTTGGTCATGTTGTATAATCTTTCTAATGTAATGCTGGATCTGATTTGCTAGAATTTTGTTGAGGATTTTAGCATCTATGTTCATGAAGGATATTTGCCTGTAGTTCTCTTTTTTTGTGGTGTCTTTATCTGGTTTTGGAATTAGGCTATTGCTGGCTTCATAGAAAGAGATTTGAAGTGTGCATTCCTTATGGATTTTTTGGAATAATTTGAGGAGGATAGGTTTTAGTTCTTCTTTGAATGCTTGGTAGAACTCCCATGTAATGCTGTCTGGACCAGGGCTTTTGTTTGCTGGAAGATTTTTTATTACTGCTTCAATTTCTTCAGTAGTTATCGACCGATTCAGGTTTTTTTATTCTTCCTCATTGAGTTTTGGGAGCTTGTATTTTTCTAAGAATATGACCATTTTGTCTAGGTTGTCCAGTTTGTTGGAATAGAGTTGTTCATAGTATTTTTTCATAATCCTTTGTATTTTTGTGGGATCACTTGTGACTTCACCTCTTTCATTTCTGATTTTGTTTATTTGGGTCCTCTCTCTTTTCTTCTTGTTGAGCCTGGCTAGAGGTTCATCAATGTTGTTTATCCTATCAAAGTACCAGCTCTTGGTTTTGTTGGTCTTTTGTGTTATTTTTTGGTCTCTATGTCATTTATTTCCCCTCTGATCTTTACTATTTCTTTCTTTCTGCTTATGCTTGGCTTTTCTTGTTGCTCTCTTTCTATTTGAGTTGTAGGGTTAGATAATTTACTACCATTTTTTCTTGTGTTTTGGGATAGTTCTGTAGAGCTATGAACTTTCCTCTTAAGACTGCTTTCACTGTGTCCCATAGATTTTGGATTGTTGTGTTTTTATTGTCGTATGTTGCCATGATGCTTTTTATTTCTTCTTTGATCTCTTTGGTAACCCAATGATTTATTAATAGCATGCTATTTAGCCTCCAAGGGTTTGATTTTTTTTCATTGTTTTTATTCTAGTTAATTTCTAATTTTATGCCATTGTGATCTGAGAAGATGCTTAATATCATTTCTATCTTCTTGAATTTGAAGAAACTTTGCCTATGTCCCAACATGTTGTCTATCTTTGAAAATGACCCAAGTGCACTTGAGAAGAATGCGTATTCTGTGGCTTTGGTGTGAAATGTTCTAAAGATGTTAATTAATTCTATCTGATCTAGTGAGTCATTTAGTATTGATGTTTCTTTGCTGATTTTTTGTTTAGAGCAGTGGTTCTCAACCTTTCTAATGCCGTGACCCTTTAATACAGTTTCTCATGTTGTGATAACCCTCAACCATAAAATTATTTTCGTTGCTACTTCATAACTGTAATTTTGCTACCGTTATGAATCGTAATGTTAATATCTGTGTTTTCTGATGGTCTTAGACGACCCTGTTAGCGGTTCTCAACCTGTGGGTTGTGAAGCTTTTTTGTCTGTGAAGCTTCTGATTTCACCTTCAATTGTGAGTGATAGCTTTACTGGGGATAGTATTCTTGGATTCTTGGATTCAGACCCTTGCTTTGCATGACTTTGTATGTTTCATTCCATTCCCTTCTAGCTTGATGTATTTCTGTTGAGAGATCAGTTGATAGTCTGATGGAAGATCTCTTGTAGGTAACTTTCTGTCTCTCTCTGGAAGCCTTTAAGACTCTTACTTTGTCATTGATGTTTGCCAATTTAATTATAATGTGTCTTGGTGTCATTCTTTTTGGGTTCATCTTGCTTGAGATTCTGTGAGTTTCTTGGACTTGTGTGAGTTTTTTCTTCCCAATATCAGGTAAGTTTACTGACAGTATTTCATCAAGTAGGTTTTCTATTCCTTACTCAGTTTCCTCTCCCTCTGGCTCACCTATTATGCAGATGTTGTTTCATTTTGTGTTGTCCCAAAGCTCCCTTAAGCTTTCCTCCTGGTTTTTAATTTTTTTTTTTCTAGTTGCTGCTCTGGTTGTTGTTTTTTTCCTACCTTATCTTCTAGCTCACTGATGTGGTCCTCAGCCTCTTCTAGTCTACTGCTGATGCTTTCTATTGTGTTCTTTATTGCAGCTATGTCATTTTTCATTTATTCTTGGAATTTCTTTATTTCCTTTTGGTTCTTATGCATGTTGTTGAATTTGTGTTCCATCCACTTTAGTGTCCTTATGATCATTGCTCTGATTTTTTTTCCTGACAAATTCCTTGCCTCCATTTCATTTATTTCCTTTTCCAGTGTCCTGTTTTTCTTTCATATAGGGGCTGTTTGTGTCCCTATTTTTGCTCGTATCTGGGTGTCTGTTTATGTGACTCAGTCTCTACTACGTTGACTTAAAGGCATACAATACAATATGACAACACACAACACAGAGGGCACCAAACACGAATGTATTAATGACACCAATAACCTCAAATAATGGGGACCACCAGAGAAAAGAGAATTAGGGGAGAGAAAAGAGTGCAAGAATGATATTGAGAAAAGAAAAAAAGGTAAGAGAGAAAAGAAAAAGAAGGGGGAAAAATATATATATATATGAAAAATTTCAAAAACCAACAACTAATCCAAAAAGTGCAAACATCAAATACCCAGAAAAGAAGGAAAGAAGCTGAATCCAAAGCACCAGAGCTTATTTCCAGAAGGTAAGGTCAAGGAATTGAATGAATCAGGACATGGCTATGATTCAGTATAGAGGAGGTAGAAAAAGAATGAGTGTATAAGAAGAAAAGTAAAAAATAAAATACAAAAAAGTAGAAAATAATAATTGGAAAAATATATATATATTAAAATATATATGTAAAAGAAAATTTATATAAATATATATATATGTGATATGTATATGTATATATACACACAGATATATATATATATATATATATATATATATATATATATATATTCCCTTTATTTAAGCTATCTATCTATTATCTATGTATTCATCTATTTTTGGAAAAGGAGAATAGAGAGCAGATAGGCCTGAGGTGGTGATTGAACCTATTTAAGTTATAAGTAGAAGAAGAGAACAAGCAAGGAGAGAAAAAACAGAAGCATAAGAGAAAATAAAAATAAATAAACAACAAACAATAAAAAAAAAAAACAACAAGAAAGAAAGAAAAGAAAAGAGAAGAGTATAAAAGAAGGAAAAGAAAAGAAAAGGAAAGAAAAGAAAATTTGAGGAGAAAAAAAAGATGGCGACCGGCAGGAAGGTAGGGAGAGAGAGAGTGTGAGTGAGGAACCCATAGAGGAGAGTGTAGATGTGTGGTGTGTGTGTGTGTGTGTATGAGCTAGGGTCAGTTAGATTCTGCAGGTCTTCCAAGGGACTGCCTAACTGGGCAGTCCTAGAAGGTGGAGCCCCACGCACAAAGCGGACACTTCTCGGCGGCTGGTGCGGACCCGGAGACCACGCCATCTTGAGAAACAGAGCTTCCTGAGACTCGGATCCTGGCTTCTGACACAAACCAGGACCCTGCAGCCATTGGGGACAGAGAACTGCTATCACAGCTTCAGACCAACAAACAACAAGAATCCAGACTTCCTGGCAGATTTCCGTGAGTCAAAGAGCCTATTCCCCTCCCCGCAGGCGCGCAGATAGCGCCATAGTAACTGATAGACCTGCCCGTCGCCCAAGCTGCAGAGCGCCCTCAGCCTCGTGATAGCGCCAAAGTAACTGATAGACCCGCCCCTCGTCCAAGCTGCAGAGCTTTGCGTAGGGATGCGCTCCCCCTTAGGGAATTTGGCACGCGGGACAGAAGCAGCTCCCATTCGGGGAAATCTGTCAGTGCGCACAGAGGGCTCCCCTTCGGGGAACTTGGGAGAATTTGGCTTGCGGGTCACAGTTCCCCTTCGGGGAATCTTAGAGCGTGCACAGAGGGGCTTCCCTTTGGGGAATTTGGCGTGCAGGATGGACTCCGCCCCCCTTTGGGGAATCTGGGAGAGTGCACGGAGGCAGCTCAACTTCAGGAATTTGAGAGTGTGCGAAGCCCTAGCCGGTTTGGCTCAGTAGAGAGAGCACACACAGGATGCAGCTCCACTTCAGGGAATTTGGCCGGACACAGCTGCCTGGGATCCCTGACTCACAGCGCATTCACACTAAGAGCCAGAGACCCCAATTGTTGGTGCATGCACACACAGGGACCCTGATTATCAACGAGAAACCGCACAAGGCAACAGAGACTCTGACACTCGATTCTTGGTGCAGACACAGGGAAACTCTGACTCCTGGCACATGCTAAGGATCTCATTTTCGGCACATACCAACAGTGTGGTGCAGACAGGGCCCCTGATTCTAAGTGTGCACACGAGACCACACGGAACACTGGGAACACTGACCCTGGGCAAGTCTGGTTCCCACCAACCAAAGGCAGCCACACGTCCTAGTGTCAGAGCACTTCAGTGAAACTCGGGTGGAGCAAAGTCCCCACAGCACACGGCCCAGGTCCACACAAACGGAAGCTTGAGCTTTCTGGTGATAGCCAGAATGGGGAAACAAAATAACTCACAGAGGAAAGAAAATGTGGAGTCACCAAGAAAGGAAATTAGTGAAACTGAAGCTTGCAACATGACCGAAAAGGAGTTCAGAGTAATGGTCGTGGAATTTATACATCGGATGGATGAGAAAATCAACAACTTATGCAAGAATCAGGAAGAAATGAAAAGTGATATAGCTACAATCAAAAACACCATGGAAAGTTTCAACAGTAGACTACAAGAAGCAGAGGACTGAATTAGTGAGTTAGAAGATCAGGTACATAAAACAAGCTCAATCTGAACAGCAATTGGAGAAAAGAATTAAAAAGCGGGAGGAAAGCTTAAGGGAACTTCAGGACAACATGAAACGAAGTAACATGCGTATAATAGGGCTGCCAGAAGGACAAGAAGAGCAGCAGGGATTAGAAAATCTATTTGAAGAAATAATGACAGAAAACTTCCCGGATATTGGAAAGATAAAAGTTACACAAGTACAAAGAGTCCCAAGCAGGATCAACCCCAAAAGACCCACACCAAGACATGTCATAATTTCAATGGCAAATATAAATGATAAAGAGAGAATCTTAAAGGCGGCAAGAGAGAGACAGAGAGTTACCTACAAAGGAACACCCATCAGATTGTCAAATGATTACTCAACAGAAACACAACAAGCTAGAAGTGAATGGAAGGAGGTATACAAAGTGTTGCAAAGCAAAGGACTGAATCCAAGAATACTATATCCAGCAAGACTATCAATTAAAATTGAAGGGGAAATCAGGAGCTTTGCAGACAAAAAAAGGCTCAGGGAGTTTATTACCACCAAACCAGCAATGCAAGAATTGCTAAAGGGAATACTGTAAAAAGAAGAAATAAACAGGTAAGAAGGAATACAGACACAAAAATAGATATGACTACAAACAAATACCTTTCAGTAATAACTTTAAATGTAAACGGACTAAATGCTCCAATCAAAAGACATTGAGTGGCTGAATGGATAAAAAAAACACGACCCATATATATGCTGTCTACAAGAGACCCACCTCAGAACAAGGGACTCACACAGACTGAAAGTGAAGGGATGAAAAAATATCTTTCAGGCAAATGGAAATGAAAAAAAAAGCTGGGGTAGCAATACTTATATCTGACAAAATAGACCTCAAAGTAAATGCCATAACAAGAGATAAGGAAGGCCACTTCATAATACTAAAGGGAGAAATCCAACAAGAAGAAATGATTCTGGTAAACATATATGCACCCAATATAAGAGCACGCAAATACATAAAAAAAAAAAACTCCTGGAGGATATCAAGGGAGAGATTAATAGCAATACAATCATAGTAGGAGACTTTAATACCCGACTATCACCATTGGACAAATCCTCTAAACAAAAAATCAGCAAAGAAACAGCAATCCTAAATGACTCACTAGACCAGATGGAATTAATCGACATCTTCAGAACATTTCACCCCAAAGCCACAGAATATACATTCTTCTCAAGTGCATGTGGGTCATTTTCAAAGATAGACCATATGCTGGGTCAGAGGCAAAGTCTCTTCAAATTTAAGAAGATAGAAATTATATCAAGCATCTTCTCAGATCACAGTGGCATAAAACTGGAAATCAACTACAATAAATATAATCCAAAGAAATCAAACACATGGAGTCTAAACAGCATGCTATTAAACAAGGACTGGGTCACCAGAGTGATCAAGGAAGAAATAAAAAACATCATGGTAACAAATGACAATGAACACACAACAATCCAAAATCTATGGGACACAGCAAAAGCAGTCTTGAGAGGGAAGTTCATAGTTCTACAAGCCTATTGCAAAAAACAAGAAACAATGGTAATAAATTACCTAACCCTACAACTCAAAGAGCTAGCAAAAGAGCAGCAAGAACAGCCCAGTATAACCAGAAGGAAGGAAATAACAAAGATCAGAGCAGAGATAAATGACATAGAGACCAAAGAAACAATACAAAAATCAACAAAACCAAGAGCTGGTTCTTTGAAAGGATAAACAAGATTGATGGACCTCTAGCCAGGCTCACCAAGAAGCAAAGAGAGAGGACCCAAATAAACAAAATCAGAAATGAAAGAGGTGAAATAACAACAGACCCCGCCGAGATACAAAGTATTGTTACAAAATACTACAAACAACTCTATTCCAACAAACTGGACAACCTGCAGGAAATGGACATATTCCTAGAAAAATATAACCTTCCAAAAATCAATCAAGAAGAATCTAAACAGCTCAATAGGCCAATAACTATGGAAGAAATTGAAGCAGTCATCAAAAAGCTTCCAGCAAACAAAAGCCCGGGGCCTGATGTCTTCACAGGAGAGTTTTACCAAACATTCAAGGAAGAACTAAAACCTATCCTCCTCAGACTATTCCAAAAAATTTAAGAGGAAGGAACACTTTCAAGCTCCTTCTATGAAGCCAGCATCACCCTAATACCAAAACCAGATAAAGACAACACAATGAAAGAGAATTACAGACCAATATCCCTCATGAACATTGATGCCAAAATCCTCAACAAAATTCTAGCAAATCGGCTCCAGCAGTACATCAGAAAGATCATACACCGTGACCAAGTAGGATTTATCCCAGGAATGCAAGGATGGTACAATATCCGCAAATCAATAAACATGATACATCACATAAACAAATTGAGAGATAAAAATCACATAGTCATATCAATAGATGCAGAAAAAGCATTTGACAAAATACAACACCCTTTCTTGTTAAAAACTCTCAACAAGGTGGGAATAGAAGGCTCATACCTCAACATAATAAAAGCTATATATGATAAACCCACAGCAAACATCATACTCAATGGACAAAAACTAAAAACATTTCCCTTAAGAACAGGAACAAGACAGGGATGCCCACTCTCACCACTCATGTTTGACATAGTACTGGAAGTATTAGCCATTGTAATTAGACAAGAAGAAGAAATAAAAGGCATGCAAATTGGAAAAGAACAAGTAAAGCTGTCTTTATTTGCAGACAACATGATATTGTACATAAAAAATCCGAAAGACTCCGTCAAAAAACTAATAGACTTAATAAATGAATTCGGCAATGAAGCAGGATACAAAATTAACGCCAAGGACTCTATGGTCTTTCTATACACCAATAGTGAACTTACAGACAGAGAGACTAAAAAAGCAATCCCATTTACCATCACACCAAAAAAATTAAGATACCTAGGAATAAACTTAAGTAAGGAGGTAAAAGACCTATACACGGAAAACTACAGGACACTGAAAAAAGAGATAGAGGAAGAAGTAAACAGATGGAAGAACATACCATGTTCATGGATTGGTAGAATCAACATCATTAAAATGTCCATACTACCCAAAGCAATCTATAGATTCAATGCACTCCCTATTAAAATACCAATGGCATATTTCACAGACCTTGAAAGAACTCTCCAAAAATTCATCTGGAATAAAAAAAGATCCCGAATAGCCACAGCAATCCTGAGAAAGAAGAATAAAGTAGGAGGGATCTCAATACCAGATTTCAAGCTGTATTACAAAGCCACTATTCTCAAAACAGCCTGGTACTGGCACAAGAACAGACATATGGATCAATGGAACAGAATAGAGAATCCAGATATTGACCCAAACCACTATTCTCAATTAATATTTGACAAAGGAGGCATGAACATACAATGGAATAAGGACAGTCTCTTCAATAAATGGTGTTGGGAAAATTGGACAGATACATGCAAAAAAATGAAGCTAGATCACCAACTTATGCCATACACAAAAATAAACTCAAAATGGATACAGGACTTAAACATAAGATGGGAAACCATAAAAATACTAGAGGAATCCACAGGCAGCAAAATCTCAGACATATGCCAAAAGAACTTCTTCACTGATACTGCCCCTAGGGCAATGGAAGCTAAAGAGAAAATAAACAAATGGGACTACATCAAAATAAAAAGCTTTTTTACAGCAAAAGAAACTATAAACAAAACAACAAGAAAGCCCACTGCATGGGAGAACATATTTGCAAATGGCATCACTGATAAAGGTTTAATCTCCAACATCTACAGGCATCTTATACAACTTAATAAAAGGAAGATAAATGATCCAATAAAAAAACGGGCAACGGACCTAAATAGAATCTTTTCAAAAGAAGACAGAAGAAGGCCAAGAGACACATGAAAACATGCTCAACGTCACTAATTATGCGAGAGATGCAAATCAAAACAACAATGCGGTACCATCTCACACCTGTCAGAATGGCTATCATCAACAAATCAACAAACGACAAGTGTTGGCGAGGATGCGGAGAAAAACGAACCCTCGTGCACTGCTGGTGGGAATGCAGACTGGTGCAGCCACTATGGAGAACAGTATGGAGTTTCCGCAAAAAACTGAAAATGGAACTCCCATTTGACCCAGTAATCCCACTCCTAGGAATATATCCTAAGAAACTGGGAACACCAATAAGAAAGGATATATGCACCCCTATGTTCATAGCAGCACAATTTACAATAGCTAAGATCTGGAAACAGCCTAGGTGCCCATCAGCAGATGACTGGATCAGAAAACTATGGTACATCTACACAATGGAATATTATGCTGCCATAAAAAAGAAGGAATTCTTACCATTTGCAGCAACCTGGATGGAATTGGAGAACATTATGTTAAGTGAAATAAGCCAGTCAATGAAAGAAAAATACCACATTATCTCACTCATTTATGGATAATAAAGAACATTATAAACTTGAACAAAAAGATAGATACAGAGCAGTAAAGCATCAAACAGTCTGTCAAATTACAGCAGGAATGTTAGGGAGAGGTGGGGAAGATAAGAGATCAATCAAAGGACTTGTATGCATGCATATAAGCATAACCAATGGACGCAAAACCCTGGGGGGTGAGGGCATATATGGGAGTGGGGTGGGGGGGGGCAATGGTAAGATATGTACACATATAATAGCTTAATAAAAAAAAATTGGGGAAAAATGAAGAAAATTTGGGTAATGAAAAAAGAGAAAAGAGAAGTGTGCATGGACTTGGACAGGGAAGAGGCAATTAGATATATGAGGAAGATTTATTTTTAACAGGGAGTAAAAAGAAAGGATAGAGAAAAACTAAAGCAGGAACAGGGGAAGAGAAACAGGATGAAAAAAGGAGAAAAGTGAGAAGGGACGTGTTGGCATAAAGGAAAAATTGAGATAAAATAAAATAATGATAAAAATAAAAATAAAAATAGAATGTAGAACACTAATCCAAAAAATAATAAAACAAAACTAAAAAATGGTAAAATAATAGTATAAATAATAATAATAAAAAAATATAATAAAAAATAAAATGAGGAAAAAATTTAGTTTCTTAAGTAAAAGATAAAAAATAAAAAAAAAAGTGAAGTAGTGAAGTTCGTTTGTTTCAGCGGAGCTTCAATGACCCATATGAGGGCTGGTTTACGACCCCTCTCTACTATTCTGCCTGGCAAGTTTCAGTTTCCTGTCAGGTAGTCAGCACAGTGGTGAAGTTCCCAGTGATCCACCACTCCTCTGTGTCATAAGCCACAATCTTGGTTGCAAGTGGGTGGGATCCTTCTGCCCACTTTGTTTTTCTGCCTGCTTTCAGTTCTATTTACACAAGTATCTATTTCTGACATGGCCCTCGGGTGGCGGTGTATCTGTATTAGTTTCCTGGACCAAATGGCTACTTCACCCAGTACCCCAGGGCTCCCTGGGGATATTTAGAATCTTCTTTTCCCTGCTGCACTCAAGACTTGGTGAGGCTGTGCTGCTAGGAGGAGCCTGGTCTTCAGGAAAAAAAAAGTATATTCAGGCATGGAGGGATGGACTGTCCCAGAACTGGTTTCCTGCTCCTCTCTCCCTATTCTGCTCTCCAGTTTTCACAAAAACCACCTTCCCCTGCAGTCTCAGTGATAGTTTTTAATTGAGAGTTCCTATGCAGTGGATTTAGCAAGTAAGAGCAAGGAAGTTATAAAGAAAAAGGAACTGAGCTGACTAGAATCTTTTTCACCTGACACTGCACAGCCAGTACAGTAGGTCCTCAGGTTACATCAGAGATCTGTTCCTACGGTGTGACATAATGTGATTTTCGCCCTTGTCGGAACCTACCTACATAAGCACCTACTTCACTCACATGGAGCACATACGCAGCAGTAATGAAGTGAAACAGTAAAAAAAATAATTAAAAGAAAGGTAACAATTCCTCACCTTTACTCATGGTAAATAAATAATAAAAAAAATAAAGCAAATATGTACATACATCAAAATGATGGAATTTTTTTATCCTATCTAATAATAGACAAATATGCAAATTGACCATACCTCCGACACACCCACAAGCCACACCCATAAGCCACGCCCACCATCCCATCAGAGCGAGTATGCAAATTAACCCAAACCAATATGGCTACAGCCACAGAGAGCAAGATTTCCTAGGTAACAGAGGAAGCCAAGCTTTCTGCCAGCAGTTGCAGGCCTAAGCCTCCACTCAAGCTACAATGTTTCAATTATAGAAGGTAAACAAATTCAAACAAATGGCGGCAGAATGGAGCGTGAGAGAGCAAGCCAGGGTTGCCGCCGGCAACAGGGGAAGCAAAGCTTTCAGCACACCCTGGCCGGGCCTATCCGCTTAAGGCAAGAAAGTTTCAATTATAACCCCAACACAAATGCTGCCAGACTCGGAGGGATCCCCAGGCTTGGCTTTGCTCCAGGCTACAAAGTTTCAATTGTAGAAGGAAAATAAATTCCAGATACCAGGGCCTCCGCTTGCGTTGCCAGGGGGCGTGGCCCACCTGCAAACCACCACAGGCCCCTCGCTCAGGCCACCCCATGCCCCAAGGGAACCCCACCCTGAACAGGGACGCCCTTCAGGGCAAACCAGCTGGCCCCCACCACTGTACCAGGCCTCTATTCTATCTAATAAAAGAGTACTATGCAGATTGATCATCACTGCAACACACAATATAGCTGCCCCCATGTGGTCAAAGATCCTGCCCCCATGTGGACACAAGATGGCCACCACAAGATGGCCAGCAGGAGAGGGCAGTTGGGAGGCACCCTGCCAGCAAGGGAGGGCAGTTGGAGGTGATCAACCCTGCAGGAGAGGGCAGTTAGGGGTAACCAGGCTGGCAGAGGAGGGAAGTTGGGGGCAAACAGGCTGGCAGCAGAGTGGTTAGGGGGTGATCAGGCTGGCAGGCAGAAGCGGTTAGGGGCAATCAAGAAGGCAGGCAGGCAAGCAGTTGGGAGCCAGCAGTCCTGGATTGTGAGAGGGATGTCTGACTGCCCGTTTAGGCCCGATCCCAGGGATCGGGCCTAAACGGGCAGTCGTACATCCCTTGAGGGGTCCCAGATTGGAGAGGGTACAGGCTAGGCTGAGGGACAACCCCCCTCCGTGCACCAATTTCGTGCACCGGGCCTCTAGTATATAAATAAATGGGAGATGGCGATGTAAACGACGTATGTCAAGTCTGATGTAACCCGAGGACTGCCTGTATAGAACTTCAGGCTGCCTTTCTGGGCACAGTCTCTCATGGCTGTGGGCTTAGATCTAGTGTCCCCCACTGCCAGCAGGCCTGTGGACCCCATTCCACATCCAAGGGCTACACTGACCCCGAAGGCCATGGATTTGTTGCAGTGTAGGCTCCCTCTGAGACTCTAGTCTCCACTCCATGCATTTCTCCCTCCAGCTCAAATCCCAGATCCCACCTCTCTCGAGGCAGTCTCTGACTTTTTTGTCCATGGATTGCCTCACCAGCTATGCTTAATTTGCCAATTCCGGGTGGATGTTATTTGATTCAGCTGTTTCTCCAGTCTGCTCTGTGAGAAGGGGTAGGATCTATCCACGTATTCAGCCACCACCTTGTCTCTCCATGGATAAATATTTTAGATGCCTGCAGCCGGGGAGGCTGGAGTCTTGGTGTTCGTGTGTTCACAGCTGAGACAGCTGGTCCCTGGGTGATGTGTCTGTATGGTCCCAGGACGTATCCTGGGTCTCCAAGGGTGAAGGTAAGGCTGGGCTTCTGATCACAGCCACTCTCCCCTTCAAGATGGTGCAGTCTCTGCAGCAGAGCCGACTGCCCTGAGAGAGATTACAGTGGCAGTAGAGGCTTTCCAGCGAGGGAGCCTGGTCCGCCAGCCCTGTGGAATGTGACCGTCCCTCACTCACAAATACACACACTCCCTGCACATCCACACACTCTCCTTTCCCTCTATCACTCACTCACACTATCTTGCTGACTGCCGTCCTATTGGCTGCCATCTTGGATCCTAACATTATCCTATCTAATAAAGAGGGAATATGCAAATTGACCATCACTCTGTCACAAAGATGGCTGTACCCACAGCTGAGGCCAAGTTCCCTTAAGGAGCCTTAATGAGCAATCAGCAGGGATCTGAGGCTAAGCCCTCCCCTGCCCCTGTGGGTCTTGACAGGGGACCTCAGGCTGTGCCCCCTTGCCCTGGCGTCAGGCTGGGGGACCTCAGGCGATGCACCCCGCCCAGTGAGGCTTGATGGGGGACCTCAAGGTGCACTTCCCGTCCTGGTGCTGGGCTAGGGGAACTCAGGCTGCTCCCCCGGCCTGGCAGGGCTTGACAGGGGACCTCAGGCGGCACCCCCGCCCCAGCACTGGGCCAGGGGACCTGAGGCTGTGCCCCCCCCTGCCTGGCTGGGCTTGACAGGGGACCTCGGGCCAAGCCCCCCACCCAGCAGGGCTTGACAGGTGACCTCAAGGTGCACCCCCAGTGCTGGGTTGGGGGAACTCAAGCTGTGCCCCTGCCCAGCGGGGCTTGACGGGGGACCTGAGCCTGCGCCCCCCTGCCAGTGGGGCTTGATGAGGGACCTGAAGCTGCGCCCTCCTCTCGGTGTTGGGTGGGGGACCTGAGGCTGTACCCCCCTGCCTGGTGGGGCTTGACAAGGGTGGGACTGACCGGGTCTGGATCTAGCCCAATGTGGGGGGGCGGCCGACACTTCTATTATAGAGAAAGGGCAAATAGCAATATTAAATTATTTCCTCCAATTAATCCCCTTTTAATGTGCACGAATTTCGTGCACTGGGCCACTAGTTTTTATATATTCATGAAAGCCATGATTATCCTATTTTTCCTGAAAATTATCTTCACAATAGTTATTCTGCATGAAATAAGAAGTTGAGACATTCTCAATGCATTGTGCCCATAATGAAAGCTCTTTCTTTCTTCAGTCTCATAAACAAAGAGTTAGTCAAAAAACTTAGCTTCTTCACACTCTCCCCTCTCCAACTGCTGGCAGAAATCAACTTAAGCATTTTCACTAACTATAAATATTAAATAAGAGTGTGGTCTGCATTCATTGAGAATATAAGACAAAAAATTAAAAAGATGGACAGTTATTTATTAAGCACTTTCTGGGGTATATTGAAGTTGGAATTGGATGTCAAGATCATTAATTCCTGTATCAATAACAGCTGTTGTCTAAAAAAAAAACCTGGATAGTGTTTTGTTTTGTTTTTTGTTTTTGCTGTTGCTCCATTTATTGCTTGATGAGAATTTCTAAAATAATGAAAATATCACCAACTTAGTTCACCACCAGTAAACATATTAAATTGAGTACTTCAAAATATCTTTTTAAAAAATATATTTTTTATTTATTTCAGAGAGAAAAGGTGAGGGAGAGAGAGATAGAAACATCAATAATGAGAGAGAATCATTGATTGGCTGCATCCTGCAACCCAGGTCCTGACTGGGAATTGAATCGTGACCTCCCTGATTCATAGGTTGACGCTCAACCTCTGAGCCACACCAGCTGGGCCAAAATATCTTACTGCTTGTATAAATTAAGTACATTTAAATAAATTAGAGACTTCTCAGTCTATGATACAAACGTCCTAAGTACCACAAACCATAAAGAAAATGAGAAAAGTGTCCCCCCCCCCCAAATAAGTATACTGTAACATAAAATCAAGTAGCATTAAATGTCATAAAGAACATAGCATATAAGTAAATAACTATTCTTATGTGCAGGGCAGATAGTAAAATCAGGTGATCAAGAATGTCACTGATAGCATGAACTTTGTACATGAATTCAAATAAAAAGATTTGAAGATTAAATACAACTGTTGTTTCCTGTCATTATTAGATCACAAGGGAGAAACCATATTGAAAATGGCACAAAGGACCAAACTTAGTCATGCTCCATGTTGTAACTAAGGTATTCCAACTACCAACCTCTCATTGATTGGAAAGGATCTCTATCCTTAGATCAGCTCTGCAGAGATGCAGAACAAAATGAGAAATTGACTGAGAAATACTTGACCTCCAATATGCTTCAGTTTTTCTAACTCAGATGAACATAGCATTTTCTAGGTTTAAAAAAATGGAGAATTTTCTTTATAGCTCCATTGAACTTAAAGTTATTATTACAAGTATTCCTTTAAATGAATTTTCTTATAAATAACTAAATAATTTTATTATTATTCTAATAAAGTTTTACTGAATCCTTTCATGAAAAATAGAAAAACTCAGCATCACATAAATTAAAAATAATTATTCTACTCAGAAAAGAAAGCACTGACTTACATGCCTAAAGGATATAATTGGAGGCCTTTTATATTCTTGTGCATGTAAGAAAAATCCATGTTGATATAGTTCAGAAATTCTTTGTGTGTGCGTGTTTATGTAAATATACTGATAGTGATAGATATCTGACTAAAGAAATTTTATGAATCAGATTATATAAATATTATATGAAATTTCAATTTATCATCAAAGAGTATAAAAAATCTCAGCATATGCCCTTTATTTAAAAAAAATTAAGGTTGAAATTTAGTCTCCATCTTTAGGTATTCTTCACAACACTGCAGAGGCCTTTCTTAAAGAAATGTTGTAGAGTTAAAGATATATAGACATATATAAATGTAATGTTTCAATATCTTCTGTGAAAGGGGTAGAATCTTTTTAGATGGCAAGTTTCAAAAGATGCTGGACCAGGTGCTTTGTCTTCCCTTCAGCCATAATTACAACCATATTCTATATTTGTTTCCATAAATGCTACTAGTTTTAAATTGCACTTATGTTTCCATATGCTCATTGTCTTATCCTATATAATAAAAGAGTAATATGCAAAGTAACCATCACTTCGCCTCACCCACATGCCACGCCCACTGGCCAATAAGAGCAAGTATGCAAATTAACCCCAACCAAGATGGCTGCAGCCACAGAGAGCAGGAGGGAGGCTTGGGTTTCCCTGGCAATGGAGGAAGCCAAGCTTTCCACACACTCTGGCGGGCCCAGGCCTCCACTCAAGGGTACAAAGTTTCAATTATAGAAGATAAATAAATACCAACAGAAATGGCGGCAGCCAGGAGCTGGAAGAGCAGGAGGCTAGGATTGCCCCGGGCGACGGAGGAAGCCAAGTTTCTGCAGCCCTGGCCAGCTCAGACCTTCACTCCAGGCTACAAAGTTTCAATTATAGAAGATACATAAATTCCAACAGTAATGGCTGCCACCACGGAGCGAGCAGGAGGCTTGGCTCCGCTCCAGGCTACAAAGTTTCAATTGTAGAAGATAAATAAATTCCAGATACCAAGGCCTCCACTTGGGTCTTGGGGGGTATAGCTGGCCTGCAAAGCACCACAGGTCCCTCACCCAGGCCGCCCCACACCCCAAGGGAACCCCCACCCTGATCCGGGACACCCTTCAGGGCAAACCAGCTGGCCCCCACCCATGCACCAGGACTCTATCCTATCTAATAAAAGAATAATATGCAGATTGACCATCACTCCAACACACAAGATGGCTTCCCCCATGTGGTCAAAGATCCTTCCCCCATGGGGACACAAGATGGCCACCACAAGATGGCCAGCAGGGGAGGGCAGTTAGGAGGGACCAGGCCTGCAAGGGAGGGCAGTTGTGGGCAATCAGGCAAGCAGGGAAGGGCATTTGGGAGGCACCAGGCCTGCAAGGGAGGGCAGTTGAGAGGGACCAGGCCTGCAAGAGAGGGCAGTTGGAGGTGATCAACCCTGCAGGGGAGGGCAGTTAGGGGTGACCAGGATGGCAGAGGAGGGAAGTTGGAAGCAAACAGGCTGGCAGGGGAGCAGTTAGACATCAATCAGGCTGGCATGGGAGTGGTTAAGAGGTGATCAGGCTGGCAGGCAGAAGTGGTTAGGGGCAATCAGGAAGGCAGGCAGGTGAGCAGTTGGGAGCCTGCAGTCCTGGATTGTGAGAGGGATCGGGCCTAAACGGTCAGTCTGACATCCCTCGAGGGGTCCCAGATTGGAGAGGGTGCAGGCTGGGCTGAGGGACACCACCCCCATCCCCCGTGCACGAATTTCGTGCACTGGGCCTCTAGTTTGGTTGATAAATGGGCCTTAAGAGAACTTATCACAATAAATACACATATTGTTTGGGACCTGGGATATCAGAAAATTTGATACCAGAAACCTTTTACTTATCACATAGAGGAATAAAACAATATCTAGGAATTCATAGATATGATTTAAATATATAATTGTTAATTCAAATAATAAAAGTTGGAATTATCCTATATAATAAAGAGGTAGTATGCAAATTGACCATCACTCCAACACACAAGATGGCCGCCCCCATGTGGTCAAAAATGGCCACCACAAGATGGCCATCAGGGGAGGGCAGTTGTGGACAATCAGGCT
Organism: Eptesicus fuscus; assembly: GCF_027574615.1. Classification (NCBI taxonomy): domain Eukaryota; kingdom Metazoa; phylum Chordata; class Mammalia; order Chiroptera; family Vespertilionidae; genus Eptesicus; species Eptesicus fuscus. The sequence continues at coordinate 26,336,940 of NC_072480.1, forward strand.
TGCAGGGGAGGGCAGTTAGGGGTGACCAGGCCAACAGAGGAGGGCAGTTGGGGGGGACCAGGCCTGCAGGGGAGGGCTTTTGGAGGGGACCAGGCCTGCAGAAGAGGGCAGTTGGGGGCAGCCAGGCCTGCAGGGGAGGGCAGTTGGGAGTGACCAGGCCTGCAGGGGAGGGCAGTTAGGGGTGACCAGGCCTGCAGGGGAGGATAGTTAGGGGCAATTGAGCTGACAAGGGAGGGCAGTTAGGGACAATTGGGCCAGCAGGGGAGCAGTTAGGCATCAATCAGTTTGGCAGGGGAGTGGTTAGGTCTTGATCAGGCTAGCAGGCAGAAGCAGTTAGGGGCAAATAGGCAGGTGAGCAGTTGGGAGCTAGCAGTCCTGGATTGTGAAAGGGATGTCTGACTGCCCAGTGGGATCGGGCCTAAACGGGCAGTCAGACATTCCTTAAGGGGTCCCAGATTGGAGAAGGTGCAGGCTGGGCTGAGGGCCACACACCCCCGTCCATTAATTTAGTGCACCGGGCCTCTAGTTTACTTATAATTTTGAATTATAGTAATAAAAATACGATTTAATTGACTTAACTATCTATATATATATAAAAACCTAAGCAACCGTTATGAACGAATGACTGGAATGACCGGTCGACCATTCACTATAATGCACACTGACTACCAGGTGCAGACGCTCAATGCAGGAGCTGCCCCCTGGTTGTCATGTGTTCCCAGGGCCAACCTCCTTTGGCCCCTCCCCACCCTGCTAGCTGGCCAATCTCCTGTGACCCCTTTTCCCAGCTGGCCGGCCCCCTGATAGGCCTTGATTGCTGGCTAGGCCAAGGGACCCCACCCGTGCATGAATTCATGAACCAGGCCTCTAGTAGTATCATAGATATATACATACTAGAAGCCCAGTGCACAAAATTTGTGCACAGGTAGGGTTCCTAGGGCTGGCCGGCAATCAGGGCCGATTGGGGCATCACTTCCCCAGCTGCTCGCTGCTGGCCGGGGGCCTTCCTTGTTCCACACTGCCCCCTGGTGTGCAGTGCAGACATAGTTCTCCTGGTCGAACTCCCATGGGAACAATTTGCATATTAGGCTTTTATATAGAGAGATTATATATGTGTATCTATCACTTTTTTATCTTATCTATCACCTTTTCTTTCCATGTTCAATGTACTTTCCCAAAATAATAGCTTATTTTAAAAATTGACAGGTTGTTGTTTACCAGAAAAATTTTATTTTTCACAAAATTGAAGAGAATGTTTTCTGTCTTGAGCTACCTTTGAACAGAGAAATCCTACTGATTTTATGATGAGCTTCAAGGGGCGCAGAGCAAGATGAAACAAGCCTAGTGCTAGTGAGATCTGCCAGGCTGCAGGCATGATTTGGTTTATCATTGTGGTCTTTTAAAAGAGAACAACATTATATTGTGTTTGGATAATAAATACTATGTATTTCCCTCAACTTATACTCACAGTGATATTTTTCATGAGTGACTTTTTTGTTCCTGATAACAAACTTCATTATGGCTTGTACATTTTTTAAGTAATGTGACCCACTTTTTAAAACTAATATAAGGAAGTAATGTAGAAAACAGAACAACAGTTATATCTCTTGAGTAAACAATTTGATGCATTATTTATATAAACCCCATATTGGTCCCAAAGTGTGTTTTTAACCATTCACTTAGAAATCACTTCATTCAACCAACCTTTCTCTAAAATTCACTGGGGTTTTTATATTGGAATAGACACGGAAGATATAAAGGTGATTTAGACACAGTTTATTTTCTGTGTCCAATTCTGACATGGAGGGAAAAAATACATCTGGTAAATACATAAAGTAGGGCTGATCAATAGAGCTTTCTGCAATGATGTAATTATTCAATATTCTTTCTGTGTATTGTAGTAGCCACTAGGCACATGTAACTATTGACTGTTTGAAATGCGACTAGTATAACTGATAAACTGATATTTAAAATTCATTTGATTTTAACTAATTAAAAATAAATATCCACATATGTCTACCAGTATCATATTGGACAGTTCAAATATATTTATGACATTTTACATGTTATTGTCCATTGCAGAGTAAGCATACACTATACATTTTTATTTTTTTAAAAAACTCTTGATTTTTCAACATCGTCCTTTTTTTAACTTTACACTTTTTTAGAAGATTGCAGATATATCTGAAAATAAAATATAGAGAATAAGAAAGTCTATATCTACCAGAGTGAAACAAAATAAATACATACTATGTCTGGTGGCTATAACTGCTATAAACAAAATGGCTAAAGCAAGGTACAGTAATAAAAACTGTCTACAGAGTACTCTTTATATATGGGACAGGTAAGGCTTTTATGATAAATTGACATTTGAATACAAAATTCAGCAAGAGAAGAGGAAGCCAGGTTGATATCTGAAGAAAAATCTTTCAGGGAAGAGACAGCATTGATACATGCAGAGACCCTGTGACAGACACACTCTAAGGAAGGTCCAATGACCCCCAATCCCTAATATCTACACCTTTACATAATCTTGAGTATGGGCAGAAAAGCTGATTTGCTTTTAATCAATTGAGTAACACAAAAGTGATTGGATGTCACTTGTTCAATTATGTTGCAGAATTTTGTAATATCTATCTTGCTAGAAGACAATTCTCTTGCTGGCTTTGATGAAACAAGCAGCCATTTGAAGAGGCTCAAGTGGCAGAAACTGAGGACTGCCTCCAGCTAACAACCAGCTAGGAAATGAGGGCAGCCGCTGGCTGACAGGAGGCAAGAAAATGAGCCCCTCAGGCCAATAGGCTGAGAGGAACTGATATCTGCCAACAGCATTTAACTTTTTGAAACAGATCCATCAAGTCAAGCCTCACATGAGACTGCCCCCACACCTGACATATTGATTGCAACCCTGTGGCTCCCCGAAAAAGATGACCCAGTTAGGTCATCCCTGGACTCCTCTGACCTACAGAGATTGAGAGTTTAAATGAATATTATATGAAATGGCTGTATCTATGGTGATACTGTTATGCTGCAGTAGATAACTAATACAGATCTTAAGGGAGGCACATATTTTGCATGTTCTAAAGCAAAATGGTAGTAAATGGGGTCAAAGAGGAAAGCAAAATTCATTTAGAGTTGGGAGTTATTTTTTTTTTTAATTTTATTAAGAGTAAGGTTATAGCCTTTTGGAGTTTCTTATTTAGAAGCTTATCATGCTGTGCATTTAGAAATATCTGTGTAGATACCAGGTAAAGAAAAATCCATAAGAAGTCAGACACAGTAAGCAAGGAGGCCTGTTAGCTACTGGAATGATCTGGATGGGAAAGGTAGATAGCTTGGTACAGAGTGGTAGCAGTGAAAGTGCTGGGAAACGGAACAATTCTATGCATGTTCGGAGAGTGTGAAACAAAGGATTTGCTACTACTAATGAAAAAAAGGTAAAGATTACAATAGCCCTAAGATTTTTGGCTTTCCAGCTGTCTATATCAATTTTCCTTGAATAAATCTATTTGTGACTTTTTATCATACGGTTATCCAAAACGTAAATTTTGTTTATTTTAATTCAACTGAACCAATATTTAACTGCCATACTACGTGTCAGAATAAGATTAATAAATGGTTCACTACAGATACAAATAAATACAAACTGGGCAAGTCTACTAAAAACTATCATTAACCTCTTATATTTTTTGCTTTTCATTGTTTTAATGATGTTTACTAATATTGAGAGGATTTTAGAGATAGGAGAGGCAGTTTTAGGGAAGGGTCCATGGGAGAGGAATGCATACCTGATGGGCAGAGACAGCTCCTAGCCGCTAAAATGATTATTTTACAAGAGGAGGGGGTGGGGGTGCACTGGGTGAGCTTTGAAACTGATACTAAGCAGGGAAGGGGAAAATTGCCCATTTCGGAAAAAACACACGGGGGCCTAAATGGGAAAGTGTCCAATTAGATAGTGGCATAAACAGACAAAGAAGCTGCCAGGATTTATAAACCCTTAGACAAAGAGACTAACTGGACTAGGTTTTTACCATTTTGGAGGAGAAAGTTTTTTTTTCCCCATTTTGGGGACCCCTCCTAAGAGGATTACCCATTTGGGGACCCCTTCCCAGGGGAGAGTTTGTATACGCTTGCAATAAACTTTTACTCTTTTGCTTAAAATCTTTTAGTCCACAAAATTTATTCTTCAAACTTGTTGAGACAAGAACCTGCAATGAGAATTCCAGCTTGCCATTCAGGGTATCAATATGAACTTAATGCATTTAAGACATACATACAAGGAATGTGAATATATAATGAAAGCTTATCACTGAGGAAGAAAACAAGTGTAACAAAACCAATTTTTATTTGCTTATTAATATGTTATAATGTCCAAAAAATGCTTAGAATGTATTCTATACCTACTAAAATACCCAAATAGCTATTTTAGCTTTATATTTCAAAGTAAAATAAACACAAAATCTGAAACAAAATGATAACTAGCCTCAAGATTCACTTTTAGTAAAAACAACCAAATACGGATTATTTAAATACACTCTATCCTACCTTATAATAGAGAAACATGCAAATTGACCGCAACTCCGCTATGCCCCTGATTGGGCCTGCAAGAGGCTGGGGGCGGGACTCCGGGTTGCCTATCCTGCAGTTGAGAAGACCAAGATGGCGGCACCCAATCCTCTTAGTTACGGGGGCCCCGGGGGCGATCGCCACCCTGGAGGGGAGTGGCCGGGCCGAGCCAGCCGCTCCCGGGGGTCCCCGGCGATCGCCACCCTGGGGGTCGTGGCCAGGCCCATCCAGCCGCTCCCGGGGGTCCCGGGGGCTAAGGCCACCCTGGAGGGGGCGTGGCCAGGCTGAGCCAGCTGCTCTCGGGGGTCCCAGGGGCTAAGGCCACCCTGGGGGGACGTGGCCGGACCCGCCCAGCCGCTCCCAGGGTCCCTGGGAACATTGCAGGCATGTGGTTGCTGAGACCCAGACCAGGCCTCTGGCCACAGATTCATAGCTTTGAGGAGACCTAGGGAAAGGATCTGCCTCATCTGCAGAGATACAGATGTTCTGCAGTGCCCCCAAGACGTGGGTGGGCCCAGCCAGGGATCAAGGGGCATGGACGGACTCCTGGCAGAGGGGCAAGGACCCTCACCTCTGAGGAGGGGGTTGAGAGGTGGAGCCACCTCAGTGAAGGGGTGCTGCACTGCAGGGTACTGGACTGAATGACATGATTCAGAGAAGCTCCCAGTGCTAATGGGCCTCGCTCAGGCGGCCTTCACACTTCAGAGGCAGTGACTACTGCTCCTGCCTTCACCCAAAAGCAAGCTCGCTATACCCTGCCCCATAGCAGAGCATGCCTAGGCAGTGAGTGGGAAGCCTTCCACCTGCTTCGGAGAAGGGGGGGGCAGTAACAAAAGGGGGGAGAGGAAAGAATGTGGAGCATCCGCAATGAAGAGGTGCTTGAGAAAGAGGCTTGGAAGCCTGACTGGAAGGTTTGTTCTGTTTGCTGGGCCGCTGCCCCTTAGGAAGCGCAAAGAGCATGGCTCTGAGTGCTTCCTGTGTGCTGAGTCAAGTGCCACAGCCAACTGGAATTGGCCTCAGTTTCCTGGTCTGTAAAATAGGTGAAGTGTGTCCCAGTACCTTCACTGAGTTTTGATGGCCAATTGAGATACTATATAAAGAAAATGAGGGAAAAGTGAGAAAGAAAAGGAAGGACAAGAAACACCAAAGGAAGACTGAAAGGAACCTGTAAACCCATTGTCACTTAAATAGGGAATATAGTCAGTAGTGTTGTAATGATGGTATGATGCCAGGTGGGTAGTAGAAATATCGGGGAACACTTTGTAAAGTATATGATTGTCTAACCACTATTCTGTAACTAATATAAAACCTGAAACCAATACAAAATAATGTTGAATGTAAAGAAATGAAAATTAGAGTGAAATTTTTATAAATTTCAAAGTTTAAATAAAAGCTGTGAAGGAAGGAAGGGGAGAATAAAAAGTGTTTTTCATTTTGCCACTTCATTAAAAAGACAGCTGTCTTTATGTGGTGCTTTTATACTTTTCTAAGTCATTATCTCATTTTAATTTCTGGGCAACTTAAAGACAAGATAAGTATTCCCTCCACTATTCAAAGAAAGGAAATCTTAGTGTCTGGTCCTAATGATTCAATCATCAAGCCTTTATTGTAAAGCAGGGTTAGTAAAATTTTCTGTGCAGGGTTATATCTATACTAATAAAAGCCTTGGGGGTGATCAGGCCATCAGGGGAGGGTATTTGGGGGCAATCAGGCCCGCAGAGGAGCAGTTAGGGGACAATCAGGCCAGCAAGGAAGCAGTTAGGGGTCAATCAGGCAGATAGGTGAGTGGTTAGGAGCCAGCAGTCCCAGATTGTGAGAAGGATGTCCAACTGCAGGATTAGGCTCGATTCCTGCAATCGGGCCTAAACCTGCAGTTGGACATCCCCCGAGGGGTCTCATATTAGAGAGGCTGCAAGATGGGCTGAGGGACACCCTCCCCAGTGCACGAATTTCATGCACCGGGCCTCTAGTTTACATATATGAACACCAAAAAAGTACTTTTAAAGTGTATAAGCCCCAAAATATATCATAGATTCATATTCTGGAGTTTATTTGTATAATCTTGTGTTATTTTTTATATTTTCTTCCAAATACAGAACATGTACAAATTTGTTCCCTAATGAAGAATTAATTAAAACAGTTACATAATTCAAAACTTAGATAAAATCTTTAAAAAATATATATATATATACCCTTCTAAGCAGGCATAGTTTAACCCACTCTTCCTAGGCTCATTTCAGCTTCACCGCCTTAAAAAAAAGAGATAAACTATAACACAAATGTTATGATAACTTATAAATAATATGCGTAGGACTAGTTCTTTCATCATCCAAAAGTAGTCTCTTCCTTTATGAATTCTGACCTGAAATACTTGGGTTTAGTATTTCTTCATCAAAAATCCTCAGCACAATACAATAGAAAATACTTACTATTATTTGTAAAACAATTATATATGGAACAAGATTTCATGAATTTACTTCTTTAATGAATATATGTTTTCATTTTTTATTTATATAGCACAAAAACAGCTTTAAATAATTCACAGGTTACTTTGCAGAATTGTTTTTAGTTATTTAATGAAGGTTAAGTACATTTGAAACCAAGCATAAAATTGTTTGTAGTACAGATTATTGAAGATTAGTAGCTCACATCTTGAGAAAATCAGAGGAACAATTTTATCCATAGTATCTCAGCAACAAATGTATTCATTGACTTAAGAAACATTATGATGGTAGATCCCTAAATCACTTGACAATGGATATAAACATATTACTAATTAGTATAATCTATTGAATGATGTTGCAATGGGAGAAATGAATTTGGCAAAATCAGAAATGTGCCAGTGCCCTTTATGGATAAGAAGAAAGTAATAGGTGAAATTACTTACAGAGCATATTTCAAGTTATTTTGAAAAGCATTATAAAGCTTCACAGAAATTCAAATAACATCCTTCTAAAAATAATTTTTAAAAGAGTAATGAACTGTGTCCCTTTTTACATTTCAGGATCTCCTAAATATAATGTTCCAGTGAAAATTACCTATCATATTTCATTCCTCCAGCAATATATGGAGTATTTCCAAACCATTATTTGTGTTTAGTATTTTTTAAATCTTATTTCCTTTTTATTTTTAAAGGTGATTGTACATGATGGTAATGGAAATCAAGATTTATAGGTGGTCAATCTGGAACATTAGCACCATTTGGAACATTAGCACCATTCCCATTTCTCCTTCAACCATAAACTTTCAGAAAGAGAATACAAGTACAGCCACTTACATGTACTTACATGTTTGGCAGTAAACTAAATACTTTCATATGTGATCTATCTTACAGGTTATTAAAAATGTGAAAGTTTGAATTGGAATAAAAGAGGTGATTGAAAGCAGGGCAATAAAGAAGTAATAACTTCAGTTTTTCTTTCTCCAATGTACTCTATGAAATTTCCGAGGCATACCTTCTAAATTGTTATCTCTGGGGATTAGATTTGGTCATCTGCATTTAAAGAACAAAACACCCTTGTTATACACAACTAGAGGCCCAGTGCATGAAATTCGTGCAAGGGGAGGGGGTCTCCTCAGCCCAACCTGCACCCTCTCCAATCCGGAAGCCCTCGGGGGATGTCCAACCGGCAGTTGGACAGCCCTTTCACAATCCAGGACCACTGGCTCCTAACTGCTCACCTGCCTGCCTGCCTGATCACCCCTTACTGCCCCACCCCCCTGCTGGCCTGGTTGCCCCCAACTGCCTCCTGCCGGCCTGGTCACCCCTAACTGCCCCCCCACCAGCCTGGTCGCCCCTCACTGCCCTGCCCCACCAGCCTAGTCACCCCCAACTGCCCCCCCTGTGGGCCTGATCGCCCCACACAGCCTGCTGCTCAGTCATTTGGTCGCCCCTCACTAACCCCCCCCGCCAGCCTAGTCACCTCACACAGCCTGTTCGGTCGTCCATTTGGTTGCGATGGTCGTTTAGGCTTTTATTATTATAGATAACATTTAAAATGTACTGAGTGAGCTATGTCACCTAGAAATATAAACTATTTGTAAATTAAATTTTATGATTTTGTAATATTACCTACCTAGACTTCCTTGTTGCATTTGGTTTCATGATTAGCTTGACATAAAAAGTTTTATAAATGGGAAATGAGGAATTCATGAGGAGTTAGAAAATATCCTAGCTTGCCTGTATCAGGAAAAATATTCTTATTTACTTTTTACAGAGAAGGGTTATTTCAAAATTAAAAATAATTCTTTGAGTCAGTGCTTATTTTTATGTTTAAAAAAAGTTTATTATAAAATACAGATAAAAGCAGAGTGCCATCTTCCAAAATTTCGTCACCCCCCCCCCCCCAAATCACTCTGTGGAGCTCTTCATGGCTTTATAGAACACAACTTGAAAACCATTCCTCTAATCAGGTAAGCAAACTAAAAATCCCTTCAGTAATATGCAATTAATGAAAATATGTGATAAGGAACCAGTGTAAGCCAATCAGTATGATGCCGTTTATCTATAATAATAAAAGGGTAATATGCTAATTAGACCAGATGTCTTTTGGACATCATTCCAGACGTCCTTCCTGACGAAGCCGGGGCCAGAAGGAAGCCAGCCTGGGTCCCGGGTGCCTGCGGGCGGCCAGAGGAGGGAAGCAGCCCTGGTCCTGGGTGCCAGAGGGAAGCCAGTGCCGGCAGCTGGGGAAAGGAAGGCCTACTCTTGCATGAATTTTTGTGCATTGGGCCTCTAGTAATACAATAAAGCATTAAAATGCCTAGATACATTGGAATTTATTTTTCTTTTTTGTTAATCCACCCTCAAGGATTTTTTTTCCCCATTGATTTTTAGAGAGAGTGGAAAGGAGGGGAGAGACAAAGAGAAACATTGATGTCAGAGACACATGGATTGGTTGCCTCTCGTGCCACAACCAAGGGCCAGAGCCTGCAACCAAGGTATGTGCCCTTGATCAGAATTGAACCCCTGACCCTTCAGTCCACTGGCCGACACTCTAACCACTGAGAAAACCTGCTAGGGCTAGATACATTGCTTTTAGAACTTTGTATCTAAAGCCAAAAAAATGCACTTCCAGGGGCAATTCATGGCTTTTGTTACCAGATTTTTTCCTACGGCTTAGAGAATGTATCATGTTTGAACTTTTCGCAAACTCAACTATTATATAATAACCATTAATATTATTAAGTTTCTCACAAATGTTTTATCTGAAAATTATATTAATTTTGCTTCTCCAGAATAGCATAACTATTATTAATTTATTCACATTTAATGATAAATAACTTGATTTACTTTAGAATCTGTAGAAAAATTATCTTCCAGGGTGAAACTAAATATAAAAATCAGCTAAGTAGGTAATTTCAAAATTAATTGCTGATCTTTCTGTTACATTACTATTATTTAGTGATTGAATTATCATTATTGCATCTTTCCCATTTACTGGTACTGAAGATATCTTGTAATCCTTTTGGCTATTTATTCTCTAATGAGAGTGGAGATACCAGCAGCAGTTTGATATATTTTCTTAGAAACTTTTTCAGAAAATTATATTCCCTCACATAGACTAAGTAAAATTACATTTCTCCATGAGCAAAATGTGTCCTCTTGATCAGCTATACAGCTTCATGGAAAGGAAAGAAGCAGACATTATTTTGATAAATCTACCTGAGAAGAGTGTTCATTGAATATACAGACATCAGAGCCTGATTACTCTCCTATCCTAATTAAGTATTTTTAAGGTCAAAGTTATAATAAACATAGTCAAAAACTTCAACAGCTGTTTCTCAAACTTTCATATTTTTACAAGCAAAAATATGATCTAAGTTTTTAGGTGCATGTATATATACATATGGATATTTTATGTAGTTATGTAAGGATATCAAAAATAATTTTATTTTTCTAATATATAAGTGATGACAAGTTTTCAGATTTTCACTTTTCTTAAAGAAAAGTGAAGGTATATATAACATAAAGGTATACTATAACATAGACAATGTTCAAATGTACTCTCTCAGAGCAAGTAATTACTATAGAATACAGCATCCTTAAAAGGCAGAAGTATTATTTAATAACAACAAGTGTACCTCATCTGATAGCATAAGTACAAAAGTAATTATATGCTCAGTAAGAAGCCAGAAGGCAGGGTATGCATTTGCCACATAGTGCTATAATGGACTGAAATTATACTTACAATAGCCATCCAAAGAAGAGAGCATATGATTGCCAACTAACACTGCAATCCTGAAAAAATGCCGACACTGTGATTAACAGCTGTCTATGTACCTCCCAGTGAAGGGTGCTTAAGAAAATCATGACTCATGGGACAATAGAGCTGACAGTTTTGTAATGCCTGTGATGGTCAGCTATTAAAAATATATAAAGAAAGAACTAGGACTATTAAAACAGCACTATCTCTTCAGTCCACTTATGGCAATTTGCAGTCTTTGTAGAAAGCATCGTTTTAGCCAAATCAAACCAGGACAGTAATTTTCCAGCTGGTGTATTAGAGATTCAGCTATAAGATTCTTTTCCCAGATGTAACTGTAAGGTCTCCTGTATGAGTAAAAGAGAGCAAATCTTGCCATTTCTCTTGTTTTATTGTTTAAGTCCATTTTCAAGCCCCCCAAATGAGATAAAACCCAAGGCTTATTGGATAGTTCCGGTTGCAGTTACAGGAAGGAAATAACTTAGAATTTGGTCACCATTACAAGGGACAACAGGGTGTCTCCACAGTTACAGAAAGCTGAGAGACACATTTTAATGTAAAAATGGAACAACCATTTTGAACAAATGCATTAGAATGAATTAATCTAGGGGATTCTGGTCACAAGGATAACATAGGTAAAAGTGGTACTTGCATCTTCCCACATCCAAATCAAAATTTCAACTAAACTACAGAACAACTATTATTTAGAATCACTTGAAATCTAGCTGAATGGAAGTATGACAACTAATAATTTAAAGAAGAGCCACATTGAGACTGGTAGGAGAAGTGGAGACACGGAACAGGCTGGGTTCTGGATAAAAATCAGGAGGGATATCCTGCCTGCAGGGGTACTCCCTGAAAAGTGAAGAGTCCCAGCCCCACACCAGGCCCTCAGCCCAGGGTTTTAAGGCCAGAAAGAGAAGTCTCCATAACTCTGGCTTTAAAAAACAGCAAGGATTGTAGCTGAGAGAGATGCAGAACTGCTGGAGGCCCAGAAAGTTCTATTTAAAGGGCCTGTGAATGGACTTAGATTCACTGGCTCTAAGCTCAAATGCTGGGGCAGCAGCTCCAAAGATACCAGCGGAGGAACTAAATTGTCTGTCATCAGCGGGGGGAGGGAGGAGCTGGAGGGCAGCTTTCTGCCAGACAGAAGTACTGGTAGAGGCCTTTGTCCCTTTTCAGAGTCCTCCCTGCACAGAGCTGGCAGGTGGGAGCCATAGCTGAGTCTCAATATAACTAGCTCACTGTTTGCCCTGCTCTGGTGATTCTCTGAGACTCGGACCCATCCAACCTGCAGGCTCACCCAAGCTGTTTCCAGTGTCTTTTCCATACAAATGGCCTGTCTTGGCTCATGCTTCAGACTCTCCTAAAATATCTCAAACAAGCAGCCTCTGGCATCAGTGTGCCTGGTACCTCTCGCTAAGTGGCCTCTGGCCTGGAATTAGTGGCAGCCTACCTTGGGTCACAGCTTGGCCTTGCCTGAGCACCTCCAAACCCAGCACAAGTAGCAGCCATTTACATACTGCTTTGGAGCTCATGCTGGGTGGCCCCTGGCAGAACACAGGTAAGCTTCTGACCTTGTCCTGCACCTCAGGGTAGGCTCCAGAGCCAACACATACAGTAGAAAGCTTCAGACCAAGTTGAAGCATCACCCAACCACCTCCACATCCACAAGTGACACACTCAAAGGATGGACTTAATGGGCACCAGAGCCATGCTGAAGAATGTCCTCCTCTGTGGGGCAGGCCCCTGCCCAGCTGATCCTCCACAGTGGCAGGGGGTATCAGCCAGTCATTGCAGCTGATCAATTGGACTAGGGGTAAAACCCTCCCATTAATGTGTCAATAACAATCAAGGCTCAACTACAACAGGGGAGTATTCAAAACCCACACAGGGTAGGGAAGGAGCACCTGGAGTTCCCAACTAGGGTAATCAGGGAAGCTGTGTCCTGAGATCCTACAAAACACCTACTACGTAAGACCACTGACATGAAAAATAAATTACAGGGAATCAATAGTAGAGTAGATGTCCTAGCTAGCTTTGCTAAGTGGCTAGAGCATAGGCATGAGCACTAAAGAGTTATGGGTTCAATTTCCCATCAAGGGCACATTCCTCAGTTGCAGACTGGATCCCCCACCCCTGTTAGGGCAGGTGTGGCAACCAGTCAATGTGTCTCACATTGATGTTTTTTTCTCTCTCTTTCTCTCTCTTTCTCCCCCTCACTTTCACTCTAACTAAAAGCAATGGAAAAAAATATCCTCAGGTGAGGATTGAAAATAAAAGTAGTAGAATAGATGAAGCTGAGAATCAAATCAGTGATTTGGAACATAAGAACGCAAAATAAATAAATAAACATCAGAACAGCAAAAAATTAGGATAGTGTAAGGAGCCTTTGAGATAAATTCAGGAGTATCAACATTCACATTATGGGGGTGACAGAAGGAGAAGAGAGAAAGGAAGAAACTGAAAACCAATTTGAACAAATAATGATAGAACACTTCCCTAACCTGATGAAGGAAATATACATACAAGTTCAGGAAGCACAAAAAGTCCCAAACAAGAGGAATCCAAAGAGGCCCACACCAAGACACATCATATTAAAATTTCAAAGGTTAAAGACAAGGAAAGAATCTTAAAAGAAGTTAATTAACTACAAGAGAGCTCTCATAAGACTATCAGCTGATGTCTCCAAAGAAACTTTGCAAGCCAGAAGGGATTGGCAAGAAATATTCAAAGTGATGAAAAACCAGGACTTACAACCAAGACTAGAATCAAAGGACATATAACTTCTCAGACAAAAAGCTAAAGGAGTTCATTCACCACCATCCAGTATTACCTGAAATGTTAAAGGGTATACTAGAAGAAGAAGAACAAGAAGAAATTAAATAATAATAAAAACATATCTATCAACAATTGAATCTAAAAATCAAAATAACGGAATAAGCAGAACAGAAAAAATGAATCTAAATGTTAGAATGACACAGTGCTGGATAAGAAACTTTGTAATTATAATCACAAAAGAAAAGATAATTTTATCACTATGTGATGAAAATAAAAGTTGTTCTAATTTTGCAGTTAGTCATAAATAACCTCTTTAGTTTATAGCATGATATAAAGGTGCTTCCTGTAATGTAACATAGAACATGGTTTTGAAAAGAAAATGATAGTACAAAAACCATATATCTGTAAGGAAAAAAACCTACATTAGCCTTAATTTTTTCATATGTTTGAATAGTTCATGTTTTAAAGCTGTTTTTTTTTTTTAAATCTGTTCATGAAATAAGGCTAAAGTTGCTGAGTTTTTTTTCTTTTTCCACACAATATTTAATAATCAGGAAATGTTTTTATTTCACATAATATCAACATATTTTATATAATTATAAGTCAAAGCAATAATATTTTAATAAGTTGTATGCTTTTTCGATAAAAAGAATAAACAACACATTTATGTTGCTTAATTAATACTCTTTTGTTTCATTTTAAGATGCTCTGATGACTTGTTTGTATTTGCTGAATTTCCATCTTTTCAATGAAGTTCACCATCTTCATTTTCTCCATTAATATGAATTATTATCATTCCAGTTAAGAGTAAATTAGTGATAAAAAGAAAAAAAATCCAGCATTATATTTTATTTAAAGTATTCTGCATGATTTAATTATTTATAAACCATGTTTTGATTTTCCTGAAGATGGCAACAAATTAGAAGGAAACTATACTTACCTCCTTTCAGGACAAAACTGGTATTACAACCAAATTATAGAAAAATCATCCTGAATAACCAACTGAAAACTAGCTGGAAAGAAGCCATATAACCGAGGACTTATTGAGGAGGTCACCGAAACTCTTTGGAGGTGTGGAGGCATAACAGGTCTGGCTGGGCACTCTTGGGCAGCAGTTGAAGTTCCAGAGGGATAGCAGCTATGGGGCTGGGGGCAGGGGGTGGGGGGTGGTATTCTCCCTAAGAAGTGTGGGTTCTGAATCATAGTAACCTCCATCTTGTATAAAACTGCTGTTTGAAAATCTCTGCTATTGCTAGATAGTCCCTAGTCCTGTAAACTCTGTCATTGTAAACTCGGTCACTTTAAGACAGTCTCTTATTCTATAAAATGACTTTGTTTTTAGTTCAAATAATAGAAAAAGGTAAACTTAACTGTCTGACCTTGCAAGCTAGCCATCCAATATAATAGACTAAAATGGACTAATACTGATAACAATTCCCATATTCTTATGCCAAGTACAAACTCATTATGCATTCAAGGTTACAGCTGTCTGTAACAATAACTCACACAGAGCCCTTTGTAATATCTGCAAACAAAGAGGCTCTAAAAGTATAAATATGGGAGACTTCCTGTATGTGGTGCTCAGAGATTTGGAAGAGACACCTCCCTCTGGGCTGCGCTCAATAAACGACTCCTAATTAATTGGCTCATTAAGGCATCTTGTATCTCATTTGCTGATTTACGATACCACAGGTTCTACACCCCAAGCCAGGCCCTTAACCCAGAGCACCAGAACCGGGAAAGGTGCCCACATAACATCTGGTTATGAACAGCAGCAAGCTTTCTGTCTGCCTGAGAGAGATGGCTAGAAACACAGGCATCCTCGTAAAGAGCCAACACACAAAATTTTGTTTGCAGCCACTCACCCTGGGGGTCCCACAGAGGGGAGAGCAGAGTGTACTAGAGCTTCAAGAGGAGAGTCTGAGGTAGGTGGGTCTGTGGAGAGAGCTGAGAGGTCAGCTGCCAGGTTTCCTGTGCTGAGTCATTCCCAATACTTCAGACCATCTTTTTCAGGCAAGCATTCCCCTCCATTGCAGCATCAGCCTGAGGGGAAGCAATAGCCCCACCCATTGGAATTCCACTAGTACTACCTTGATGCTTATGCCCTGCTGAGGAGTACAGCCCAAGGCTCTTTAAGTGACTGAGCCTAAATGACAGCCTGCAGCAGAGGAGGGTCTCTGGGTGCTTTGAGACTTTTGCTGATCTGCCCTCCTGGGCCCAGTGCTAGTAAAAGCAGACTTTGGTGAGCAGCTTGGTCCTTTCCTCTTGCACCCAGGCCCTGCTGAGGAGCACAAACCTGGATCACTGATAGCTCCAAACAGACTGTCCAGAGCCAGTCACAGGCAGCATGTGTCTTTGGCTTGCACAAGAATTTATTCGCAAAGGATCCAGATCTACCAAAGTTATGTCACTTCTTTGATCTAAACTCAATGGCTTTCCAATTACTTTCCTAGTGAAAGATGAAATATTTATATTGATCCCTACTACTGATCTCATCTCTTACCTCTGACTCTCTGACTATCCTTAAGGCACTCTGACTTTCCTCTTAGTGTTTTTTTTTTCTCTTCATGCTTTGCACCTATTATTTCTTCTACCCAGCAAACTTTCTCTCTCTCTCTCTCTCTCTCTCTCTCTCTCTCTCTCTCTCTCTCTCTCTCTCTCTCTCTCTCTCCTCTCTCCCTCCCTCTCTACCAGTATGTCTTGGTTCTCAAATTCTCGCATGGCACTCTTTCTGGACTCTTTGACCACTTTATATAAAATATACAACCCCCTCCATTCTGTTACTTTCTATCTCCTTTTATTATTCTTTTTTTTTCTCCATAGCACTTATTATATATCACCAAGTGACATATATTAAATATATATTTGTTTATATACTGTTGCCTATCAATCCCCACAAAAATATAAGCTCCAAGAGTTAAGGGGCTTTAGTTGCTACATCCTCAAGACCTAAAATAGCACTTGACACGTAGTAGGCACTCATTATATATTTATTGGATGAATGAATTACTTTCTTCTCCACAAAATAGAGCTAAGAATTCTAAATTACAGGATGTCAATGAAGTTTAAATTATACCCTTCATACACGATGGATGATCAGCGGATATTAGTTTCTTTCACTCTCTGAATTGCTTTACATTCATATTTTATGGATAATGTTTATCAAATATGTACCCATAAAGGTTTTTACTACTGTTGCAAATTTGTTAGCACAGGATTTCAGACAAAGTTTAATTACAGAGAAATTCTCTCCTACAACATATTCTGAAAAGTATCTGCTGTGATTACATAGCTGCTTGGATTAGCTTCTTTCTGTCTCTTCTGTGCACTGGCCATGGAGAGATTTTACTCTGATTGACTTGGTTATACCATAAGAGAAAAATTAAAAGTCTTATAATTATTATTATTTTTAAATTTCCTGTGATTTGTTTTGTGGTTGTTTTTCTTGTTGTTGTTGTCGGTGTGTGTGTGTGTGTGTGTGTGTGTGTGTGTGTGTGTGTGTTTAATGATCAACAGTCAAAATTTTTTATGGCCATTGAGGACTGGGTTCTGTTTAAGCATAATGCATGTGATGTAGTATTTACAGCAGTTCTCACCCCAGAAAAAACACATTTGGACATAAACTGAGATTACATGTCTGAATAGAGAAATGTGTCACTTAAAATATCTATATGCCTACTCTTCTTTTTGATATACATGGTGAACCTAGTCTTTCTCTTCTATTTCTGGGTCTTACAAGTAGTTTTAACTATTTGAAATGAAAGCAAAATGTATTCTTAAAATTACAACCATTAAAATTAAGAATATATATTTATTTAACAGTGACTTTGAATGCATATACTACTCTAAATGCTCTTTCTGAGTGCCTGACACACACTAAATATTCACAAATGTTTGTTATATCAAATTTGAATAAAATTTTCTGTCTTGGTCTTTTTTTTCTGCACTCTAAAACACTGTGGTTACACCTCTAACAAAAAACTTACAGCGATAGCCTCTATTATAAAGAAAAGGAAATGATTCTCATAGCAAAATAAGATAAGATGAAATAATAAAACAAACAAAATAAAAAGGCAACTTAGGAAATAAAAGAAAATATTTGCAAACCATATATTTGACAAGAAGATAATATTTAAAATATACAAAGAACTAATATAACTTAATAACAAAAATAGTAAATAATCTCATTTTAAAATGGGCAGAGAAACTGCCTAGCATTTTCCCAAAGAAGACAGAAAAATGGCCAACATACGAAAATATGTCCAATGTCACTAATCTTCAGGGAAATGCAAATCAAAACCACAATGAGATAGTATCTCATCCTGTTAGAATGGCTATCATCAAAAAGACAAGAGATAATAAGTATTGGTGAGGATGTGGAGAAAAGGAAACATTTTTACACTGTTAATGTGAATGTAATTGGTGCAATCACTGTGGAAAATAGTATGCAGGTTCCTCAAAAATATTAAAAATAGATCAACCATATGATACTTCTCCCTATATGTCCTAAAGAAATGAAAACAGGATCTTGAAGCAATTTCTTCACTCCCAGGGTTACTGCAGCATTATGCACAATAGACAAATATGAAAATTAACTATGTGACCACCAACAGACAAATCAATAAAGAAGATATTGTACATATATGCAGCGAATTGTTATTTAGCCGTAAAAAGAAGGAAATCCTGATATTTGCAATGACATGGATGTAACTTGAAGGCATTATGCTAAGTGAAATAATTCAGACAGAAAAAAACAAATATTCTATATTACTCATATATGGAATAATAATAATAATAAAAAAGCTGAACTCCTAAGCCACAGAATAGAATGGTGATTACCCGGGTCTGGGGTGTTGGAAATGGGGAGATGTTGATCAAAGAGTACAAACTTCCAGTTAGACGATGATTAAGTTCTGGGAAACTAATGCATAGATTTGTGATCATAGTTAACAATACTCTCTTAGCTGAAAGTTGCTAAGAAAGTACATCTTAAATGTTCTCACCGCACAAAAAGAAATTATAATTATATAACATGATAGAGGTGTTAGCTATGCCATGGTGGTCATTTTATTGCAATATGTAAGCATCAAACCAACAAATTTACACATTTAAACTTGCACAATGTTATATATCTCCACAAAGCTGCTGGTGGAGGAGAGGAAAAATAAATCAATTATTATAAAACAAAAGAATTACATATAATAATTTGCAAAAGGCTATATTCATAAGGAAACATGGGTAAGAAATTAGAATGTTTTAATAAAATGAGAGAGGTATTTTTCCCCTTCATTCAATGATGTTGAATGAAGTGGCTCTTGTGTTCAGCAGCAGATTTAAATATTAAAAGCATCAACAATTATTAATGAAAAAACATTTTTTGGGAAAGGGCATTCCATACAAGGGAACCATCATATGCAAAAAGATGGACAACTTTTCACATTTTATTTTATTGTGGCTGGTGTATATAGCAGGAATAACAAAAGTCATAGTAACAACTACATTGAGTGGCCAGATTATTATGATCTCTGAACGCATAATAATCTGGCCACTCAGTGTATCTGTGGTCTTCCTAAATGATTTTATTCCCAGCTTTGTTCCACCCTGGTCAGACTGCCAATTCTTTTTTTCCAATTACAGTTGACATACATTATTATGTTACTTTCAGGTGTACACCCCAGTGATTAGACATTATATAACTTACTAAGTGGTCATCCCAATAAATCTTGTACCCAATAAATCTCACACCATACATAGTTATCAGAATATTGTTGACTATATAATCTATGTGCTTTATTTTACATCACTATGACTATTCTGCAACTACCAATTTGTACTTCTCAATCCCTTCACGTTTTTCTATTTGTTTGTTTAAAGTAATTTTCATCGGAAAAGATAACTACATTGATTACAATTTTTTTCATAATTATTTTTATTATTCTATGAATAAAGGTCATTTTTATTACCTTTCCACTCCATAGAGAAAAAAATGTGTTTAATATTGAATGAGATTTTAAAACGAAGTTAATAATAAAACTATATCACGCTGTGATCACTTGCTTTTAAATTTATCTTTATGTTGAAAGTATTACAGATGTCCCCTTTTTTTCCCCACCATCATCCCTAACCCCACCCCAGGCCTTCACCACACTATTGTCTGTGTCCAGGGTTATGTATATACGCATATAAAGTTTTTGGTTAATCTCTTCCTGCCCCACCCACCTCCTTCTCTCTGAGATTCCTTAGTCTGTTCCATGCTTCCATGTCTCTGTATCTATTTTGTTCGTCAGTTTATTTCATTCATTAGATTCCACATGTAAGTGAGATCATGTAATACTTGTCTTTCTCTGACTGGCTTATTTCAATTAACATAATACCCTCCAGTTCCCTCCATGCTGTCTCAAAGGGTAAGAGATCCTTCCGTTTACAGCTGCATAGCATTCCATTGTGGAAATATACCACATCTTTTTTACCCACTCATCTACTAATGGGCACTGAGGCTGTTTCTACATGTAGCTATTATAAATAGCACAGTGATGAACAGAGGGGTGCACATAGTCTTTCTGATTGGTCTTGCAGGGTTGGCATACAATGGAATAATGGCAGTCTCTTCAATAAATGGTGTTGGGGAAACTGGACCGCTACATGCAAAATAAAATAAACTGACCAGCAATGTACACCATATAAAAGAATAAACTCAAAATAGATAAAAGACAAATGTGAAACCATAAAAATCCTAGAAGAAACCATAGGCAGCAAAATCTCAGACCTCTCTCATAGCAATATTTTGCAAACAATACATCTTTTAGGGCAAAGGAAAAAATAAACAAATGGGACTACATCAAAATAAAAAGTTTCTGCACAGAAACCATCAACAGAATGAAAAGGGATTCCACTGTATGGGAGAATACCTGATAAGGGGTTAATTTTTGGTAACTTTTTAAATGTTTAGTTTTATAGGCAGAAATAGGGATTCAAATGTATGTAAATTACAATTCCATCACTTGTGCTTGAAAAGGAAGAAAGAAGGAAGGAAAGAAGGAAGGATGAAAGGAAGAAATGAAGGGAAGTAGGAAAGACAATGCCTGTTACTGAAATCAGAATAATGAGCATATTCTCCTCATAAAGTTATTTGAGGACTAAATGACTACAACAGTGCTTCTACAGAATAAACTAAGAAGTAAAAAAGGAAAGAAAATAGTCTACTTTGAGAGGTAATTTTTCAAAATTAATTATTTCAGTTCATTTAACCTGATGATTAGTTTTGTTTGACTGAGCTGATGTAAAATATATTTTAAAAATATTTTTATTGATTTCAGAGAAGAAGGGAGAAGGAGAGAAACATCAATGATGAGAGAGAATCATTTATTGGCTGCCTCTTGCATGCCCTGTATTGGGGACTGGGCCCACAACCCAGGCATGTGCCCTGACCAGAATCAAATCATGACCCCCTGGTTCATAGGTCAACACTCAACCACTAAGCAACACTAGCCAGGCATGACTAAGCTGACA
Source organism: Eptesicus fuscus (assembly GCF_027574615.1). Taxonomy (NCBI): domain Eukaryota; kingdom Metazoa; phylum Chordata; class Mammalia; order Chiroptera; family Vespertilionidae; genus Eptesicus; species Eptesicus fuscus. The sequence goes on from NC_072480.1 coordinate 26,358,002, forward strand.
TTTTGGAAGACTCTTGGCAACTATATAAAGTAGGTTCAGTGTGCTTTCACTCAATTCCTGCTATTTTTACTTCTGGCTTCCATTAACAGAGAAGTGTTTTCTTAAATAAAGCATAACCTGATAATATTTATTCATTCTGTTAACAAACATTTCTTTTTTTACAGTGTGTGCACATACATATATGTATTTGTTTATTGCAACAAACACTTCTTAAGCACTGACAATGTGCCAGACAACTTTATTGTAAATAGTGGTGAACAAAACAGACTGCATTTGGAAATATTAATTTTAAAGTTAAACATTTTTTTAAGACTCAAAAGAGGTATCTAAAATGGGTAATCTGTAGCTCCTGGAAGAAGTGATGGGAAACTATTTGAGGGTGGTTTTTCCCACTTTTCTTTTCCCATAATGTCATCACCCTATTGGCAGTTCTCACTACCTACTAGAAATGATTGACAGTCTAGTTCAGCAGCAGCGTAGCTAACTGCAGGTGACATGGCTCAGAAATTGTTTCCAGAGATTTTACACTTATTTTATTAACACAGTGTTTATCTGTGTAAAGGAAAAAAATTCATAGATTGTCTTTTAAGAACAAATAAAATTAGTATAATTCACAAAAATGGTTGAAGTGGTCAATTAACCAATAAAACTAGTCCTAATGCTACAATTTGCTTATTTATTATTTTTTTTGTTGTTAATCCTAACAAATCCTCATTTGTTAATCTATTTTTCCATTGATTTTTAGAGAGAGTGGAAGGGAGAGGGAGAGACAGAAAGAGAGAAACATCGATGTGAGAGAGACACATTGATTGGTTGCCTCCCACACACACCCCGACCAGGGCCAGGGATTGAGCCTGCAACTAAGGTATGTGCCCTTGACTGGAATCGAACCTGGGACCCTTCAGTCTGCAGGGCAACACTCTGTCCACTGAGCCAAACCAGCTAGGGTGCAACAATTTATTTATTTCAATAAATAAAATACACCTCTGCTCATCATAGCAAGTAAAATTACTATAGCTAACTAAATTTTTAATTATTTTTTAATGGGAAACGTGAAAACTGAAACTAGTCCCTGTTATTCACTATTGCTATTTGTAAGATGACTATATCTCACACACAAATCCCGTATTTGACAAAAATTATACCTCTTGCAATCTTTTTCTAGGCAGTCAGAAATCTTGAATACCAGGTTAAGTATTTTAAAATTATGAAAACAACTGTGTTGAAAATGCTTGTAATATAAATATTGCTGAATCCTCAAATATATTATTGGGTTAGTGTTTAATGACTTTAGAAGCAGTATTGGGTTTTCCCTAAATTACAACTTAGGATTGCAGGATTTGTAAAAACAAACTGCTTTTTCCAGATCCCCAAAACAGTCAAACACAAGGAAAAAAAAAAAAAAGTATGAGATGTTAAAATCCCCTGCTCACTAGAATCTGATAGTCGGATTTGCCTCTTAAATGACCATTATAAAATTAGTAAAGTATCACCATTTTCAGTCAAATTTTCTTAACTTGAGGGAAAGACATTAAAAATGCATTCAAACTAAAGTAGTTAAAACTATGAGAGTCAATAATAGATATATAACTTTGCTAGATTTCTTAATCCAGCCTACAATTTTATGCTAGGTTTTGATAACCAAAAATTATGAAAATACGCCAACCAAAAGTTGTAGACGTATGACCACTAAATGTAACAGCTTGCTGTGGTTCACCACATTGTAACTGCATTTTCTCTTAGCAAAGTGGAAATCATGGTGTTCCAGTATCATAAGCTTGTTACAAGAATCTCCAAGGAAAGAGATTACTTAAGCTCAAGGTACAAGATATATGTAGGCTATAGCATTCTTTGAAACTGTTATGCAAAAGATTTATAAGTACTCAATCGTTTTCCATGATAATTTTTTATTTGTCTAGCTGGTTACATCAATATGCCAATTTTATCATTATTGAGGCTTTAGAGACACTTATGTATGTCATCATTTTCCATTTTATTGCAGGTCCTTATTTAAACACATCATGCTATCTGGCATCACTACCCTAATCTGCATAGTGATTTATTGGCATATCAAAATTCAACTTACAGAATTGATTAAATAAATTTATAAATTAAGAAAAAAATTGAAAACATATTTCTGTAAATATACAGAAATGAGAGGTTTTCTTGAAACTATGAATGACTTACAGAAGCATGGAACCTGTTAAGGCATCTACTATTTTCCAGTTCAGTTCCTTGGTCTCTATGTTTATTTAGGAGAAGATTTATTTCAAAGTTTCATTATTTCAATAAATATTCATTTAGCATCTTTATCCTCAAAAAGCCTATAATTTTACATCAAAAGAGAAATGTAATTTTATACTTACCATGTAGCTGGAAGAAAGTATTAAAGAAGATTGCACAGGGTGTCCCCAAGAAGGCAGACTCATTTGCTGGGCCTCTGGTTTGGAATTGGGACAAAGGGAGGTTTCACAAGGAGGAAATGGAATGTGAAGTAGTGATGCAAAAATGCCATTTGTCTTATCAGAAACGAAGGACTAATTTGGGAGGATAGAGGACATTGGCTCAGAAATATCCTTAACGGTGTATGTTGCCTCTCATATTTCTAGTTTATTTCTGAACTGATAGGAGAAAGTGAAAAAATAAGCACATTAAAGTAGTCAGATAAAGCATGTCTCCTGGAACTATTATGCTTTCTTAAGAACATGAAGTAACGAGAAGTCTTATAGGCTAACCTTAATTCTCTCACTTCCTACATTTCAATATGCCATGACCTCACAAAGCAGAATTGCCATGGTTCCTGGTATTTTCAGCATCCTCCCACATTTGTTGCTCCCTCCCTACTCACTATAAAGCATGATTATAAAGGATTAATAGTTTCATTTGTAAAGATTTTGTTTTTTGTTTTCCCACAGTGAAGAATAGCATTTGCCTAAGATCTAATGTGTGAAATGAAAGTTACACAGAGATTAGCATGGACATCACCATCACTATCCCACTCAGATTACCCCTTTGATTAAAAAAACACACACAAGAATATATGAAAAGTTAAATATAATGTATCAGAACAAATAAAAATTAGAAAAATTGACACTTGGAAGCTGTGACTTTCATTGGGATTGTAGGAAGCTAATATGCAATAATGCTTTAGTTGTCTAACATGTGCAAGGCCAGTGTGGAAGGGACTCAAATAAAGGTTGTAGAAAATTGGCCTTCTAAAATAAACTGGGAGGAAAGATTTCCACTTAAGCACTCAAATTGACGTACTCAACCAAGAGAGTAGGTATAAAATAAAGGCTATGAAGAGAAAAAATTCACTTATCTCAAGTTATTGAAAAACAGATTAGGAGATTAAAAAATAAGAGTTAAAATATTAGGCAAATTGACAGAATGAAGTTGGGAAGACTCAGTCAAGGAAAAAGGAAGCTTTGGAAAAGAAAGTAAAAGAGATTAATCTCCTTTCATGATGTAGTTGTTACTTGACATTTAGTTAATTAAAAAACAGTATACAATATGAAAGGGGTTAGAACACTCCATCCCTAATGTGACACTCTGACATATTGACTATCTTGAGTTAAAGGCACTTGAAAAATAACAGATGAAAGAAAAACACTGACCTTTCTTTTTCTTCTTAAAAGAAGGAGATGAAATCACCATGTGAAAGATGCCTTCCCTAAAGCAGAGGGAAGGTAAGAGTCTTATCAAGGATAAGAAGTTGAGACCAAGAGGATTCTGTTCAAACATAGTTAAAATATTTTTTACCTTTATTTATCTCCCCACATAGGTTAGTTGCTTTTCCACAATCGCCTTTGTTCATCTTGTTTAGGATTTAGATTTTGCCACTTTCTTAGGTCTTCATTTCCTTATAAAGGCTTCTGGGACACATAAAACTTGTATTAATAACTTCGTATGATTTCTCCTGTTAATATAATTCTCAGGCCTAGCCAAAAACTTAACCCTATGGTAGAGGTTAAAATTTGCTTCTCCTACAAATATAGAGTATGAATATGAGTTTCAGAGTCAAGTTATCTCCGGCTCTCATAGTTAATATTTTTGTAAACTTATGTAAATTATTTAACAGTGTAACCCCCAGTTAATCAATGAAGCATAAGTAATCACATTGGGCTGTTGTTGAAATGAATTGCCTACCTCAGAGTGGAAATTAAGTAAGAGATGCAGTAAAAAACAGAATTTGAGATTCCTTCCTTGAGGTCAAGCATTCTTGCCCAGTTACTTTTAGAGCCTTTTGTAATCTTTATTGTCGACTTTTCTATTTGCAATGATCTAATTGGCAGAGCCTGTATCAGGCAACCTGGTATTTAATTAAATGTCAGTTTATATTCCTTTAAATCAATGATTAATGCTAAAGTGGATATTGAATGTTACATTAGTATTAGAATTCAGCTAACTCACAGATTAATTAGAATTTTGTGTTTCTCCTGGGAATACACACTTCTATCCAGAATTAGAATTAAAAATGCTTTTTTTAATCCAAGTAACATTTGCCCTCTTAAATTAATCAGAAACAGTGCTGCATCATTTATGTATACAAATAAAAGAATTAGCAGCAAAATAATATGTGTGTTTGTGAATTATAACATATATTGCATATAAACAGAGACATTTGTGCTTGTGTATGTGTGTATGTGTAAAGTAATCCACACTCACATACACACCTATGATAGTTTTATAGTAAGACATGCATTTCGTAAATATGAAATATTTCAAATTGTAAAACATTTATTTATTTTTGTTGTATTTTAACAGCTTGTTCTTCTATATTTATGCAAAAACCAAACTGGACCACGATTTGCAAGTAACAAGTGTAATTAAATTAAACAAAGCATGTAGAACACACAATGGAGTTAAGAAGTGCAAATTCAAGTTTAGAAGAGAAAACTATTCTTGGAGTATTTCAAATCAAATCCTTAGGGAAGCAAAAGCAATCAGAGGGAAGCCAACTATTTTGCCACATTAGAAATATACATAGAGTACAGAGGGATGGCAAAGGTGCACACCACCTTAAACTAATGAATACTAAAGATCTGATGCACAAAATTCATGCACTAGGGGGGGTCCCTTAGCCCAGACTGTGCCCTCTTGCAGTCTGGGAGCCCTTGGGTAATGTCCAAGTGTCAGCTTAGGGGAGTAGGCCTAAGCTGGCAGTCAGCCATCCTTAGTGCTGCCTCCGAGGCAGGAGAGGCTCGCGCCACTGCCACTGCACTCGCCAGCCGTGAGCCCAGCTCTGGCTGTGGAAGTGCACTGACCACCAGGGGGAAGCTCTTGTGTTGAATGTCTGCCCCTTGGTGGTCAGTGTGCATCATAGTGACCAATAGTTCCTCGTTCAGTTGATTTGCATATTAGCCTTTTATTATATAGGACTATGAATATCACACTGTATTTATCTTAAATCAAAAATCACTATATACATTGCTGTATTATAAAATCTTCCTACTACATATAATCTACTTGGATAGAATTCCCTAATTTCATAATTTGTATATGCTATTACCATAAGAAACATGTACAATTATGTAAATCAACTGAGAAAAGTGACCGACTATCTGAAACTCAGTCATTCTGGTTATTTACAGCCACAGGCACTTCAACTAAAGACTTTCATGCCCAGAAAAAAGAAGGACATAAAGTTTTCAGGTTTATTTGTACCCAAGGAAATATGATCATATGATCCTATATAATAAAAGGCTAACATACAAATTGTCCCCTCGACCAGGAGTTCAACCTGGAGTTTGACCAGGTGGTGGGGCCGGCTGGCCAACCACCCACGGCTCCTCCCCCTGGCCAGCCTGGCCTGATCGGTCCCAATCGGGGCAGGCCGGTCACACCCCACCCATGCACGAATTCGTGCACCAGTCCTCTAGTATTGTACATAATTACCTAAAGTGCTATTACAAACAGAAAAAAAAAGTGTCTCTCAATTTAAACTGAGTAATTAAGTCAAAAAGGAAAAAAAAAAGAGATAGTGAATCCAACATTGCAAGTTCAAGTACTAAGAAGTCTCCAACAATCAGCAAATTTTAATAAAGCTAGCATTTTCTTTCATTATAACAGCTATTGGTATTTAAATGAACCCAATAAAAATTAAAAGCATGACATAATTCTGTTTTACACAAGACCTGTACAGATTTACACTCAAGAATGGACTTATTAGTTTTTAGTACCTTCAAGGAAGACTAAAATCTGAAATAAGAGAGGTGCTCTTTTTGTAGTATAAATTGACAATGTCTCAAGGCATGGGCATAGAAAAGAATTACAACTGTTATAAACTTGCTCTCTAGGGCAGCTTATGTCATGAGACTGAAGCCATTGAGTCTTTAAAGGAACTTCTAAAGATCACATAGTATTTTATTCATTAAAATGATGCTAAACTCTAGAGTAAAGGAAATATAGTTTTTTTTCAGTCCATATATTTTTTTTAAATAAAAAAATATGGAATGTTTCACAAATTTGCACAGGGGCCATGCTAATCTTCTCTGTATTGTTCCAATTTTAGTATATGTGCTGCTGAAGTGAGCACCAGTCCACATATTTTTTATCAAACTTAAATTGGTATTGTATACAGACTAAGAAGAGATTTCATAAACTGTAAAAATTGTACATTCTCTTCAAACATGAAAGTAGTAAGGATAACTTCTCCAAATATCTCAATGCACACACACACACACACACACACACACACACACACACACACACATATATATACATACATATTTATTAAATATGAACAATTAAAATAACATATATATTACATATATAATATTTCAATTCTTTAGCAAAAGCTTCCTTTTCCTTCCAGTGACATAAAGTAACATAAAATATTTTCTTATATCTGGCTATATATTTCTCTGGCTATAGCTTTACTACCTTAAATAATAAAAATCTGACAAATAAGGTATGGAAGTATAACATATGGCTAGGCAACTAATTAATAAGAGCTTATGGATTGATTTTTATTTAATTTTTTAAAATGTTCTGTACTAGAAGTAGCAGATAAAACAAAACTAAAATCTTCATTATTCCTTTGGAAATTTCAAACTATTTGAAAAGAAAACTTTAACTTATCAAATATAAACATTGTATAATCATGTGTTAAAATATAGAATTAAAAAATGGGACCTTAGATAGAAATTACTTCATATTCAATAGTCAAGGAAGTACCAACAGGTCCTTAATTAAAAATGCTGTTGAATACAAGAATAAAAAAAATTATAAGCAAAGGAAGATGGAAGTCAAGGGAGATAGGAAGAAAGAGGGTGAAGAACACAGACTATTTTAGTTGTATTTTAAAGGAGGAATCACTTAAAAATATAAATTCCATTATAAAAGTGATATTTGGGAACATTTAACTAAAACACTGAAGAAAACAGGAGTCAGTACAATATGCTACTGATATATGTGGAGATAGATCTTTCTGAAGAACTGGGTAAAGAGTAGTAAAAATCAAAGTTGGATATACAAAACTGTGGCAAGATCATATTAATAACAATTGTTTTATACCAACAGAGATCTAGAAGATCAAAATGTGCTATCTTTCAGAGGAGGTAAATGGCAATTTTATTAGAGTAATATTGAATAAACACTAAAAGATTATAATTCTATTTTAATATGAAGATTATCTCCATATTGACTGTATTGACATTCTTAGCCATAATTGAAAAATAATACAGTAAGTATAATGGGAAAAATTTGAACTAAATTCAGAAAAGTTGGCTATGCTCTTCCTTTGATTTCTTACTTAATAACTATTTACATTAAATATTTTCTACTCAAAAGTTGTTTTTACCTTAGTTAACATCTCTGTGTTTCTGAGCCTCCATCTGCAAATTATAGTTTATAACACTACCTGTCTCCTGAGGTTGTTTTGTAAATTAAATTTGATAATTAATGCAAAGTGTTTGGAATTTAGAACATGACACATATCTGGCACATAAAAGAACTTAAGTGTTAAGCTACAATTATTGTTATTCCCATGCAGTCCACCACCATATTTCCTTCAATTTGAGTATATTTTAAACATTGGCTAAGAACTATTGTTCCATTCACTTGCCTTTTTTCAGAGGAATTCTTCCTCCACTTCCCTATGCATAACACTCAAAGAAAAACAAACTTGCACTGGTTGACAAAGTTGTGGGGAAATCAGTAGCTGTGAAAATTAGTACAAATATTAGGGAGAAAATCAGCAGCAGCATGTATTGCATGCCAAAGGATAGTTCATATATCTTGACCTGGTATCACTACATCGGAATTCTTACAGAAACGTGTGGGAGTTTTATGCACAAAGACACACAAGTATTACTTAAAGTTTAGTACCATTGGAAAAATTCAAATGTTCATGTAGAAGAATGGTTAATTAATATGTAAATTATGGTACATCTTCCTAATAAAAGCTATATGCATATTAGAAATTATAATTAGGAAAAATATGAAGCATTATTGAGAAAAATGAATATAATATATTAAGTGAAAAGAGATGTTATAATAGGATATTAATGTGTATTATGATGGTAATTTTACAAAAATATATATGCATAATAAAAAACACTGAAATGGCATGCACACAAAAGAAAATATTTGCTTTGTTAGCCTAGTGGAACTAATGATTTTTCTTATTTTCTAACATTCTGTAACACCCTAAATTTTTAAAATAAAAATTATAACTGCATTGTCCCATCATTGCTTAAAAACCCAACATTAATTCCATATTACTCTATAAAAAAATATCAAGTTTCTTATCATGTCAGGCAACATTCATCACCAGTTTGTCACAATCTACTTTCTAGGCTCATAGTCTATCATTCTAGTTCATGTGTATGATTTTTCTGTTGTACTAAATTTCTTATTGTTTTCCCAAATATCATGCATAGGTAGTTCAGCTTTTGAAGGCAGTGAGTTATGGATTAACACAATTGATTATAATAATATGAATGACAATTGGAACTCCGAACATGACATTATTTAATGTCTATGCTTCATTTTCCTCTGGTATAAAATGGGGATGAGGTATGATGAAAGTATGTACAACATAGGATTAAGAGTTAGGATTATGAATTAATTCAAACAAAGCACTTAGATCTATGACTGGCACTTAATCAGTACAATATGGGTTTAAGTATCATAAAAAAAAAGTGAAATTCATCAAGCACTTACTCTACTGAAAGCTTTCTGTTTCACTTTTTAAGCAATTTCATGTATGCTTTTATTTAACTCTTTCAAGAATTTTATGATATAGATACTATTATTATATTGATATACATTTGAGGAAATCAAGGTCCAAGCAAACTGAATAACTTATGTGTAGTAAGAGTTAAGGACTATGCAAAGGAAGTGATTCTTATTTAACACTGAACATATGTTGTCTTTATTTCTGCTGTTATTATATTAAGGACAAGAGGAAGAACATTGCCAATTTTCTGATTTTCAATCCATTTTTTCCCCCATTCCATCCTACTGTATTTAGCAGTCCTGGCAAAAAATGTCTCAATATATTTGGAAATGTTCATACTAAATATATTTTTAATCTGTTAATATTTATGAAATTATTCTCTAATGAAAGTATAGTAGATTGCTGTTTTCAGATTTTTTAAGTTAATAGAAGCTTTAAGTGTCCTGGGTATGCATTAATATTTGTTTCTCAAAATGATAAATTATTTCTGCAAATATAGACAAGATGAAGTATGGTGCATTGCCATTGTAACCATTTGTAAACATAAAGTTCAGTGGTATTAAGTGCATTCATATTGTTGTGCAACCATCACCACCACCCACCTGCAGAACTCTTCTTGTCTTACAAAACAAACTCAATATCCATCAAACGATAACTCCTCCTACACTGGCTCCAGAGGAGCCAGCCACTGTTCTACTTTCAGTCTATATGCATTTGACTACTCTTGCTACATTATGCAAGTGAAATCATACAGTATTTGGCTTTTTGTGACTGGCTTATTTCACTTAGCATAATGTCCTCAAGTTTCATCCATGCTATAGCATGTGTCAGAATCGCCTTATTTTTTAAGGCTAAATAGTATGTCATTGTGTGTATATACTACATTTTATTTATCCATTCATCCACCAATGGATACTTGGGTTGCTTCCACCTTTTACTATTGGAAATATGTTGCTATAAACATATGGATGTGTATAAATATAAATACTATAAATATCTATATAATAAAAACCCAGTGGTTGTAACGCTGTAACGACCAAAGACCAGTCACCAGGTGGTGTATTGATGGGTCCTGCGACACTGGTGGGACTTGACACTGGGTCCTGAGGCATGGCACGCTGGGTCTGGGTCTTGCGTGATTTTTGCATGCTGGGCCTCTAGTATAAATATAAATATAGAAATAGAAATAGAAATGGAAATGGAAATAGAAATAGAAATAAATAGAAATAGAAATAATGTACTAGTAAAGGGAGAGAGAGACCTTGCTTTCGATTCTTTTGGGTATATACCCAGAAGTAAAATTGCTGAATAATATGGTAGTTCTGATCTTAATTTATTGAGGAAACACCATACTACTTTCCGCAGTGGCTGCACCAATTTATATTTTCACTAACAGTGCACAAGAAATTGTTTCTTCATATCCTTGCTTATTTATAACAATAACACCTTATTTTTTGTGTTCTTTGTTTTTTATAGTAAATGTAAAATATCATACTGTGGTTTTCATTTGCCTTTCTATAATGATTAGTGGTGTTGAGCATCTTTTTATATAACACTAGAGGCCTGGTGCATGGATTTGTGAACTGGTGGGGTCCTCCAGGGATTGGGCCAAAACTGGCAGTCCAACGCTGCCTGCTGCTCCTGCCTTCCACTCTTGCTCATCCCAGCCCTGCTGCGCCTGCCACCACCGCCACCCAGTAGGTTTGCTGCCACTCTGCTGCGGTCTCCAGGCTGCGGTGGCCAGCCGTGAGTCCTGCGTCTGGTGCCTGTTGGTCAGCTGAGTGGTGCTCCCACTGTGGAAGTGCACTGACTACCAGAGGGCAACTCCTGCATTGAGCATCTTCCCCCTGGTGGTCAGTGTGCATTATAGTGACCAGCTGTTCGCTTGTTCCGTTGCTTAAGTTTTTATACATACACTAAGGGCCCGGTGCACGAATTTATGCACCTTGAAAGGAACTGTGGGCCACAGGGGCAGGTCTCATCCCATCCTCTGTGCCTCAGCCCAACCCCTCCCACCATGGCCCCCAGTCCCCTCTCGGCCGGCAGCCCTGCTTCTGTCTCTGACACTCCCACATGCTGACTGGGCCACTCACACCCGCTGGTGGCGTGGAGCAATTGGGGCCAGCGCCAGCAGTGGGTGCCAGTGGGGCCATCACCGTCAGTGGGTGCAAGTGGCAGCTGCTGGACCTGATCGCCCCTCAGGATCAGGGGGAGGTGGAGAAGACCTGAGGGGTGATCGGGGCCAGCAGCCACCACTCACACCCACTGACGGCGCTGAGCGATTGGGGCCGGAGCCGGGGGCCGGCAGCGGGTACAAGTGGGGCTGGTGCCAGCAGCAGGTGTGAGTGCCAGGCGGGACCACAGTGCATGGGAGCAAAGAATTTTCAGTAACCACCAGAGGCTTGCCCTGATGACAGTGACTGGTGCCCCGCCTTGGTCTGGCGCCCCCACTCATCTGCTCCACCACTTCGCCACAACCAACGCCCATCATGTTCCACACTGTGCTGCCTGCTGCCAATGCCCACCATGTTCTGTGTGCACCCCCTGGTGGTCAGCACATCTCATAGCGACTGATTGTTCGGTTGTTTGGTTTTTCTGCCATTCGGTCTATTTGCAAGTTAGGGTTTTATATATAGAGACTAGAGGCCTGGTGCTTGAATGCATGCACTTGAGGGGGGTCCCTCTGCCCGGCCTGTGTCCTCTCGCAGTTCAGGAGCCCTCAGGGAATATCTGATTGACAGCTTAGGCCCACAGTAAGACGTCCTTAGCACTGTTGTGGAGGTGGGAGAGGCTCCCGCCACTGCTGCTGTATTCCCAATGTGGGAGCGCACTGACCGCCAGGGGGCAGCTCCTGCATTAAGCATCTGTCCCCTGGTGGTCAGTGCATGTCATAGCGACCAGTCATTCCACCATTCAGTCGAATTGCATACTAGCCTTTTATTATATAGAATAGATTATAATGGCACTTGTATGTCTTCCTTGGAATAATGTTTATTCAAGGAGTTTGCCCATTTTTTAATTTTTTAAAAATTTTCTCATTGTTGAGTTTCAAGAGTTCTGTATATATGCTTGACATTTATCTAAATACATAAGGGTTTTATGCATGCTGGAGATCTATCCTTTATCAGATAATTTTTTGAAAATATTTTCTCCATTCTATAGGTTGTCTTTTGATGCACAAAAGTTTTAAATTTTCATGACATATATATTTTTAAATTTTCTTTTGTTGTCTGTGTCATTGATACCTTATCCAATAAATTTTCCATACTTATGTTATTAACTTACTTATGTCTTTGGGTCTAGGGTGAGTCTTTTTTAGACAGTTTATAGTTAAATCATTTTTTCATTACACTTAGTTATATTTGTATGTACAAAACATAAACTTCCAAAATGTATATGTTTTCTCAGTTTTATTGAGGTATAGTTAATACTCAAAATTGAATATAAGATGTACAATTTAATGATTTTATATATGTATACATTGTGAAATATTCACCACAATTAAGCTACTTAACATATCCATGACCTCACATAGTTGTGTGTTTTTTTTTTAAATGAGAACAGTGAAGAACTACCATCTTTACAAATGTCAAGCCTACAATAGAGTATTGCTAATTAGAGTTACATTATTCTACGTTGGATCACCAGAACTTACTTATCTAGGATAACTGAAACTATATTCCTTCACCAACATCTCCCCATTTTCCCTCCCCAGCTGCTTGGTAACCACTCTACGTTGGGCTATTTTATATTCTACATATTAGTGGGATTATGCAATATTTATATCTCTGCATCTGGCTTATTTCACTTAGCATAATATCCTCTAGGTTCTGTTCTTGGAAATGTAAAATTGGTATAGCCATAAGAGAAAACAGTATGAAGGTTCCTAAAAAATTAAAATTAGAACCACATTATAATACAGCAATCCCATTTCTGGGTATATAGTTGAAGGAAATGAAATCAGGATCTTAAAGAGATATTGTTTCAATATTATTCACAATAGCCAAGATATGGAAGCATCCTGAATGTTTATGGATCAATGGATAAAGACAACACCTTGCTATTTCTCTCATTCTTTCTCTCTTTCTCTCACCTTTTCTCTCTCTAAAATAAATTTAAAAAATGTGACATATATAATGGGATATTATTCACCCTTTATAAAGAAGACAACCCTTCCATTGGTGACAACATGGATGAACACATAGCACATTATGCTAAGTGAAACACCAACTCTTTATTAGCTTATTTAATATTTGATATTCTATATGTAACTGTGAGTAGGTTTTTAGGCACAATTTTTTATTTAGGACTCCAATAGCTTGTCTTATAAACTACAATTAACTTCTTCAACATCCTGAGCATTCAAGGAAGTCCACATGTTGAATTAGCATCATGTTTGGACTAAAATTTCACTGCAGTCTTCTTCACTACTGAAATTTTCTAAACTAATAAATCTACTAGAAGAATGTTTATAAAATGTTTTCTTCTAAAAATGCATATCTGGCCCTGGCCTAGATCATTTGGTTAGAGCCAGTCCCACTAGGCAAAGGTTGCAGGTTTGATCCCCAGTGAGAGCACATACAAGAATTAACCAAGAAATGCAGACATAAGTGGAACAACAAATCAGTCTCTCTCTCTCTCTCAAATCAATAAATAAAAATTAAAAATAAAAACAAAATAAACAAATAAAAGTACATATTGAGAGTTATCAGAGTCAAGATTACTGATTCAGCAAACAAAACAAATGCAAATAAACTAATAAATAAGAGAAAAATGTTAATGTTTCCAATGATAGATATAACTTTCCAAAGAGTCTTCAGCCTGACCAGTCTACTCTATTCCCAATGATAAGCTACATGGAAAGCCAAATCCTCCAGATTTGGTTTGGTGAGGATAGAATTTGAGAGAAAAAAAAAATATCATTAGTAATGCAATTCAAAGATATAATGTCAGACTCTTTAACCCTAAGGTACATGTCTCTAGCATAGATTATACTTGGCAGGCAAACCAGATGATGCCATCTATCTGGCAAGCTGTTCTTTCTCCTACACAGAGCTTAGATGGATAAAGCCTTCTGACTAATTTAGTATATCTGCATAGACTCTGTCCTTGAACATTACATTAATTTAAAATTTTATTTGCACTGTTCTTGATTTAGTTGACAGATTTGTGTTCTTGAAAGACAGTCCTTAATACAATACTTCATACTCAAAGAAAATGAGAAAATGAACTTAAAATATTCAACCTACTTGAGTATTTTTAGACTCTAATGTGATATGATGATTTGTGTCATTTAGCCTGTCTGTACTTTTATAATATACTAGAGGTCCGGTGCATGAATTCATGCACGGGTCGGGTCCCTTGGCCTGGCCAGCGATTGGGGCCGATCAGGGTGTTGGCCGGTCATGGGAGGTTGGCTGTGGGAGCGCACTGACCACCAGGGGGCAGCTTCTGAGTTGAGCGTCTGCCCCTTAGTGCTCAGTGCATTGTAATAGGCACCTATTGACTGATTGTTCTGTCAACTAGTCATAACAGTTTCTTAGGCTTTTATATGTTTATACTTCTAAAACAGTATGCATCCCGGGATGCTGTCATAAGTTACACATGTCATTTTCTTTACTTACACAAGGAGACAGCAGCTGTATTGATCATCACTCAGTTTAAATACCTGTTTTAAATGTAACCCTTTCCCTGTGTGACAATATGCAATATAAGTCCTATAAAGGTAGGACAGAAAGTGCAATTGTTCAACTAATGAAAAGATAATTACTGAAATATAGAAGGAGTCAACTGGAAGATCACAGCAACACCCACATCTTGGCTGCTGAGGGCGCTTAACGCTTGCTATCACTGCTCTACATTGTAGAAAATAATGCATAATTCAGGTCACTCAGTCTAATATGATAGGTCAAATTGAGTAGTTTCAATTTCAGACTTATTTACACTGACAAGAAGTTCTAAAATAGGGGATTACTAGTGTTTGAAGCCATGAAAATTGGTCCTTATTTTAAACTACATAGCATATCCCAGCTGTTACAAACCTCCTAGTCAAGTTGATTTTATTTAAGCAGTTTAACATTAACAGACTTATTTGAGCAAAGGGCATATTTAAGGTTGATGTTAGCTCAAAAAAAGCCAGTTTAGTATCACATGTTCATGTCTACTTTGAGCATTTGTTTTAAATGGCTAAGAAAAGAAAGAGATACAAAATCTATGGCTAACCAAAAGCTATTGAGGAATTATAGATTAATGTTCAGCCATCCTTACCTAGCTTATTGAAAAAAGAGAGCTGGAAGCAAGAAAGCTAGCTAGCTGACTAACTGGAAGACAGAATGATAGACAAATGATAGATATAGATAGATAGATAGATAGATAGATAGATAGATAGATAGATAGATAGATAGATGATAGATAGACAGATGATAGATAGACAAATAGATGTTGCATACATATATACATAGGTCCTGAGATTTGTTTTCTGTACCTGGTTAGTTAGATAGTATAATTTTATGACTTTATGTTAGATAATATGTTGCACTGCTTCTTTATTCTTGAAATAATTTATACTTATATTGTAATAGTAAGTTTGATAATTGGTTGTTGTCAAAATTATTGATTGACAGGTGTGGCCCTATGACCTGGCTAGCAATTCAGGTCCCTACAGGAAGAGCACAGCTTCTAAAATCAGTACCAAAAAGAAAAGAAAGTAAAAGAAATGGAAATGAAAGAAATGAAAAGGAAAACAGTGGAAAGAAGAGAAAAGGAAAAATAAAATTTATGAATATATTAATAGCCTATCATTTTACTGATATAATTTTTAGAGTTAATCAGATTTACTATATTAAGAATATGCTTTTTTTTTCCTTTCAGCATTTTCTAAGGCCTTATTTCATTTCATTATACATTCTCCATTATATTTCAGTCATTCCTGAGGTTGTATTTTACAGGTATCTTTGTCCACAGTACTGTACTAATTTGCTTTTATGGGTTTTAAAAATATAAATATAAATCACAGGGAATTCTCACCTAAGCCTTCACACAATTCGATTTATTATTTATAATTTGAATATACAAGCATTTTAAAATTATTCTAGAACTATAAAACACTATAACCAGAATATTATGAGTTGCTCCCTCTTTGCTAAATCTCCAGAAATTGGTTTGATCATTCACAAATCATTATAATACATGCTATACATTTTTGAACATTCATTATTTCCCAAAAACCATAAATAAATTTTGCTTTATATTTCTCTTATCAACCTTGTGAACAGGATACCATTATGTTCACTTTACAGATTTGGAAACTGAGATTCAAATCAGCTTTCCTAAAATCACACTTTGTAGGAAAGAATACCAAGACTTGAACCCTGACTTTGATTCAGAAGTCTAAGTTCTCATCTACTGGATTCTCCCGTTTTCCGGTTCGGTACTCTGAGTACAAATTACACAATTTAAATTATTGGAAATGCCAACTACAGAATAAAGTGCATAGAATACACAACTACACACATTTGTTCTGCTGACACTTAGCATATACTTGGTCCATATATGCCTATGCCTCGTTCCTTACAGACGGTGTGTCAATGTTCTCCCCTACCCACACCCCTGGAACAAGTTGTCTCTGATTGTCAGCAAACTTTGGTTAGGAGATCATGTAGTGTGCTCATTACAAACCTATTTTTTGGAGTCACATAAAAGTACGCAGGTGATTCTCAAATGGGGCAACTGTATGCCCCACAGGACTTTAGACAATGTCCTAAGACATTTTTGGTTGTCACAGCTTGGAGTTGGAGGTATATGGTTGTTTCTTGCCTCTGGTGAATAGAGGTCAGGGATGTTGCTAAACATCTACATTTCTCATGACAGTCGCCCCACAACAAAAATCTATCAGGTCTAACAATTTTAATTGTTTTTCAAAATATTAAATTAGTCTTTTAATTTTTAAAAATATTCTGAAAATAATTCTTAAATATGTAGAAGCTCCATTTGATGATCTGCCCCAGTAATACATTTATAATGCTTATATTACAATGTTTTATACAATATACACAAGGACTAAATTGCATTTCTCGATTAATTCATCTTTCCATCTGAATGGTCTATCTTGTCAATTAATATAAAAATATATTTATATGATCTCTAAAATTGCATGTTCCTCTTACCTTATTCCTGGAAGATATGAACATGTTCTTTTAAAATCTTAAGTTGAAAATATCTATTGTTTCCCTATATGGGGTGTGTATGTTTGCATATATTTATGCATATGTGCAACAAATATATGTATGTTTGTGCTTATATATGTATAAAAGTGAAGAATACTTTAATATGGACAAAAGAAAAAATAAATCAGCAAATATACTATTTTTCTGTGTTTATATTTTTAAATATTTTTTAGGGCTGATGGTTTAACACTACATATATTATAGACTTTGAATTTTTATATTTCCCTTCTTTCCTGCCTTTATATTGATTCACAAGTGTGTATTGATTGCCAAACAATGGGCTAGGCCTCTGAGTTAGGCCTCTGATGGCACAATGACACAGAATTTAGCAATGTATATAGTCCCTGCTCTCAAAGAATATACAATCTAGTAAGTACTCTGGTTTACAATTCAGCACATAAACTGGCAAATGACCATGATGAGATGTGATAAATGATGCAAAAATTCTACCAAAGCTCAAAGAAATAATCAATTCTACATGTAAGGATAGGGAAATTTTCTTCCAGACAGCTTGAAACGGAAGAGTGAAAACTAGAAGTGTTAGTTAGTTTAATCTCAGTAACTGATTTGCAAAAAAAAAAAAAAAAAAAGAGAGAGAGAAAAATTGATTTTATTGTTTTATAAAATATAAATCTGACTTCCTCAGAAACATGTTTTGGTTTGTTTAAAAAAGATCTGTATATTATCAATAGGTAGATGTCATTTAAAAATTAAGCAAATTGGTTGATTACCTCCCACCCACCAACCCTCCCCCACCTTCCCTCTGAGGTTCACCACACACAGACAACAGGGTGCTGGAGGCCTGGGGTGAGGGGGTGGAAGCAGGCTGGAGAGAGTTAATGGGGGGAAGGGGGGCATATGTAATACTTTCAACAATAAAGAATTATAAAAAAAAAAAAAATAGAAGGGAGGGGTGCTTTGTTAAATGACTTTTTTTTATCCTTAAAGAGTAAAAGAACAAAACATTGATTAAAAAAAATTAAGCAAATCTGTCAAGCATATAGATTCTCCCAATATTAAAAACAACCACTTAAACAAGAATCCAAGACTACAGAAAGTGAATTCATTCCTGCTTTAGATTTACTATCCAATAATTGAAACCAGTAGGGGCAAAAAGGATAGTGATGAACTTGTGTATTCAGACAGTTGAGAATGCAGTAAGAGAGAAGTACCGTGTCAGAAAGCATTTTATAGCAGTGTCTAGCTTCAGAAACTCAGCAGAGGTGAGGGCCTTAAGGTTATCACGAGGCTTCTAAGGCAGTCTGAGCAAGTTGATTAGACTCGCCTATATAGCTACAAAGAAAAGTAAGTAAAAAGAAAACTTAAAAAGCCAGGAAACACTCTATTGTTATAGTATTCTTTTTCTGTAACTCATATTTTCCCTAATTTGTTGTAGGTTCTGGCTCTTCTTAAAGGTTCTAAACTATGCTTTTTGCCTTGGCATCGCTTTCCAATGAAATCATCTGATTTAATTTCCTCTTAGGGAATTCTGACAAGGCTGGGGTCTATCATGAGAGACATAAAGTGGAAATATTTGTTATGTGACTTGGACTCTTTTCCTGTGAAACCTGCTCTAATGGGCTAACTGAAACTATTGCCTGTAGAAGCATCCCCTGGGCTCACCCGCACCTTTTCTTTCTTCAAACTGACTGTTCTTTTGTGAGCTTCATGCATTTCTTTGTCTGGGTTCTCTTTCCATTGTCCTGTAACTTACTCGTTTTTTACGATATTTTTTGGCCTTCTCTCTATTTTTTTGTATGTCTATTTTGGTTTGCCCTTCATATCTATTGTTTTTTCCACTTTTATAAAAATAACTTCCTTTATTTATATTTAACTCAAGCCTATATTTGTACTTGCTCCTCTTCTTCTAATCTATTTTTGTCTTTTTCTTTTCCTGTAACTCTCCTTCTCCTCTGCTGCCTCCTTGCCCTCTTTTCTTGTTGTGCAGTTTAATTTTTATTTCCCCTACTTTCCTTTTTAAAGATACCTTCAAATGTCCATCTTTGATACTTTCATTACTAATTTGTCATTGTTCTTACATTGCTTTACCTACACTGTTCTTGATTCCTCTTACTTAGCCTTGTCTATAACACATTGCTATCAGCAAGGAAGAACAGAAAATGACCTATAAATGTTTTCTTGCCTTATATGTATTGAATTACACCATCCTATCATCTTGGACAGTAGTACTCACTATTTTGAACAGAATAGTCATGAGCTGGTTATGTTTTTTGAACTCAGATAAGAGGGGTGATAATTTCATCCAGCAATCATAAATAAGAAATATAATCATTGCCTTGGTAACCAAAAAATGAAATTGCTCTATAAGAATAGGTAAGTGATAAAATTAATTATATTAACACTAAAAAATTTATCAGAACATGCTATTTACAGTGTAGATACAAAGTAAATTTAGATTGCACCTATAAAAAATCTGTGCAAGTGTCTATTATACTTAGGACTTTGTATAAAGGTCTGGAATTATGATTACTCATTTCTATTTTAAACAACTGAACGTGTTAAAATTTCATTCTGTCTCAGGTCAGTGAGATGTCAGATTTGCAAGTACATATAAAAATATATGTTAAAAAAACTGAGTAGTTTTAAATATATTATGACATAGGACCTTATTCAGCGACAAGTGAGTGAGTGGTAATATGTGGGGGAAAATACAATGTGTTTGGTACACAGAATCAAAATATTCATTAACTACTGGGCTATATTTTCAAAGTCAAAGTTTATAAAAATTATATGATATTTGAAAAGATTAAATGGAAGCATATAATGTAAATCAGTATACCTTGTAAAATGTAACACATGAATTAAATGTTTATTAGGACAAGTGTGAAAAGGAAAATAGAAAGATTTGAAAATGTTTGCTAAAGATTCAATTAGACATTATAACCGCCAGTATTAGAGATGTATCATCATTCTGTGGGTTTTTACAATGGAATGATAAAGGGGATTGTTACAAGGCTATATATACTTTGGAAATATATTTATATTACATAAATAGTATCCATTTGGTAAAAAGAATGTCATAGAAATAAAAAAGCTTATAGGACTTTTGTTAGATTAGTTAAAATAAAATCCACATTATTATCTATACTAATAAAAGGATAATATGCTAATTAGACCGGACATCTTCCGGACGACCTTCTGGACATTCTTCCAACAAATCCATGGTGGCAGGGCCAAGGCAGAGGCAGTTAGGGGCAATCAGACTGGCAGGGGAGAGCAATTAGGGATCAGGTTGGCAGGGAAGAGTAGTTAGGGGGCTCGGGCCTAAACCAGCAATCCAGTAGTTGGACATCCCCCAAGGGGTCATTGATTGGAGAGGGTGCAGGCCAGGCTGAGGGACTCCCCCTCTCCATGCACGCGGGCCTCTAGTTTGTTATAAGTACTAGAAAACATGCAAATTTGCCACACGTGATAAAAGCAATTATATTTCAAACTATCAAAGTTATTTTTCAGCAGGAATCAAACTGACAAAAAGATCCTTGTAATATGATTGTTTTAAAACTTGATCTTCAAATTACCTTTGCATTTGGCAGCTTTTAAATAATACCTGATCTGCTCAAAATAATTCAAATGCACTTTTCAACTTGCTTTCTGATTATTTTATTGGATATAATTTAGATTATTTTCCAAGATAATAAAACTTATGACCATTTATTCATAGGAGAAATGTTCATTAGGCTCTGACTGGTGCTTTGAGCTCCAGAGTAAAAGGACAATTAGACCACGTAATATTCTCATCGTCATTGAATCTGGGCCTTTTCCTCAGGTACACAAGAAATATCAAATGTCTGTATTTTTAAATATTAGCAGTATTTTGATAAGAAATCTCATGTGGTTGGTTTTGGGAGAAATTCTGAGTCATTTCTTACCAAAGCAGTGCAAAAGGCCTGAAATCTACATATCGCCAAAACACTGGATAAGGTCCTTGATTGTTTCCCCTCAATCTACATTGGCTTACTGCCAAAATAGCCCTCATTCTAGCCTATGGAATGACTATAAATTTCTGATTCTGTTTCTTCCGTGTCATCCTGATTCTTTAGTGAGGCTTGGAATCCTACTTCCGTGTCATCCTGATTCTTTAGTGAGGCTTGGGAGTGATTTCTTAGTCACATCACACAAACCTGTGGCTACATCTTCTTATTATTATAACTGCTAAATGGTGTTTATATAATGCAGCTTGAGGCTCCCGAGACAGTTACAGTTCTCTACCCTCAGTCCCCAGGGCTGTTGTTTTACTTGTTTGTTTGTTCTGTTTAGTTCCAGTTAACAGGAGTTAACTGTCTCGCCTTCTATTTTCCTCAGAGAAGTTTGCAAGCTAATCTTTTACTCCAGGATATCTAGCACAATGTCTAAGAGGTTTAGTTTGAATTATTTGCACCAACCTCTTCTGGAGGAGGAGATGTCCAGAGGCCATGGGGGAAATCACAAAGTAATCATGAACTTGAACCCCTCATATAGGCTTTCATTTTTGAAACAGAGATTATAGCCTGCTGCACTGAATATGAATGAAGTATGGCAAGGAGACCTGCTACTCTACTCGAATCATTCCTCACGAACATCTTTGCAAGTTAGAACTTCTGACATAATATTTGTGAAAAACTCTGGGAGCTGAAAGAGAGATGAAATAGAGTATGTGGAACTTGCTTGATTGATTTTTTCCATAGTCTTATGGAACAAACTATTTTATTTTATTTATTTACGTTTATCTTTTTTAATTTATGTATTTTAAAGTATTTTTTATTTTAATATGTCTTTATTGATTTGAGATAGAGAGAGAGAAACATTGATGTAAGAGAACAACTTTGATTGGCTGCCTCCCACATGCACCCTGACTGGGGATTAAGCCCAAAACCTGGACATGTGCCCTGACTGGGAATTGAACCAGCCACCTTTTGGTGCACAGGAGGATGCTCAATCAACTGAGCCACACTGGGCATGACTTATTTATTTATTTATTATTTATTTATTTATTTATTTATAAAATACAAGGCTTATCCCTTTTTTCCACTTTTAAATTATTCTTATTTTAGTTTTAGGTGTACACCCCAGTTATCAGACGTTACATAACTTACTAAGTGATCATCCCAATAAATCTCGCACTAGTCTGACACCATACATAGTTATTAAAATATTATTAATTATATTCCCTATGTTGTACCTTACATACCCATGACTATTCTGTAACAACCTTTTGTACTTCTTCATCCCTTCAACTTTTTCACCCCCCCACCGAAACCCCCTTCCAACTGATAACCATCAAAATGTTCTATCTATGAGTCTGTTTCTATTTTGCTTGTCCATTTATTTTGATTTTTTAGATTCACTTGTTGATATATATTTTTTGCCATTTTATTGTCCATATTTTTTGTCTTTTTTTTTTCCTTCTTCTTCTTAAAGAATACCCCTTAACAATTCATATAATACTGGTTTGATGGTGATGAACTCCTTTAACTTTTTCTTATCTGATAATCTCTTTATCAATACTTAAATTCTAAATAATAGCCTTGCTAGGTAGAGTAATCTTGGTTGTAGGCCCTTATTTTTCATCACTTTGAATATTTCTTGATAATCCCTTCTGTCCTACAAAGTTTCTGTTGAAAAATCAGTTGACAGTCACAGTCATATGGGAGCTGCCTTGTAGGTAATGAACTATTTTTCTTTTTTTTAAAGAATACTGAATTCTGGAGATTATTTCAGAGAGAGGAAGAGAGAAAGAGTAAGATAGAAACATTAATGATTACAGAGAATCATTGATTGGCTGCCTCCTGCATGCTCCCTGCTGGGGATCAAGCCTGCAACCCAGGCATGTGTCCAGACCAGGATTTAAACAGTAACCTCTTGGTTCATGGGTCAGCACTCAAACACTGAGTTATACCAACAGGCATGCTTTTCTTTTGATACTTTCAATATTCTCCCTTTGTCTTTATGTAATTATTTAATTTATTTTTATTTTTTTTTAATTTAAATTCTTTATTGTTTAAAGTATTACATATGTCTCCTTTTTCTCCTCCCCTGCCTTCCCTCTGAGGTGGTACAATCTGTTTGATGCTTCTATATCTCTGGATCTATTTTTGTTCATCAGTTTATGTTGTTCATTACATTCCACAAATGAGTGAGATCATGTGGTATTTATCTTTCTCCGACTGGCTTATTTCACTTAGTATAATGCTTTCCAGTTCCATCCATGTTGTTGCAAATGGTAAAGGTTTCTTCTTTTTTACTGCAGTGTATTATTCCATTGTATAGATGTATCACAGTTTTTTAATCCACTCATCTGCTGATGGGCACTTAGGCTTTTTCCAAATCCTAGCTATTGTAAATTGTGCTGCTATGAACATAGGAGTGCATATATCCTTTCTGATTGGTGTTTCTGATTTCTGGGATATATTTCTAGGAGTGGGATTACTGGGTCAAATAGACTTTCCATTTTTAATTTTTTTCAGGAAACTCCATACTATCTTCCACAGTGGCTGCACCAGTCTGCATTCCCACCAGTAGTGCAGGAGGGTTCCTCTTTCTCCACATCCTCACCAGCACTTGTCTTTTGTTGATTTGTTGATGATAGCCATTCTGACAGGTGTGAGATGGTACCTCATTGTTGTTTTGATTTGCATCTCTCAGATGATTAGTGACTTTGATCATGTTTTCATATGTTTCTTGGCCTTCTGTATGTCCTCTTTTGAATAGTGTCTATTTAGGTCCTTTGGTAGGCCTGAAATTTGGGTAGTGTTGGGTCTCAGGGAATCACCAGGGCAGGGCAAAGAGTTTTAGCCAAGTCAATGGAGTCTCAGATATGGAGCCTACCAGCCAGCTTTGTGGAGGATGGTTCATCAAAGGAACAAAGGCCTTGGCCAGCACTTCTGTCTGGGAGAAAACTAATCCCCCCAGCTCTCATTTTGATGTCAGATGATTCAGTTGCTCCCTATATGTCCCTGGTTCCTTTCAAGCTGTTTTTCCAGCACTGAGCACAGTGGGAATAAGTTCAAGTAAGTTCATTCATGAACCTTTTAAGACAAACTTGTCAAACTCGCGGCCCACAACGAATATTTTTGTGGCCCAGCCAATATAACAGTATGTAAAAAAGTTTTCATAAAAATTTTGTAACTTAATTTTTACAGTTTCTTCTTATACATAATTGTTAATAATGAACTACAATGTTCGCTAATGACTGATTATTATAATCGTGTTGCATTCATTTCCCTTAAGCTTCTTACTCGCAGGCACAGCATTTCTCTCCACTAATACTAGCAGCGAATATTTTAGCAGCCAATTGCCAAGTCTTTAGTCTTGGACTGACTTGTTTGGTGTGTGCAACAGGAAATAATTCATTTTTGGAGAATAAGAAAAATAGGTTTATTTGTGTTACACTTACACATTTGTGTAGTAATTCAGTGTTTGGTAAGTTAATGTTCAAGAAAAAATACTAACTTTTATTAAAATGTTCTATTATTTTATGTTAGCAATTACTCATTTATTTCAGCCCTTTGTATTCAGCCCGTCTCTGTCAAAATAAACCTGTTTCTATGAAAATTGAAGCTTTTGTGTGTGTGTGTGTGGCCCACATAAACTTAAGCCTTGTTTATTTGCTCTGTGTTAGCCTTTGGGTTTGACATGCTTGCTTTAGGAAGAACTGCCTGAAACTCCAGCCGCCCTCCATCTCTCTAAAACTCAATCCCCACAGGCTTTTGCAGCCAGTAGTTATGGGGACTTCTCTTCCTGGTACTAGGAGCCTGGAATTGGGAGGGGAGGGGGCTGGTGTGGGCCTGGGAGCCCTCACTTCCAGTGGGACCTCTGCATCCTTGATATCCCTCCCAATTTTTTTATCTGCCACATGTGAATGTGGGACCAGCCCATTCTGCATCTCTGTCCCTCCTACCAATCTTTATGTGGCTTCTTCTTTAATTCCCTTGTTAAATGACTTGCATTCAATCAGATTTCAGGTGGTTCTGAATGATAGTTGTTTTGTGGTTTAGTTGTAATTGTGATGTTTGGAATAAACTATTTTAAGGGTAACCTTGTGTCTATCTAGAGAAACTTAATTCTTTTTCCCCATTTTTATGATAGCATCACTAATATTATCATGGAAAATGATTTTTAAATTTTCACAAAGATTAGATATTACTTTTTAATATATGGCTCTAGGAGATTTGCAAGCCTTTGTGTCTGCTAACTAAGTGGCTATATTTAAGGATGACATTACTATAATATTATTTTCAGAAAACATGTTTCTCAGATCAGATATTTTTAATCATTAGTCAGTCAGATAGATCAAAATACAGTAAGCTGTATAATCAACTGGGTAATCAAGTAATAGTTTATGTTGCTCTCCCTTACAGCTCATCAAAATCTTTTGCTTTTTAGTAACAATATTTTATTCATTAAATAATTACTTATGGAATATTCCTTTGCATACATTTTCTAATGAGTTACAGTGAGGGACATAAAATAGCACAAACACCTGCCATTCTTAGGCTTGTGCTGTAGAAGGGGACATAAGGCATACTAAAATTATAATGTTAGAAAATAGGTGATGTGTCATAATAGAACAAAGAGGAGGCTTTGTAGTGTTCAGAGGAGATAAAAACTTCTAATTTTTAGCACTTTTACGGTTGTTTGTAACAAAATTGAACTTTTAACTGGGGTTTAAAATGAGTAAATTTTAAAGAAGGGGATCTCCAAGTAAAAAAGATAACAAAATGAAAAGTATGGTCATAAAGGAATAAACAAATTAATCTAACTATTGTATTCAGCCTGGAGAATGTCAGAGTAGAAGGGAAGATTGGGAATCAGAACAGAAACAATCTATAATAATAAAAGGGTAATATGCTAATTAGACCGGACATTCTGGATGTCCTTCCTGATGAAGCCAGGGCCAGGAGGAAGACAGCCCAGGTCCCAGGTGCCTGTGGCAGCCCGGCAGAAGCTGGCCGGGGTCCCGGGTGCCTGCGGGTGACCCAGGGGAAGCCATCCCCAGTCCTGAGTGCCTGCGGGCAGCTAGAGGAGGGAAGCCCAGGTCCCCAGTGCCAAAGGAAAACCGGTGCCAGCAGCCCAGGTCCCGGGTACCAGAGGGAAGCCGGTGTCAGCAGCTGGGGGAAGGAAGGACTACTCTTGCACAAACTTTTGTGCATCAGGCCTTTAGTATTATGATAATGTTTCAAATAATAAATGTTTTATTTTAAAACATTAAAAATGTGTTGTTATTTTATTTTGTTTTGCTTTGATGAGTGTGTAGGTGTGTAGGGACTGAGGAAGAGAGAACTAGCATGAGAAAATCAGTAAGAACTACCCAGTTCTCCAGCTCCCCAAATGACTATATTTAGGTGATGCTAATGGTGCAAAAGGAGAAAAGACAATCATCACCAAAAGAGAGCTCCACCAGAGTCTACTTTTAAATCTCTGAAAGGACCAAAACCCCAAATAAATAAAGCTGATTCTGAGGAGGATATTTATGAGATAGAATAGTTTATATAGATATAGTAGGTAAATTAGGAGGCACCTGCAGTGGTCTAAGTAAAGATAATGTAGGATTAAGATAAGCCTTGTAAACAAGAATGTTAAGAATAAAAGGGGTGTTGGACTTAACAGCTATGTAGAAAATAAAAGAACACGTGACTAAAATTATAAACAGCATGCTTCAATGGCTAATTTAATGTAGAAGAGAGAAGGGGTATGACAGTTGACTCAGAGTTTATGAATCAACTAGAGGCCCGGTGCATGGGACTCATGCACTGGTGATGGGCGTGGCCTGCAGGGATCGGCTACTGTGGGAGCACTGCTCATCCCGGTCAGCCGAGCAGCTGTGGACCTGTCCTCTGAGCAGCTGCTCCCTGGCCCATCATCCCATGGAGCCAGAGCACTCACCTCTCCAGGGGTCACAGTTGGAGCCAGGCCCAGGGACAATAGCACTGAGAGGCGGCGCAGTAGGCCTCAGTCCCGCGGCAGCCAGGAACCCACCTCCCAGCCTTCAGGGGCAGCTCTGCGAGTCTGGTGGCAGCACTGTGTGGCCTGTGAGCATCCGGAGAAGGTGGCAAGGAGCTAGGAGGAGGAGTCTGGGGTGAGGAGGTGACGATTGCAGCCCGGGTTCCTGCCGGTCGGCCTGGGGTTTGCAGCAGGAGCAGCCACTCGTCCTGGTCAGCTGAGCAGTGCTCCCACTGTGGTAGCACACTGACCACCAGGGGGCAGCTCCTGCGTTGATCATCTGCCCCCTGGTGATCAGTGTGAGTCATAGCAACTGGTCGACCGGTCCTTCTGGTCATTATGCTGTTTGGTCACTGGGCTTTTATTATATAGGATAACAGATTAATGGTGATATTACAAATGACTAGTAATCACAAATACCACCATATGTTAAATACTCTTAATATTTTTGTTTATAATATAAATGAGCTAACTGTGATTTTAGGCACAAGTAATAAATATGATAAATAAATATCCCCCAGTTTCTGTCATAAAACAAAACTTTAGCTACTAAGTCCATGAGCATTTTGAACAATATTCTCTGTGTTTCTTTTTCAATCCCTGTACTGAGTTCTCTTTTGGTCATTCTGACCTTATTTACTGTACTGTGAAGGCAGCCATTCTGAGAGGGTTGCCAGGAATGAGCTTTATTTTAAACTCTCCATTTGGGGGAGTCTCACAATTTACACAATAGATCTCATTGAGAGAGGTACACGATGACACACCCTAAGAAACTGCTTTCTTAGCATTCCCTGAGGAGAATCTTTTCTTCATGTTCTCAGAAACTCTTCTATTGCCCAGCATTAGAGGCATGTAGGCATAAAGAATTGCTAAAATATGTAAAGGAAAACTTCTGACAAAATATAAACCCTCAGCACTTTTTTCAACAGCTTCTGAAAGTAATTTTATTTTGTTGTAAAAATGTATTTTGTTGACATAAATATAGTATAGTATACAATGGGATCCTGTATTAAAGCATATAGTTTGCATAAACATAAATACCAGACTGGCACTGAAAAATAATTTAAGGATATAAAGTCAGAAATAATACATGTATTTGTATACTGGTAAATACTAGGCTACAAAACCCTGTATAAGCTAATACTGTAATATATTTGAGTAATGATGCTAACCAGAAAGCAAGACATAATATACAATAAATTTGAATGCATTTCTACACAGTACATGAAGACAAGGTAAATATTAGTAAACATTCATACAAAGCAAACTGAAAAATATAATAAATTTTAATGAATTCCTAAATAGTACATGTAGACAAGCAAATATTTCATTAAAAAAATTTCCAGTGCATAAAAAATAATGTATTTGAAGGAATTATAATGGCATGCCCATGCATTCAGTAAAAGTACATATTACTAAATATTGGTTTACTACAAACAGGAGGAAGTATTCTTTAAAATAAAATTTTAATCTTATTTTATCTAAGAGTTTATTTTTATGAATATTTTTTCACTCATTGAAAAAACAAACTATAATGACATTTTACTCCAGCTCTCCTATCTTACACATTGGGAAATTGAATCACAATGGTTAAATTTCAATCTTTTTATTTTAATCTAAGAAACCATGTCAGCAAAGCCAAGTCACTATATCATTAAGGCCTAAAACCACATTTGTACAATAGCCATTTTACTGAAAGAATTTTTATAACAGGAGGGAATTCTGGCCCACACTTGATGGGTCTTACAGAATACAGACAACCTTTTTTCAGAACAAATCCTCTCCCTCAAACTTCTTCATTCAGTGTCCAGAATTGAGGTACTGGGGCGTGGGGAGTATGCCTGATTAACCAGACTCAGCATAGCAATTTGTATTTTATTAAATATCCACTTGATGTAGCATTTTCTCTCTTTCTCTCTCTCTCTCTCTCTCTCTCTCTCTCTCTCTCTCTCTCTCTCTCTCTCTGTCTTGGGTAGAAGGAGATTTCATTTCCATAATTAAAAATTATATACTTACATTTATGATTTCATTTTTCACTCTTCAAATGTGTCAATCAAATATGTAATGGCCTCGATGCACTTAGAAGGAATTATACCTTCCTGTCTTCTTCCTGTGTACTAGCAGACTCAGTATATCTTTACACTTGCACCTCTGTATTACTTATATGATAATGGACTAAAACCCTTAGAACTGCACACATAGTACTATACCATCTGTGCTATTCCTGTTTTTGGAGACACATAGGATGGTGGTAAGGAGCCACCAACACAGGGAATCTGATTCAGATCAGAAGAATATACATCCCATCAATTTGGGTGAGTTTATTTCATTATTTGGGTGCACTCTTTGTCCCACCCTCTGTATTTTTGTGTAACACTTGTCTAAGACAAGATTCTCAAACAACAGTCACTTCATCGCTAACATTATCATTCAATTTGAACAAGCATATATCCATTTCTATCTTTTTCACATTTCTCTGTTTGCTGTACAATTAATATATCTTATTGGTTTCTGCATCTTCCTCATTCAGATTATCACTATTAGAAGAGATCCTAAAATCCCTCTATATCAACAGCATCCACCAAATAAACTGAATGCCCTCTTCATTCCCTGGGATTGTTAGTAGTGACATTGAGTAAATACTTTCTAGGTACACATAATAAACTCTACCACTTTAACCGCCCCGCCCATGCTGAGCTTTCTACCTCATAATCTTGTTTGTAGGCAGTGCACCTGTCACAGTAGTGGCCTGCCACCTACAAACATAGAGACTGAGCTCTGCCAAGTTCTTAGATCTGGCAGAGCACTAAACCATCAGTATATCCATAAAAACTACCTGAGTAAATATTTATGATGAAAAAAATTTAACTTTCCTGCTTTCAACATCAATCACAGAAAAGAGTCCTTTTAGTTATTCTTCTCATGGTATGGCTTGATATTTCACTAAGAATGTCCCAAAAGTGTGAAAAGGTTTTAGAATATTGATATTACTATTAATTTCAAAATGTGTTTCATATGATAAGTATATTAAAATATTTACTGTTTATTTAGTTCAAAGCATATACATTAATTAAATTTATTTCACTAGCCATGTCAGGTTAATATTAAAATACACCTTATACTAGTACTGTGAGAAAGAAATATAATCTTACATATGATTGTTCTTTATTTATTCCTAGGAAGAATTGAGTAAACTCTTAGTGCTGATTCCTGGGGGTAAGGGTAGGATATGCAGAGACTGCTAAGTTATTCTGACAGATTTTTTAAAATAGAGTAATATTCAACAGGTTTATAATGAGCACCTGCTATATGCATGACACTGAATTAAATATTGTAAGAATAGAGAGGAAATGGCACTCATATTATAGTCATTATAATTAAGCTAAGGCTATAAAAATTAAACATCTGTGAAAAATAAGAAAGGATGAGATAAATGGCTGGTTACAGGACCTTTATAGGAAAGCAAGTTTTGAATTAGTTTCTATTGTAAAGAATGTAGAGGAATTCTCAGAGATGTGAAATAATGCATTTTATTTAGAACAATAACATGAGGAAGGGCATTCTAGCACACACTAAGTCATAGAAGACAGATTTATATTAAAGCATATTTTCCCATAGGTATGCTTTGATATAATATTCACTAAAGATAATTATTTATTGTAAATTTAGCTCTCTCTATTTTGGTAGCAATATATGCTAATATATTTTGTTCCGTTCTTACCTACTGCATTAATATTTTATTGATCACTTCAAAAGAAGTGAAAGTAGCACCTTTATGAGAAATAAGGCTAAATTTTACTTATTAAATAACATAATGCAAGCATACCTTTATATGTAAAGAAAGCCAATTGACTGTGGGAGGGTTGGAGGAGAAATTATATCCCATATTTGGGTAGGGAAAATGTACAACTTTAACATAAATAATGACGATATCAAAATTGTTAAAAGATTTTGCTTATCTTGGTTCAGTCATCAATTCAGATGGAGACTGCATCAAAGAAATCAAGACAAGGCTGAGACTCAGATGATCAACAGTAGAAAAATATATATACTAGAGGCCCAGTGCATGAAATTCATGCAAAGGGGGGTGTCCCTCAGCCAGGCCTGCACCCTCTCCAATCTGGACCCCTCGAAGGATATGCTACTGCTGGTTTACAGGTATCGGGCCTAAACTGGCAGTCGGACATCCCTCTTGCAATCTGGAACTGCTGGCTCCTAACCACTCACCTGCCTGCCTGCCTGCCTGATTGCTCCTAACCACTCTGCCTGCTTGCCTGCTCTCCCCCAACTGCCCCCCGCCAGCCTGTCACCCCCAACTGCTCCCCGTGCCAATGTGCTTGCCCCCAACTGCTTCCCCTGCTGGCCTGCTCACCACCAACTTCCCCCCCTGCTGGTCTGCTCATCCCACCATCCCTCCCCACTGGCTTGTTTTCCCCCAACTGCTCCCCTGCTGGCCTGCTCACTCCAAACTGCCCCCCGGCTTTCCTGATCACCTCCAACTGACTCCCACTGACTGGGTGAGGGGCTGATGGTGGTTTGCAGGCTGGCCATGCCCCAGCGGGGACCCTCACCCTATGGGAGTGTGGCCAGCCTGGGTGAGGAGCTGAGGGCTGTTTTCAGGCTGGCCATGCCCCCTGGT
Organism: Eptesicus fuscus; assembly: GCF_027574615.1. Lineage (NCBI taxonomy): Eukaryota > Metazoa > Chordata > Mammalia > Chiroptera > Vespertilionidae > Eptesicus > Eptesicus fuscus. The sequence goes on from NC_072480.1 coordinate 26,389,989, forward strand.
GATCCAGGCTCCCAGCCCCTCCTTTTTTTCTTTTCTTTCCTTTGTTTCAGCGCCTCCTTGAACGGAGGCCAGGGTTGGCTGGAAGCAGGTATCTGGGATTTATTTATCTTCTACAATTGAAACTTTGTAAACTTGAGTGGAGGCCAGGGCCAACCAGGGCAGGCGGGAAGCTTGGCTTCCTCCATTACTGGGGGCAACCCAAGCCTCCTACTTGCTCCAGCTTTGTGGCTGCTGCCATCTTGTTGGGCTAATTTGCATACTCACTCCTGATTCGCTGTGGGTGTAGGGGATTGATGGTTAATTTGCATGTTTCTCTTTTATTAGTATGCGTGCGTGTGTGTGTGTGTGTGTGTGTATGTGTGTATATATGTATATATGTATATATATGTATACTAATAAAAGGATAATATACTAATTAGACCAGGAGACCTTCCAGATGTCATTTCGGACAAAGCCATGGTGGCGGGGCTAAGGCAGAGGTGGTTACGGGCGATCAGGCCAGGAGGGGAGGTCAGTTGGGGGTAAGCAGGCTGGCAGTGGGGGCCAGTTGGGGGCAAGCAGGCTGGCAGTGGGGGCCAGATGGGGGCGAGCAGGTTGGCAGGGGGGGCAGTTGGGGCAATCAGGCTGGCAAGGGGGGGAAGTTAGGGGAGAAAGGCTGGTGGTGGGGGCAGTTGGGGGCAAGCAGCCTGGCAGGAAGAGTGGTTAGGGGTGATCAGGCAGGTAGGCAGGTGAGTGGTTAGGAGCCAGCAGTCCTGGATTGCGAGAGGGATGTCCTACTGCCAGTTGGATCAGGCCTAAACTGGCAGTCGAACATCCCCTGAGGGGTCCCAGATTGGAGAGGGTGCTGGCTGGGCTGAGGAACACCTCCCCCACCCCCATGCATGAGTTTCGTGCACCAGGCCACTAGTATATATATAAACATTAAGAGCAAAGATGTGTCATTAGAAACCAAGGCTGAGATCATCCCACCCTCATACTCCCAATGTCTATGTATGGCTACAGAAGTTGGACAGTGATGAAAGCTGAGGAAAAAACTTGATTCATTTGAAACATGGTGCTGGAGGAGAGCTGTACTAATACCCTGGACATCCAGAAAGATGAACAAGTGGGTCCTGGAACAATTAAGCCTGAAACATCACTAAAGGCAACATGACAAAAACTGAAGCTGTTTTAGGCAGATCATAAGAAGGCAGGGCTCTTTAGAAAAAACAACAAATGATGGAAAAATAGAAGGCACCAGAAAAAAAGAACAAATATAAGATGAATCAACTCTACAAAATAAGCCATAGTCAGGACATTGTGAACATCACTCATTCCTAGAGTCACTAAGAGTTTGAGCAGACTCAACAGTTATACCACATAAAAGATAAGCGTCAATATAGCTAACGAGCACCTTATATATTTTGCCAGAGGTGACTGGGGAAATAAATTTAATCAACAGATAATATCCTATGTAATAAAAGCCTAATATGCAATTGACTGAACAGCGGAACAACTGGTTGGCGGGAGGTGGGGCTGGCGAGCAGGTGGTGCCAGACCAGGAAAGGTGGGTGCCAGTGGGCAGAGGGAGGGGATGGCAATTGGGGGCAGCAGTGACCGGTCATGCAGGGCAGTGGGGGGGCGGGGACATAGCTGCCCCCTGGTGGTCAGTGTGCTCCCACAGGGGGAGCGCCGCTCAGCCACAAGCCAGTTGACAGCTGGCGAGCATAGCAGCAGTGGTGGGAGCCTCTCCTCTCTGCGGCAGCACTAAGGATGTCCAACTGCAGCTTAGGCCTACTCCCCACCATCAGTCAGACATCCCCCCAGTGCTCCCGGACGGTAAGAGGGCACAGGCCAGGCTGAGGGAACCCCCCCCCGAAGTGCATGAATTTTCATGCAGCAGGCCTCTAGTTTTAAATAAACAGCAAGTGGTTAAATATTTTTATCATATAAAACACATTTTGTAATTAATGATAATATGAATATTCTAAGACATAAGAGGATACCTATTATACTCCAAAACTTTAAAGAGAAAACACTTTAATAAGCATATAAGACATTTTCAATATTCAGCAAATAAATTTATGGAAACTTAAGATGAGGCTTTTCAGTTATTTAGAAGCTGAATATTTTTTTAAAATGATAATTCTCAGTGGTGAAGGAGTAGCAAATAAGGTCCTTTTTCAAAAAAGTCTTCACTCGAGAATATGCTTACTAATTTTAGAGATGGAGGAGGGTAGAGAGAGAGTGAAACATCTGTGTGAGAGAGAGAAACCAATTGGTCACCTCTGGGAATCAAACCCAAAAGCTCTGTATGTACCCTGGCAGAGCCCAACCTTTATGGTGCACAGGATGCTCCAATACACTGAGCCATAGGTTATAGCATGAATGTAGTTCTCTTATGAAGCTCTTAGGAAGATTAAACTTCAGGGTTTTTTTTTTTTAAACTGAGACTAATAGAAAATTCAACTACCAGAGGCTAACTACCTGACAGGAATTTATATCTCATGATATAAAAAGACTGAGGTCAAACTGTTCAGAACTAGTATGACAGCTCAAAGATTCCACCCACTAGGAACCTTAGCTTCTCATCTCCTTTTTTCCACTACAAATATCTTTGGTCTTCACTTTTATGGCTTTAAGATCACAAGATGGATGCAATGGAATTTTACTGCTGCATAGCTTTTTATCCATAAATACTATATTTGTCATTTTTAATGATGTTTAATTTTTAAAAATGGAATGTTATTTTTGTCTTCTAAAGTTGGATGTTTAACTCAATATTATGTTAATTTTTACTTTAGATGTATCTAATTTTTGAGCATACCTATAATTCAATCATTATATTTTTTAACTTTATAATATTTTATTTAATATACCTCAGAATCTTTTTAATGTAACAATTTATTCTCATCTTTTGCCTTTAGTTTTATATTTTTTAGAAAAATACAGGTAGTCCTCGGGTTACGTTGGACTCGACATACGTCGTTTCGTGGTTAACTCGCCATTTCCCATTTACAGTATTTATAAAAAAAAAAAAAAGCTCTGTCATTTTGATGTATGTACATATGTGCTTTATGTTTTTTATTATTTATTTACCACAAGTAAAGGCCAGGAATTGTTATCTTTCTTTTAAATTTTTTTATTTTATTGATTAAGGTATTACATGTGTGTCCTTATCTCCCCGTTGCTCCCCACACCCCTAATCATGCCCTCACCCCCTGTTGTCTGTGTCCATTGGTTAGGCTTGTATGCACACATACAAGTCCTTTGGTTGATCTTTCCCCCTACCCCCACCCTCCCCTACCTTCCCTCTGAGGTTTGACGGTCTGATCAATGCTTGTCTGTCTCTGGATCTGTTTTTGTTCATCAGTTTATGTTATTCATTATTTTGCATAAATTAGTGAGATCATGTGGTATTTTTCTTTCACTGATTGGCTGATTTCGCTTAGCATAATGCTCTCCAGTTCCATCCATGCTGTTGCAAATAGTAAGAATCCCTCTTTTTACCACAGCATAGTATTCCATTGTGTAGATGTACCACAGTTTTTTAATCCACTCATCTGCTGATGGGCACTTAGGCAGCTTCCAAATCTTAGCTATTGTAAATTGTGCTGCTATGAACATAGGGGTGCATATATCCTTTCTGATTGGTGTTTCTACTTTCTTGGGATATATTCCTAGAAGTGGGATTACTGGGTCAAATGGGAGTTCCATGTTTAGTTTTTTGAGAAAACTCCATACTGTCTTCTACAGTGGCTGCACCAGTCTGCATTCCCACCAGCAGTGCACAAGGGTCCTTTTTCTCCACATCCTCATCACCACGTGTCATTAGTTGATTTGTTGATGATAGCCTTCTGACAGGTGTGAGATGGTACCACATTGTCATTTTGATTTGCATCTCTCAGATGATTAATGACTTTGAGCATGTTTTCATATGTCTCCTGGCCTTCCTTATGTCCTCTTTTGAAAAGTGTCTATTTAGGTCCTTTGTCCGTTTTTTGATTGGGTTGTTTATCTTCCTTTTGTTAAGTTGTATGAATTATCTGTAAATGTTGGAGATTAAACCCTTATTGGTGATAACATTGGCAAATGTGTTTTCCCATGCAGTGGACTTTCTTGTTTTGTTGATGGTTTCTTTTGCTGTTCAGAAGCTTTTTATTTTGATGTAGTACCATTTGTTTATTTTCTCTTTAGTTTCCATTGCCCTAGGAGCTGTATCAGTGAAGAATTTGCTTCGGCATATGTCTGAAATTTTGCTGCCTGTGGATTCCTCTGGCATTTTTATGGTTTCCTGTCTTATGTTTAAGTGCTTTATCCATTTTGAGTTTATTTTTGTGTATGGTGTATGTTGGTGGTCTAGTTTCATTTTCTTGCATGTATCTGTCCAATTTTCCTAACACCATTTATTAAAGAGACTGTCATGACTCCATTGTATGTTCTTGCCTCCTAAGTCAAATATTAATGAGCATAGTGGTTTGGGTCAATTTCTGGGTTCTCTATTCTCTTCCTTTGGTCTATATGTCTGTTCTTGTGCCAGTACCAGGCAGTTTTGAGAACAGTGGCTTTGTAATACAACTTGATATCTGGTATTGAGATCCCTCCTACTTTATTCTTCTTTCTCAGGATTGCTGCAGCTATTAGAGGTCTTTTTTTACTCCAGATGAATTTTTGGAGAGTTTGTTCTAGGTCTTTGAAATATGCCGTTAGTATTTTGATGGGGATTGCATTGAATCTATAGATTGCTTTGGGTAGTATGGACTTTTTAATGATGTTGATTCTACCAATCTATGAACATGATATGTTCTTCCATCTGTTTATGTCTTCCTCTATCACTTTTTTCAGTGTCCTGTAGTTTTCTGAGTACAGGTCTTTTATCTCCTTGGTTAAGTTTATTCCTAGGTATCTTAATTTTTTTTGGTGCGATGGTAAATGGGATTGCTGTTTTAGTCTCTCTTTAAGTTCACTTTTGGTGTATAGAAATGCCATAGATTTCTTGGCATTAATTTTGTATCCTGCTACATTGCCGAATTCATTTAAGTCTAATAATTTTTTGATGGAGTCTTTAGGTTTTTCTATGTACAATATCATGTCATCTGCGTATAATGACAGTTTTAATTCTTCTTTTCCAATTTGGATGCCTTTGATTTCTTCTTCTTGTCTGTTTGCAATGGCTAGTACTTCCAGTACTATGTCAAACAGGAGTGGTGAGAGTGGGCATCCCTGTCTTGTTCCTGTTCTTAAGGGAAATGGTTTTAGTTTTTGCCCATTGAGTAGGATATTGGCTGTGGGTTTGTCATATAAGACTTTTGTTATGTATGATCCTTCTATTCCCACCTTGCTGAGAGTTTTTATCAAGAAAGGGTGTTGGATTTTGTCAAATGCTTTTTCTGTATCAATTGATATGACCATGTTATTTTTACCTCTCAATTTGTTTATGTGATGTATCACGTTTATTGATTTATGGATATTGTACCATCCTTGCATCCCAGGGATAAATCTTACTTGGTCATGGTGTATCATCTTTCTAATGTAATGCTGAATTCAATTTGCTAGAATTTTGTTGAGGATTTTAGCATCTATGTTCTTCAAGGATATTGGCCTGTAATTCTCTTCCATTGTGTTGTCTTTATTTGGTTTTGGTATTAGGGTAATTCTGGCTTCATAGAATGAGCTTGGAAGTGTTCCTTCCTAATTCAATCATTTTAATGTATGTTTCACTATAGACCTCATTTTATCATCCATGTCTCATCTCTTAGACATTTTTTCATCATTTTACATTTCTGTATTTTCTTCTCAATTATATGACTAGATTTTTTTCAGAGTATTAATTATATCTTTATCTCAGTTCAAATATGATTTTGAATATATTATATGACAGTTTAATTTGAATTATTTTATTTTTAATTATAAGGATTTTTTTTTCAAGATTTCCTGATGTTTGCTCACACTTTCAAGTCTTTGTAATCTTCAGGATATTAAACATATTTAATTTATATTTGGAGAATAATAATTACACTTTGATTCTGTTCTTTGTCATTGATTATTTATGTGTTTTCCCTACATGTTTTGTAATTTTTGATGATTAAATTCTTATTTTTCTTGATATTTTGCTTGTTAGATTTATTTGAGTCTTAGAATAGACATAAGGTTTATGTGTTTTTATCAGCTGTCTAGTTGACCATTCCAGGACCCCAATAAAACAAATTTTAATCTTGAGAATTTTGGAGCATAATATCACTGATTACTTAAGATGCAAACCCACTTCAGAACTAGATTGTGGATATAAATAATCAGGGAAGATTATTTGATTTGTGTTCACCCATTTTCACTTTTTGAGAATAGTAGTTTTTATTCTAGTCCTCTAGGAGTACTAAGTTAGTAGGACATTTTATTTCTTATTCACTCTTGTGGGAGAGTCAATATTGAGGAATAGATTAAGGAGGATCCTTTGTAGCCTATGTACTTTAATAAGCATTTCTTGGGTTTGGTTACTTACCCCTGAGTCTTGTGAGAGAGACCCTGAACAATCTTGGTTTGTTGTTGAGCATTCTTTACCACATTTGCAGTTCAAAGATTTATTTAATGCCCTTTTTGTTGTTGTGATTTAACCAATAGATTGTAATCAATTTCTGCAGGTGGGTCTGAGGCAGGTTAGTAAGAAACTAGAAAAATTTCCCTGCAAATGGCATGAGGAAACTAAGACAAATGGCTGAACAGACAGCTGAGCAATTAACATCCAGTTGATAAATCACAAGACTCTATCCTCCCTAACCAAAGAGACCTAAGAGTGGGTGGTCTAAATCTATCCTCCCTAACAAAATACCTAAGAGCAGGTGGTTTAAATCACCTGAGTCAGGGAAATAGACAACAACAAAACAAAACAAACAAACAAACAAAAACAATTAGTCAGACTAATCCAAGATCAAGGTAAAACTAACCAGAAAATGACTCAGATCCATTTTATTCTCATTTTAATACATCAGCATATTAAAAACAGATCCAGAAATCTAATTAACATTCTGTTGAGGTCCTCTCCTTGAACCTTCCCTAAGTTCCTGCTTATAGACAATCAATAAAACCCTCAGGACAAAGAACACCAGCATGGGCTCTTCTTTGAGCATGCCCATGTCCCTTTTTCCTCAGGAGTGTACTTTGCTTCTTCTATCCTAAGCTTTAAAGGTCTTAAGGAAATCTGCACCCCGGGGAGCATTGGCTACAGCAACTTGTCCAGGGCTAACTCCCTCGTCCTGCCTACAGTGGCCCTTCCTTTCCCTCACTGTCCTAAGCTTTAATAAACTTACTCTGACACTCTAGAACCTGGAGATTGCCTGGCATACAAATAGTCCCAGAGCAACCCAGGGCAGAGCCAGCCCCAGGCACAGAAGCAGTTCAGTAGCACGTCAATCCAGATATTACGTCTGAAAAATAAAGCAGAAAATGGAAGTGCATGCAGTGCTTTAATAGAATGTAAAGGTAATTATTATATCCTTGAAACTTAGTAGAAGGTAATAACTTTAGCTTATTAATTAAAGCTTCAATTTTAGACAATGTTTTAGTAACATTTTCTAACCATATTTTATTTAATAAATCTGATATATCTTTACTATTTTGATTTTTATACATTTTAAACCTAAAATTATTCTTAAGGAAATACTGCATTGTTTGCATCAAATAGCAACCAGCTTTCATTTTCAAATGGATAAACACAAAATATATATAAAGTTGATATTGATGTGCCAGAATTATTCTAATAAATATTAATCACAATTACTTCATTATAAACTTTTACATTTAAATTAATTGGGATATAAGATTTACAAATATCAAGCCCAAACTGAAATCTGTAGGGTTTATTTTAATTTGATTGGCCAAGTTTCCAGTTTCTATCCAAATAGAGTAAATTAAAGTTTTGGTAATTAATTGACGCAATCAAATTAATTGAAACATATTTTAAAATAAAAATAAAGTATTATGTATATCTAAAAATCCAAACTATCTTGAACAGTTTTTTAATATTAACAAATATTAATACATTTTTAATATTCAGTTCATGTATATACAGTTAGCTAGTAATTTGTTATACAGTATACATATAAATATCACAGAGAATCAAAGAGGGACCCTTTTGTATAACTTGGAGAGCAGTTTTATTATTCTTTTTAATCTATTGAGGATGTATTAATGGAGCAGGAGATGAAAAAATAATATGTAAAGGAATTATCAAACTCTATATTGTATCTCAGCTTTGTTCAGATGCGAGACAGTGTGTAAATGAGTGTTCACTCAACATTTTCCCTGCTTACTACATCTGTGTATGGTGTCTGTCTTTTATTAGAACTATGCTCTAGAATTCTAGAATGACACCATAAGCAAATTCAGGAAACAAAACACTGTTAATACTATTCCCTACTTCTTTTTGTTTTTACACAGACAAAATTATTTCACCTGGCTTCCCTATGTCCACCTCATCCACAGGTTCCCTTTTCTGCCACAATTCTGCACAAGTCTGTTATGCTGCTGATTTTATAATAGACTAGAGGCCCAGCCATGAAATCATGTGCAAGTAGCTTGTTGCACTTACTGCCAATCATCTCTCAGGCTGCCGCCCCGCCCATAGCTCACAGCCATGCCCACCACTGCTCTTTGCTAGATACCCTGTCCACTGTCACTGCTCGAGGGCAGGGGTGGTGGTGGGGGTGGGGGAAAGGAGAGGTGGGGGAGAGGTGGTCAATGCACCTCATGGAGACTGTTTGAGAAGTTGTTCTGGTCGTTACGCTTATGGTCCCTGGCCTTTTATTATATAGGATTTTTTCCCTTGTGGAGTCAAGTTCGTGATTGTCTCACAATGTCTGTGATTGTGTTCAAAGGCTAATACTCATGTTCAATACATAGGAAGCCATGTCCTCCAGCCTATACTTCATCAATAATATTCATATTTTTATATCTGCTTCTCTTCTATCTCTTGACTGTTTCTGAATTTGAATAGAAAATATGATTGATATTTATTTGTTCCCTTTTGACCTCAATATGATATTAACATATAGAATTTTATGACTTAATAAGACATTAGAAATATCTTATACTGAACCTCATATTGTAACATCTATTTTATTAGAAAAGAAACAGAATAGCATAATTCTTTAACATCTAATTTATATATTACAGTTACATGGAAATAAAGAACTGTATAAAATGACTTTCCTATTTCATTTCCAGTTTAAATTTTTTATTTATTGATTTTAGAGAGAGGAGAGAGAAATTGATTTGTCATTCCAATTATTTACACATTCACTGGTTGATTCTTGTATGTATCATGACCAGCGATGGAACCCGAAACCTTGACATATCAGAACAATGTTCTAACCAACTGAACAACTAGGCCATGGCTTCATTTTCAGCTTATTTCTATACTGGAGGCCTGATGCAAAAAATTTGTGCACTGGTGGGAGGGTTTCCTCAGCTCAGCCTATGCCCTCTCACAGTCCAGGAACCCTGTGATTGATCGCCCCAAAGAGGTAGGTCTTTCCCACCTGGCCAGGGATCTGCAATGGATCGTTTTCACAAAGGGAGGCCCCGGCTACCCGCTGCAGCGCTGCTGGCCGGATAGACTGGGCCTCCCTCTTTGGCGGGGGGGATAGTAAAGCCCCCTGATTGATGGCCCGCCAGCGGGTGGCCTGGGCCTCCCTCTGCAGGGTGATCATGGGGTGATAGCTGGGCCCCCAACCAATCGCATGGCACCCATCTTGGCTGGCCTGGCGCCAGTGGGCATCATAGCATGGTTGTCCGGAGGTCATTGGGATGGTCATTCTGTTGTTCAGCCATTCGGTTGATTTGCATATTACACATTTATTATTACAGATTTGTCACATTCTATTTTTACATAAATTTTAGGAACTAAGGTCTACTGTGAGAAAATAAATGCCTTATTTTGTGGAAAATGCAAAAAAGCTTAAAAGATATTTATGAAAAATTTTTCCCAATATTCATAAAAATAAAATATCCTCCTATAAAATAAGTATTGTAAGTGAAGGATATAATAGCTGACTAGAGATAAGACATCTAACACTAATTTGATTTTACTTCATATAAAGATCTGAAATTGTTGAGGGATTTTTTTTCCTAGTAATACAATCTTTGCACAAATCTAAATGATTTTTATACATACTATTTGCTACAATGCCTCTATATATCTGGATATATTACTATTTAAAAAAATCTTCATTGCAGAAGAGCAGAAATAGAAAAACCTGAGTGAAATTTCTGACATAGCCAGGATTCGTGCATCCAGAATTCAAGGGCTGTAAACTCAATATTACTCCTAGTAATCCTCTAGCAAATTTTTTGCTTTGTGTTCTCACATCTCTGCTGTCTAGATGTCTTAGTTCCAAAAGGAGGGATGCTTCCACTGGGAGACACACCAGTTATTCCACTTAACCGGAAGTAGTAACTGTTGCCTGACCCATTGGGATTCCTCACACCTCTGAATCAATAGGCAAAGAAGGGAGTTACTTCATCAGCTAGAATTATGAAGCCTGACTACCACATGAAAATAGGACTACTGATGAACAATACAGGTAAGGAGGCTTGTGTCTGGAATATAGGAGACTTTTTAGGGTCTCATGCAGCTATAACAAAATACTATAGACTCGGTGGCTTAAACAGCAGACCCGCATTTCTCACAGTTCTGGACTCCAGGAAGTCCAAGGTCAAGGTGCTGGCAGATTTGGTTCCTGATGTGAACCCTCTTCCTTCCTGGCTTTCAGATAACCACCTTCTTGCTAAGTCTTTAGATAGGGAAGAGAGAGAGAGCTACAGGACATAAAGAAGAAGAGTAAACTTTCACCCAAGCACTTTGTTCCCACTTCTTGGAAAAGCGATGGTGCATTTTCAGTGTAAGCGGGACAATTGTATCATTTTAGGCAGAATCATAATCATATTGTCAACCTTATTTGGATATTAATTATGGCATAAGAAGATATAAATTTGTGGCAATTTAACAAAGTATAGACTGTGATTATTAATTTTTACCCTGTCTCAACTGTACTAACCTATGATGTCCCCCAGTCTAGATGTTGCTGTGACATATTTTTAGATGTGATTAACATTTAAATAAGTAAGCTTTGAATAAAGTGGATTATCTTTCATAATGTGTGGCCTTCATCCAATCATTTGAAGATATTAAAAAAAATTATGAGGTTTTAACTCATATTGCATTATCAACTTTGGCCGAAATTTCCAGAATGCTGTCCTGTCCTGAAAATTTCAGACTTTCCAGCCTCTGGAATCACTCTAGCCAATTTCTTAAAATGAATCTCCAGATAGATAGATGATAGATAGATGATAGATGATAGATAGATAGATAGATAGATAGATAGATAGATAGACAGACATTCTATTGGTTCTGTTCCTCTGGAAAACTCGAATGCATAAGGTAATATGTAAATAGCATGTTTTAGATGATGTTTCATTTAAAGACTGCATTTAACTGCTTAAAATCATGTAGAATGGGTCACATATTTTTATAGGCTACATGTTCTGTAAAAATCTAGATTCTTAGAGAACATGGAAATGCTTAATCTAAATTCTATAAAGTTTGCTAAGAGAAGAAAAACAGGAACATAGATTGAAATATGATGTTTTATAGGATTACCTAAGTTGCCAAACTTGAAATAAAATATTATTTTTGTTTTTGTTTTGTTGTTTTTAGCTTCAGGCCCTAAGATAACTATAACCTTCTCAAAAGCATTAAATTACCTTTGGCCGGTACAGCACTTGACACAAAAGCCCTCTTAGAGCACTTTGAGCTTTATAGTAACAGAAGCCCTAAAGCATCTCCCCATGTGTACATGATTTTTAAAGCAAGAAAAATCTTCTGTGCAGTTTAGGAATTGAAAGCTTAAATGACAAAGGAGTGGTATTTTTTACTTCTTCATGAAAAAAAAAAAAAAAGCCGGGGGTTACCTGGTTAAGAGATAAATAGATTAATGACATATTATTTTGTTTAAACTTGTTCAATAGGTATAAATTGAGGGTGAAAACCATCTAAAGTAATTTTGCAAGATCTATATTGTGTTGAAAGGATTTTAGAGACAGGAGAGGCAATTTTAGGGAAGGGGGTGGGTCCATGAGAGAGGAATTCATACGTGACAGGCAAAGACACTCCAAGCTGCCAGGTTGTTTATAAGAATGTTACAACAGACCATCAAACATCAGAGGGAAGGCAAGGGAGGGTGAAGGAGGAGGTATGAGATCAACCAAAGGACTTGTATGCATGCATATAAGCATAACCAATGGACACAGACTTTATCGGGGTGAGGGCATGTGCTTGGGGATGGGAGTGGCCCAGGAGAGGTCAATGGGGGAAAATAAGGAGACATATGTAATACCTTCAACAATAAAGAATTTAAATTAAAAATAGTTGCAAGATAAGAGGAAGATGAAGAGGGGGGCACCAGGTAAGCTTTGAAACTGATACCATGCAGGGAAAGTGGCCAATTAGAAAAACACGGGGGACATAAAATAAGGAAGGGTCCAATTGGAAAGTAAGATAAACAGACAAAGAAGCTACTAGCATTTATAAACCCGTAGACAAAGAGGCTCAGAGGACTGGACTACGTTTTTCCCATTTTAGAGAGAGAGAGGTTTTTCCCCTATGGGGGCCCCTCCCCAGGGGGAGTTTGTATACGCTTGCAATAAACTTCCAGATTTTTGCTTAAAATCTTGTAGTCCTCGAATTTTATTCTTCAAACTTCATAGGACAAGGACCCACAGTGAGAGTCTGAGCTCACCATTTCCACATATCAGTATGGTGTGATTTATGCATTACCTAAAAATAAAAGGCCAAAGCGAGGAACAACAAGTGTTTGTTTATGCTCAAAGAGAATAGTTATTGAGGAATCACTGATTCAGGTAGAAATCCAAATAGTGTTCCCATTAGAAGTTGAAGCCAATGGAGTATTAATAAGAAGGGAAAGGGAAATAACTACCTCAATAGAAGGAAGGCATGTTTGTGGGTATTAAGAATCTAAGGCAGAAACTTCTATAGATGCAGATAAGCTAACATAATGATCTTAATTCTAAAGAACATCTTTCATTATCAGCCCAGTAGTCAAAATAAACAGCTGTTTGAGAAACAATGCTGCGTTGATCCCAGTTCAAAGGTTATTTCCACCAGTATTAACATTCTGGAAGTTTGAAGAGTTAAGACCAGCAAGGCAGTTCCTTTGTGATGGCAACTCTGACTGCATTTCCAAGTGGCTCCATTTATATTCTTTTTTTACATATGTGTTTTCTCCTAAACTTTGGTCTTTTAGTTAGTCTTTCAGATTGTGGTGGGTAGTCACATTCCCGGTATATAACTTTTTTAGTAAAGTGATTAACTTTGCCTTAAGCAAATCCAGTGCATTGTTTCTTTGCATCTAGGTCCCTGACTCTTTCAAGTCTTTTCACACCATGCTCTCTAAAAAGTGACAGACCTCACAAGAGCACATAATCTCATTAACTCTCCTATAATCCAATCCCCTGATTTCTCCCACTCTCCTGTAATCATCCTTAGGGTTCCTCCTCAATTTTACATCCATAGAAGCTGAAAACTGTCATTTTTGAAGCGTATTTATCCATCTGTTGAGATCTTGCTCTTAGGCATATCCTTTTTTTGATTCAAATAAAATCATAAAAAACTCTCTACAGGTTTGGAAGTTTCTTATGTCAACAATTGGAATGAAGGATCCTTTTTAATGGCAGGATTGCTTTATTTCTCAAACATTATTTTGACAATAAATGGTAGCTTGACAGATCCCGATTGAGTGACTAACTGGATGTTTTCTGTGGCCACCCAACAGTATAACAGTGGAGAAACTGTAACCCATCCCACTATTATTTTGACATTGTTTCTGTAAATACTGAATCTTACTAATATGTAGCTTATAGCTAAACAGCATGTTCATATAAGAATCCTAGGAACTAACTTCAGAAGATATAGACTCCAACCTTCAGTCAGACCAGTTACGGGAGATTTGCTGACCTTCAACCATAGACTGATGATGATGAAGAACCAGGATGACAAAGATCAGGATGATGAAGACAAAACCATCACTTGACCATTTTTGAAGTCCTTATTGGAATGGACTGTACTGGTCTGCACATATAAGACTTTTCAACCCTGTCCCCTTGATTTCTTTGCTCTTCTTTCCCTCTCCCTTCTTATAAAAACCTATGCCTGCACTGACATGTTAAGATGGGCTTAGTGATAAGAGCTCCCCATTTTCTCAGGTACCTTTATTTTTTCACCAGCATTTGTCTCACAAGTTTGGTTTTCATGACAGCAGGCAGCCAAACTTGGGTTCCTGTTACAAAAGTCAATAAGGGACCCTATATTTTAGGTAATTATTCAGATATCCAGATGGAAAACCCTCTCCAAACTCTAAATTTTATTGTTATGTATGTATGCTAATCCTGGCTCAACAGTACTGTGGTAGGCAGTTAGGCAGACATGAGCAGAACAAGGACAATGGGCCAGGTACAAATGGTCACCAAGTTGAAAAGCCCAGGTGCCTAGCAATGGACCAAACTGGGAAAACAAGGACCTCACCCCAGGGTAAGTTTCCCTGACCTTTCATATCATTGGTCATGCAGTTTAGAAGCCCCTGACTTTCCTCCCTAAAGATAACACTAGGCCTTAGTTGTATTTCAGTTCTAGGCCCAGAAAAGTAGCAAAACCAGGCCAGCCACACCAAAGCTGACCTCAGGACCAGCTGTAGTGAATAATGACAAATCAGTGGAGAGCATGGTCCTGAAAGGACAAACCTGGAAAGCTGATGAATATTCCATTGAAATATTCTGCTGGAATCTCCCCTAAGATCTCCACCCTTAAAAGCTTTTAGGGAAAAAAAAAAAAAAAACAGACAAGCAAGCCATGACTGACCTCAGAACCAGCTGCATTGGATAATGACCCCCTGCCCTGGCGCCAACCAATCAATAGAGACCTAGACCCTGGAAAGGACACATCTGGAAAGTTGCTGAATATTCTATTAAGATCTTCCCTTGGGCCCTCCCCTAAAATCTCCACCTTAAAACCCTTGGGACTTGGGACGGGGGACCCAGGGCCTTTTCCTTCCCCCTCTTCATCCTCCCAAGGCACGTCACCTTTACCTCCCACATGTCTTAACTCCAAGGGCCCTTCCTTTGCCTCTATAACTTGTCTCCTAAGCCCATTTCTTCTAAGAATTATTTCTTCAACCTCTGTGATTTTCCAAATAAACGTTCTCTACTAAAAAAAAAAAAAAGCTTTTAGGATACAGGACCCAACATGCTATCACTCTTATCCCTCTTGGGAGTATGCCCAGGGCTGCCCCTCCTTTCCCCTTCCCCATAGGCACACTACCTTTACCATCCTCACTCCCAAGCTCCTCACTCCCAAGCTCCTCACTCCCAAGCTCCAAGGGCCCTTCTCTTGCCTCTGTAACTTGTTTCCTGAGCCCATTTCTTCTGCCATTCACCTCTTTTACCTTTGTTATTTTCTAAATAAACATTCTCTTATAGTTTGATTATTGGCTCTGAATTCTTTCTTAGCCAAAACTCAAGTACCAAGGTTGCCAAACCAAAGTCTAGTCTGATCCCAATGATCTAATATCTGGTGTCATTCTCACTGTTGCCAAAAAGCACCACTATTAGTTTTAATGGAAGGAAATGTGAACACGTTGCCTGCAAGTCTTTCTGTGAAAAGGTTAACATCTTTCTGCCATATTAGGAACTGTGTATATATATATATATACATATATATATATACATACACACATACACACACACACATACATACATACATACATACATATATATATTCTATATTAATAAAAGTGTAATATGCTAATTAGACTGGACGTCCTTCCAGACAACCTTCTGGAGGAAGCCAGAGCTGCAAGGGAAGCCCGGGTCCTGGGTGCCTGCCAGCGGCCAGAGGAAAGCCGGTGCCAGCAGCCGGGGGAAGGAAGGCCTACTCTTGCACGAATTTTGTGCATTGGGTTTCTAATATAATATCCTAATTAGACTGGGTCAACTGGCCATCTTCCAGACATCCAACTTCCTTCTGGTGGGGGCCGAGGCAGAGGCAGGCAGGGGTGATCAGGCTGGCAGGGGAGGGCAGTTGGGGGTGACCAGCCTGGCAGGGGAGGGCAGTTGGGGGCATTAGGCAGGCAGGCAGGTGAGTGGTTAGGAGCCAGTGGTCCTGGATTGCGAGAGAGATGTCCAACTACGGAGGGGTCCCTGATTGGAGAGAGTGCAGGCCTGGCTGAGGGACACCTGCCCCCCATGCATGAATTTCATGCACCTGGCCTCTAGTATATATGAGAGAATATAGAAGTGTATAATTAAAAGTATATTTCTTCTCTGAAGGCTGGAACTTTGTTCCTTTCTTTGATATCACCAAGCTCCTGGTCTCTATATCTCTTTATTTTTCTCTGCCTGAGACTGAGCACTGGGGATGGAAAAGTAAGGACTTCTTTTTCGATGGGAAATTCCTGTCTTTAGGAGGTTTCCCTACAGGGAAAGATGAGGTTTTAATTGCATTAACAGGTGATAAATGTCAGTTTGAAGATATTAGATCATGCATTATACCTCCTAGCTCATATTCTACCTCCAAGATTTTTTTCACACAACAACTAGAGAAGCAGAAACAATAAAATTGCTTAAGGAAAGGATAAATGTGACCATGTACAAAAGACAGTGTTTCTGTATAAATGTGTCTGGATAGAGAGTGGTTGCGCTACTCAATTGGAAAAAGGTAAACAAAAGTGAAGTTAGACTGATACATACTTCACGGGAAAGAAAAACACAATGCCATATAAGTCAATATTTTTTCTGCCCAGTGCAAGGAAAGCAAGATTTAAAATTTTGGATCAATGGTGAACCTGATGCAATTAAGAAGCTGCCAGTGGCTCCCTGGAGAACCTGAAATATTAAGAATATACAGGTATATCCTGTTTTATTGTGCTTTGCTTTATTGTACTTCACGGGTGTTGTGTCTTTTACAAATGAAGGCAAGATACGCAGTTACAGGGGCAAGGTTTGTGTGCCTGATGCTTCAAAAAGAAAGGCAAATCTTCAATACATCAGAGTTTGGAATATGGAGAGGTTTATTGATAGGAAAGGTGCCAACCCAAAAGATGGGAGAACTAATCCTGCAATTTATCTTAAGGGAAACTAAAATTCAGGCATCTTTTATTGTCAAGGGAAGGGAGGCGGAGGCAAGAGTTGGATGTGAATCTTGGGCAACTAGATAGCTAGACAACAAAAAGGGATCCAAGGAAGAGTGTAACATTTCTAAATCCCTTCAAGATCTCAATCAATTTTGACTCCCACTGATCTGAGTCAAGTTCTGGAGACTCCTGTAAATCTTAGATAGAGCATTAGTTCCTCACCTCCTTGAGAAAGGTGGCCTTGTCACAATGGCTGCTCTGCAAAAGCTCAAACCCTCCAGCAAGATTCCTCCAGTTAATTAACATGTCAATAGCAGTAGTTACTAACCTGAAGGCCATCAGTGAGAGCAAGCATTTCACTCTGTTACAAAAATATAACTGGCTTTATTGAGATACTTGCTTTATTAAGGTGGTCTAGAACCAAAGTTGCAATATCTTTGAGGTACACCTGTAATATGCCTCACCCCCAGCTACTATTATCCATTTAAGGCTTCCTTTTTATACCCAGGAAGTGTTGCATGACTCTGCGAAAACACTCCACTGAGTGCGCATACCTGCATACATAATTTCACCCTTATACTAGCTTACACACCCTACCAGCTTTAGCCTGTGCACACATACACCAACATTGAGTCCCGCAGCTAGAAAACATTGCTTGTAAATTAATGTAAGAACTTTAGCAGCTCCCAAACAACCCATCCCATTGGGAAGTGCTATGGTCACAAAAGTTTAATTATTTATCAACCCTGAAAATGGAGGCAGGCCCAAAAGCATTACCCAACAAGAACTGTGAGCAACGGTACTTGAATCCTTTCTTCAAAATGTGAGCTGAGATATCTGCATTATGTTAGTTTTTGGCTTGTTCCCTTTTCACCATGATTCCCATATAGATGGGACTGCTGGAAATTGTCCTTTAACAGTTTTAGAGGTCCTCCCTTGGGATGCCCAGTGGATTCACTTATAAGAATCTGGTAAATTATGTCACAAGGAAGTTCACCTCCGGGGTGGTATAAAACCAGGGGTGTCTTTTCTTGGTTTCTAAAGGTGAATCCAAAGCAACAATAGGATTTTGCCAAGTCTCTGTGATACTGCAAATGGCAAGCTGGAACTCTATTGCCAGTTTTTGTCCTACGAAGTTTGAAGAATAAAATCTGTGGACAAAAGGACTTCAAGCAAAAGAATGGAAATGTATTGCAACTATATTCAAACTCCCCACTGGAGAGGGGGCCCCAAAATGGGAAAACCACTCTGGGAAGGGGTTTATTTTATATATATATATAAATATATATATATATTATAATATATATTATATATTGATTTTTTACAGAGAGAAAGGAAGAGGGATAGAGTCAGAAACATCGATGATGAGAGAGAAACATCGATCAGCTGCCTCCTGCACACCCCCCACCAGGTATGTGCCCGCAACCAAGGTACACGCCCTTAACCAGAATCAAACCCGGGACCTTTCAGTCCGCAGGCCGACACTCTATCCACTGAGCCAAACTGGTTAGGGCTGGGGAGGGATTTCTAAGTTGAAAAAAACCCACTCCAGTGAGTCCCTTTGTCTAAGGGTGTATAAATGCTGGCAGCTTCTTTGTTTGTACATGCTACTTTCTAATTGGACCCTTCCCTGCTTAGTTTCTGTAGGATATGGGCCTCTGTGATCCATCTCCAGCATGGTTGGCTTTTGATGGAAATGGCTGCTGAATTTCCCCAGAGCAAACCGAATGTAGGGAGGAGAGAAAAGGATGTAAGAGCAAGGAACTGTGGACATGGGTAAGCATCATTACTCCTGCCTCGGCTAGACAAGGGGGAGTTGGAAGCAACTAGAAAGGGCCTCAGCCCAATTTTTTTGAATGGCCCAATGGGAGACAGCAAGACCTAGGCGACATATGAGGAAACAGGTGACCCCATAGCACTCAGCCAATGCGGAACCGGAGGAGGGACTGAATAAATGGGCTGTGTTCGCTGCCCCAGGTGTGCCTGCACAACCAAACGGACCCCGGCTTTCGAGAATGTATTAAAAGTTTTGTTTTCGCCATACTTCTGTCTGTTATTTGAATTCAGGTAGGTGAGCATTTCTGACAGTTTTAAAGCTTACCCCATGACCCCATGTCCCCCATCACCACCCCCCCCCCCCAAGTCCTCTTGCTTTTAAGATAAACAGTCTGGAGGATTGGAGCTGTCTCTGCCCCTCAGGTGTGCATTCCTTTTCCATGGACCCTACCCTAACTGCCTTTAAATCCTTTCATCTGGCTTTCAAATTTTAATTTTCCACTCACTAATTTTGTTTCTGTTTTGTTAAAATCCAATAAATTATTTTACATTTGGAACTTGGGTAAAGGTTCTGCCACTAGATAATCTCTTATACATTAATTGATGGTTTTATGAAGATCCATTTTCTGTTGAACAACAGATGACAGATTTTTTTTTTTTTAGTTTTTCTGTTTCACTTATTATCTCTTTTGATCTCAAATCAATTAAAAATTTAATGTCCATCAAGTAGTGGTTATCTGGACTCACAAAATTAACTCAAAGTTAAGTTTTATTTTTTATGTTTACACTTTACTCATGGCTGAAATTTTAGAATTGAGGCAATATGCTTTCAACTTTTTGCTGTCTTTTTTTTGTATCTCAAAAAGATCTTTATTAACTATTGTATGTAATATTTCCTACCTATTGATAACCTTTATAGATTAGATTATAACATAAAATTAGATTATAAAACATCTTAAATTAAAGAAGCTCTAATTAGACAAACTTATTGGGATAAATATGTGCTTAGATACAGTTGAGCCTTCAGCAACACCTATTTGAATTGCACAAGTCCATTTATATACAAATTTATTTTAATAAACACCTGTACTGTTTTTGACTCTCAGTTGGGAATCAGCAGAAACAAAGAGATGTGAGGAATTAACTGTATTCTTCGATCTATGCCATGTTATATAGGAGTATCCTATGGTATCTGAAGGGGGTCCTGAAACCAATGTCATTTGGATACTGAGGGACAACTTAATTTTTGGGGGACTAAGTTATATTCAGATTTTTGCCTGTGTGAAGGGTTGGTGCCCCTAACGCCTTTGGTGTTCAAGAATTCACAGTATTTTTACTATTAGTAAATTTCCCAGAAAATTATAAAACTAAATTTCAAATACTTTCAGTATACTGGAAAAGTATTAATATATAAACAATTCACAAACATTTTAAGAGTTCAAATTCACATAATTTAGATAAAATTTTGGCTACTGAGATTAGTTTAGGTTTAATAAAATGTTATTCCTAATTATCAATGTTATATATAGTACTAACATATATTTGTATTCTATTTGGTTATGTTTTTACTGATCAGCAACTGCTGATTATATTTAATGTTTAAAATTATCAGGGAAATTATATTTGCATTTAACCAAATTGAATTATTCTGACAAATACTAACCCAACAATAGTTACATTTTCTAGTATATAAACTTAAAGATAATTTCCAAGAATTATAGGTAACTTAAAATCATGGTCTAATATTAAATTGGGTTAATGGAGCCCATTAATATAAAGATTATTCCTAAGTGGCTTAGAAAACTGAAACATTACTTTCTCAGTACAATTTTAAATGATTTGCTATTTGTTTTATGGTAAAGAGAGGCTATTTATTTGAGTCTATAAATAAACATATTCATTTTTGCTACTTTGAGAATTTATACAATATATATGTTAGGCAGGAACAATAGTTACTAGGAAAGGAGGAGGGAAGTGGGAAAAAAGGGAGTTTTATCTCACCCACTAAACAAAGAAATCAGCAGTTTTGGAACTTGCCAAATTAAAGTCATCAGATGTTCCCATAAATTCTAGGAAAAGCCACAACAATGTAAAAGGGAAACCTTGAAATCTAGTCTACCTGGCAAGGGAACCCCAAAACATATAGGGAGGAAAAGTTTAAACCTATACCAGGCAGGGCACCAGACTAGCTGAGTTTCCTGCTTGTGCTTTATGTCAAGTATGTTCTTTTTTGTTTGTTTGTTTCTTTAATTTGTACATTACTATTTATTTCAATTTTTATTTATTATTTTTTTCTTTATTGATTAAGGTATTACATATGTGTCTTTATCCCCCTCACATCACCCACTCATGCCCTCACCCCCTTGTTGTCTGTGTCCATTGGTTAGGCTTATATATGCATGCATACAAGTCCTTTGGTTGATCTCTTCCCCTTACCCTCTCCCTCCCCTACCTTCCCTCTGAGGTTTGACAGTCTGATCTATGCTTCTCTGTCTCTGGATCTGTTTTTGTTCATCAGTTTATGTTGTTCATTATACAGACAGTCCTCAGGACTCAACGCAAGTTGTTTAGTGATTATGTCACCATCTCCCATCCTATCTAATAAAGAGGTAAATGCAAATTGACCGTCACTCCAACACACAAGATGGCCGCTCCCATGTAGTCAAAGATGGCCGCCCCCATGTGGACACAAGATGGCCGCCACAAGATGGCCTGCAGAGGAGGGCAGTTAGGGGCAATTGGGCCGGCAGGGGAGTAGTTAGGCGTCAGTCAGGCTGGCAGGGGAGTGGTTAGGGGGTGATCAGGCTGGCAGGCAGAAGTGGTTAGGGGCAATCAGGAAGGCAGGCAGGTGAGCAGTTGGGAGCCAGCAGTCCTGGATTGTGAGAGGCATCCCAGATTGGAGAGGGTGCAGGCTGGGCTCTAGTTTATTTATAAAAAAAAGAAGTTCTGTCATTTTGACATATGTACATATGTGCTTTATGTTTTTTATTATTTATTTACCACAAGTAAAGGTCAGGAATGGTTATCTTTCTTTTAATTTTTTTTTTACTGTTTCACTTCATTCTGTTGTGTATGTGCTCCATGTGAGTGACGTATGTGCTTATGTAGGTGGGTTCCAACTTATGGCGAAAAGCACATTATGTCACGCTGTATAAATGGATATCCAATGTAACCCAAGGGCCTATTTATTCCACAAATGAGTGAGATCATGTGATATTTATCTTTCTCTGACTGGCTTATTTTGCTTAGCACAATGCTCTTCAGTTCCATCCATGCTGTTGCAAATATAAGAATTCCTTCTTTTTTAGTGCAGCGTAGTATTCCATTGTGTAGATATACCACTGTTTTCTAATCCATTCATCTGCTGATGGACACTTAGGCTATTTCCACATCTTAGCTATTGTAAATTGTGCTGCTATGAAGATAGGGGTGCATATATCCTTTCTGATTGGTGTTTCTAGTGTCTTGGGATATATTCCTAGAAGTGGGATTACTGAATCAAATAGCAGTTCCATTTTTAGTTTTTTGAGGAAACTCCATACTATTCTTCACAGTGGCTGCACCAGTCTGCATTCCCACCAGCAGTGCATTAGGGTTCCTTTTTCTCCACATTCTCTCCAGCACTTGTCATTTGTTGATTTGTTGATGATAACAATTCTGACAGGTGTGAGATGGTACCTCATTGTTGTTTTGATTTGCATCTCTGGGATGATTAGTGATTTTGAGCACATTTTCATATGTCTCTTGGCCTTCCTTATGTTCTCTTTCAAAAAGTAGCTATTTAGATCTGTTGCCCATTTTTTGATTGGGTTGTTTATCTCCCTTTTTTTAAGTTCCTGTAAATGTTGGAGATTAAACCCTTATTGGTGATAACATTGGCAAATATGTTCTCCCATGCAGTGGGCTTTTTTGTTGTTTTGTTGATGGTTTCTTTTGCTGTACAGAAGCTTTTTATTTTAATGTAGTCCCATTTGTTTATTTTCTCTTTAGTTTCAATTGCCCTAGGAGCTGTATATTCTTCATAAATTTGCTAACTTTGCTTACTTTCCATGACATGATTATTTTTAAGTTTACAAAGTCCTAGTGGTGCTTTGCTTAATGACATTATTCAACAACTGTATAGTGTTATTAATAATAATTGTAGTTATTTTTTAAAATATCAACCTAACTTTAACCTTACTTGTTGAATTTGAATCTAATATTTTTTCAAGGATAGTAGTTTTCAATTGGAGATACACATCACATTTACCTATGAGTTTTATTAAAATACTCATAAAATTTTTCAAAACATATTAAAAAGACATGCTATTTGTCAACAAAATTTTTCACTAATTTTTTCAGAACAACTGTTGTGAAATGAATGTTTGTGTTTCCCAAAAATTCATGTGTTGAAACCCTACTTCCCATGTGGTGGTATTGGGAGGTGGGAACTTTGGGAGGTTATTAGGAGTAGATAAATTCATGATGGGATTAATTATCTTATAAGGGTCATAACAAAGTTTTCTTCTTCTCTCTGCCTTCAACCGTGTGCACATACAAAGAGAATTTCTTAGTTTGAAACCCAGAAAAAGGCTCCCTCCGGAAACTGATCATGTTGGCACCGTGACCTTGGACTTCCAGCTTCCAGAAAAGTGAAAAATAAATTTCTATTTTTTAAATAAACCACCCAATTTATGTTTTGTTATAGTGATTCAAACAACAACAAAAGAAAAAACAAAACACAAACAACTTTATCTAAAACTTGGTGACAGGCCAAGACATTCCTAGCTAGTTATGATTTTAGGATGGCCTAATAGTCTTTCTGACTCAAAGCAAATGCTGAAAAAATGGTAAAGGCTCTTGTGATAAACATATTTCTCACTTTAGAAAGACAAGAGCATATTGAATCAGATAAAAGAATTCATGTTATTTTTTCTATTACTCAAGGATTATATAAATGTTTGCAGAATCTTATAAACAATCATATTCTCCCATCATCCTTATTCTTCAAAACAAGTGGAATAAATAGAACTCTTTAAAATTAATTGACTAAGAATTTTATCAGCAATTTATTAGCCTTAAGAAAAATAAAATTAGAACAACTCTGTAAAGTAAACATGGTATTCTTTTTGTTAACAGAATTATTTTATTTCCCAAATAAGTTCAACAATCCCGTGTTTAGAAATACACTACCTTTATACATGATGGTGGTTCTGAAGAAGGGATTTTCCATCTGTAAAACATTTATACACACATAGATTTGTTTTCTCTTAAAAATCATATCACATACTTTCCAAATGCTTTCTAACACTCCTCTCCCATTAACCATGCAAACTCAGGCCCTATTTTACCAATTTTAAGTTAAATTACAGACATTATGACACAATTCATAAATACTCCCACAGGTGTATTTGAAACATGAGAATATTCTCCTATATTACTCTAATATTGGTGTCATACCCTACAACATTTTCCATAAATCTATGATTATGCTCATATACAAGTTTTTAAAAACTTGCTTTTGAGTCCTATTTAACCCAATTATTTAATAACTCTTCTTTCCCCTACCTAGTTTATTTGTGTATTCTATAATCTCCAATATCCCGCTAGATGATATCTTTAGAATGTTATTTATTTTATCATCCAATTTCAAACTCTTGTGTTCTGTTGAGACAGTATTGAATATTTAAAAGGAATTTTAAAATATTATTTTAGCAACTTTTGTTGTTTTTTATGTGAAGTATAATTCCTTTCCAAAGTATATATTAAATATAGAATAACTATGTATTTAACATCACTTCTACACATAATTATATGTTCTAAGTGTAATTATTCATAGTTTCAAGATATTTAAATCAGCTTTTAGAATTAAAATTTATATTTTCAAAATTATTATTCAAAAAGGTTTAAAACTTCTATTTTCCCTGCCTTGAGATTTATACTCTGGATTACTCTAAAATATATATAACCCAAACAGATTTACTCAAAACATTTGAATGTTTGGCTTAATCTCTGTTTTTGTGTAGCTCACTCAATATATTTATCATGCTATTATGGAAGAATAAAGTATGGATAAATAATGGGTAGAAATACTTTGAGTAATAGTCATTGTATTAAAGTGTCTCTCATCATCTCCTCCCTGAGTTCAAGAAAGTATAGTTACAAATGCAAACTCAGTTGTTTTCTGCCTTATTTTCTCATGTAGTATGTTTTTTTTTATATATTGACTGTTGTAAGATTTATTTATTTACTAGAGGCCTGGTGCACGAAATTTGTGCATGGAGGGGGGTTGTCCCGGAGCCCAGCCTGTATCCTCTCCAATATGGGACCCCTCGAGGGATGTCCGACTGCCCGTTTAGGCCCAATCCCGGTGGGCAGTCGGATCCCTAAACGGGCAGTCGGACATCCCTCTCACAATCCAGGACTGCTGGCTCCCAACTGCTTGCCTGCCTGCCTTTCTGATTGCCCCTAACCGCTTCTGCCTGCCAGCCTGATCACCCCCTAACCACTCTGCTGCCAGCCTTTTTGCCCCCAACTTCCCTCCTCTGCCGGCCTGGTCACCCCTAACTGCCCTCTCCTGCAGGATTGATCACCTCCAACTGCCCTCCCTTGCAGGCTTGGTCCTTCTCAACTGCCCTCCCTTGCAGGCCGGGTGCCTCCCAACTGCCCTCTCCTGCTGGCCATCTTGTGGTGGCCATCTTGTGTCCTCATGGGGGCAGGATCTTTGACCACATGGGGGCAGCTATATTGTGTGTTGCAGTGATGATCAATCTGCATATTACTCTTTTGTTAGATAGGATAGAGGCCTGGTACAGGGGTGGGGACCAGCTGGTTTGCCCTGAAGGGCGTCCCGGATCAGGTGGGGGTTCCCTTGGGGTGTGGGGCTGCCTGAGCGAGGGGCCTGTGGTGGTTTGCAGGCTGGCCACACCCCTGGCAACGCAGGCGGAGGCCCTGGTATCTGGAATTTATTTTCCTTCTACAATTGAAACTTTGTAGCCTGGAGCGGAGCCAAGCCTGGGGCTCCCTCCGAGGCTGGCAGCCATTTGTGTTGGGGTTATAATTGAAACTTTGTTGCCTTAAGCAGGTGGGCCCGGCCAGGGTGTGCGGAAAGCTTTGCTTCCCTTGTTGCCCGCGGCAACCCTGGCCTGCTCTCTCAAGCTCCATTCTGCCGCCAATTGTTTGAATTTGTTTACCTTCTATAATTGAAACTTTGTAGCTTGAGTGGAGGCTTAGGCCTGGCAAAGGCAAGCGGAAAGCTTTGCTTCCTCTTTTACCTAGGAAACCTTGCTCTCTGGGGCTGTAGCCATCTTGGTTTGGGTTAATTTGCATACTCGCTCTGATTGGATGGTGGGCGTGGCTTGTGGGCGTGGCTTGTGGGTGTGTCGGAGATATGGTCAATTTGCATATTTGTCTATTATTAGATAGGATTATTTGGGTTTGTGTCATCTGCCAGATCATGTTTAGGTTTGTGTTTCTATTTATGTATGTATTTGAGTATATATTCATTAATTCATTCAGCAAGCAAAATACATGTTTTATCTTAAGATATACAATATTATTCAAAGTGATAAAAAATCCACTCATTTTTATCTTGATGTAATAATCATGTCTCCACATATTCTGGTTTTGCTTTATGGATATACTATATATTTTTAGTACACTCCACCTGCTGGATATCCTATATAATAAAAGGCTAATATGCAAATCGACTGAAAGGTGGAACGACCGGTTGTTATGATGCACACTGACCACCAGGGAGCAGACGCTTAATGCAGGACCTGGCCCCTGGTGGTTAGTGCACTCCCACACGGGGAGTGTCACTCAGCCAGAGGCCAGGCTTATGGCTGGCGAGCGCAGCAGCAGTGATGGGACCCTCTCTCGTCTCCAAGGCAGTGCTAAGGGTGTCCCATTGCTATCAGTCTGACATCACCCAAGTGCTCCCAGACTGTGAAAGGCTGCAGGGCGGGCTGAGGGACCCCCCAGAGTGCAGGAATTTTGTGCTCCTGGCCTCTAGTTTTGTTTATAATTGTTTTAACTTTCACTTGTTGGTTTGTTGCTGTTTTTTGGTCTGCATGATGTAATATTTCCCTCTTTGAAGCTTTCAAAACATTAAATACATTTTTGTTTAATGTTTATAAAAGTATAATTTATACACATTAAATCACAGGATTATAAATACATAGTTGAATACATTTTGACAATTGTATATACTCATATCACTGTTTAAAACAAGATATAAACATTCATCACATGTGATGCATGAAGAGAAATGTTGGCAGGTGAAACTGTGGTGGGATTTCTTTTGATTGAATCCCTCATGCTGGACAATGTGGAGTTGAAAACAGCATGTTACAAGTTATTCTACTTTCTTTTACTCCATCTATATGAAATATTCCTGCTACTACCACTTAAGGGAAAAAAAAAAAAAGGGGGTCTATTCTCTCCTATAAATGATTCATTATTTTCTTCAATTTACTTAATTGAGAATTTTTTAATAACCACAATTCTCAGATAGGTTTTAAAACTAAATTTGTATGCATCATAACCAGAAGCAAAAGCCCTAGTTAGAGTTAAACCACTTAAAATACTGAAGCTTAATATTTATTCTGTTCCTCATATCTATCATCTAGCATCATATTTATCTCTATGGTCTTGTATACCTTCGAAGGGATGATTTTTCAGTTTTTCTTTCACAAAGTTAATTCTGTCTACCAAGTGAAAATTCTTACCCTTTCTGTGTCCAAATGATACCAGAACCAGTGAGCAGGAATTTTTCCTGGGCTCCTGTCTTGTGGAATCGAAGAATGAAGCCCTGGACCAGAGGAGTTCAAACAAGGCAGGAGTTTATTGCAAACAAACACATGCTGCCCTCTAGGGAAGGAGATTCAAATGGGTTGCCAGAAACCATTCTGCTCTTCCCCTTATATATGCTAAAGGCCTGTTCTTTGTCTATCTGTGCTGCTCTCTGATTGGTTCCTGGCCTTTTTGCAACATTGTTTTCTTTCACTTGCAAGAAAAAATCCTGATGTCAAAACACCATATTTTCCGCTATCAAGCCTGTTTTTCTGCAATCCTGTTTTCTGAAAAACACATTTTTGTTTGTTTCAGCCAGCTCCACAATTCCTTCTTCTTTTACCCCTTACTCTACCTACCTAATTCTACTTTAACTCCTTTCACAAAGAGTATTTTATTTCTTCTATTTCACTTTTTATTTTAAGTTTTTCTTACTCCATTAATGTATGTTTTTCTTTTTGCCTATGCAATTTTTTTCTCCATTTTGATTTCTGATTCTATTTAAATGATACTGAGATAGTGTAGGGATAACATCTAGACTCCATCTTGACCTAAAGAACTCCATCTCAGAAGTCTGACTATGACTCCTTGCCTTCAGTGAAATTTCATAGTTGAGATTAACCCTACTACAACCTTAAAGGAAAGAAGGTACAATGATAACATATTTTCTTAACATCATTTTCTGCAAATTGTCTTGCCAAATTAATGGTAGTAGAATCTTTGTGCGTGCATTATTTTACGGGCCCTTTGAGTGGGCCACTGACCATGGAGAACATCTTGTGACCACCTCAGGACCAGTAGCCAACAGATGACAATCGTGGGACAACTGAGCTCATCCTCATTCCCAAGCGCCACACCCACTCCAAGGCCTCGATATAAGCTCCAGTTGGGAAACTTGATTTCATTTATCTTTTCTGTTCAACTCTCTTGTGCACACACTCTTTAAAACAAACTCTATCTGCTTAGTCTTTTACTGAGTTCAGTGCTCATTTTAGGACTCTGAGATACAAGAACCTGGCATTCAAGGTCTGGTAACAACACCTCCTAATTAAATCTACTAGGATTCTCAACATTTATTATATGTTTTTTTAAGAATAGACTTCAGAACATGATATTAGAACCAGTCAAAGCAAGAGATTAGCTACAAAATGAAATAATCTATACCAATAAAAGGGTAATATGCTAATTAGATAGAACATCTTCAGGACGACCTTCCGGACGTCCTTCTGGACAAAGCCACAGTGGTGGGGCCGAGGCAGAGGCAGTTAGGGGTGATCAGGCAGGCAGGCAGAGGCAGTTAAGGACAATCAGGCAGGCAGGGGAGCAGTTAGCCACATCAGGCAGGCAGGCAGGCAGAGTGGTTAGGAGTGATCAGGCAGGCAAGCAGGTGAGCGGTTAGGAGCCAGTGGTCCCAGATTGCGAGAGGGATGTCTGACTGCTGCTTTGGGCTTAAACTGGCAGTAGAACATCCCCCAAGGGGTCCCGGATTGGAGAGGGTGCAGGCTAAGCTGAGGGACACCCTCCCCCCCCATGCATGAATTTTGTGCACTGGGCCTCTAGTATGCTATAATGTGTCACTATGTTACATTGTGTCCATATAAAACTTAAATTGAATGATGTTTTCTCTTCCTGGAACCAACAAAATACAGCATAATGCCAAGTGTTATAGAAAGTTTCATAAAAGATATATGTGAAGGAGACAAGGGAGAGTGTCATTTAAGGATCCACAGACAGTATCTTACATGTGAATGTCTCCCATGTTAAGACTGGCATTATATTTAACATAAAGTAAGATGAAAACTGTTAGAGTAAGTAAAAAACTCTGAAGAATTTTGTGCTAATTATCTTTGAAGAATGACTTTTTCAATGTGTAACATAGAGACATTTAATTGGTCAAGGTCTAAGAAAATTTATAAGATATTTCTAAGAAAGAGTAAGGTCTAATTTATTTGCATTCTGATTAGGAGCATCCACTATGGAGAAAAAGTATTTAGCTTTGATTCCCTTTTGCTCTACATAAGGAATGAATTTTATCAATAATTTAAGTCTCTAAACCTGAATTTGTAATGGATTAAATAAATATACTTCACTTCAAATTTTAAGAATGAAAAAAGATTATATATTGTAAGTACTCATAAATTTATAGTATTTATAAGTATATGCATTTAGAACCATCGCTGAAAATATTAAAGACTGCATGAATTGTAAACATTACCTCCTGTTATTCTAAATCTCCTTGCCCTTGTTTGGACCTTTCATATGCCATTTGTCATTTAATATTAATTTTACATTTATTTGTATATTCTGATAAGCTTTCAACTATTAAAGAAAAGAACTCAATTTTTATGTTGATGTGCATATATCACATATTTTATTATAATAAAAATAATGCACATTTATTAAGTATTCCCTGTGAATATAGGGAATAGTTGTAAATATAGTTGTAAATATTGACCATAAATTAAAAAAGCAAACAGGCAAGTTTGGTGCCTGAGTGGAGTGAAAACACATTTAACCCTTTGCACTTGTTTGCTTTTTTCTCGATTCCTTTATTCTACTCGGGATTTAATTTTTTTAATACCCCAGATTTTACAAAGCATGGCAGTAGAATAAAAAACTGGAGTTTCTTTTCATACAAACTTATTTATTTGGATTTTTTTATATATCAAATTATTGATACATTCAAAGAGTAATTTGCACTCGACATCCGAGTGAAAAAGGTTAATTATCTTAATAACTTTTTCCCAATGATATATTTATTATTTAATTATAAAGTATTTATGCTAATTTTAAATTTTAGAATATGGCTTATGTTTTAAAACTATAAGAGGCTACAGAAGGAAACTCAATATTCATTTCATCCAGGTGAGGAATGCATTTCATCCATTTCCAGGGTTCATAACCTCATCATTTTGTCACTGAGTTTGGGAAAAATAAAAGCCAATATCTTTATATTTAAAAAATTCAAACTGTGATCCTAACATCCACCTGTCCATTTAAAATGAATAGCCTACATGTTCAACTACAGAATCCAGGGGTCTACTCTCCAGAGAGGAGAATTTAGAGGTGAATATTTGATAGGCCTTGGAATTAAAACTTATCAAACAATAGGTGTTACTGATAAAAGAGATACTGTACTGCTTTAGAAAATTATCTCTTTCCCTCATTTTACATTAATAAATAAAAGTTAAAAATCAAATGTCTTATTTGCATTAAAATCATTTTATCAATGTTTGCAATTACTTTAGAGTGTCAAATAAGATGTTTGACAATCACCTGCCAGACAAAGAGGATTATCCATTCCTAACTCAAGAATGTACTACCAAGATACCTTCTATTTTCTTTAGTTTAGTCACGAAAAACAAACAGTTTTTCTTTCAATTTTTAAATAGGCTTTTATATCTTGCTCTCAGCTATGAAATCTAATTTTCCCCAATCTCTTGCTAAATATCATTCAATCAAGAGGAATTTTTATTTGAAAAATGATAACCAATATATTTGTGGAGGTAGATTTTTGCTGCTGTTGTTTTATTTGATTAAAAGATAGATGTTTAAATACAGGACTTTCAGTTCAATATTAGATTCTAGGCAATATACTCTTGCATAAATAGTTAAGTAGTTATATAAAGAATTTATTTGTAATTAAATATTGACCTAAATGCATGAAAATTATTTTATTTGACTGCTACACTGAATTGAACATTGATTCTAGCTAAAGCAGTAAAATACTATGAAAAGTTTAATTTACTTAGTTGAAATATTCCATGGGTTCATGAATAAATCTGTTTTCATACGGGCACATGATAGGTACATTCAGTAAAATTGTTTTATTTTCTTATAAAAGCAATATGTCTTCATGTGGTGAGATAAACCTAGAGCAAAATGAGTGTAAGGTTTAATAATAGCATAAATTTCTTAGAAATATATATAAATTCTAATGTCATGTTAAAATTATAGTCACTAGTTCAAATATATCTTCAGTTTTTTTTCAGATATCACAAATAGAAACATTTAAAACCAGTGCTTAAACACAATTATATGAGTTGCATATTTTATTTAAATTTGAGGTTGATTTAAATTAGAAATTATTCAAACTATTCACTAGATTTAAAAAAAAAAAATTCCTCTGGTTCTGCTCATTTATAAATCCACACCCAATGAATTCCTAGTTCATATGAAATAAATTCCCAAATTTTTAATAAGACTTATCATGGTTCTACAGGATCTGGACTTTTATTCTTCCAAACTGAATTTCATACCATAACTTCTTATTTCATAAATATCATGAGTCTCTCTCTCTCTCTCTCTCTCTCTCTCTCTCTCTCTCTCTCTTTCTGGTTGTGGTAGGTTGTGTGAGGCATAATGTCAGATTAACTTTATATTTTATAATGTAGTTGATATCTTGACATAATTCTGATAACATTAGAGGTCCATATTTTACTAAGGTGATGGGTATCTGAATTTTTGATAACTGTGTTTCTACTTTGTTTCATTATATTTAAAATGTTTGCTAGGCTTTTGGTGAAGATTGCAGCATTGGTAAATACAGCACTCAGAACCTCCCACAACCACATCAAAATTACACTAAACTACAGGACAACCATCATTCAGAACTGCCTGAAATCTAGCTAAATAGAAGTCCTATAATCCTATATAATAAAAGCCTAATATGCAAATTGTCCCCTCAACAGGGAGTCTGACCGGGAGTTCAACCGCTTGCTATGATGTGTGCTGACCACCAGGGGGCATATGCTCAAAGCAGAAGCTGCCCCCTGGTGGTCAGCCAGAAGCTGGGCTCATGGCTGGCGAGCTCAGTGGCGGGGGCGGCAGCCTCTCCTGCCGCCATGGCAGCTCTAAGCAGCGGCTAGAGCAGCAAGAGATCAGCCAGATAGTGATGAAAGAGCCGGGCAAGAGTGGTGGAAGAGCAGCGAGAGAGCAGCGAGAGTGGTGAGAGCAGTGAAAGAGTGGCGAGAGTGGCAAGAGAGCAGCAGACTAGCAGTGAGAGGCACCTGGCCCAGCTCGGGCCCCTCCCCAGCTGGCCACCTGCTACTTCGCACACTGCTACAACCCCTAAGGGGTCCTGGATTGGGAGAGAATGCAGGTCAGGCTGAGGGACCTCCCCACATGCATGAATCTGTGCACCGGCCACTAGTTATGGATATAAAGAAGAAGTCATGTTGAGACTGGTAGGAGGGGCAGAGATGCCGAACAGGCTGGGCCCACCCACACCTTTGATAGATAAACATCAACAGGATTATCTTAACTGCAGAGGTCCTTCTTGAGAATCCCAGTCCTATGCCAGATCCCCCAGCCCACGGTTCCATTGCCAGGAAGAAAAGTCTCTGTAACTTCTGCCTATAAAACCAGTGGAGATTGTGGCAGGGTGAACCGAGGCTGCTAAAGTCCCAAGCATTCCTGTTAAAGTTCCTATACACAGACTTCCTCGGACACATTGGCTCTGAGCTCCAGCCCTGGAGCAGCAGCTCGAATACAGCACTCAGAACCTCCCACAACCAGGGAACTACCAGGAGGAACTAAATTGTCTGGAATTAGAGTACAAGCTGGAGAGGCAGCTTTCATCCAGACAGAAGTGCTGACAGAGTCCATTGTTCCTTTGCGGAGCTTTCCCTCACAAAACCTCCATGTGGGTAACAAATATAAGTCTCCAACAACCTAACACCGTTCCTTTGACTTTCCTGGTGATTACCAAGGATCATGTCCCACTCAACTTTTGGGTCAACCCAAGCCTTTTCCAGTGACTTTTGCATACAAATAGCCAGTCTCTGCTCACACTGCCTGCTTTCCTAAAACCTCTCAAGCAGCATCTGGCCTCTATGTATGCCATACCTCTTTCTAAGTGGTCCCAGGCCCACCACTAATGGCAGCATTATGTGGTTCACAGTATGGCCTCTTCTGAGCACCTCCAAACCCAGCACAAGTAGCAGCCAACTGCAGATTACTTTGTAGCTCATGCCATGTGATCCTGGGCAGGGCACAGGTAGCATCTGATTTTGATCTGCACTTCTTTGGAGGCACCAGAGCCAAAATACTTAGTGGGCAGCTTCAAATCATGCTGAAACACCATACAGCCACTTGTATGAGCAATACACTCAAGGGGTGAATTTGGCTGGTACCTGTGATGCAGTGAAATGAGTTCTTCTCCCTGGGGTCAGCCCCTGCACAACACATCCTCCACAGTGATCATGAACAGTCCTTGCAACCGATAAGCTTGGAGGGGAAATCCCTCCCATTGACTTGCCAATAGCAATCAGGCCCAACTGCAACAGAAGGGTGCACACAGCCCACACCGGGTGCACCTGGAGCATCCAGCTCTGGTGACTAGAGAGGCTGCACTACTGGTCCTACAGGATACCTACTACATTAAGCCATTCTACCAAGATGGGGAGACATAGCAGCTCTACCTAATACATATAGTAAACACAGGGAGGCAACCAAAATGAGGACAAAGAAACATGTCCCAAATAAAAGAACATAGCAAAACTCCAGAAAAAAAGAGCTAATAAAATTAAAACAAGCAATCTAGCAAGTGCAGCGTGCAAAACACTGGTTATAACGCTGCTCAATGAACTTAGAATAGGGGTAAAGGAACTTAGTGTTAACTTCAACAAACAGGTAGGAAACATAAAAATGAAGACAGAAGACATAAAAAATAACTAGTCAGAAATGAATAATACACTAACTGAAGAGAAAAATGAATTACAGGGAATGTATTGTAGAGTAGAAGAAACAGATAATTGAATCAGCAATTTGGAATATAAGGAAGAAAAAAACAACCAATCAGAAGAGCAAAATCAAAAACGAATCTAACAATATGAGGATAGTGTAAGGAGCCTCTGGGACAACTTCAAGCATATAAACATTTACATCATGGGGGTGCCGAAAGAAAAAGAGCAAAAGCAAGAAATTAAAAACATATTTTAAGATTAATGGCAGAAAACTTCCCAAACCTGGTGAAGCAAATAGGCATACAAGTCAAGGAAGCACAGAGTCACAAACAAGATGAACCCAAGGAGGCCCACCCCAATATATATCATAATTAAAATGAAAAAGGTTAAAGACAAAGAGATAATTTTGAAGGCAGCAAGAGATAAGCATTTAGTTACCTACAAGGAACTCCTTTAAGATTGTCAGCTGAATTATCAACAGATATTTTGCAGGCCAGAAGGGAATGGCAAGAAATATTCAAAGTGATGAAAAGCAAGGACTTACAACTGAGATGACTCTACCCAGCAGAGCATCATTTAGAATCAAAGGACAGATAAGGAGCTTCCCAGACAAGAGTTTATCACCACCAAATCAGTATTATAAGAAACATTAAAGGGTCTTCTTTAAGAAGAATTAAAGATCAAATATATGAATAATAAGTTGGCAAGAAATATGTTTCTATCAACAATTACTTTTAAGGCAAATGGATTAAATGTTCCAATCAAAATACAGTAGCTCAATGAATAACAAAATAAGACCCTTACAGCCGAAACCGGTTTGGCTCAGTGGATAAAGCGTCGGCCTGTGGGCTGAAGGGACCCAGGTTCGATTCCGGTCAAGGGCATGTACCTTGGTTGCGGGCACATCCCCTGTGGGGAGTGTGCAGGAGGCGGCTGATCGATGTTTCTCTCTCATCGATGTTTCTAGCTCTCTATCCCTCTCCATTCTCTCTGTAAAAAAATCAATAAAATATATTAAAAAAAAAAAGACCCTTACATATACTGTGTACAAGGATCTCACTTCAGATTGAAAGGCACCCAGAGATTAAAAGTAAAAGGATGAAAAAATATATTTCATGAAAATAGAAACAAAACAAAACAGAAAACTTTGGGCTGCAATACTTATAACAGACAAAATAGACTTTAAAAATAACTTATAACAAGAGACAAGGAAGGACTCAGTAATTCCATTTCTGGACATTTACCTGAAGAAACACCAAACAATAAAAACAATACATACATCCATAAGCTTATTGCAGCATTATTTACAATAGCCAAGATATGGAAACAATCTAAGTGAACATCAATAGATGAATGGATAAAGAAGTGCAGCATATATAGAGAGTGGGGGAAATTAGGTTTATAGTTGTTCATATAGAAATTATACAATAATTAATAAATAATAATAAAATAATAACTTCTGTGTTTTACGTACTCACTTTTATCCTAACCTGCACAATGGAGATGACTCAGCCATAAAAAAAAAAAATATGAAGTCTTGCCATCTGAAACAACATGGATGGGCCTAGAGTGTATTGTGCTGAGGAAATAAGTCTTACAGAGCAAGACAAATGCCATAAGATTTCACTTATGTGTGAAATTTAAAAACAAAGTAAACAAACAAAGAGAACAGAAACAGACTCCTAGGTACAGAGAAAATATGATGGCTGCTAGATCAGAGGGATGTTGGGGTTGGGTGAATAAGGTGAAGGGAGTAAGAGGTACAAATTGATAGTTCCAGAATAGTCACAGGGATATAAAGTACAGCATGGGGAATATAGTTAGTAATATTGTTGTAACTATATATGGTATCAGATGAGTATTAGATTTATTGGGTGATCACTTCGTAAGTTATATAAATATCTAATCACATGGGGTTGTATAACTAACACTAATACAATCAACTGTAACTTAAAAATATAAAATGTTTGCTACTTTTTTGTCATTAGGTTCAATCAACTTATCCTCAATGCATTGGATAAGTGTGTTATTTTGAGAAAAAAGACAGTCAAGAATTTAATGATCTATATTATAGTTGAGCAAAGTAGAAGTGATAAAAGATTATAAAAATATATTTTTGACCCTTTCAAGTAAAGAAAATAATTTCTTGTAGCTTTTGTATTTAAAAAAATAAATAAAAAGGAAAAGAAAACATTTTCTATGTTAATAGCTTCATACCAGGTGCCAGATGTTATGATATTTTACTCTAGCAATATATTCTATTTGGAGCAGCAACTGCAAATGGAGTCACATTTGGTTAAGTATGCGATAAACCATAATAATTTACCTATACCTATCTGCCTTTGCACAAACCAATCAGGTGAGTTGATGAAGTTATAATAATATCCCCCCCACCTTCCCCTTGAATCTTTCATATTTTTGTTTGTGGAATTATTCTTTACAATCCCAAGATTGTAATTTGGAAATATTTGATTTATTATCCCAGGGAGGAGGTCACATTTCAGAGGCTTCTACATGATCCTTTCTACCATAATGAGACTTATTCCATGGGTCAGAGTGCTCATGGGAGAATACTGCCAGTTGTTAACAGTTGTTAAGTATTTATTTTTTATTTTTTTTAAATATATATATATTTTCTTGATTTTTTACAGAGAAGAAGGGAGAGGGATAGAGAGTTAGAAACATCGATGAGAGAGAAACATTGATCAGCTGCCTCCTGCACGCCCCCTACTGGGGATGTGCCCGCAACCAAGGTACATGCCCTTGACCAGAATCGAACCCGGTACCCTTCAGTCCGCAGGCTGACGCTCTATCCACTGAGCCACACCGGTTAGGGCTAAGTATTTAAATTATATATAGTATATACTAGAGGCCTGGTGCATGACATTTATGCACTTGGGGTGGGGGCATCCCTCTGCCCAGACTGCACCCTTTTGCAATCTGGGAGCCCTCGGGGGATGTCCAACTGATAGCTTAGGCCCGCTCCACTCCCTGTGGGGAGCAGACCTAAGCCGCAGTTGGACATCCTTAGCACTGACATGGAGGCGGGCCACTGTGCTCGCCAGCCATCAGCCCAGCTTGTGGTTGAGTGGCACTCCTCCTGTGGGAGTGCACTGACCACCAAGGGGCAGCTCCAGTGTTGAACGTCTGCCCCCTGGTGGTCAGTGCTCATCATAGCGACAAGTTGTTCTGCCTTTTGGTTGATTTGCATATTACCCTTTTATTATATAGGATGGATATATATATATATATATATAATATATATATATATATATTGTGGGCCTGTGAACATACAGGATTACTGATCCATTCAAAACCCCCTGATTATCTGACCATCACTATATCCAATTTTGGATATCAGAACGCAGTGACATTTTTAGGTCTCAAGAAATTAGTCTCAATTCAGAGCCTTTGTCTAAAATGCCGGAAGGATCTCAGTATTTTCTTTTGCCCAATCCACAATCATTCTAGTATAAGGTCACTGATCTCTTGGTGAAAGCATTAAAACTATGCTTCTGCCATAGCTGAAGGGTTGTTCCTCAAGGGTCCACAGTTTCTACTTTTCTAAAGGGGCTCTTGATCTATGAACTGGCTCAGTTGAAAGGCCTTTACTCTCCATTATAAACACCCCAGGCATGTTTCCAGTGACCAGACTTGGTACTTTTCTGCTATATAGATCACGTAACCATTTACTAGGCTGTCCAACTATTTCATTGTTGACAATACTGAGGCCATTTGCCCATTTCCTGACATTTCTGTAGACAAAACATTCAAATACCAGTTTGTTTCTGTTTCCTATTAATTTTTGGTGCCCCTGATGTCTTTGTCCCCCACATATAGATCAGACTTCCGGGCCTTTTGCGGGCTTTTCAAAAACCCCCTTGTGTTGGGATGGGGGCCATGAGACCACACCTAAAGGCCTGGCCTGGGGCCAGTGCTGATAACCCCCTCCAGGGGTTGTGTATTGTTCATGGTTTATGGCCTCTGTAAAATGTGAGTATTTAGGTAAACAGGTCTTGCAAGACCAGATAATTAAGGAAGGGGCAGTGACTAGACTATAGGCTAACAGAAATGTGCATTAGGGATACTAATTAACTAGATACAGAGTTAGGCTGCTGGTCTCTCCCGCAAAAATGTCTTCTTTCCTTCATCAAAATCAGGAACTGATCTCTACTGTGGTATCTCTTACTGCAAGAGGACAGTGACCACAAAACTTTTTAAGCATGCTTTTATTTCTCCCTCATCTTCATGTATTAGTGAAGTGACTGTTCTCTCTGAGATTCTCAAAGACTATAGTTTTGAAATAGTTTGGTTGTAGGTATCACATGTTAAAACCACTTTAATAATTCTATCTCCCTGAGCTTTTTTATTCATTTCTCTATATTATGGCAGATAAGTTGTAGCACCTCAACCTAATTAAACATATGCCACTATTAAACCCAAAATTTTGTCAGGCAATTAAGTCACTGTTAGAACTACTTGCAGTTATATGAGCTAACACATTAAATCCAGAGTCTACAAATACAAATTTGGCCTAATCCAAACGTTATATCTTCTCTTACTTGTTCCAAAACTTGTGTAATTTATCCTCTCATAGGTTATCCCAGTTTCTATAAATGTAAATTAACTAAATCTTGTGCTTTTTTTTTTTTTGGGGGGGGGGGGCGGGGATGGAGATATAAGCAATTTGTACTTGTCCCACTGCACATCTGATATGTGGTAATGATTCCAGGTTTAGTGCTCAGTGTTTATAA
Organism: Eptesicus fuscus; assembly: GCF_027574615.1. Classification (NCBI taxonomy): domain Eukaryota; kingdom Metazoa; phylum Chordata; class Mammalia; order Chiroptera; family Vespertilionidae; genus Eptesicus; species Eptesicus fuscus. Next base: position 26,429,151 of record NC_072480.1, read on the forward strand.
GTAATAATTAGCACAGGCATTGAGGAGAATAGGCATCACTACCATCAACTCCAGTGAAGGTTATTGGATGCTTGTAAAACAGGGAAAATCTGGTTTCCTCACATTGTAGGGCAGGATGATTCTCTTTTCATATACATAAAATGAACCTCCTATGTCAAGAAATATAGCCCTAACCGGTTTGGCTCAGTGGATAGAGCATCGGCCTACGGACTGAAGGGTCCCAGGTTCAATTCCAGTCAAGGGCATGTACCTTGGTTGCGGGCACATCCCCAGTAGGGAGTGTGCAGGAGGCAGCTGATCGATGTTTCTCTCTCATCGATGTTTCTAACTCTCTATCCCTCTCCCTTCCTCTCTGTAAAAAAAAAAAAAAACAATCAATAAAATATATATTTTTTTTTAAAAATGAAATACAGCTTTCTTCTTCATTTTGTAATTATTTCACCTTACCTAGAATCAGTTGACATAACAAAAATATAATGTTAGCAAATGTTGGCGTGCAACTCCCACTGAATATTTGTGACACTTTTCCATGTTTTGTCTTCTATCACCACATATTTACCATAGAGACATCCATTGTCCTTCTCCAGGTGGCACCCCTCATCTTTGCCTCCACGCAGGTCATGGGACAGAGGACCTATGGAAATATCTTCATAGAAGCACTCTGCAGCCATTCCTCTCTTTGCTCCTAAGGTGGTGGCTGAAGCCTGGCTTGATACCCTTCTGATATGGAACCCAGAGAAATCTCCCTTTGCCCCATTCCATCGAAAAAGAGTTCATTTTAGAGCAAATTCCCACTTTCAACTTGTATATTCAACACATTCCCCTTCTTCCTGCAATGACTTTTTCCCCCCTACTCTACAGGCTTCATATATGTGTCAATATATTTAGTTTTACAAACAGATGCCACATATGCATACTTTCTGCTTTATTTTTTGACTTGTGCTTTCTCTTCTTCTACATGTGTCTTTTGAACAATGAAACACTGCTTTCACCCTTATTGACAATGTGAACATGGCCAGGTAGCATAACCATTATTGAACCTCCATTTCTCCATAACATACTGCAAATAATATTTCTACCTCATTTGGGCTTTTAGGTAGACTAAATAAATCAATTTAAAAGTACCAGGAGAGTCCTGGCCAGTGTTTATCAGTGGGTTGAGCATCATCCTGTGCACCAAAAGTTTGCCAGTTCGATTCCAAGTCAGGGCACATGCCCAGATTGCAGGTTTAATCCCCTGTCGGGGTGTGTGAAGGAGGCAACTGATGGATATTTCTCTTTCTCTCCCTCTCCTGTCCTCTCTTTCCAAAGAATCAATAAAAACATATAAAAAAATTTCCTCACATTTATAATTCTAATGAATATCTAACTTCTTTTAAAAATAAAAAAAAAGTACTAGGAGAGTACCTGGGACACAGTATAAATTATATGTTGCTGTCGTTTTGTTGTTATTGGTACTATTGCGATAACAATTAGTATTACTTTCATGAATGTGGGTGGGGTGAATATATTTAGTAAATTACCAAGTCCAAAAATTCATATACCGAATATATAAGTGCATTTTTATACAGCTGATATTTATAGGGAAAACAGTTGAACAATTATATTGTGAATTGACAAAAAAGAAAAAAACATTCAAGACAATTTATTCCAAATAAAACTTTGCAACTTAATTATCTACTTAATGTCTCAATTTTCCAATTTAGCTTATCAATTAAGTTGTTACTCCAAATAATAATTGTACTTCCTACACTTGTCTCATAGCAAAGTATTTATTTAAATACTTTGATTTAAGAATATAAAAACAAAATCATTACCAGGATTTAGCAAAGATAGTTATCTTTACAATGCTTCAGAAACCCATGTATTCCCCAATGATTACTAAACAATGCCATGTTATATCTAAAACTATTTTTTTTTAAAAAGTCACATGGAGACTACATTTGGTTATTAAATTTTGAATTAGGTAGAGTACATCATTTATACCACCCATGCATGTAATCATTCGTTGATTTAATATGCACTGTAGGAAAGCCACCAAGTGAAATAAAAGGCTGATATAAGAATGTGAAATTGCATAAAAGAAGATGAATGATAAGGAACTAACTATAACAGTATCTGCTTTGCCACACAGGGGCTTAACTCAAATAGAAAACTCTATAAGCAGAATTCAAATACCCTACATTATTGAAGGGTTATGTGACATATATTTTTAATTTAAAATATTCAGTTGTGAGAGAAACAAACCATTTAAGAACACTGAAGTGCTCTAAAGTGCTTTTCAAATATGAGGAGTCTGTATATTTAAAACTGTATTGTTGAGTATAACTGCTTTTCTACAATGATAATGTAATTTGAATTTCATAGATAGAGATTTATACTTTAATCCCTACCTCCCACCCCAAATCACATACATACTTACAAACTAATAGAATCACTGGAGAAATGGAAGTAATAGCAACTTCTTTTCTCACAACAAATTTTGCAGTTAAAACTCAGCCTGATTCTCCATGGTTTTGGTAAAGATTTAGTACATTTTATTATTTTTGTATTGGAGGGCTCATATATGGAGCATTGAACTATCCATTAAAAATAGTTTGCAGCCCTGGCCAGTGTGGCTCAGTTTGTGGGGTGTCATCCTATGTACCGAAATGTTGCCAATTTGATTCCCGGGCAAGGCACATGACTGGGTTGCAGGCTTGATCTTTGGTAGGGGGTAGGCAGGAGGCATCTGATGGACATTTCACTCTCAAACCCATGTTTCTCTCTCTTCCTCTCCCTTTCTCTCTCTAAAAATTAATAAAAAATATTTTTAAAAAGACTTTTCAAAGAAACAAGGTTAAGAAGAAGACAAGAAGAGGAGGTCTGTAGTGACCCAGAGAAGTGTAGATGAGGTCATTCTGAGAGCTTTAATAACAACTTGTTTGGAGAGAGGAACAATAGTAGGATTCATAGAAGGATTCCAAAGGGAAATGTAGTTTATACTGCCAAGAGTTTATAATGTGAAAGAAATAACAGATGAGGAGATATAAAGCCAATTTTCTCATGAAACAATTGAGACCAGTAAGGCTATGATTTATGTTAAAATCACACAGCTAATGAATGGCAGAGAAAGACCCAGAGCTCACTTTCGCACTCTAGAATGTGTGATCATTTTCTGCTTGAAGGCCAGAGATTATCTGGTTGAGGACTGAGAAATGCTATCGTTCATTGCATTGTATCTCCTACCAGGAGGCATTTACTTCAATATGGCATGAATCACAGGGTGAATTAAAAACATTCAGCATTAGGACTAAGACCGGATAAGAAAACACAGAGTACATCCATCCAAAAAAACAGCGATAGATTTACTTGTAATGCAAGATAAGAAAATAAGCAAGAGATTTTATGTCTTCACAATACATTGTAGTATATTTAAAAAGTATACTAATATTTAACGTACTAGAGGCCCGGTGCATGAATATTCATGCACTGTAGGGAGGGGTCCCTCAGCCCAGCCTGCCCCCTCTCACAGTTCGGGAGCTCTCAGGGGTGGGAGGCAACCCTGCAATCAGGGGAAGGCGACGCCCCATCACACCTCTGCTGCTGCCACTGCCTGTAGCGCAAGCATTGGCCGGCCCTGGTTATCTGAGCCTCGGGTGGCCATGGGGGGCTGGAGGGCTGAGGGGACTGGGGGACTCCAGAGGCAGGTGTGCGGGGCTAAGGGGACTGGACGCCGCCATCTTGTGGCTCTGGACGCTGCCATCTTTGAGGGTGTGGAAGTCAATTAACATATTCCCTCCTTATTGGCTGTGGGCACAGCCATCTTTGAGGGTGGGGCAGTCAATTAGCATATTCCCTCCTTATTGGCTGTGGGTGCTGCCAGCTTTGTGATGGTGTGAGGGTCAATTAGTATATTCCCTCCTTATTGGCGGGGGGTGCTTCCATATTTGTGATGGTGTGAGGGTCAATTAGCATATTCCCGCCTTATTGGCTGTGGGTGCTGCCATCTTTGTGATGGTGTGAGGGTCAATTAGCATATTCCCTCTTTATTAGATAAGATTGACATTTTACATCTGAGATTCAGTTTTAACAAGAACCAAGGAAGCAGATGTTCTGTGATGTCTTTTTATTTTGTAGTTGTATGAATGTTGGGGCTTTCTTTGGAAAAATAAAACATCATTTGATATTTTAACTTCTTAATGCACAATCTTTTGCATCTGTCTACCAGAATTTAGAAAATAACATCTTGCCAGCTGCATTGTGTCAACTTTCAGGGAAATTCTACTTCCGCCTATACACACGGTTCTATTAATACCAGCAAGGTGCGAAGTAGAATATAGTCAAAAGGATCATTAAGCTATTTATATCTCAATTTGAGATAATAAGTTCATTATTACTTAGAATAAAGAGGAATATGTCAGGGAAGTAAGACTGCATTTCCTGTAGTGTCTTTTAAACATATGTGGAAGGTGTATTGGATTAAAAGTCTCATGACATCAGATAGACTTTCTGAAATATCATGACAAAAATTGCAAATAACTTTGAGAGTATTTAAGCATTTGTAGAAGTGAGCGAGCCACTAGTCATAACTACTCTTTATTTGAGTAGTGTCAAGACCTAGCAGATATTACAGGAATGTAGCTTTAGATAACTGTATATTAGGAAGCCTACATTTACCTTAGAAGATAACTAAATACCTTTATAAATACATATTTGAAAAATAAATGCATTATAAAATTAATTAATTTATTTAAAAGCAGTTAGTAATAAATACCAGATAGAAAACATTGTTATAAATAATGTAAGATAATTAAGTTGGTAAATGTCAAAGCTCTTCTATAAGTTTATTTTCAACTTCCAGGAGCTTAGTTTTCTTTTTCTTTTTTTTTTTACATGTGTATTTTTATTTATTTATTTTTTTAATTTAATAAATCTTTATTGTTCAGATTATTACAGTTGTTCCTCTTTTTTCCCCCCATAGCTCCCTTCCACCTGGTTCCCATCCCCCCCTCTTCCCTTACCTCCCGCCACTGTCCTCATCCATAGGTGAACGATTTTTTGTCCAGTCTCTTCCCGCACCCCCTCACATCCCTTTACCCCTGAGAGTTGTCAGTCCACTCCCTTTCTATGCCCTGATTCTATTATATTCACCAGTGTATTCTGTACCTCAAATTTTTAATTCACTTGATTTTCAGATTCACTTGTTGATAGATATGTATTTGTTGTTCATAATTTTTATCTTTACCTTTTTCTTCTACTTCCTCTTCTTAGAGAATACCTTTCAGCATTTCATATAATACTGGTTTGGTGGTGATGAACTCCTTTAGCTTTTTCTTATCTGTGAAGCTCTTTAGCTGACCTTCAATTCTGAATGTCAGCTTGGCTGGGTAGAGTACCCTTGGTTGTAGGTTCTTGCTATTCATCACTTTGACTATTTCTTGCCACTCCCGTCTGGCCTGCATAGTTTCTGTTGAGAAATCAGGTGACAATCGTATGGGTGTTCCCTTGTAGGTAATTAACTGTTTTTCTCTTGCTGCTTTTAATATTCTCTCTTTGTCTTTTGCCCTTGGCATTTTAATTATGATGTGTCTTGGTGTGTTCCTCTTTGGATTCCTTTTGTTTGGGGTTCTCTGCGCTTCCTGGACTTGTAAGTCTATTTCTTTCACCAGGTGGGGGAAGTTTTCAGTCATTATTTCTTCAAATAGGTTTTCAGTATCTTTCTCACTCTCTTTTTCTGGCACCCCTATAATTCTGATATTGGTATGCTTGAAGTTGTCCCAGAGGCTTCTTACACTATCTTCAAATTTTTGGATTATTTTTTCTTTTAGCTTTTCCAGTTGAGTGATTTTGCTTCTTTGTATTTCAAATCTTTGACTTTATTCTTGCATTCCTCTAGTTTGCTTTTAGGTGTCTGTATAATATTTTTTATTTCAGTCAGTGTATGTTTAATTTCTAGTTGGTCCTTTTCCATATCCTCAAGGGTCTCTCTCGTGTACTCAAGGGTCTAGCTAAATTTATCGGTCTTTTCTAGGAAATTCTTGAAAAACCTTATAACCTTGGTTTTGAACTCTATCTCCAGTCATTTGTTTTCCTCCATTTCTTTGGTTTTTGATCTGTTTCTTTGTCTCCCCATTTTCACTGCTTCCCTGAGTTGGTAGGGTAGCTTTGTGTGCTAGTTGTTCTATATGGGCCAGTGGTTTGGCCTCCCCAGTTACCTGAGGTGGACAATCTTGGTGCATCCCTTTGTGGACTGTGTGTACAGCCTTGTTGTAGTTAAGTCTTGATAGTTGTTGGTATCAGTGGGAGGAGTTGACCTCCAGGCCAATTGGCTGTGAGGATAAGCTGTGTCTACACCGGGAGACAGCCTTACTCGACTAGACTTGCAAAATTGTAAAATCCTCTGTGCTCAGCTTGGATGGGGCAGAGTTTCAGGGTGGAGCCTACAGCCTTGGCTTCCCGTCAGCCCCGCCCTATAAGGTTCCTGGGTCTCAGTGTCCCTCGGTACTAGCTGCAAGCACCTCTGAGAGAAAGGTGCCCTGGAGTTTCGCCCACTGCCAAACAGTCTAGTCTCTCCCCCAATGAATCTGGATTCCCAGATTCTTGCCAGGAACTGGGGTTCAGTGCAGTCGTAACTGGGGTTCAGCACAGTCCGGAGCTTTTGTCTCCTTCCCGCTAGGGCAATCCAGTGGCACAGTCAACAGTCCGTCCTCTGCGCGCATTCACACTCACACTCTGGAACTCTGCCTTTGGCCGCTCCCCTGAGTTTCCGCCTTACAGCCCAGATTCCCCCAGTATGAGCCTGGGTCCCCAGGGTCTGGCCTGGAACTGGGGTTCAGTGCAGTCGGAACTGGGGTTCAGTGCAGTCCGGAGCTTTTATCTCCTTCCCGCTAGAGAACGCCAGCCAGGCACTCAGCCGCCCCATCCTCTCCAGCTCCATCCTCTCCGCACGCCTGCGCCCGTGTCTCCATACCTCAGGCTTTTACGGCTCCTCTGATTTTCCTTGTGGTTTTCTCCTTCCTTCTAGTTGTAGAAATTCCAGTCAGTCAGCTTTCCTGTGGTTCTGGATGATGTCCGTTTTGTCTTTTAGTTGTATTTTTGAAATTGTTGTGCGAGGCTGCAGTTTAGGTGTTTACCTATGCCGCCATCTTGGTTTCTCTCTTAGTTTTCTTTTACATAGTACCCACTTCTGTTTGTTTTGTTGCCTTTAGAGAAAACAAATTATTTTACACAAAGCATGAAAAATCTTTGACTAATAAAAAGAAAAAAAATTATATATTTTAACAAGTCAATAGGTTATTGGCCCAGAAACTCTCATTTTTTTCTGACTCTAATAAAATGTAAATAACAGAATTAAAAGCAAATTTATAGACATGCATAATACAATTGTATAACAGATCCTATATTAGTTGAATACTCTCTGTTATTTCCTTTTATTATTCTTTTACAGAATCCTAGATGTGAATATGCTTGGGAATAAAACATAATCCATCAACGCCAATTTTTACCAATGATTGATTTAGAGAAGGATATAGAGCTGTTTGCTGTGATACCCGTGTTATCCTTGGAAGTGGAGTTCTTGGGGTGCTGCAAGGAAAATAATTTTCTGAGGCCCCCATGGGAGGATAAGACTTCATGGAGAGCTGTATTGATGATGTAAAATTAAGGGGGTTCTTGTTTAAGGTCCTGTCTCTGTCTGTTCTGCCATGGAAAACCCCCAATCTCATCTTCAGCAAGGCCTGAATTAAGGCCACTGCCCAGAATTTCTGTTTCATACAAAGTACAATCCAGTCTAGTATCTGGCTAGCTTAGCTTGTGTTCCCAGCAGAAGTCCATTGCCTCTGCTGTCTGCACAGCTATGGGCCATGCTACTGCTTAAGGCCACATGGCTATGGAGAGAGAACAGGAGAGAGCATGGGTGAGTGTGGGTCATGGAGCAAGCAAGAATAAGTGGGAACAAGAGCATGAACAAGGAGGAGGGAACTCTTTGTCTAGAGACTTTAACTTTCCAAAATTTGGAGTGTTCTGATAGGGGCCACCCTAGCCAATCCACTGTTCCCTAGACTAAAATAGCAGACAAACATCTTTCCTATGTCACCCCAACTTCAGTGAGCATGAGCCCATCTCTCCCTGTGACCCTTCACTCCAGTGATCTACAGGGAATGGACTGGTGGTTCCCTGAGGAGCATGATGTTGTAGCTTCCTGGGGAAGCCATCCAGATGCACATGCTTATAATGTCTGCCCTCCCCTTTGCTCTCTTCTATTATTAATAAACTAGCTAATTATGATAATAATACCTGGCGCTAAAGTATCCATAATGAAAAATAAGGCCACATGGCTTAGAATCAAAGTCAAATGGGGAAGACTGGAACAAGTCTGCGTGTTTGAGTAACTGAAGAAAATCCTGATCTACCTGCTTCCAGATATTTTAATAAATGCATAATACACTTTTTATGGTTTGATCTAGGCATAGTCTGAATAACCTATCACATCTTATATGTATGTTGGCAAGGGATCCAATTACAGTCAAGAGGCTCTAGTTTCCTTTGAACCAAAATAAAGACCAAACACCAACTTAAATGAGCTCATAAACTACTACAGACATCCCCTTTTCCCCCCCTCTAATCCCCTACACTACACTCCTGCTCCACCCACAGTTCTTCACCACACTATTGTCTGTGTCCATGGGTTATGCATATATACATATAAGTTCTTTGGTTAATCACTCCTGCACCTTCCCCACCCCACCTTCCCTCTGAGATTCATCAGTCTGCTCCATGCCTCTGGATCTATTTTGTTTGTCATTTTATTTTGTTCATTAGATTCCACATATAAATGAGATCATGTGATACTTGTCTTTCTCTGCCTGGCTTATTTTGCTTAGCATAATACTGTCCAGGTCCCTCCATGTTGTCTCAAAGGGTAAGAGATCTTTGTTTTTACTTCTGCATAGTATTCCATTGTGTAAATGTACCACATCTTTTTTATTCACTCATCTACTGTTGGACACTTGGGTTGTTTCCAGATCTTAACTATTGTAAATAATGCTTCTATTGTATGTGCCCTGACTGGAGATTGAACCTGCAACTTTGGCTTATTAGTGCTATGTCCTAACCAACTGAACTAACCAGCTAGGGCCTACCCCTGTACTTATTAAAAAGAAAAAGAGGGAGGATAAGAATTAGGTAAGCTATTTCTTAAAATGAAAAATGTACTCCAAATATTTTTTGAATTATGGTAAATTATTATTAACCATAAGTGAAATTATGAATATGTATTTCTTATACAAATAATTATCTTCTTTCTTATGAAAGTGTAGAAGTTTCCTCCATGCCCACGAATATAAGACCCTGTCCTTTTCATATTTATATAGATCAGTAGACCTCAAGTTTTGACTTCACAATACCTTTATACTTTTAAAAGTCGTTGAAGACTTCAATTAGGTTTGTTCATGTGTGTTATATTTATTACTAGAGGCTGGTGCATGAAATTCGTGCACTGGGGTTGGGGTGTCCCTCAGCCCAGCCTACACCTTCTCCAATCTGGGACCCCTCGAGGGATGTCTGACTGCCGGTTCGGGCCTAAACTGGCAGTCAGACATCCCTCTCACAATCCGGGACTGCTGGCTCCCAACCGCTCGCCTGGCTGCCTGCCTTCCTGATTGCCTCTAACCACTTCTGCCTACCAGCCTGATCACCTCCTAACCACTCCCCTGCCAGCCGGATCGACACCTAACTGCTCCCCTGCCAGACCAATTGCCCCCAACTGCCCTCCCCTGCAGGCCTGGTCACCCCCAACTGGCCTCCCTCCCCTGCAGGCCCTTTGGCCCCCAACTGCCCTCCCCTGCCATCCTGGTTGCCCCCAACTGCCCTGCCCTGCTGGCCTGATTGCCCACAACTGCCCTCCTCTGCCAGCCATCTTGTGGAAGCCATCTTGTGACCACATGGGGGTGGCCATCTTGTGCAAGGGTGTGATGGTCAATTTGCATATTACCTCTTTATTATATAGGATATCTGGCTTAATGGAGGAAAATCACTCTTTTTAATATCTACTTCTTCAATAATACTGCCTAGATATAATGTTTTGGTAGTTGTATACAATGAGAACCCATTCTCAAACAGGAATAGTTGAAAAAAGGCTTTTCATACAATTGTGGATATTCTTTGATACTATTCCAAAACTCAACAAGCAGTATTGTTTAAAAATAAAAATATTGTTGCAATGTGAAATCTGAAACCATGTGAACTTATTGAACTTTTTTACATTCAAATCCATTTGTTTGTCTTACCCACTGAATGGATATTTTACCCAGGCATGAATTTGTAACATGTGTTGCTCATTTGGAAACTATTTACTCACTTTCCAGATCTTTTTAGTTTTGACACTTCCCATTATAGAACATAAAAATAAGTTTTATATTAAAATTCATCAGAGATATCTTTAAGTATTAAGTTATAAAACTAGTGATTTCAGATAAAGCTTTTTCAAAATTCTAATTTCACTTGAAAGCTTGAATTTTATCATGAGTTAAAAATGTACTGAGCTGTTTTCTTTAAAATGCAAGAAGAATCAATTATATTATTTAAAAATAAATTCTGCTAAGTTACCAAATCTGACCCAGGCTCACATTCCTCTGGGTGTAGAATTTAAGAATTCAGTGACTACTAGTGCAGTTTTGTGTCATTGTTATTATATGTAATCAGTTATCACCAGTCATATATAGTGGTGGCACTATTTTGCATCATCACTGGAAATTTCAATACAGGTAACAAAAGCAATTAGTGTATTAGTATGAACGTGCTTTTGGTCTTATGGACCCACTGAAATGGGTCTTACTCCCACAGAAGTCAACAAACTGCCCTTAGAAAATTGCTGTAAAGCATGCTATAAATGCATTAATATATATTGTTGCATTTATATTATTGCTTAATAGCCTTATTCAAAATAGCAATTTAGAATATTAAATTTAATTAATAAAAATTGTTAATTAAACGCTGGCCCTTGATAGCATTTTCTAGAGGATAGAAAAACTTCTTTAAGAATAAGAGAAATTAAAAGACCTTTTTCAAATTATTTTATTCTATTACATTTCTAGAACAATACATTTCTAGAACAATAAATTATTTCATGGTTAAACTTTTAATTTACCTGAGACTCAGTCTACCAAACAACAAATTCCAACTTTCAATTTCAATCCTATTATATATGTTCAATTGTATGTTTTAAAACACAACAAATGTTTTATTTCTTTGCTTCTTCTAAGAAAATAGAATAATATAAAATATACATTTATAAAATGGAATGTCAGCAAAAATGATACATACTTTAGACATAACCAAAATTAGTTTATATAACTTCAGTATTACTTTACTGCAAAACAAAAGCCTTAACATATGTCATAGATATTGATATGTTAAATATAGAAATATTTAAAGTCTTCTCCATTGCTTCTCTGAAGCTGAGAATTCTAGCATGCACAGTGCATTCTTTAGTATAATTGAAAAGGATGGCTTACAATAAGAATTTGATTATCAATTTTAGAATACAACTCTGTAGTCATATTATGTAATTAGTTATCAATGAAAAAATACTTGGAAAATGTGCATTAAGTTTCAGATTCTAATTAATGTTGTTTATTGATTTTAAACTTTATGCACATATAAAAGCTTTTATGGATTTGCTTTTAAAAAGAAAATGATTCTTGAAAGTGATTTAGAGGAATATTTGCAAGTAAAATTCTTTTATTTATTTTTATCTATAATAGTACCAATTAAAGTGGTATTTTCTGTTAAATATTCATAAGTGGTGCATCTCTGAATGATATTGAGAAATAGGCAAATGACAGGCTGATCTTATACAACTATGCAATTAGTATAATTTACTCTTACTTCTTTATAATTTCAATTAGACCTCAAATTATTTGATGAGAAATTTCTTTGTTCTTTTATATAGAAATGAAATAAAAATAATACAAGTATTTTATATGGAATTATAAAATATAACAGTAGTCAGTTCGATGCACATGTAATTTTAAATGCTACTAGGAAGTAAGAAAAATAGTAATCCAGCATATTCTTCTTACTACTTTTACTTTTCAATCTAGATATTGCTATACCCTGAGAAGATCTATATATTCTCTGGAACAGGTGGGGATCCAGAACCTGGTGATACTAAATTAGAAGAAATTAACAACAATCACATTTTATTATTATCTTTTTTAGATATCAATCATATTGTCAAACTTAGATCTAATTGCCATTAATTTTTTTCGAACTCCTTTCCTATATTAATTACTAACACACAGAAAGAAAATGTATATCTACATTTTTTCATTTGAATGTCAATTATATAAACCTTGATATCAAACCTGTGATTAATTTATCTTATTTTTTTATTTTAATGAATGAAGAGTGGGGTGTATGAGGAAATATAAAGACTTTGGTCAATGAAATTTGTTTTATGTGTTAATTTTATTTTTTTTAATTTTTCCAGCTTTATTAAAGAAAGTATAATCTATACTAATAAAAGGGTAATATGCTAATTAGACCGGGTTGACTGGCCATCTTCTGGATATCTAACTCCCTTCCGGGCAAAACCATGGTGGTAGGGGCTGAGGCAGAGGCAGTTAGAGGCGATCAGGCCAGCAGGGGAGAGCAATTGGAGGCATTAGGCAGGCAGGCAGGTGAATGGTTAGGAGCCAGTGGTCCTGGATTGCAATAGGATGTCCTACTGCTGGTTTAGGCCCGATACCACAGGGATTGGGCCTAAACTGTCAGTCAGACATCCCCTGAAGGGTCCCGGACTGGAGAGGGTGCAGGCTGCACTGAGGGACACTCCGCCCCCACCCCCAGTGCAATAATTTTGTGCAACGGGCCTCTAGTTGAAGAATACAATTTTTTATATATTTAAGGCATATAACATAGTGTTTTTTTATTGTTTCTGGAACATGTACTTAATGCTAGGTTTTGGAATGAATTGGAGGAGGGGATGATGGAGAATTGTTATTCAATTGAACAAAGTTTCAGTTATGCAAAATGAATAAATTTTAGAATTCTTATTTTGTGCCTATATGTAAGAACACTGCTTTCTATACTTAGATATTTATTAAGGAAGTTGATTTCATTTTAAATATCTTACCACAAAATAAATTAAATGGGACTGAAAATGTCCTTGATTTTAGAGACATGGCAATGAACTAAAGCATTTATATGAATGAGGCTTTCTTAAAAAGTTGTAGAGTGAGGAGATCTGTTGCATTCAGGCAGGTATAAATATCACATGCTCTTACTCATTTGTGGAATATAATGAACAACATAATCTGATGAACAAAAAATAGAACCAGAGACATTGAAGCATGGAACAAACTGTCCAACCTATGAGGAAAGGCATGGGATAGGGTGGGGCAGGTAAGAGATCAACCAAAGGATTTGTATGCATGCATATGAGCATAACCAATGGACACAGACAGTAGGGGGAGGTGAGGACATGTGCTGGGGGTGGGAGCAGCCTGGGAGAAGTCAACAGGGGAAAAAGGAGACTTATGTAATACTTTAAACAAAGAATTTAAATTAAAAAAAAGTGGTAGAGTGTAAGTCATTTCTAAGTGGATTGATGAATGAATGGAGGGTGATAAAACAGAAAAGCACCCAAGAAGAGTCCAATGAAAAGAAGAGTTTACATCCAAGAGTTCAATATAGGCAATAGACCATTCAAAAATGCTACCTTAATTTCTAATCCTATATAATAAATGCCCAGGGACTGAAATGGTGGAACGACCAGAACCACCAGGCCCCTCACCTGGGCTGACCCCGCCCCCAGAAAGTGGTTAGAGGTGATAAGGTAGGCAAGCAGAGTGGTTAAGGGCAATCAGGCAGGCAGGCTGAGTGGTTAGGGGTGATTAGGCAGGCAGGCAAGCAGTTAGGGGAGATGAGGCAGGCAGGGAAGTGGTTAGGGGTGATGAGGCAGGCAGGCAGAACCCTGGATTGATCGCCTCAAAGAGGGACACCCAGGCCGCCCCCCACAGCCTGCCTAAGGGATGCTTGGCGGCTGGGACGGGTGGATGCTGCAGGGTGGGGCTGGTGACATGGTGCCTGCACACTGGCCCAGGCCCCGGGTTCGCCGCCTCCACCCAAGGCTTCTGCAGGGCTGGACTGCCACTTCTCCTGCTATGATGCTTCCATGACTGCGGGCTCTCTGCCAGGGCTCAGCCCCCTGACCGGACTCCCCAGCTCAGCCCTGACTGCAGAGGAGCTGAAATACGCTGACATCCACAACACTGGGGCCATGATCACGTCCCTTTGCACTTCCTGGAGGTGAAACTGGTCAAGAGGCCTCAACCTGTGAAAAGTGAGCTAGACAAGGAAGAGGAGCAGAGGAAAGATGCCGGGAAAAGAACAAAGTGGTGGCAGCCCAATGCCGGAACAAGAAGAAGGAGCGGACGGAGTTTCTGCAGCGGGAATCTGAGTGGCTGGAGCTCATGAATGCGGAGCTGAAAACCCAGATGGAGGAGCTGAAGCAGGAGTGGCAGCAGCTCATCCTGATACTCAACCGGCATCGCCCCACCTGCATCGTCAGGACCGACAGCGTTAAGACCCCTGACTCAGAAGGCAACCCACTGCTGGAGCCGCTGGAGAAGAAGTGACCACAGGCTGGGAGGAGGAAGAGGAAGAGGGGGAGATGAGCAGAGGGAGGAAGGGGAGGGTCCCAGAGGGCTCTTCCTTGCTGCATAAAAAACTCTTCATTGAGACTCTGCCCAGCCAGCATTGGCCCGACTTTTTTGTGAAACTCAGATCAGCCACACCAGGGGAAGAAACCCAGGCTGATGAAGCCCAGGACAAAGCACTGAGACCAAAGCAGTCCTTAGGGGGGCTTTTCTGTTGGGCCAGGCTTGCAGGAGGCAGGACAGAGGCTCTGGGCTGGAGAGATGCCCAACTGGGCAGCTATGGGTACTTCTCTGGCCTCTCCGCCAGGGCACCCACCCAAAGGACCTCCGAGCAGCCAGGAAAAGCCATGAGTTGTAACCAAAATTAGGCTGAGTATGGAACTCAGAGTGAAACATCAGTCTGCCTGCCCCCAGCCCTGACCCTGACCCTGACCCTGATCCTGATGCAAGGCTGGAGAAGGACACAGTGCCAGGCCCTGCTGTACCCACCCACCGTGGTCCAGCTCAGTCCTGCCCGGAGTGGCAGCCGGGGCACACCCTCACCGGCCCTGCTGGAGTTGCTGTGGGCATGAGGCACAAGCGTCCTTCCAAAGCACATACTCACTGAATGTTTACAGACTGGCTGTCCTGGCAGGGCTTTCAACTGCACATTTTTTTTTATACTTTCTTTTTTTTAAATATTTTTTACAAAAAAAAAGATTTTATACAATCTATACTAATAAAATGCTAACTAGACCAGACTTCTTCCAGACATCCTTCCTGACAAAGCTGGGGGCATGGCCGGCCTGCAAACTGCCCCCAGCCCCTCACCCAGGCCACCCTTCCCCCAGTGGGGACCTCCAGCCAGATCGGGGGCATGGCCAGCCTGCCAAATGCCCCAGGCCCCTTTCTCAGGCCAGCCCCACCCCTCAGCAGGAACCCCCACCCCAATTGGGGGCATGGCCAATCAGCAAACCCCATGGCCCCTACTCCGGCAGCCCTGTCCCCTAGCGGGCTCTCTTAACCTCAATCCAGGACCCCCTTCAGGGCAGGTCAGCTAGCCGCCACCCATGTACCAGGCCTCTATCCTATATAATAAAAGAGTAATATGCAAATTGACCCTAACAGCAGTATGACCAGAACAACCACTATACCAGTCACTATGAGGCACACTGACCACCTCTTGGTATCTTTCCCCAGCCAGCAGGCTCCGATCACCTGATGTCCACCCACTGCGCCGGGCAACTGGGGAAGATGGCCCTGATCACAGGCCAGGTCTAGGGACTGTACCTGCACTGGGCCTCTAGTCAATATATAAATGGATTTCTATAATCACTCGATGTGGTACAGTATAAATATGCTATGGTTTGTTTGTTACAAACAGATATTCAGCAGTTATGGCCATTGCATGTAACTTCTAAGTACTGTAGTCTCTGGCAGCGCTGCACACATGGCAAGCAGTGGCAGCAGTGGGGGCGGGGCCAGCTGCCAGCAGCTGGGGGAAGGAAAGCCCTAGAGGTCCTGATGTCTGGCCAGGCCTAGAAACCATACGTGAGGGGTCCTGGATTGCAAGAGGGTGCAGGCCTGGCTGAGGGACCCTCTCCCCCGAGTGCATGAATTTTCGTGCACTGGGCCTCTAGTATTAAATAAAAATATTAATAGTTTTCAAACATTAAACATTAAACAGGTGTTGCAGAGCACATACAGGAAGTCCTGAAACAGAAACTTTTGGAAGTTGGCAACTCAGAGCAGGACCTTTGACTTGTCAGGTTCAACCTACATTTTCCCCCCTGCCAGTATATGCACTTAACTAATAGATTTAGCAATCCACACTAAAGAAGTCAATGTAATGCCACTGTACCATTATAAATATAGTTTATAATATCAATAGGGGATCCTAGCAAAAATGTTACTTCTGAGAATCACTTAGCATTTTATGAAAATTGACAAAATATCAGGATACTGAAATGATCCATTATTGTAACTCTGGGAACTTAACTAGATTTTATTTAGAATTTTTATTTTAATCACTTATTTATTGATTATATTTATAAAATATGGAGTTTTAGGTGGCACTTCCAAAGCTGGTACACACATTTATGCAAATGTGAATACGTATGTATATACCTGCATACACATTTTTGAAATATCTCTTAGGAGTAACAGTATTTTCTACTATTTCTTTATTTGTGAGGTATATGATAGGTATTACTTTTTAAAATATATTTTATTGATTACAGAGATGAAGGGAGAGGGAGAGAGGGATAGAAACATCAATGATAAGAAAGAATCATTTATCAGCTGCCTCCTGCGCACCCCCTACTTGGGACCAAGCTTGCAACCCAGGCACGTGCCCTGACCAGGAATGGAACGGTCACCTCCTGGTTCATAGGTCAATGCTCAACCACTGAGTCACACTGGCCAGGCAGACATCAACTTTTTAAAAATAATTTGTGGACAAATTTTATTTTTAGTAAGTTCCTTGAAGTCAAATGTGGAAATTTTTCTTTTGGTATTGAATTTTACTTCAACTTTAATAAGATTTATCCTACTATTTTCTTTTAAATACAAGTTAGGAAATAATTTTAAGGAGAAAATCAACAGTGAGATCATCATAATAATGTATACTAATTTTATGACATGATTAGACATGGAAGGGCTGACCAAGAGGGTCAGGACACAGGGCAAGGAGGTCGGGTCTTAGACAGACTGTTGGGACAAATTAATCTGGGCTAGCTGTCACACTTTACACATACAAACTGATCATTTAATTTGATTGGATTTTATTAACTCTAAGAAAGTCTAACCAAGTATAGTATCTGGAGGCTATAAAACCTGCTAAATGCGGTCTATCTAGGAAAATACATGGCACAGGGAAAATGCAATAAAATGGGGAGGAGTTGGAGCCATGGCAGAACAGTGACAAAGGCTGGGAGAACAGTTGCTGCCTCTCAGCAGTTAGTAGACACCTTGTCACCAGGCTAGATTTTAAGAAAAAGACTGAAATTTCTGAGCATTGGGCAATGTTCAGAGTTATGAGGGGCTCCAATCTCAGAATTACATACTGTTAATATGATGCATTGACTTAGGTATATGACAGGAATTTAGTAGCATAACTGAAACTAAAGTTGGGGAAATGAACAGAGTTAAAAACCTATCCATATTATCTAAGTTGAATTAAAATGATAATTTTCTATTTACAGAGAAAATAAAAACTTCTCAGAAGCATAATTTGTATTGTTGATTAGTCTTCCTGGTCCACTGGGGACTTTAATGAGATTTACCTAGGGGTAAGTGGAGTTTATAAAGAATTCTGATAGCATAGACTCCGGACTAACTGTTCTTACTCATATTTCTGGGGTAAAAACCTGTTTGACATTTAATACTTTTGGCTCTGGTAGAAAACTTAGTGTATGGTGAGTGTGAATGAAATGGTGTCTTGCAAACAGAAGGTTAGGAACAATCTTTTACAACTCTGTACATTCTTCCATCTTCCACCTGTAGAAAAACTTAATATGGAGCTTTCATTTATTGCATTGCACAAAGAGAAGTTACAGTAAGCAAAACTATATATAAAGATTATATAAAAAGATGTAAAATATTCTAGTCTATCCATTAATATGATGTATGAAAACTATAAATTCTGATTTAGTCATTTTAAAAAATGTGATAAAAGTGGCTATCAGAAGTAGGGACCTAGTTTTTCTCTTGGTTAAGAGAATTCATGGAAGCTTCTTAAGGGAGAAAAAACAAGTAACAACTTGGATCAATGGATCAATGGTGTGTCTCTTTACACTTACTTATTGTATGTAAAAAAAAAGACAAATGTCATTTATGTTTATTCAGCTTGAACATTAGAGATAATAATTAGGAGTTGGCATATTTTTGCAAAAATCTCATAGTACTGTATTAAACTTTCTCTTGTAACAAATTGCCACATACTTAGTTGCTTTAAATAAAGAAATGTTATTACTGTATTCGTGAGGTAAGAAGTACAAAATGGGTTACACGGGACTAAAATCAAGGCTGTGATATGACTGTATTCCTTCGGGAAGCTCTAGAAGAAAATCCACTCCCTTGCCTTTTCCAGATTGTAGAGGCCCCTTGCATTTCTTGGCTTGTGTCTCCTTCCATTTTCAAAGCCAGAAAGATAGCATCTTCAAATTTCTCCCTGATTCAGCTTCTGTGCTCACATCTCTTTCTCTGACACTTTCAAGGATCCTTGTAATAACATTGGACCAACGCAGATAATCCAGGATAATCTTCCTATCCCAAGGTGATTAATGTAATCACAGTTGCAAAAAAACAACAACAAAAAAAACAAACACCAAAAAACCCAAAAAAACCTTTTTGCTTTGTATGATAACATATTCACAAGTTCCAAGGTTTAGGATATAGACATCTTGGAAGAGTCATCATCATGCCTGCCACAAATACATATATTCCTTTGCCATTAAAAAATGTATGCATATATTGTCCTATCTTATTAAAAAATTAAGAAAAATATTTTATGAATTCCAACACCTATTTAATGAAGCCTCCTTAACAAGATCCTCATTGTCACTTTCTCCTTGAATACCTGAATCCTCCTTATGCCTGAGTTCCTTGTTAGCACTCCATTGGCACATTCTTAGCATATTTCTATTAGCACTTTGCAGATGTATGAATACATCTCATGATATATTTATTGCATAAATATATAAATTCTCAATATTTTAGCTAAATTCAAATCAAAATGAACCTTAGTTATTTAAGCTTTGAAGAAAAAGCATTTCAAAAAAAGGAAAATATGTAGCGAAATAAGCAAACAACATATTTCTCTCCTCATTATCATCTAATTCTAATTGGCATTAATTTTCTTTTAAACCATGACAGGTGCTGAATGCTAACAATATATATGTGTTAAAACAGGCAAATGTTTGAAGTCATTAATTTCAGAATCAAACTGCAGAATCAAGTACCAGGTTAATAAGTTACGTCAGAATATTTGGGTGTATTATTGAGTACCTAGTGTCATAACTAGGGCATCTGTTACATTAACATGATTTCAAAGCAAATATATATATATTTAATGATCATAAATGAATATAACTTTTTATAAAGAGAAAGTAAATTAGTTTGTGGACAAAAGATAGATCGGATCTCTTTGGTTATTTTAATTATGATAGACTTTTACCCCTAAATGTACCCTTCTGATAACAATATGACATCTGAAGTTAGGTAATTTACATGGAAATAAAATAGAAAAAAATACTTTTGACATCGTATCTTGTTGTATTACCTCTTTATAGACTTAGACATATAACATTTCTTTTGAGTTCCTATACAAAATAATGTTATGCTTTAATATTTTTCTGACATAATGTCTTTGTATTCAAAGGTTCCAGGAACACAGTTAGGCTTTTCTTCCATATATATAACTGCATAAACAAATTCACGTATATTTGGATCCTAAACCAATGAAGATGGCTGAACAACAAGAGATGTAGTGGACCAAAATGAAGTATCCAAAAAGAAATATTGTTTGGGCCAAACAAAAACACCCATGCCCATTATTAGAGATAAAAGCTTGGCTGTTAGAACATCTGAGATTCTGAGGAAAGAATATTCATTTTGTCAGATGTTTTACCCAATTCCCTGTAACTGACTCACACATTCATTATTCCCTGTTTTCACTAATATTTTGTCATATTCATTTTACTGATTATCACTCTTCCATCTGATGCAATGTCTCAACAATGTGCTGAAATTTTTCATCTTTGGATGGCATCTGCTATTATTGCCACTGATGTTGTATATACATATATGGGTTTTTTACTTTTTAATGAAAATATGAAAAGAGGGAATATAAAGTTTGTCATTAGTTCTAAGATGTGTTTCAAATATATATGTCTTTCTGTAACTCAAGAAAATGTTTTATTTTTACATCATTTAACATTGTATTAACATCATTTAACGGGTGTTCTAATAAGAAAATGCCATTTGTAAATTTATTTTTAATCTGTCTTTTGTATCTATTATTTTCACCCACAACCATTTCTTTCCTCCATTTTTTGGGGGAACTCCATGAATTAAAATTGTTTTCGAGATCATTGAGTAAATTATCTATAGCATTAAATTGTTAAAACACAATCTATAAAGCCAGAGTACATTTTTAATTTTTTTATTACTCAATAATTTCTGTCAAACCTCTCCAATAGTGCATGGCCATATAAAGCACTTGCTGAAAAATAAATATATAAATGATTGGTAAAAATATATAGAGTTTATTTTATTATTTTATGTTTGTTTTAAAAAAATCTCATTTTATTCTCTGATCTCTCTTATAGATGCTATTTTTCTTTACATCTTTCCTTTAATTTACAAAGTTAATGAATATTTTCAACTACATTCTTTGTTGTTTCATATTTTTTTTCATTTTATGTTGAATGCATTTATGTTTTAGTTGCTTCTTTTTTTCGCTATAGCAATTATATAATCTGGTATGCAAAGTGGGAAATCATATTCTTCTATTGAAGATTTTGAAGTGGAAAGTATATATTACACATATAATAAAATATACACTTAATATATTTTCCATTTATTTTGATGGCAGGCTAAATTTATTTGGCTCTATGCTTTCAAATGTCATATTCTAGAAACCTTCTAATAATTTTTACAAATACTATGATCTATAAAACACTAATTAAAGCCATATAAAATATGTGAGAATAAACTTTAAATACAAAACCAAATCATATATCATGAGATTGAAACTTTTGTGCCTGTTTCCTTGAAAATTATTCAAGAAAACAAGAAATATTGTGTTAAGGAACACTAGTTAAAATCTTTCATATGAACCAAAGATAACATTTATTCAAAATATCCAAGTAATAGAGTCAGCTATGTGTTTTTAAGCAAAGCATATATAATCTGTAATAATAAAAGCATAATCTGCTAATTAGCCTGGAGAACCTTCCAGATGAAGCCAGGGCTGTGAGGGCCGAGGCAAATCACCGTGGCTACATAGGCCTAGCCCCTTGCATGGATTTCGTGCAATGGGCCTCTAGTTCATATATAATCAATTAATGAGAACAAGGGTCAGGTTGGTTTAAAATTAGCTTGGGACAATTTTCTTGTAGCAAAAGGTCTTTCTCCATGTGCTATACAAACAATGAAACGTATTCCAATAGTCCACAGATAAATTACCTTCTTTAGTCTTCATTATTAGTCCTAGAAAATATAAGTAGAAACTTAATGCAATATCACCAAAAATACATTGGCCTCAGAATAATATATTTATGTAAAACAGCTAGACATGGTTTCTGCTTGTAGTTTATTTTTAGAAGGCATAAAATTATTGAATATTCACTTGGACATCACAGTGCTGTCTTATGATATAGTAGTTCAGACAACAATGAACATGTGTGTAAAAAATGTCCTAGATGAATATTAAATCTAAAACAGATATAGAAACCAACTTTTAAGATATGTCCCACAATTTGATTGTAAATATAAATAGATATATCTAAAAAATCTGGAAACGGGTTTTCCATAGGGGATTCTCTAGCAGTAGCAGGCATTTGGCATGAATATGTAGTTATGAGTAAATTAAAAATTTTAATTATAGTTGAATATAAATAAGGGAACACTTTAGCCAAAATCATGAACTAAGAGCTTTTATGGAGTCAGTAGTGTAGTTAGCTAAGGAATTTATAAAAATAAATGCTTAAAATAATTAAAATTCTCATTTGACTCTGAATATCAATTAAAAATTGAATTGGTATTTCTGGTAAATAAATCATAGTTTGCTTTTATAAATATAAGATGCTTATTGTGTAAACATTGATATTTACTGAACTATTGTGAAACAGAAGCAAACAGGGAAAATAAGCAACTATAAAAAAATCAAAGAAATTTTTATATATTAGATTTACTTTGAAAAGAGTTAAAAATAGTATTTGTTCACATTGGCCCATAGCCTTTTGTTAAAATCTATAATTTCTGATATTTATTAAAGATTTACATACATAAATTCCCTTTTATTTCATGTACTTTTCTACAAGAATCAACACATAGGTTGGTGTAACCATCATCACAATTATGAAACAATTATACAAACAATGTTTTATAATTTCTCTTTTTAACAAATACTCGCATGTCACCTGACATCTGGCAATAGCTGATCTGTTTTCTATCCTTATGATTTTGCCTTTTCCTGAGCGTGATATAATTATAATTCAACACATTGAATCTCTTGAGACTGGCTTCTTTCAGTGAGCAAAATAAATTTGGAATTTACCCAAATTGTTACCTTCTGTTAAAACCTTTTATTTGATGAGTTGTGTTTCAATGTATAGATATACCACAGTTTCTTCATTCATTCATCGAAAAACATTTAGTATTTTGCAAATATGGATAATACTGCTATAAATATCTGTGTAAAGGTTTTTATTGTGAAAATGACATTTGATTTCTCTAGGGTGAGTATTTAGAAGTACTATTGATCATATGACAAAAGTACATTAACTTTCCCCCTTTCTTTTGAATTTATTTGGGTGACACTGCTTAATAAAATTATACAGGCTTCAGATGCACAATTCTACAACACATCGTCTGTACACTATATTGTGTGTTCACTACCCCAAGTCAAGTGTCCTTCATCACCATTTCTTTCCCATATAGTCTCTTCCACCTCCTCCCACTTGCCCTTTCCCACAGCAATCACCACACTGTTGTCAGTGCCCATGAATTTTTATTTCTCTCTCTCTTTTTTGCTCAATTCTTCCACCAACTCCCCCCAACCTTCTTCCCTCCCCCGCCATCCCGCCACACACACACACACACACACACACACACACACACACACACACACACCACTGTCAGCCAGCTCTCTATGAGTCTGTCTCTATTTTCCTTGTTAGTTCAGGTAAATGTAGATTTAACTTTATGAGAAACTATCTCAAACTCTTTTATAGAGTTGCTCTGCTATTTTCTCAAGAAATGTGAGAGTTCAGTTTTCCCCTCATCTTCACCAGCATTTGTATTACTTTTTTTCATTTATTATTTTAAAAATTGCACTTCTAATATATGTAGGTTATAGTAACTCATGGTTATAATGTGCATTTATTTAATTACTAAATAATATTGATAAATTCCTAATGTGCAAATTTATGATGTATAAGTCTTCTGTGGTGAAGTATGTATTCAAATATCATGTCCTTTAATTACTGATTTGCCTATTTTCTTGTTGTTTGGTTACTAGTATGTTTTAAAAATAAGATATAATTAACATATCAAAAAATTTATAGAAATAAAGTGCATAATTTAGTAGTTAATCCTATATAATAAAAGGCTAATATGCAAATTGACCATACATCAGATGACTGGTTGCTATGACATGCGCTGACCACCAGGGGGCAGACTCTCAACACAGGAGTTCCCCCTGGTGGTTAGTGCATTCCCACAGAGGGAGCACTGCTCAGCCAGAAGCTGGGCTCACGGCTGGTGAGTGAACTGGCAGTGGTGGGAGCCTCTCCTGCCTCTGCAGCAGCACTAAGGATGTCCGACTACCTAAGCCATCAGTTGGACATCCCCTGAGGGCTCCCAGACTTCAAGAGGGTGCAGGCCAGGCTGAGGGACCCCCGGAGTGCATGAATTTCATGTACCAGGACTCTAGTCTACACTAATAAAAGAGAAAGATGCAAATTGACCATACCTTCGTGACACCCACCAGCCAATCAGGAATGCATATGCAAATTAACCCAACAAAGATGGTGGGTTAATTTGCATACACAGGCACCGAGAGGCGGGGGGCAGGATGCAGGCATTCCACACCGACCTAGCCACTCCAGGCCTCTGGGCAGTGTGGGATGGTAGAAAGATGGCTCTGGGCCAGAGCAAAGGTGGTGCTGACAGCCAAGGGAAGGAAGGCCCATTCTTGTATGAATCTTCGTTCATCGGGCCTCTAGTAGTATATAAAACACTTCCACTATCACCACTAATTCCAGAACATTTTTTTCACCACAAAAAGAAAGCCTGCATCCTATAGATATCATCCCTCACTGTCCCCATCTCCCTTGCACTAGTAACTACTATTAAACTTTCAGTATCATATAGATTTGTATATTCTAGACATTTCATATGAAGATAATTACACAACATATGGCTCTTGTGTTTGTTTTATTTCACATAGCATGTTGTTTTCAAGGTTTACCCATGTACCATACATCATTTCTTTTATAAGCAAATGATATCAATTGCACATTCATTTTTACCACATTTACAAGTACTATCACTTTGATTGCATTTACCTACTGACTAATAATGCTGAAGATCTTTTAATTTGCTTATTAGTTATTTGTATACCTTCCTTGAAGAAATGTTTATTTAAAGCATTCTCAAATTTAAAAAAATATTGTGTTAGTTTTCTTTTAATGGTTGAGTTATAAGACTTCTTTATTTTAAATACAATACTCATGAGATATAAGATTTGCACATATATTTCTCATTCTTTGGATATCTTTTCACTTTATTGTTAGTATCCTTTGAAGCACAAATTATTTTAATTTTGAATGATGTGTAATTTATTTATTTTGTTTGTTGCTTATGCTTTATTTGTCATATTTTAAAAAATGCTAAATCTGAAGTCATGAAGATTTATTCTTTTCTTACATCAAAAGTTTTACAGTTTTAGCTCTTACATTTAGACCTCTTATACATTTTTAGTTAATTTTTATCTAGGTTCTGAGGAAGGTTTTAACTTCATTCCTTTACATAGAAATATCCAGTTGTACCAACACTGTTTGTTGAAAAGGTTATTTTATCACATTTAATTTTTTGAACCCTTGCAAAAAAATCATTTAATCACAGACATATAGATTTATTTCTAGACTCTTAATTCTATTTCCATTGAGCTATATGTCTATCCTCATTATAGTACTACATAGTCTTCATTATTGTAGTATTATATTAAGTTTTAAAACTGGTAAATGTGAATACTCTCACTTCCTTTTTTCTTTTTAAGATTACTCAGGCCTTGGGTTTCTTGCATGTCCATATGAATTTTAGGATTAGCTTTTCCATTTCATTGAAAAAAAATATAAAAGCAGGTTTTAATGAGGTTTTAATATAGACCACATTGACTCTGTATATCAGTTTGTGAGATATTAATTTCTTAATAATATTAAGTCTGTAGTCCATTAATATGGGATGAAGTTTCATTTTCTGGGGTCTTAAATATTTTACAAAAATTTATAGTTTTCAATATACAATTCTTGTCCTTCTAATATTAACCCTTTGCACTCGCTTGATTTTTTCAATTCCTTTATTCTACTGCTAACCATGTCGAGTTACACTCGACATCCGATTCCAAAGGGTTAAATTTACTTTTATCTATTTATCTATTTACTTGAGGCCCAGTGCACTATTCTGGGGTCCCTTGGCCTGGCCTGCAGAATTGGGCTGAAACCAGCTCTCCGACATCCCATGACAAGTCCTGGATTGCAAGATGGTGCAGGCCAGGCTTAGGGACCCCACCAGTGCACAATCGGGATTGGGAGAGATGCGGGAGGTTGGCCAGATGGGGAGGGACCGAAGGAGGGCTCCAGGGCATGTCCGGCCCATCTTGCTCAATCCTGATCAGCCACACACCATCAGTAAGCTAACCTACCAGTCAGAGCATCTGCCCCCTGGTGGTCAGTGTACATCATAGTGAGTGATTGAGCGACCTTAGCAAATCATTAGCATATTATGTTTTGATTGGTTGAATGGATGATCAGACAACCAGACACTTAGCATATAAGGTTTTTATTATATAGGATTTATCTATCTATCTATCTATCTATCTATCTATCTATCTATCTATCTATTTATTTATTTACTTACTTACTAGAGGCCCGGTGCACAAAATTTGTGCATGGTTACTGTCCCTGAGCCTGGCCTATGATCAGGGCCATCTTTCCCAGCTGTCTACAGCTGGCCCTATGTCCTGCAACCACCCACCCCTGGTTCCCCATTTGCCATCGGATGATTGGTGCCTGACAGCCGGGAGAAAGGGACTGAGAGGTTGGCTGTTCCCGCCTGCTCGCCGGTCCTGACCCCGCCACAGGCAGCCATCAGGAGATCAGAGCCTGTCAGCCAGGGAAAGAGACAAAGAGGTAGTCAGTGTGCCTCATAGTGACTGGTCCAGCAGTCATTCTGGTCGTTCTGCCATTAGGGTCAATTTGCATATTACCCTTTTATTAGATAGTATAGAGGCCCGGTGCGTGGGTGGAGGTTGGCTGGCCTGCCCTGAAGGGGACCCCGGATCAGGGTGGGGGAGTTTCACCTGGGAAGCGGGGTTGGTCTGGGCGAAGAGCTACTGGGGGTTTGAAGGCCAGCCATGCCCCCAATTGGAATGGGGGTTCCCACTGGTGGGCAGGGCCAGCCTGGGCTTGGGGCTGCTGAGGGTTTGCAGGCTGGCCATGCCCCCGGATTTGTCAGGGAGGACATCCAGAATGACGTCTGGAAGATGTCTGATCTATTTGGTCTAATTAGCATATTATCCTTTTATTAGTATACTAGAGGCCCGGTGCATGAAATTCGTGCACGGGGGCGGGGGGGGGTGTCCCTCAGCGCAGCTTGCACCCTCTCCAATCTGGGACCCCTTGAGGGATGTCCGTCTGACTGCCCGTTAAATGGGCAGTCAGTCGGACATCCCTCTAACAATCCAGGACTGCTGGCTCCCAACTGTTTGCCTGCCTGCCTTCCTGATTTCCCCTAACTGCTTCTGCCTGCCAGCCTGATCACCCCATAACCACTCCCATGCCAGACTGATTGATGTCTAACTGCTCCCCTGCCAGCCTGTTTGCCCCCAACTTCCCTCCTCTGCCGGTCTGGTCACCCCTAACTGCCCTCTCCTGCAGGGTTGATCGCTCCCAACTGCCCTCCCTTGAAGGCCTGGTTCCTCTCAACTGTCCTCCCTTGCAGGCCGGGTGCCTCTCAACTGCCCTCCCCTGCTGGCCATCTTGTGGTGGCCATCTTGTGTCCACATGGGGGCAGGATCTTTGACCACATGGGGGCAGCTATATTGTGTGTTGCAGTGATGATCAATCTGCATAGTACTCTTTTATTAGACAGGACAGAGGCCTGGTGCAAGGGTGGGGACCAGCTGGTTTGCCCTGAAGGGTGTCCTGGATCAGGGTGGGGTTCCCTTGGGGCATGGAGAGGCCTGGGCAAGGGGCCTGTGGTGGTTTTCAGGCCAGCCACGGCCCCTGGCGACCCAAGCAGAGGCCCTGGTATCTGGAATTTATTTTCCTTCTACAATTGAAACTTAGTAGCCTGGAGCGGAGCCAAGCCTGGGGCTCCCACCGAGGCCGGCAGCCATTTCTGTTGGGGTTATAATTGAAACTTTGTAGCCTTAAGCAGAGGCTGGGCCCGGACAGGGTGTGCGGAAAGGTTCGCTTCCACTGTTGCAGCCAGCAACCCTGGCCTGCTCTCTCAAGCTCCATTCTGCCGCCATTTCTATTTGAAATTGTTTACCTTCTATAATTGAAACTTTGTAGCTTGAGTGGAGGCTTAGGCCTGGCAAGGGCAGGCGGAAAGCTTGGCTTCCTCTGTTACCTAGGAAACCTTGTTCTCTGTGGCTGTAGCCATCTTGGTTTAGTTAATTTGCATAATCACTCTGATTGGATGGTGGGCGTGGCTCGTGGGCATGGCTTGTGGGTGTGTTGGAGGTATGGTCAATTTGCATATTTGTCTATTATTAGGAAGGATTGTTCTTTTCAGATAACCATATTTTTTATTTTACTGATTTTCTCTATTGAGTCCTAGTTTCAATTTCATTGATTTCTGCTCTAATTTTTATTATTTCTCTTCTTCTGCTTAATTTGAATTTAATTATTTATTTATTTATTTTTAGTTTCCTATGGTGGAAACTTATAGTATTGATTTTTACATCTTCCTAAATTTCCTTCTTAAACGTGTTTTCATGGCATCCCATAAATTTTGGTAAGTTGTGTTTTCATGTTCACTCAGTTCAAAACTTAAAAAAAAAAATCTCTTAAATTTAACTTTTGACATGCATTATTCAGAAGAGTGTTATTTAATACCCCCATATTATGGGATTTCCAATTATCTTTCTGTTTTTTATTTCTATTTTAGTTCTGTTGTGGTCTAAGAGAAGATATTGTGTGATTTCTAGTCTTTAAAATTTCTACAGTGTGTCTTATGGTCTACAACGTGGCGTATCTTGGTGAACGTCCCATGTGAGTGAGAAAAATGTTATTAGATAATCTATAGGTGTTAACTATATTCAGTTAATTGATGGTGTGGTTGAGTTAGAAAATGTCCTTACTGATTTTCTGCCTTTGTATCTGTTCATGTCTGAGAGAGAGAGATGTTGAAATCTCCATCAATGATAATAGTTTCATCCATTTCTCTTCACATTTCTATGAGTTTTTCTCTCATGTAATTTGATACTCTGTTATTAGGTACATATATGTTAAGCATCATTTTGTAATCTTGAGGATTTACCATTTTATCATTATGTAATGCTTTCCTTTATCACTGATAACTCTCTTTAGTTTGAGGTCTTTTATGTCTGAAAGTAATATAACTACTCCTGCTTTATTCTGATTTGTGTTAGTGTGGTATATTTTCATCCATCAACTTACTTTTAATATAAATTAATCTTAATATTTAAAGTGGGTTTTTTGTAGATAATATGTAATTGGGTCTTGTTTTTTAGGCCCACTCTGACAATCTGTCTTTAATTGGTGCATTTAGATCATTCACATCTTGAATGATTATTGATAAAGATGGATTAAAATCTACCATATTTACTGCTGTTTTCCTTGTGTGTTTTTTTCTCCTATTCTTCTCTCCAAGTTTTTTGTGCCTTTTTGTGATCTTAATTGAGTATATGATTCTATCTTCTCTCCTTTCTTTGCATATTGGCTATATTTCCTTTTTTAATTTTTTTCATGCTTTCCTTATAGTTTGCAATATACATTTTTATTTAACTCAAACCTACTTTCAAATAATATTATACTGCTTCATGGGTAGTATGAATTCTATATAATAACACAATAATCTTAATTTCTTCATCTTGTTCTTTGTATCATTGCTATAATTCATTTCATACATTCAATATAATATATATACACATACACAATTGAATACATTGTTATTAGTTTCTAGATAAACTTCTATCTTTTAGATCAATTAAGAATAAGAACAATAAGTTTTATTTTACTTTCACTTATTTCTTCTTTGATGCTCTTCTTTTCTTTATATAGGTCTCAGTTTCTGACCTATATTATTTTCCTTCTCTTTAAAGCACTTCTTTTAACCTTTCTTGAAAGGCAAGTCCATTAGCAGTTGATTTTCTCATTTTCTCCCCTGATATTGTCATTATTTCTCCTTCACTTTTGAATTCTAGTTTGGTGGGGTTTTAGTTTGTTTGTTTTCTCTCAACACTAAATATTTCACTCTACTCTCATCTTGTTTTCTTGGTTTCTGAGGAGAAGTTAAATGTAATCCTTACCTTTGTTAATCTATAAGTAAAGTGTTTCTTTTCCTCTGGGTTCTTTCAAGATATTTTTCTTTATCTTTGATTTTTGTAGTTTGAAAATGATATGCTAAATGCTGGTTCGGGGAGCCTGTATCCCTCTTGGTGTTCTCTGAGCTTGTTGGATCCATGATTTGGTGTCTGACATTAATTTGAGGAAATTCTCAGTCATTATTTCAAATATTTTTTTCTGTTTTTTTTTTCCTTATTTTTTGGTATTCCCTTTATGTATATATGACATTAATTCTAGTTGTGCCACAGTCCTTTGATATGTGTTTTGTTTTTATCAGACTTTGTTTTCTCTATTTTTAGGTTTTCAAAGATCCTGTTGCAATATCTGGATGCATTAAAATTGTGTGGTTAGTCCAGCATACCTCTGTCTTTGTTTTGTCTGTAAGATTCAGCTCATGATGGGCAGTTCTTAAATGAGTGGTTAGTTCGAGTTTGGTATTCAGGTGTTGCCTTTTTACAAGGGCCCAAAAGCATGACTACAGTTATTTATCAAAGACATTTTTATCAACTTTATTACTTACTTTTCCTATCACTCATAATTCCAACATCAGAATGTCTATTCAAATTGATGTCCCTGCTGCTACAAAGCCTTTTCTTGCTATGATTCTTACTCGTGTCGGGCAACCTTTGATATCACCTAGGGCAGCGGTCGGCAAACTGCGGCTCTCGAGCCACATGCGAGCCACGGTTTGCCGCTCTGTTGACTGAGTTTGCCTACCACTGACCTAGACTCTCGATTCCAATAATTACAGGCTGTTGTTGTTCCTTGTGATTAAACTCCGTCCTAGGGTATCACATACAGGAGCTTCAAATAGTGGAATCCCCTAGCTACAGAACCTGAATAGGTACCTTTATGTCATAAAATGTAAAAAAAAAACCCACAAAAAAACACACACAAAAAAAACACCGTATTGTGTTTTGCTCTCAAGTGGAGGTCCTGACATGCCACTGACCACTGTCAATCTAAACCTTTTATGGACATAGCAGGCTGCTGAATCCTCACAGTCTGCTTTCCTAGACACACAGTGTATTAGGTACCTCTTGCTTATTCTGATTTGTCAACATTATATCTTGAATGTACATTTTATTGATGCTAATACTTCTCCCAGTAGGATATTTTGATATCTCTGGTAAATTACAGTCCTTCCAAGATTTCCTATAGAACAGATTCCCTTGATAGGTCTTCTATTAATGCATATTAGGCCCATGCCAGTGTGCTTATGTATCTGAAGTATCTGTCATGTATTTCTTGTGTTTCAACTTTGCTCAGTGTAGGACATCCTAGCAGCAATTCTCACCATCTCCTAGAAAATTGTTAGTGTGCTACATCTTATATATTGGGAGTACTAGTATACTCTGAAATAAAACAAAAAGTGTTCTTATCCAATTTTATATATACTGTGTATATACAATTGATCAAGGACCCTCAAATTTCATTCCCCTGCGCATTCACTCAGATACAGCTGTTGTAAAGAAGTTAGATCTTACAACTTTCAATTTCTTTGGGGAATAGTTCCTTTCCTCTGTCAGGCGGATTTTCATGTTCCCAGCTAAGCTCTTCTATAATTTAACTTCAGTTTTAGGCCCAATGGCTAGGCAGAGAGATGGGAGCAAATCCTGAGTGGAGGCTTTTTGTCTTCAGCGTTTGACAGAGAGACATGCTAGCCGTTAATAGGCAGGGATGTGCGCAGAATCAGAAGGCTCAAATAAATTAATATATTGAGGAAACCCTTGCAGATGTCACCATGTCATCTGTTGGGGAACCAGATTTTTTTCAACGAGAACAATGACCTTGTCAAAAAGAGCTGCATTTGTCGGCATTTAACAATAAGTGATGTTTTACCACTTAATTCTATGTTCTGAACTTGGTCTCAGAATTGTTACTAGATGGCAAGTTCTTTGTAAGGAATTGAGGATTACCCCTACCATTCACACCTAGATTTTAATTGACTGATATCCCACTTGTTTATTATCTTGCTGAAGGTCATTAATGGCACTTAGTAATGTTATGTGATACTATTTTTCATATAACTACTATTTCTTCTCTATATCTCAAACATTTGATATATAGCTAGCACCATCTATTGTACTCCCTTCTGCCAGTACACCCTGCCAATTCACCATCATTAAGTGTTTGTGAAGTTGGACAGCCTGGGGCTGTTTTCTACTTCTTGCCAGTGATGGGAGTTATCATTTCAAACTGGATTCTCTTATAATTTATTTTCTTAGGCTACTTTTAGCACCAAACTCTTAGAGTTCTCTGGAAACAGAAGTTGGAATGGAGTTTGGGTACCAATTATTTATTATGTATCAACAAGTGTGTAAGGAAGGAAAACAGGCAGGAGTGGTTAATTTATAATCTAGGCTTTTTGAAACCTTGGCCCAAGTTTTAAGATCCTCTGGAGCAAGTAGGTTTCCATGCTGAACTGAGAAGTCCAGAGGTATTTATATCCTCACATTGCTCAGAAAAGGACTTCAGGTAGGGCAATGACTTTCCAAAGCTAAATTAGACTTTGGAGTGGCTGAAAATGGAGCTTGAGTGCTGATTGCATTACCCAAGTCAGGCATTATGCCTTCTCTTAAAAGGGGATCTGGACAGAGTATCTCCCTAACCAGCACCCTAGCAAAAGAAATTGCAGTATGTAGAGGGATTAATTAAAATATGCTTCTAGAAACTGAGTGAAAACTATTCCCTGGTTTATATTCCTGATATTTACAACATATGTTATGGGGATGTATAGAAAAGACACATAAAAGAGGGTGGAGAATGGGAGAAAAATTAGATCAAATAACAATTAGCTGTAGTGATTTCTTTCTGTTGTGAATTTGAAGATTTAATTTTCTAATTATTACTTAAAAATAGTTTAGAAAGGAAAAGTCACCAAGTAAAGGGAACAGGCCAGGTAAGGTTAAACTCTGTAATATGCCATTAGCAGAAGCAATGCACACCAGCAGTGAAATGTCTGCTTTAGCTATGAGTGTTAAGCTAGTAATCAATTTAGCCTCTTGCTAGAAGACCAAGTGAAGAATTTCAAGAAATGAACCAGGACACACTTGAGAATTTATGTGGAATCTTCATGGAATTTGTTAAGGAGTGTTTTAAATACTAAGATGAAAGGTTCTAAATCAGATGAATAATTCATATTCTTTGCTTTTGGTAATATGAAGAATTAATACTACAGTGTGGCTTTGGAGGTACACGAACAAGCCTAATGCTGCTGGCTGTTTATGTTTTAGATTTTCAGGGGGAAAAAATGACATAACAAGCATGATTGCTTACAAATAGTCTGTTGGTAAAATGTGACTTGGAGAAATAAAGTTTTTTTTCATCTTGAATTAAATTTGAGCATATACAAATTGTACACTGAAATATTACAGTGAATTCCCAAAACTGTCTAGAGAACTAAACATCTTAGAAAATGCAAAATTTAATTTTTTAATTAATAAATTTACTAATGAAAAGAACATAACATGGAGCTTTCCACCAGGATCTTCTTCATTTTGCTCTTTTGTTTATGAAAGGTGGACATTTGTCTGTGTGAGCTTTGAAAATTTATACAGCACACATAAAAGAAAAAGAATGCTACATGTCACCATGCATATATTATAGCTGAGCTTAGAGAAAAAGAAAATATATCCCATAATTTTAAACTATTTTTAGTCTTTAGCTCTTGTAATGTTAAATAATTTAAGCTACCTTGCTAAAGGGAAATATTCTTTATTGAATTATAATTTAAGATTTGAAGCTAACTAAATATGATAATGCCCTTTTAAGATTTAATAACCACATTAAATTTTATAAATTTACCTCATCATACAAAGACTGCAAACTCAAAGTTTCCTTATAAGAATAATGGTAGTAGCTGATAAAGTATTGCTTATCAAATAATTTTAAGTTTGTTTATTTCTCCAATTTCTTCTTATTATTATTACAAGCTGTCCCATGTATTTGAGTGGGAAAATAACATGAAGGAAAACTACCATTTACCAAGTGCCATTATGCTCCTTGTGCTGTTCTAAATATTTCACCAAAATAATCAGATTTTATCTTAATATGACTTGTGAGATCAGTATTTTTGTCCTGTATAGAAAGGAAGAATGTGCATTCATAGCAAACCTGTTCTCAGGTCTGGAGGAAGAGTGGACTTTCGTAAATTACAGAGATAATTATCTGAAAAGAAAACACACACACACACACACACACACACACACACACGAATAGATTCTTTCAAACACTATCATTGTTGAGAGACAATTTTCTATGGGTCTCTTGCAAGCAAGACTAAAGGCCTTATACGATTTTGTTCCTGACAATCTTTATGAGACCTTGAATCAGAAACAGTCCTATACAGTTTAGTATGACAGTTCCAATTCCACCATACGTTCAGTGTTCATTTTTACAATTGTTAATTTTCATTCTTTGTGCTAGAATTTCTGGTTGAGGTGTGCTAGAATTTCACTGTTATTTTAATATTTATTCCCCTTGCGCTTGATTGTATCAATATCTTTCCATGTGCTTATTGGTATTTAGAATATCCTCTTTTGAAAATCACTTTCAAGATTTTGACATTGTTCATATCAATTGATACAGAAAAAGCATTTGACAAAATCCAACACCCTTTCTTGATAAAAAACCCTCAGCAAAATGGGACTAGAGGGATCATACCTCAACCAAATAAAAGCTTTATATGACAAACCTACAGCCAACATCATATGCACCCCTATGTTCATTTCAGCAGAGTTTACCATAGCTAAGATTTGGAAACAGCCTAAGTGCCCATCAGCAGGTGAGTCGATTAAAAACTGGTACATCTACACAATGGAATACTACGCTGCTGTAAAAAAGAAGGAATTCTTACCATTTGCAGCAGCATGGATGGAACTGGAGAGCATCATACTAAGTGAAATAAGCCAGTCAGAGAAAGATAAATATCACATGATCTCACTCATTTATGGAATATAATGAACAATATAAACTGATGAACAAAAACTGATCCAGAGACAGAGAAGCATCCATAGACCATCATACCTCAGAGGGAAGGTAGGGGAGGGTGGGAGTAAAGGGGGAGAGATCAACCAAAGGACTTATATGCATGCATATAAGCCTAACCAATGGACACAGACCCCAGGGGTGTGAGGGCATGAGTGGTGGGTGTGTGTGGGAGGGCAGTGGGGGGATAAAGACACATATGTAATACCTTAATCAATAAAGAAAAAAAAATGGAGGGAAAAAAAAAAAGAAGATAAATACCCCAAAAAAGATTTTGACATTAAAATGGATTTTTTTAAAAAGTGGAATGTTATGTATAAAAATCCTTTATCAGATGCACATAAAAACATTCTCCTTCTTTATGGCTTGTCCTTTTTCTATTTTAATAGCACATTTTAATAAGTGCAAGATAAATATAATAATAAAATCTTTGTCCTTTTGCTTTTCATTGTTTGTATCCTGGACTTTTAACCCTTTGCACTCGCTTGCTTTTTTCTTGATTGCTTTATTCTAATGCTAACCGTGTCGAGTCACACTTGACATCCGAGTGCAAAAGGCTAAAACATAACTTTTACTTGACTAATACCATACAAGTATTCTCCTCTGTTGTTGTCTACAATGTTTGTGGTCTATCTTGCAACAGATTGAATTTGCTTGTGACACTTTAAAGAAGTATATAATTTTACTAGAGGCCCTGTGCATGAAATTCATGGACTGGGGGGCGGAGGGGTGTCCCTCAGTCCAGCCTGTACCTTTTCCAATCTGGGACCCCACAGAGATCAGGCCTAAACCAGCATTCGGACATTCCTCTCACAATCCAGGACTGCTGGCTCCCAACCATTGCCGGCCTGCCAGTCTGATCACCCCCTAACTACTCCCCTGCCAGCCTGATTAATGCCTAACTGCTCCCCTGATGGCCCTATTGCCCCCAACTGCCCTCCCCTGCCAGCCTGGTTGTCCCCAAATGCCCTCCCCTGCAGGCCTGGTCCCCTCCAACTGCCATCCCCGGCAGGCCTAGTTGCCCCCAACTGCCCTCCCCTGCCGGCCCAGTCACCTCTAACTGCCCTCCCCTGCAGTCCTGGTCCCCCCCAACTGCCCTCCCCTGCAGGCCTGGTTACCACCAAATGCCCTCCCCTGCCGGCCTGGTCCCCCCATCTGCCTTTCCCTGCAGGCCTGCTCCCCCCCTGCACCCCCTCTGCTGGCCTGATTTCCCACAACGACCCTCCCCTGCAGGCCATCTTGTGGCAGCCATCTTTGACCAAATGGGGAAAGCCATCTTGTGGGAGGGGGTGAGGGTCAATTTGCATATTAACTCTTTATTATATAGGACTAGAGGCCCGGTGCATGAAATTCATGCACGGAGGGGGGGTGTCCCTCAGCCCAGCCTGTACCCTCTCCAATCTGGGACCCCTCAAGGGATGTCCGACTGCCCGTTTAGGCCCGATTCCGGTGGGATCGGGCCTAAACGGGCAGTCGGACATCCCTCTCACAATCCAGGACTGCTGGCTCCCAATTGCTTGCCTGCCTGCCTTCCTGATTGCCCCTAACCGCTTCTGCCTGCCAGCCTGATCACCCCTTAACTACTCCCCTGCCAGCCTGTTTGCCCCCAACTTCCCTCTTCTGCCAGCCTGGTCACCCCTAACTGCCCTCCCCTGCAGGGTTGATCGCCTCCAACTGCCCTCCCTTGCAGGCCTGGTCCCTCTCAACTGCCCTCCCCTGCTAGCCATCTTGTGGTGGCCATCTTGTGTCCACATGGGGGCAGGATCTTTGACCACATGGGGGAAGCCATATTGTGTGTTGGAGTGATGGTCAATCTGCCTATTACTCTTTTATTAGATAGGATCAAGGCCTGGTGCATGGGTGGGGGCCAGCTGGTTTGCCCTGAAGGGTGTCCTGGATCAGGATGGCGGTTCCCTTGGGGCGTGGGGTAGCCTGAGCAAGGGGCCTGTGGTGGTTTGCAGGCCAGCCACGCCCTCTGGTGACCCAAGCGGAGGCCAGGTATCTGGAATTTATTTACCTTCTACAATTGAAACTTTGTAGCCTGGAGTGGAGCCAAGCCTTCTGCTCACTCCGTGGCCAGCAGCCATTTCTCTAGGAATTGATGTATCTTCTATAATTGAAACTTTGTAGCCTGGGGTGGAGGCCTAGGCCAGCCAGGGAAGGTGGAAAGCTTGGCTTCCTCCATTGCCAGGGGCAACCCTGGCCTGCTCTCTCCAGCTCCGTGGCTGCCACCATTTCTGTTTGGATTTGTTTACCTTCTATAATTGAAACTTTGTAGCCTCGAGTGGAGGTTTAGACTTGCAAGGGAAGGTGGAAAGCTTGGCTTCCTCCGTTGCCTGGGAAACCTTGCTCTCTGTGGCTGTAGCCATCTTGGTTGGGTTTATTTGCATATCTGCTCTTGATTGGCTGGTGGGTGTGGCTTGTGGGCATGGCTTGTGGGTGTAGTGGAGTTAGGGTCAATTTGTATATTACTCTTTTATTAAGTATGATTGTAAATATTTTGATTTTGTGATTTGTATCTATTTTCATGACAAAGATTAGATTATAATTTCCTTTTCTGACATATTTGACATATTTATAGGAAAATATTATGCACTCTTCATATTCTATTTTGAGAAATGTTTTCTTTTTTATATTATGAAAGAATGTATATATAGTTAATATTATTTTGTTCTGTATATTTAGAGAATTTACAAATGAAGTCATCTAAGTCTGGAATTTGTTTCTTGAAAATATTCTTATATTCAGATTAAATTTGTTAATAAATGTAAGATTAGTCACATATTTACTTCTATAAAGTTTTTTTGGTGCATTTTTCAAGGAGTTAGCCATTACAACGAAGTTCTAAAAAATTTACTCAAACATTTTTATATAATGTTATCCAAGGTATTTTTAAATTATAAACATCTATTGTGATGCCTCCTTTTCATTTAATTTGGCAGTTGCTGCCTGTCTTATATATTTTTCCTTGAAAATATTGCTAGAATTTTAGCAATTTTATTAGTTTTGGTGAACATCATTAAGTATAACCTCCGTCCTTCTTCAGAAAGAAATTTCTCTAGTTGCTGGGATTACTGCTGGAAGATGGAGCTAGGCTATCAACCATCACTGGCAATTGCCTTAGCAGTGAAGTATAATTTTATCTTCCCAGGTACTCCAGGAATAACACAATTCAATTAATGATGAATACAAAAGCATAGAAACCCAGTCCTTCAAAATAAGTGGAAACAATTCTATAGCGCTATTTTAACTGCAGAGCTTCCATGGTTTCAACTGAGGCCTACATTGGGATGTATCAGTCTGTAGTCAGACTGAGGAGGATCTAAAGGGCTTTTAGATAATAAAGAGCTTATCATATGTAAACCTTCTTTCAATATACATTTATTAACAAGAAAATAGTACAAATCTGCTTCCACAATAAATCACAAAAGCATGGAAGAAACAATGGCACAAACTAAGTAAGGTAAAACTAATAAAATAATTTCAGAAAAATTGTAGGAAAGATTTAGAGAAATTGACATGCTAGTGGATTCCCTAAAGCCAGCAATGTAACAGATGACTTTGTTCCACAGGAGAGCTCAGATGATATATGTATCACTTACCAAAGCAACAGTAATGTGTTCCTGAAGAGGTACAAGCATCACTAAGAAGTTCCTGTGGTATCTGAGCTCCATAGACTTATTTGTGGTGGGAGATGCCATCAGAGAATGGGGCTCATTAATAGTGATGTAGTAATTCTAATAGAGCAATGGTATTGGTAATAGAAATAGAGACTGCAAAATGTAGAGGGGAGGATTAATCATTTAACTTAAAAACCAAATGAGTCTATCAAAGGAAATGTTAGAGTAGAGCTTTATTGTAAAAGAAAAAAAAAAAGTCTGTATTTAACTGGATATTTTCTACCACTCATTGTCCAGTCCCTTATCCTCTCTTCTTCTGTTTCTATTTTTTTTTTCCAAATTTAAGTTCTAGTTCATAAATATTACTTATATCTTTGTTTTTAGTTTTAGAATTCTACTTTTCTAGTCAATTTTTATTTTCATTGTTTTTCTTTAATATTTTACTTAATTTATTTTTTACTTAATTTAGTTTATTTTTTTCTATCACCATTATCCCCCTATACCATTTTCAACCTCCATCCTCCTTAATAATAGCTATTTTAAAATCTGTGTCATATAATTATGATCTTATCTAATAAAGAGGAAATATGCTAATTGACCATCACTCCATCACAAAGATGGCTGCACCCACAGCTGAGGCCAAGTTCCCTTAAGGAGCCTTAATGAGCAATCAGCAGGGACCTGAGGCTACGCCCTCCCCTGCCCCCATGGGGCTTGACAGGGGACCTCAGGCCGTGTCCCCCACCCGGCAGAGCTTGACAGGGGACCTCAAGGTGCACTTCCCGTTCTTGTACTGGGCTAGGTGACCTCAGGCTGCTCCCCCTGCCCCAGCACCAGGCTGGGGGACCTCAGGCTGCGCCTCCTCCTGGTTGGGCTTAACAGGGGACCTCAGGCCACACCCCCGGCCCCAGCACTGGGCCAGGGGACCTGAGGTTGCACACCCTGCCTGGCTGGGCTTGACAGGGGACCTCAGGCCATGCCCCCCACCCAGCAGATCTTGACGGGGGACCTCAAGGTGCACCCCCAAGTGCTGGGTTGGGGGAACTCAGGCCATGCCCCTGCCCAGCAGGGCTTGATGGGGGACCTCAGGCTGCGCCTCCCTGCCGATGGGGCTTGACGGGGGACCAGAGGATGCAACCCCCTCCCGGTGCTGGGCCGGGGGACCTGAGGCTGCACCCCCTGCCTGGTGAGTCTTGACAGGGATCTCAGGCCATGTCCCCCACCTGGCGGGGCTTGATGGAGGACCTCAAGGCACGCCCCCCACCCCAGTCTGGGCTGGGGGACCTCAGGCCACGCCCCCCATCCTGGCGCCAGGCCAGCTGTCCTGAGGCTATGCCCCCTGCCTGGCAGGGCTTGAAAAGGGTGGGACTGGCTAGGTCTGGATCTAGCCCAATGCGGGAGGTGAGGGGGGGCAGCCGGTTCTGGGTCTCACGCGATTTTGAGGTGCATGTGGGTGGGCAGGGACTTGACTTTGGGTCCCATGGTGAGCCCCAGACTCTGACAGGAGGAAGGTTTTCATATACATTTTACTAATTTTCTTTCATCTCTGACACTTGTATTATAGAGAAAGGGCAAATAACAATATTAAATTATTTCCTCTAATTAATCCCCTATTAATGTGCACGAATTTCATGCACTGGGTCACTAGTATATAAATAATTCTAGATCTGTTCCTCTTGCATCTTTTCTCTTATTGAATTTTGGTAATAAGATCCCATCATGATTGAAGGGGTTAAATGTTGAGTTTGGCATATAAAAATTGTAGAGTTTGAGTTGTATCATTGTTTGTCTTTAATTTTTCTCTGTCAGGCAAATCAGTGTGATATGATCAAGACAGGATTTCAAAGTTTGAAAGAGTCATATAATTTCTGGTTTGCCCTAATTCCTTAGACGTGGAATTTTAGAGGTAGCATTGGAAAGCTTTTATTTTTACTAGAACCCTACTCCTTGGCATGCCCTTATCTCAATGTCTTGTCTTCCTTGATTGTGAGACTACTGACAAAATTTTAGCTTAGTTTTTTAGCTCCTTAGCAGTTGCTTTCTATATTCTATCTGTCTCTAATTTGATACCTGATAGCTTAGGTCTCAGCAAAAACTTTGAAAACCAATTGCATTTATAATTTCTAATGCATTTCTCTGAGATCTCTTATTCTCAAGGATTTAATCTCTTGAATCCTGGATGACTCAGTAGCTTTTATATGAGTATTTTCCCATCCTCATCTAGTGAGATGGTTACAATTTTTAGGCTGCTGTTTTTTGTCAGGCATTTATACCCCAAGCTGTGGATGGGAAAATACCTTATAGGAGGAGAAAGAAAAATAAGCAAAGGTAAAAGTAAGGCCTACTTAAATTAATTTATTTTATCTCTAAGATTTTTGTTTCTAAAGCCATTACAGCCTTAGTATATTTGCAAAGTCTTTCCAGTGTTTATAGTTCTTCATTGTGGAAAATCTCCATCAGAAGAGATACTTAACATCCAAATGTTTTCTGAAATGTCAATTTTCTCTATGACATTTCATCCATTCCCAGGAATAATTCATTTATCACTCTCCTCTAATTTTTATTAAAATCCATGTATAGCATTTTCCACATTACTTCAAAATAGTAATATATCTACACCCAGTTTTTCTCTTCCTGCCCAATCCCTGTGCACTATAGCATTCTTTTGGCGAGGGTACATATATTGCACATCTGTTGTTGAACATACCTTTTGCCTCATACTTGAATAAACATTGCTGGTGTTATTAAACAAATGCTCTGTTTAAAGGAGTATATTTATGCTCTTGATATAATTCTTTATTTTTATAATTATATTACAGAAAATAACATTAAAGTGCTATCAGCTGTTTAATTTTTCCTACCTAGGTACTCTTTAGAATAATTCAAAAATATTAGTTTATTCTATTTGTTATATTTACAAAATATCCAGTAAATCCAATAAAAATAAAGACAGAATAAAACAGCACTTTCCAAGTTTTAGTGATTCTGCTTTGTGATCTTTAAAAATGTCATGTTTTAAGAAAAAAAAAAAAAGGTTTGGGTTATATATTACATCAGGGTTGATTATTTTTACTGTTGAAAATCATATCTGTGAATTAGAAATTTAAAAGTCTCTTTACAAATACAGAAAATCATTTTAATGGGATCAACTTAGCATTTTTAAACATATGAATATGCATTTAAGGATGAATATTTGCATCTTTTCTGCTTAAACGATTGACAGAAAATTACTTTTTTTTTGAGAATAAGAACAGTTTTTTTCTCTCTCATCCATATGCTATATACTAAATGTGTTAAGAAAAGTGAAAATATATTTGTATTTCCTGTTCTTAGTAATTTTTCCCTACGACATCACTGTAGATACATGGATAATTTTGACTTATTTTAAAAAATAAATATAAAGGATTGTTATTTATTTTTCTTTGTTAATTTCTATTTTTTATTCTATTCAGAATTTAATGTGATTGAAAAAATCATGTTAATCATAGTACTATTATTATGAAAAATCATTTTAAGGTAAAATTATTTCCAACTAACAGATTGCTATGCTTTTATATTATGTAATCTTTCTCTTGATTACAATAAAATCTAATTAGCTTGGGATTCTCAAACTATGGACTGTATGCTATATGTTGAGCAATATCTTGAGCAAAATAAAAAAAAATGAATTCAGTCAATTACTCTATACTTCTCAAGAGTTATAAAGAGGAACGACTGAGAGAGATCCAAGATGTTGAGATGCTGAAGAATGCTGGTGTCTTTTTCCAACTCTCCCCTTAAAGTGAGATGTCTACAGATCAATATATCACAATACCCAAAGACTAAATTTCTATTATCTTTAGAATTTATAACTGTGCTTTATAAAATAAGGAGCCATGTTGCTTAAAAGAGTTTATGTGTGAAAGCATTCAGGCATTAATATCTATCAGTAACATATGATATAAATATTCTTTTATAGAGAATTTAAAGTTTAGTAGGCACAAACCATGATCTTTGAAATTCAAAAGCAATTTTAAGTAGTAAGAAACTTTAACATGGAAAGGTCCAAGAATATCTCCTATGCTTTACCCCTAAATTCCATAGGATCCAGTTTTTATTGATTACGTGTTTACAAGAGTATTTTATGCCTGTGTTAGTGAAGATGCCATCATTTCTAGTCCAAACCAAAGAATAACTGTTTTTTATTTAAAAACACACACACAATTACAAATATAACATCATATATTTTAACCTTTATAAAAATAAACCCCATTTTAGTTGCAAAAATAGATTATTTTTACAAATTATGGATAAACCACCAGATATATATGTGGAAAAAACTAAACACACAGACAAGAACATATATGCAT
This sequence comes from Eptesicus fuscus, assembly GCF_027574615.1. Taxonomy (NCBI): domain Eukaryota; kingdom Metazoa; phylum Chordata; class Mammalia; order Chiroptera; family Vespertilionidae; genus Eptesicus; species Eptesicus fuscus. The sequence goes on from NC_072480.1 coordinate 26,472,272, forward strand.
AAACCTATAACATGAATCCAGAAAAAAAAGTCTTCACCTGTGTGCCAAACATTTTTATCAGTTTAATGTTAATTATGAAATAGAGGTCTAATGACTACAATTTCACCAAAATATTCTTAGAAACATCTAATGCCATGTGAAGAGAAAACTAATTATGGGCTGGCCTGCAGACACTTCCTGTATTTCATGTGATCCACCTCTCTACTCTCCAAGTGTTTTATATGCTGTTTAAGGAAAATTATGCCATACTTTCTAAAACTTGTCATTATCATCATCTCAAACTCTCTTTAATATGATGTCAAAATACCAGATAGCTGATTTTATTGTGTATGTGTCTATAATTTTTGTACCTTATAATGTATTGATAATTTTGGCTGGGATGAAACTACCCTTCCTGAAATTAGCCAATTAGTTGTCATAGCAAAGGGACAAACTGGGAGCATGATATGCAAACTAGCCATTCTAGAGCCATAACTCCTTTATTTTGCCCATGCACTTCAGGAGGCAATAATCCTCTGCTTAAATCATCTCAGGGCCAGCTGTCTGGCAGCTAGAATTCATTCCTATAGCCCAAAGCCCACTGAACAAAGTATTAAAACTACCCTAATACCACACCATGTACTATGCCCAAAAGAAAACCCCCAAAAAGTTGTTTTAAGCATTCTCCCACTCCTATGTTGTGTCTCCTGACCATCCTGATGTTTTTCTATGTGGCCCTGCATGGCATAGACTAGTGAGTATAATAACCCTTTTTTTTTAAATAGAGTTTTCAGAAGTATATTTTTTAATTTTATCATCTCAGCAAATTTAACTTAAATTTTAAAGGTGTTTCTCCAAAATTTAATTTTTATATATTTTTAAAGTGAAATGTTACATTTTTCTTTCTATTTTGGTGAGAGGGGCTACTAAGAATAATTAATAGTGATGCAATAAAAATTCTAATTTTGATAAAAATCATATTTCCTACCTTCAGTGAGAGTCCTTCATAACTTGGCTCTAACATACCTTTCAAAATTATATTCTATTCTAACTATGATCAAGACTGACATGTAATATTTCTACTTTAATATTTTTATTCATTGATAGGTAGGTTATTTTATACCTGGAAAGTCTTCTTTTAAATCTATGCATGTATTCCACTATTAAAATTTTTCTAATGTTATTTTAATTGTAAAATATATGTAAATTTCTTTACCATACTTGTCCAAAATAGCTTGAATATTATCAAATTATCATAATTTACAATATGTAATGTTGCACAACTTTTATCTGTATTTATGATAACTAGCACAACATAGAGAAGAGAAATTACAATTAAAATATTTTATATCTATTAAAATTGCAAAGTAAAGTTGTTATAAAAATAAGGGATACAATTATTTTTGCACTTCAAATTTTTTAAGTCGAAGAAGAGAAACAAATCCTTTGTTATATCTTTAGAATATGAAAAACTTTATTATCAATATACATGGAGTGGCCAGATTATTATGATCTCTTAATGCATAATAATCTGGCCACTCAGTGTGTGTGAGTGTGTGTGTGTGTGTGTGTGTGTGTATTAGAGGCCCGGTGCATGAATTCGTGCATGGGTGGGGTCCGACCAGCCTGGCCAGGGGAGGGGACATGGGCAGTTGGTCGGCCTGCCTGCTGGTCGAACTCCTGGTTGAGGGGACAATTTGCATATCAGCCTTTTATTATATAGGATATACACTGAGTGGACAGATTATTATGTGTTCAGAGATCATAATAATCTGGCCACTCAGTGTATAGCTGTAATCACTCTACTAGGAAGCCATTAAAGTAAAACAAAATTAAGTAATACAATTTAAAAATCCATGGATTATTATAAGACATTTAGCTATTTTTGTGTAATTTTAGAAAAATGTTCTAAAATGTTAGACACAAGTTTCAGTATAATAAATTGTTGACATCTTCTTTGAGTGCATTTGAGCACCACCTTCTCCTTCATATTCCTGGAAAGATTGTGGCTTGCTTGGCAAAAAGACAAGTTTAACTTTTAATGCATTGGTTGAAATGCTATTATATCATTTTCAGCAAACACTAAGTTTAACAGCTTTGGCAGCTTTCTACAAAGATCCACTCTTGACTCTTGTAAGAAGTTCACAGTAACACTATTGGTTGTGTTTTCTGACTAATATAAAAGTTAGTCAACAGTATACTCTGCAAGATTGATACCTTTTTTTAATGCATCTACTTTCTCATTTTTGTTACTTAACGAGTGAATTATGCACACCTAATATCTCATTATATCAACAGTTATAAAAATACAAATACATATTTCTTTTCGTTCTGTTAATCCTCACCTGAGGGTATTTTTCCATTGATTTTTAGAGAGTGGAAGGGAGGAGGAGAGACAGAGAGAGAGAAACATGGATGTGAGAGAGACACCCAAATTGGTTGCCTCCCGCACACGCCCCAACCAGGGCTGGGAATGGAGCCTGCAACCAAGGTGACTGAGATCACACCGGGAGCCGTCAGTCCTCAGGCTGGTGCTCTGTCCACTGAGCCAAACCGGCTAGGGCAAATACATATTTCTTAATAAGATAGTTCCCTAGTATTCTTTATAGGTGTAAAAATGTACCAGGAAAAATAGACAAAAAGAGATTGTCTAAAAAACATTGCTTAAAATGATACAAAGTTTTGACTATTTTGATAGGAAAACTTAAAGTGTCTAACGTTGCCTCTTTCAAAGTGTGTGATAGTTGCTTGTTATTTATGAATATTTGAAGTTATTTCCATTATTCCTTGTTAATTGCTTGTGGCAGCCAAGAGTTAAAATATGGGTATCCTATTATATAATGTGGGAGAACAGCTGCAACACCGTCTGCTTCTGCTGATGCTCTTGACAATGTGTCTCCTAATGCCCTAAAAACAGCTCCCCCTGCATGGCTGTTACTTCACACTCTCAGGCTCCTACGATGGGCCTCCTGAAATATTCAAGTGACATGTTGAGGAGAATCCATTTCCACTCATCGCAAAGAGATAGCATGACAAATGTAAGTGAGGACAGAAAAACAAAACCAATTACTGACAGCATGAGTGTCCTGGTTTCTTGAGAACACACACACACACAAAACTTAAGTTTTTGAGGAAAGTTATATCAATTCTTCTGATACGTAAAATTGATGTAGGAAAATTGTTTGTTATTCAAAGAAAGGAAGAAATTATGTAAAAATCAAAAGAAGTGTTGCAACAATGTCTTAACTCTAGTATAAGTAGTAATTCCTCTGCTAACATTATGGACGGCAATGACAGAAAATCCTCTAAAAACATTATGCTTGTTCCCTGGCAACTTGCAGATTTGCCTCTTAAATATATTAAAAGGTTTTTTTCTAGAGAGTTTTCACATGACTTGAGCCAGGGATCTTTTCTCCCTGCACCAGCATAAATTCTTCCACAGATTACTATCAGAATCAGTATTTGCAATGTGCCACATGCTAGTGAGATGAGCAGTTCCTGAAATAATTTCCCTGTGGAAATGCTTGTACCTACCATCTTTGATCATTTCAACCTGGTCTAGATGAAACTCCCAATCTACACTACTTGATGAAGTATGAGCTCTATGACCCCCAAGTGTCTATCAATTATTAAAAGGCCCTATGGTTCCATATAAATAAATCTTGATAAAGTATTCTTAAATCTTTGAAGGAAAAAGATAATAAACAAAAGAATAATGGGAAAAAAGTTACATATATTTATTTTCCTGTTTATTGAATTTACTGAGGTGACACTGGTTAACAAAATTATATAGGTTTCAGGTGCACAATTCCACAACACATCATCTGTACACTATATTGTGTTCACTGTCCCAAGTCAAATCTCCTTCCATCACCATTTATGCCCATGCACCGTTCTCCAACTACCCCCACCCATCTCCCCCTGGTGATCACAGTGTCTCTGCACATCTGTCTTTTTTTTTTTTTTTTTTTTCAGGTACACTATTCTTTTTTTCCCCATCACATTAGAGCAATGGTGAAGCTATTTAATTAAAAAAAAATGTTTAGGTGTATAGAAATCTTTTGTATAATTATTTTCACTCATAATTAAGTAATAGGGCCCAAGCTGGTTTGGCTCAGTGGATAGAGCATCAGTGCAGACTGAAGGGTCCCAGGTTCGATTCTGGTCAAGGGCACATGCCCCGGTTGCAGGCTCCATCCCTTGTGCAGGAGGCAGCCCATCAATGATTCTCTGTCATCATTGATGTTTCTATCTCCCTCCCCCATTCCTTTCTGAAATCAATAAAAATATATTTTAAAAAATAAATGGGGTAATATCTGCTATCAACATATTACATTGATATCTACACTAATAAAAGAGAAACATGCAAATTAACCATCACTCTGCTACACCCACAAGTCATGCCCACCAGCCAATCAGGAGCAAGTATGCAAATTAACCCAACCAAGATGGCGGCCGGCCATGGAGCTGGAGCAGGCAGGAGGCTTGAGTTGCCCTGGCAATGGAGGAAGCCAAGCTTCCCGCCCACCCTGGCCGGCCCTGGCCTCCACTCAAGGCTACAAAGTTTCAATTATAGAAGATAAATAAATCCTAGATACTTGTTTTCAGCTGGCCCAGGCCTCCGCTCAAGGAGGCGCTGGAAAAAATAAAAAAAAGAAGAAAAAAAGAAAAAAAGGAGGGGCTGAGACCTTGGGTCACTGGGGATGATCAGGCCAGGATGGGATGGCAGGGACCATTGGGGGTAAGCAGACCAGGGGGGCCAGTTGGGGGTGAGCAGGCCGTCAGTGGGGGTCAGTTGGAGGTGATCAGTACAGCGGGATGGGGGGGCAGTTTGGAGTGAGCAGGCCAGCAGGGGGGCAGTTGGGGGTGATCTGGCTGGCTGGCAGGGGGGCATTTAGGGGCAAGTAGGCCAGCAGGCAGAGTGGTTAGGGGTAATCAGGCAGGCAGGCAGGCAGGTGAGCTGAGCCAGCAGTCCCAGATTGTGAGAGGGATGTCCGACTGCCCGTTTTAGGCCCGATCCCTGTAAACTGCCAGTAGGACATCCTTCAAGGGGTCCCAGATTGGAGAGGGTGTAGGCCAGGCTGAGGAACACCCCGATCCCGTGCACTGGGCCACTAGGGCTTATATAAAAGAGTCTCAGGAGAGAGTGAAAATTGGCTCAATTACTTGGAATAGATATCTCATTATAAAAGAAGTAGAAAGCACTACTTTACTTCTTCCTTGAGACTCAGCATTTTATCCTATTATTGATAAACTTTGATTGGGAACAAAATATATTTTGTCAATATTAATTTTCATGTGGCTGGCAAATGCTTTTGAGCCTCCCAAAGATAAAACTCTGGGACTCTAGCAATCCTAGTTGACTTGCACTTCAAACATATAATTTAAATGAGGCAATGCTAAATCTTAAATTTATTTTAATAGTTTAATCACTTTTAACTTATCTAAAGCAAATGCATAGTTAAATCTAAGCATTTGAAAATAAACAAAAATATTTGATTAAGATGCCTTATGCCAAATTTTTATTTGTGTAAATAACATGGATTTTGTCTATATTTTTATGACATTGACTATTTACAATAATGAATATTTAGTGAATAGCACTTTGTTAGGGATTCATTGAAAACTTCTATTTGTCAAATATGTGCTTGTTTTAAAAATGTATATAAGTAGTGCTGAATTATTTAAAAAAACAGTATCAATAGGCATATCAGAGACACTCAAACTATATAGATCACAAAGACCCCATTTTAACCATTTCTTTTCACACTGGCCTTACAAAGGTTCTTCTACTATCAATTAGAGAGATTAACAAGATATTTTAAAAAATTCTCCATGCTTCACATGGAGTTGCATTAATATAAGTAGAATACAGCCCTAAGAAATTTTTAAATTTAGTGTTATTTGGGAAATCCAATGAATACAACATTTTCCATTTTTGAAAAGGAGAAAAGTAAAAGCTAAAAAAATATACTATTTTACTTAGCATAATGCTTATTTCACTTAGCATAATACTCTTCAGTTCCATCCATGTTGTTGCAAATGGTAAGAATTTCTTCTTTTTTACTGTCAGGGAAAGATAAATATCACATGATCTTACTAATTTATGAAATATAATGAACAACATAAACTGATGAACAAAAACAGATCCAGAGACAGAAGCAATCAATCAGACCACCAAACCTCAGAGGGAAGGTAGGGGAGGGAGAGGGTAAGGGGGAGAGATCAACCAAAGGACTTGCAAGCATGCATATAAGCCTAACTAATGGACAGAGACACCAGGAGGTTGAGGGCAATGGGGGGATAAGGACACATATGTAATACCTTAATCAATAAAGAAATTAAAAAATATATACTATTTTATCCAAGCTATCTGGCAACATTAGAATTTATGGCTATTCAGATTCCAGTGTAAGGCTGAGCCTTGATGTGGCCTTAATCTGGTGTGAGTGAATCATAGCTATGTAGCTTATAAAACCAGAAGATGAAACCTCTGATTAATATAATTAAAAATATAAGAACAATATCAATTTCTAGGCTAGCATGCATCCAGAAGAAGATTTGGCAATACATTTCCTGTAGAAAAGTTACTGTCACCAATTCTGTTGCTACAATTTTCACTATCATATATATGTGTGTGATATATGTTTGTGTGCATGTGTGAACAATTTTTATTTGTTTAGAGACAAGAGTAGTTTAAAAATATACACAAAGAGTTCAATTGATTTTACCTGCACTAATTACTGGTGACATGCTGACAAATTATTTTTACATCTCACTGCATGGACAATGAATAGAATAATTAAAAACCAATTTCCACATAGCATTTGATTCAGTTATATATTTGAAAAAAAAGAGACCTGGTATTTAATATTTAAACAGCTTATTTAAATATTAAATAGAAAGTTTTGCTCTGATTAATTAAATGAGAACAAAGCTTGGAAAATGTATTCTAATGCCTGCAATGCCTAACAAGACAATATGACAAATAACACTTCCCCATTATGATGGCCAGAATTTTTTTCAAGAAGTACAGTTCCATTTTTTATTTCTATTAAAATATATGCAGATCACATGTGAAAAAAAACTAACTTATCATTCAGGAAACTTGCTGTACTGTGGCAGCGAAAGGAAAGGGAGGAACTCAGCTTTAACAAAGCAGTTGGCAATATGCTCTGGTCTTTATTTGTCCTTGGTCGGGACTGGAATACTAATGACGTAAAAAATGGATCCTTTCCTACTTCAGTGTCTCTGAAGGATTCTTTAAGGAATTATATTTTTATACTCACTACTTAAGCAGCACAAGGTTTCCTTTTATTTTGTGTTGTTTGTATCTGACGCATTTTATTGGTATTTTCAGTTTTCAAGAATACTGGAGTCAATAATGTGTTATTTCTCCTTTGAATTGGGGGGCATCATCCTCACAGTTTGGTTCAGGAACCTAAGTTAAAAGAACTATAAAGTAAGAAAACATTTATGTTTGCCATTTAGATTATATATAGTCTCAATATTATACATAGCCTTGATATTTTCTTTGAAATACTATGCTTTTTAGACCATAAATGCCTGCAATTAGAGATGTTTAACTTTATATGACTGCAGTTTTCCATTCATTTCAAGGTCAATAATGATTATTAAGTAATTAGTGTGTCTCAGAAGACATGTTCAGAAAAGAATAGAACATATGTAATTTAATAATAATGGAATAACCCACTTGCAAAGTGCAGGACACTTTACTCAATACTATGTATATGTGAGACCCTTCAAAAAATACCATTTGGGAGAACATTACCAGCTGGCCTGAAGGAATTGTTCTTTTTTTTTTTAAATATATTTTATTGATTTTTTCATAGAGAGGAAGGGAGAGGGATAGAGAGTTAGAAACATCGATGAGAGAGAAACATCAATCAGCTGCCTCCTGCACGCCCCCTATGGGGGATGTGCATGCAACCAAGGTACATGCCCTAGACCAGAATCGAACCTGAGACCTTTCAGTCCGCAGGCTGGCGCTCTATCAACTGAGCCAAACTGGTTAGGGCAGGAATTGTTCTTTACATTCTATTTGATAAGAGAGAACAAGCAGAAGCTCTAACCCAAAGGAAGTGCATTGTAACTGAACAGCATCAGGATATTTTTCTCATCCAATCTTGCTAAAGGGAAGATTATTCAATTATGAAAGTTATCTTTTACAAGATACTGGCAGGGGGAGTGGGGGAAGATGGAGCTCATAATGCAAGACAAAATAATTGCTGAAGATTTAATTCAATAATTTCTGAAACCCATCTTCAATTTATTCCACAAAGGTCTCCTTTCCCCAATAGACAACCATTGTTATTAAACATGTTTTGTTAAAATTAAAAAGGCTAAGTATAACTTGATATTTTAATAGCATTGATACATTAATATTATATTTTTTCTATAGATTAAAACCATACAATGTATTGAACCACTAATAGAAACAAGTTCATTGTTACAGCCTTAACGTCAGAGCACAATGCAATCTGTCACACTGGGGATCCTATATCATCCTTCTTTTCCTGTCAGAGATTCTCCACTTTAACCCATCTAACCAAAATGAAATATTGAATCTTACCTTTACATTTAGCCATACCAGTTAATTTTACATGGATTAACATCATCAAATTTTCTGACTAAATATATTTTTAAAACCTACTAATTGCTTTTAATAACAGCATTTTACTACCTACTGAGTAGTTATTGAATATCTAGATAGATATCCAATATTTAGTATTGTATTGATACACATTTATATGTTAACATTATATCATATACCAGAGTGAAAAATGCCCAGCTTAAGAAAAAACAAACAAACATTTTAATCATACTTAGGGAGCCTGTATGCTATTCTAGATCCAACTCCATTCTCTGTCTCCTCAGAGAGAACCATTCTCTCATGTTTACCATTGTATTCTTTCTCTTTATGATTTCACCACATATATTTATATCTTAATGAAACATTTAATTTTGCATGAATTATAATACATATGCACTCTGAAACTTTTTTAGTTAGTATTATGTTCTTGAGAGTCATCAACATTGTCTCAGGAAGTAACAATTCATTCTATCTGGTATTCTATATATGACTACAGTATATTTCAATTTCTTTTTATATACCATTATTGATGGATATTTTGGTGACTACTTCTTGGTATTTTAAAATAACTTGTTATGTGACCACTATTTGTACATTTTGTCTAGTGTATATGTAGAAGTCATTTGCTGGAATAAATGTAGCTGTGGAATTACTGAGATATAAAGCATTTAATTTTCAGCATTATTACACAATTCTAGAATGGTTTCCAAAGCAAATCACCATCTACCTCCTGCAACAATATTCTTTACATTGTCACCAACATTTAAAGCTATTAGTTTTCTAAAATGTTTGCTAAACTGGTATATATCAAATGGGATTCACTATGTAGTTTCTGAATAACTAATGCTGGGTGTGGTTATAGGCCACACAGGTTTCTCCTTTTAGGATATTCTTATTAAGAATATGTGCTTATTTTCTTATTAGGAGGTTTGTCTTTTTCTTCATAGGTTTAGGAGTCTTTATACTTTGTTATCTATATGTATTGAAATGTCTTCTAAAGTATACAATGATATATATTTAATTTCAACATAGTCAAATTTATCACAGATATGTTTTACTCAGATCTGCTGTATTGTTATAAATCAAAAGTTTGATTATATGGGTCTGTTTTTGATGAACTCATCAAATTGTTTATCCGATATTCAGAAAATAGTGTTTCAATGTAGCTTTATTATAATGTTTGAGGTCTGGTAAGCTGTATTTCTTACTGCATCCTATTTATATTAGTTCCTTATTCTTTATTGATTAAGGTATTACATATGTGTCCTTATCGCCCCTTACCCCCCACCCCCCAGCTTGTGCCCTCACCCCCCTGGTGTCTGTGTCCATTGGTAATGCTTATACTCATGCATGTAAGTCCTTTGGTTGATACCCCCCCTTCCCCCCACCCTCCCCTGACTTCCTTCTAAGGTTTGATGGTCTAATCGAATATCACATGATCTCATTCATTTGTGGAATATAATGAACAATATAAACTGATGAACAAAAACAGATCCAGAGACAGAGAAGCATCGATTAGACTATCAAACCTATTTATATTCATTTAAAATGTCTTGGTTACTCTAGGCCAGTGGTCAGCAAACTCATTAGTCAACAGAGCCAAATATCAACAGAGTAACGATTGAAATTTCTGAGTGCCAAATTTTTTAAACTTAAACTTCTTCTAATGCCACTTCTTCAAAATAGACTATCCCAGGCCGTGGTATTTTGTGGAAGAGCCACACTCAAGGGACCAAAGAGCCGCATGTGGCTTGCAAGCCGCAGTTTGCAGACCATGGCTCTAGGCCATTTTTCTTCCATACATTGAGAATCAGCTTTTAAGTTTTCTTATAACCTGTCATACTTTCACTAGATTCTATAGAACCTATTGATGAATGGTGGAAGAGCACATATTTTTTTATAATAGATCCTACAGCCCAGGGCATGATATAGTTCTCTATTTATTTGGTAATTTTAATTAATATCAACAAAATGTAATAAAATTATCTTTGAATAGCAATTTTATTCATTTATATGGTTGTATGTCCTTAGTTGATTTTTTTTTGGACCTAATATACTAGATAAAACTTACAGGGTAGCATTGAATAGAAGTGATAATATTATAAGTAGCATTCATTTCCAAACCAGAAAAAAAAACATACCTCAATATTTTAAAGTATCAGTTTTACTATAGACTTTGGTTAATATATTATCAGAATAAGAAAATATTTTCTGTTCTTAGTTTGCTAAAAACTCTTTTTCATGTATGACTGTTGACTTTTTCAAATGCATTTTCTACAGTTATTCAGATAACCATGTTTTGTTTTGTTTTTGTTAATATTGATTGATGATCTACTAAGTTGTTATATTTTCACTCTTAGTTTGTAATATTTTCTCACTTGTATTAATTATATTTTCATCTTTCGCCTGTGTCTGTTTTGGGAGTGTGTGTATTTACACAAATGTGTTTATGTTTCTTTGTTTAGATTTGTCTCCACCACCTTATTTGTACTCCACTCCCCACCCCTAGATTTCCATTTTTACTTTTCCACTTTCCTTCCTCTTTTTTTGGTATAGAATTTTATTACACTTACTTTTTCTTTAAGTCATCTGAAAGTTGAACACTATAATTTTATTTTAAAATTTTTCTCTAGAAATATTTAAATGCCTATTTTTATTTTCAATTTGAAATGAATTAGTGTCTGTAGTCTCATTCAAAATAATGCAGTTTTAACAATTTGATTCTCACCACCTCCCTCCTGTGTATTTATTTACTTGGTGTTTTAGTTTGAAACTTAAAATAATTTATTATTGATTTTACTCACTCAGTTGTCATTTATGTTTAACTTTAAACTACCACTTTATTTGCATGTTATTGTTTTTCACATTATAGCTTTTCCACTGAGATGAATTTTCCTGTTTCTTTTTTAATCATCTTTACAATTTCTATTAATGAGAGTCAGTATAGTAAAGATAGCTTTATATTATTTGAAAATAATCTGTTTGACCTTTTCACAAATGCTACTTAGGTAATATTTTATCATATTAAAGATATGTGTTCAGCCCTGGCCAGTGTGGCTCATTAGGTTGGGCATTGTCCTATGCACTGAAAGGCTCCCAGTTCAATTTCCAGGAGGACATATATAGACTCAATCCCCTGTAGGGGGTGTGCAGGAGGCAGCCAATCAATGTTTTGCTCTCACATTGATGTTTCTCTCTTTTTTTCCCTCTTCCTTTCTCATTCTAAAAACCAATAAATAAAAATAAAAAGATATGTGTCCATTGTCTTCTAACTTGCATTATTATTTCTGAAAAGCTGTGGTGGATAGATTCTAGGATAGACCATGATTATCCACACCTCCTGGTAGTCCTTGTGTAACATATTATTGATCATGGACAAGACTTGTGACTTGCTTCAAACCAGTAGAATTTGATAAAAATTGCCACCACTACTATCTATAACTAGAGGCCCAGTGCACAAAATCATGTATGGATAGGATTCCTAGGCTTAGCCTCCGTCAGGGCCATCTTCCACCCACTCACCAGGCCCCAATCCCACCCCACTGCCCCCACCCACCCGGTTCCCCATTCGCCATCTGGCAATTGGAGCCTGCTGGCCGGGGGAGGGAGAGGGTGGGACCGAGAGGTGGTCAATGCACCTCATAGTGACTGGTTGAGTGGTCCTTCTGGTTGTTACGTCAGAAGGTTGCTGGGCTTTTATTATATAGGATAATAAAAGCATAATATGGTAATTAGACCAGACAGCCGAACGACCTTCCGGGCATCATTCTGGAAGAAGCCACCACGGCGGTGGTCGAGACAAAGGTGGTTAGGGGCAATCAGGCAGGCAGGCGAGTGGTTAGGGGCAATCGGGAAGGCAGGCAGAGGCAGTTAGAGGTGATCAGGCAGGCAGGCAGAGTGGTTAGGGGAGATCTGGCAGGCAGGCAAGTGGTTATGAGCCAGCGGTCCCAGATTGCAAGAGATATGTTCGACTGCTGGCTTAGGCCCGATCCTGCAGAAATCCCTGTGGTATCGGGCCTAAACCGGCAGTCAGACATCCCCTGAGGGGTCCCGGATTGCAAGAGGGCACCCCATGCATGAATTTCATGCACTGGGCCTCTAGTGTTTCATAAGATTATAATGTAAGTCTTGTGAGCTGTCTCCTTCACTGGCTTAGAAGAAGCAAGTTCCTATAAGTTGTTCTATGGAAAGGAATTTAAGGCAGCCTTTGGTTAATAGTCAGTTACTGAGAAGTCTGGAATCCTGCCTGGAACTCAATGCTGCCAACAATCCACATGAGCTTGGAAGCGTGTCCTTCCAATGTGTACTTTCTGATGAGTACACAGACCTGGCTTACACCTTCTTTGCAGCCTTATAGAGGAACAAACTAAGCCACATCTGGATTTCTGGCTCACAGAAATTGTGATATAATAATGTGTAATTTTTTGCTGCTAAGTTTGTGATACTATTCTTTGGCAACAATATATGAAATATGTATTTTAATACTTGGAAATAGGATCCTGGAGTAACAAATATCTAAATATTGTGAAAGTGGCTTTGAAACAGGACCATGTACTGAGGTTGAAAAAAATTAATAGTATGATATATAAAGACTAATTTGACTTGAATAGGGTATTATTATTAGGAATCTAGGAATCTGTACTTAGAGGATACTCTCAGTGAGTTTGCAAAAGGGAGTGAAACACTGGCAGAAAATAGCGAAAGTGTTGCTTATAATTAGGTAGAAAGAGAACATAAAAGTGATAAAGTTGGTTAGGTAGTTAAGGAGATTTTCAGACAAAGTGTGAAAGCTGCTGTTTGGTTTCTTCATGATGCTTATAGTAGAATCTAATAGAGGAAAGATAATTGGAAGAATTAACTGTTAAACATAAAGGAAGCATTACTTGATACTCAGCCTCTTTAAATTCACAGGAGATCCAAAAATTATTTGAGAAAACTATTTCAGTGAAAATTCTGTCAACTTGGTGAGAGAGACAGAGAGAATACAAAATGAAAAGAGTTCTTTGGCAGTTCCAAAATTCTATCTTCAGGCAACAGGCTGATTAAAATACTCAGCTTTGAACATGTGATACATTTCATTAACTTGGACTCAGAGGACAGAAACCAAGAGTTCAGAAGGCAGAACTAAAAACCAATGAAAATTATTCTTAGGATATAAAACCTAATCAATGAATCCCCAATATTTTTCATCCAGGATTTTAGAACTATTTTAGACCACTGCCTATTTTGGACCTCCAAATGTATCCCTTATTGAATGGTGATTTTTATAGGTGTTATCCAATACTTATTTCACCATTGTATCTTGGGTGTATGTAGGAGAATGGATGGAAATCTGGAACAGACAAACTCTAAGATGGGCCTCAATTATCCCCACATTTTTGCATAATATCATCTTCTTGAATACAAACAAGACTTATGGCACATTTCTAATATTATTTAATTGTTTTTTTTCCCAAATCATAAATTTTCATTTAAGTCCCATTTTCTATTAAGCCCAGCTATTGGTTTCTATTTTTTTCCCTGAGAGAATTATTTTCAAATCTACTTGAACATTTTTTAAAGCCATTTGATTATTACTTGCATAGTCGGTCCAATATTTTGTTCTATCAAAGATATTACTTGTTTAATCTCTTGCCTTCTAATATCTAATGTGACCATAGCAGTAATGATTAGTCAGTTTATTAGTTTATTCTTGCTCCACTTATGCTTCCTTGTTTCCTTATATTTTTGAGTTCCTACTCCTTGGAGAACTACATGTAGGTTTTTTGGAGACCTAAGTTAGAATTTGGTTTCTCAGAGAAGATGTGTGATTGTTTCTGGCAGATGCTTGTGAATAACACAGGGTGGGGCAAGAGTATGTTTACAGTTATGAGTATACAAAACATTGTGTTTACTCGTGAATTATTATCTATTAATTATGGTGTTATTTTCCATACAAACACCTGCCCCACCTTGTATAATTCCCATTACTATTTTACAATATATTTATGATGTGAAATTTTAATAACAAACAAGATAACTTGTACTATTGGCTGAAAACTTGGCTGGAGCTTACCTTTGTTTACTAAATCTCTGGAGAGACTTTTTGTCCATTTAGCAATATTTGTCAAGCAAAAGATTTTCTTTGAAATCATCTCAGCAGTGGGCAAGGTTATTTAAAATGTGCATTTAAATGATTGATCTGGGCTATAGGATCTGGCTTGACTTCACCCACGTTTACAAATGCCTTCAAAGTAAATGCAGGATTCTATCTATGCTTGCTCCTTGGGGTTCCTGCTTTCACTTAATGTTTTGTCTCAGAGTATTAACCAAGAACATTTAAATGAGTGTTTAACAAAACAATTTAGCAATGTTTTTACATGTTTTCAGAGAATGGGTTGATCAGGGTAATAAATCAGACAACCTGCTGGAAACAAAATTTCCTCCTAATTCTTCATACCTTTGTTTAAACTTTACATCCTTTCTAACTCAAGTCCCAGGTTCTTCATCTTCTTCAAATTCTTTACAGAACTTAAGGTCTAAAAAAATGCTATGGATTGTGTATACCAAAATTTTTGACTCTCAGAGTGACTATATTTAGAGATAGGGCCTATAAGAGGTAATTAAGGTTAAATAAAGTCATAAGCGTGGAAACTTGATTCAATAGGATTACTATATTGTAAGAAGACACAGCAGAGCCCATACTCTCACTTCCTCTCCACCATGTGAGACACAGGGAGGTGTCCTCATACAAACCAGCAAGACAGCCCTTGCCAGAAATCAAGGTGATCAGCACTTGATCTTGGACTTCCCTGCCTCCAAAAGTTAGAGAAATAAATTTCTGTTGTTTCAGCCATGCAGTTTATGACATATTTTATGGCAGCCTGAGTAGACAAACACAGACTTTGGTACTGGGAGTGAGGTGCTGCTATAACAAAACTAAACAGGGAGCAGTTTTGGACTGGGTAATGGGTAGAGGCTGGAAGAGTTTTGAGGTGCATGTTAGAAATATGGTTGTTAGGAAAATTCTAGTAAGGTGTCAGGTGCAAATGAGAAACATGCTTTTGGAAAGTAGGAGAAAGACAATCTTTGTTATAAAATGACAAAGAATGCAGCTGAACAGTGCTTTAGTGTTTTGTGAAAGGTAAAAGTTGTAAGCAATAAAATTGGATATTAGCTGAGGAAATTTCTAAGCAAAGTTTTAGAAAATTAGCTTGGTTTCTCTGAACTGCTCATGGTAAAAAGCAAGAGGAGAGAGATCGATTTTAGCAGGAATTGTTAAGCATAAAAGAACCAGAACTTGAAGATTTATATAATCCTCAGTATATCCACATTAGAATTAAAAAAAAAAAAGAGAGAGAGAGAGCCCAGCTGGCATGGCTCAGTGGTCGATCATCAACCTATGAATCAGGAGGTCATGGTTCGATTCCCAGTCAGGGCACATGCCTGGGTTGCAGGCTTGATCCCCGGTATGGGGTGTGCAAGAGGTAGCCAATCAATGATTGTCTCTCATCATTGATGTTTCTATTTCTCTCACCCTCTCCCTTCCTCTCTGAAATCAATAAAAATATATTTAAAAAGAGAGAGAGAGAGAAAATTTGCTTTGAAGAGGATACTAAGAGTGTGGCTGAACTCTAGGGACATATAAATAGAAAAGTTAAAGGAAATAAAGTTAAAGGAAATAAAGATCAAGAATATCTAGTGAGAGTTTGATAAAGGTATCATGATTGTGACTCATAGACTTATCACCCATCTCATATGTCATATTTATGTCATATTTATGTCTAATACAAATAGGGTTATACCAGCAAAGATACTACTGTTTTGCACTAAAGGGGGCAGAGAAAGTGGGACAGAATGAAAGAACTCTGTTAGAAATCATAGATTCTACAAGATGGCATCTTAGAGCTATTTGGTTGTAAAAGTAGGCTATTTTTCAGTAAAAGTAATAGTGACCCCACTAGTAATTCAGAGAATAAGTGCTACATGGATCCTAAGATACAAGAATTGATAAAAGATTCAGTTCTACTAGTTAATATTTTTTAAAAATTTTTCTTAAGAAGACCTACTTTTTCATCTTCCAAAGCATGGCACATATTGTTTTCTATTAAGTTTAATAGTCATTATTTGTTAGATAATTGATTTTTAATTGGAAATGAAAAAAAAACAAACTAACAAACAATAAAAAACCTTCCAACAGGAATATGACTTTCTGTCTCTATCCTACTTTTAGTGATTCTTAAATTTTACCTTTTGTTAAACAAAGCTGGATTTGGCTACCAGATGGATCCATTTTAGGTTTCTATTAAGATAAAAATCTCTGCTTTCACTAGAAAAAAGCTTAAAAAATATGGGTGATATTCTTCTGATAACTAGATGCTCCTATTCTTATAATGATGTGAGACTTAGATAAAATAGGTCATGACTTGCAGTTACATAATTGAAATGTTTCCTGCCCTAAATACATTATTGGTTCATATTTATGTCTCATTTTCAAATGAAAAGCAAGGATAACTTTCCTGTCACATAACTCCAAGATGTCATTATAAATGTACTCTTAACCTCAATTTTAATGACATTGTTTGGCAAATGAGTATTTAATGCAAATTTGTTAATACTTCATATTGAGGGTTTTTTTTAAATATAAAATAATTCTACCATAGGCACAGTGGATTTTGAAAAAAAAAAAATCTCTCTCTCTTTCTCATTTATTTTACAGACATTACATTTTTTAAGACAATTGCTGGATCAAGAGCAGGAAGTCTGGTCCTGACTATACAATTAATTCAAAGGTTATCCTTGGCCAAGTCTTTATTATCCTCTAGACACGAACTTGCTTTAATATAAAATGAGAGTTCCAGTTCTATGAAACTTTAAATTTCCCCTAGACATATATGCAAGATCTTCTTGCATATATCTCATGATTTTGGTGTATAGTGCCAACCTTATCTCTTCTATATACCCAGTCAATCATTTGACTGGTCACCCTGGAACTTCTTCCCTGCATTTTCTTATGGTTATTAAGAGCCCAATGGAAAAAAAGTTCAAAATTTGATGATAATGTTCCTCTTTTGGAGTTATCCTAACCCTGAATATAATCATCAGAATAGTAGACCTGAGAGTTTTAGAGATGAGAAGCTAAAATATTGAATATTATTTGTGGAGATAATCATAGAAGGTATATATCTACATTTTGATTGCCAAACCCTTGGTTTCTTGAATTAGGAAAGACAGTGTATAAAATATAATCTTATATTCTGTTTTTAGTTATTCAGAAATAATGAAATATGTCTCTTGGTATTATAACTGTGGTGGAGGGGAGTGTTCTTCTATGATTCCCTTTTTCATTTTTCTCTGTTTGTAGCCTACCACAGAATGTAAAACTCAATCCTCTTTTTCTTTCCCAACTTGACATAAAACTTCATGCAAAAAGGCAAAAATTGTGGTTAGTATGACAACATCTTGCAGAATGCTCTAGTTTGCTTTTATAGTGTCTTTGCACCCTGGGGGAGGATACAAAAGAACTCCCAGGTATAGAGGGAAATGAATGTTTTGGCAAAAACAGAATGAGAATCCTGTTCTCTTTCCACCCTACTCCAACCTCTAGAAGTTTGAGAAGGGTGGCCATTATGATAGCTTTACTAATGAGTAAGCTTTCCTCAGGGCCCAAGGGGTAAGGTGGTGATGCAACAAATCTTTTTCTAGGGACATATAAATAGAAAAGTTAAAGGAAATAAAGATCAAGAATATCTAGTGAGAGGCAAAGGAAGTACAAAAAGATGTATATTACCAGATACATATGAAAAACAGCATCTGAGGAAACCAGTGGCTAAATTTTATCCAATTAATGACTTGGAAAGAGTTGAATGAAGGAAGGTTATTTGGCCTGCCAAAATTTAACTGAGACAACACTATTTATTACTAAAAATGGGTTGACAGCATAATTAAGAAAGAGAGAGACACAGAAATCTTATTGTCACCTCATCATTGTGAATGGGAAGGCAGTGGTGAAATTTTTAAATTTATGATAAATTCTTAAGTCAAATGATTTTGAAATTAATGGATTTAACTAAAAGAAAGTTTTGAATAAATTAAACTTCTTGCCATCAGTAAAGATAAGAATTTAGATTCAGAAGTTAAATTGGTTTAGAAAAAATACATTTCTGAACAGCTTAATTATATTAATTATTATAACTAAAAGTTAACCTGGTACACCTACAACTTTTTATTCACTTGATTGTCACATAACTTATTTGCACTGATATTACCAAATGAGGTCAAAAGTTAACTAGAATTTGGAGTTCTAAGTGTCACTAAGCAGAAAAACTCTTCATGTTCATATAGCATTGCAATGAAAAGTGTGTTCTGAAGAGCAGAGAAATACACAAGTTAAATTTACTCCATGCAAAGTAAATGCCTCTTGCTAAAGAAAAAACTGCCACAGATGTTTGTTGTTTATTTGTTTAGGAAAAGTAAGACTTTTTAAAAGATAAATTATTAAAAAAAAAAACAGAAATGATAAAAAAAAAAAAAACCACAAAGCCTTGTGCTTTGTTTTGTCAAAAATATGTAAATGACTTATTTATCATGCAACATGCAATGATATTGGGTGTGATAAAAACTGCCAAATGCCTCAGAACACTGTCAAAAGTCATAGAGCTGGGTGTGATTTAACTGACTTGAGTAATGTTCTGTGAAAGATGAGATAGTACGCACATCTGTCTGTCATTTTTTTCCATATCATTTTTAAGAGACGCTATATTCAAGGACTCTGTAATTCAGTTAAGAAATAAGTAAGTAGACACAGGTTTACCCACCAAGATAATTAAACCACAGTACTTTTCATAAATATTTTGTATGTTCTAAGGACAATAAAAATATATACCATCTGAGCATTCATAGCAAAATGCCCCTATGATATATTAAAGCACTAATGGTTAAAATGGATTCAGAGGGTGTTTTTTTTTTTTTTTTAAGTTTAATTAACTTTATTTTTTAGAGCAGTCTTAAGTCACAACAAAATTGAACCAAAAGTACACAGTGTTCCCATATACCTCCTTGTTCCCACTTATGCACAAATTCACTTATGCACAGTGGTACATTTACTAACAATGGTGAATCTACATTGACACATTATTATCATTCAACATTTATGATTTATATTTGGGTTCACTCTTGGTGTTGTACATTCTATGGGTTTGGACAAAGTTATAATGATAAATATCCACCATTATAGTATCACACTGAATAGTTTCACTGTCTTATAAATTCTATGCATTCCACTCCTTGTTCTTACTAACTCTTGGCAACCACTAATCTTTTTACTATCTCCACAATTTTACCTTTCCAAGAATGCCATATTTGGAAGCATACAATATGTAGCCTTTTCATATTAGCATTTCTCACTTAGTAAAATGCATTTAAGTTTCCTCCATGTCTTTTCATGGATTGATAACTCTTTTATTTTTAGCTCTGAGCAATATTCCACTGTCTGTATGTACCAAAGCTTCTGTATACATGTACCTACTGAAAGACATCTCGGCTGCTTCCAAGTTTTGGCAATTATGAATAAAATTGCTCTGAACATTAGTGTTCAGGTTTTATGTAGACATACATTTCAATTTATTTGGGTAAATTTCAAAAGCACAATTTCTAAATAATTTGATAAGTATGTGTTTTATAAAAACGGCCAAACTGTCTTAACAAAGCAGCTGTGCCAATTTGCATTCTTAACAGCAATGAGTCTTCCTTTTCACTCCACATCCTTTGCAATATATATTATCATCAGTGTTTCATATTTTGACTGTTCTAATAGGTGAGTAGTGGTAATTCATTATTTTAATTTGGAAATTCCAAAATATCTATGTTTACTTGGCATCTATATGATGAGATGTTTGTTGAAATATTTTACCCATTTTTAAATTAAGTTGTTCGTTTTCTTGAGTTTTAGGAGCTTCTGTATATTTGTATAATTTGTATTTAATCATATGTTTATATTTAATCAGATATATTTTTTGCAAACATTTTCTCCAAGTCTGTGACTTATCTTTTCATTTCTTTGACATTGTCTTTCTTGGAGCAGAAACTTAAATTTAATGAAGTTCAGCTTATCTTTTTTTAGTGGATTGTGCCTTTACATTATATCTAACAGGATATCAACATATCCAAGGTCACCTATGTTATCTTCTAGGAATTTTATAGTTACGCATTTTACATTTAGGTCTATGGTCCATTCTGAGTTCATTTTTGTGAAGGGTATAAGGTCTGTGTCTAGATTCTTTTTTTTTTTTTTTTTTGGCTGTGAATGTCCAGTTCTTCCAACACCATTTGTTGAAGAGTCTATTTTTTTAATCCTCACCTGAGGATATGTTTATTGATTTTTAGAGAGAGAATGGAAGAGTGACACACACACAGAAAGAAACATCAATGTGAGAGAGAAACATCCATTGGTTGTCTCCCACACATACACTCTGACCTGGGATCAAATCCATAATCTAGGTATGTGCCCTGACCTGAGATCAAATCCACAACCTTTTGGTGTATGGGAAGACGCTCCAAACTACTGAGCCACCCATCCAGGGATGAAGAGTCTATTTTTGCTCTATTGTATTGCCTTTGTTCCATTGTCACAGATTAGTCCAGTATATTTATATTTATGAAGGTTGGTTTCTGGACTCTTTGTATTCTATTAATCTATTAACATATTATTTTGCTAATTTCATGCAGTCTTGATTACTAGAGCTTTTTAGTAAGTCTGGAAATAAGGTAGAGTTAGGCCTCTGGCATTATTCTTCTTTAATATTGAATTGGCTAAGCTGGGTCTTTTCCCTCTGCATTTAAATTTTAGAATCTATACTAATAAAAGGGTAATATGCTAATTAGACTGGAAGCCCCTCCAGACAAAGGCACGGTGGCGGGGGCTGAGGCAGAGGCAGTTAGGCGCAATGAGGCCAGCAGGCAGAGGCGGTTAGGGGCGATCAGGCAGACAGGGGAGCAGTTAGGGGCATCAGATAGGCAGGAAGAGTGGTTAGGAGTGATCAGGTAGGCAGGCAGGTGAGCGGTCAGGAGACAGCAGTCCCAGATTGCAAGAGGGATGTCTGACTGCCGGTTTAGGCCTGATCCCTGTGGGCTGGCAGTTGGACATCCCCCGAGGGGTCCCGGATTGGAGAGGGTGCAGGCCGGGCTAAGGGACACCCCTCTTGCCCCCCAGTGCAAGAATTTCGTGCACTGGGCCTCTAGTTAATAATATGCAGCAAATACTCCGAAACTGTGAAGGAAATCACAACTAAGTCAAAGATACTATCGGTTCCACTATCAAGCAAACTTGGATCAAACCACCTTGTATAAGCTAGTCTGCATGAGATTCCTTCATAGCATTATAGAAAATAACAGATGCTTTATAATCGTTAACAGCATAGGCTCAGGAAAGATATTTCTGAGCTCATCTCTGCTGTTACTTACTAGATGTATTACCTTGAAATGGTTAAACTATCTCTTCCATAATGTTCTCATATATAAAATGAGAAAAATAACATCTATTTTATTACATTTTAGTGAGGATTAGGTGAATTAGAATTATAAAGGATAGCATTCATTGTCATTTGTAGCTCTATTAGCATTTGCTAGTACTTGTCTCAGGGGGCCTATTTCTATTGTGGCATGTGCTATTGTTCATGTCATATTTCTATATTGTGGTAAGCTAAGAATGTGTGCCTATCCCCTTGCATTTGTGTTTTCCAGTATACTAATAAAGATGCTTTTACTCACTCTCTATATTTTTATTCTTGAATCTCAAAAATCCATTCTCCAATTAGTGGATAATTTTTTTTTAAATATAAATTAATTCAGGTTACATCTGTGCTTATTAAAATCAAGTTCTTCTGATTGTTCTTATAATAAAATCTACTAATATCTGTAACCTATGTAATTTGGTCCCTGGTAACTATCAACTCTTCAGAGTTCCATTTTTTAACCACTGTACTAACCAGTCTCAGCATCCACATTGTGCAACTACTGTCAATGCACACTTACACACACACATCCCACACACTTTTTACCTATTATAATGTTAGGTCTGATCAAATAATTGAATCAACACCCCCAGCCCTGGCAATTGACCTTTAGACCACTTCACAAAAGATATTCCCTTTTGCTTAGACCACATTCCACTTGCTAAGACCGTTATTGTTCCCCTCTGGACCTGCCCAGAGAATTCTCTGCCCAGAAAAAGCCCTCCTAGAGTCCTTTTAAAACCTCTGAATCCCAGTCCCTGGGGGCTGGTGCCATTTCTGGGCTCAGCCCACCTGGTTTTCCAGATGACCTAATAAATTCATAATTCTTTACCACTTTAGGCCTTGGCCTTGTGCATTCCTCCTTCAGCGACGCTAACATATAATAACCTATTATAAAATATATTTCAATTTGTTATTTTGTGCTTTATTTCTTCACTGGATTATTATTTCTAACCTTATTTAGAAAATAAACTTCATGAAATTAAGAACTCTGACTTTCTTGCTCATCAATGTATTAATTCTATTTTATTTATTTTTGTATAGATTTTTATTTATTTCAGAGAGGAAGGGAGAGGGATAGAGAGATAGAAACATCAATGATGAGAGAGAATAAACTGTCTAGCTGCTTCCTGCATGCCTGCTACTGGGATCGAGCCCACAACAGGGACATGTGCCCTGACTGGAATAGAGTCACGACCTTCTGGTTCACTGAGCCATGCCAGCCGGGCTATTAATTCTAATACAAAGCTTGACAAATGACATATAATATCAGAATAGTAATTAAATAAAATAATATAAATAAGAGCAGTTCTTTGTGAACTGCCTAATAATTTTGTTCCAAGAGATTCTATATAACAGTACTTACTTTTTTTTTTTTTTCCCAGCTAAAAATGGTCATGACCTAGGATTGCCATTTTGCTTTAGCGAACTAATGAAATGTGGCCAGATTTTTACTTTTTAGATATTTATCTGGTGGGAATATGAATAGGTGGAGAAAGTCAAATGGAAATGAGCTAGACAATACAAAATTATTTTTGCAAGTTTATTACCTTACTACTACTTCTGTAATCTCCATTGAGGATATAGATTACAATTATCTAAGAAATGCTAATTTTCTTTTAAAATGTATTCATATACCTAAATTTATAAAAATCAGAATTTTCATAAGAATAGCCAATCAACTATACTTCCACAGAGCTTTACAGATTATCCTACTTTGCATTTTGGCTGATTTTGGGAAGCATTGGTTTTAAATAATAGTTAGCCATTAGAACAAGATGTAAAACCGCAGACTGCTTTTTATGTTAATCTATTGAATATGAAATATCTGTTGAGACTTCTCAAAGAAATCAATTCAGGATGATCTATACTTCCCAATGGAAGTATCAAATCAGATTGAATTAAATGAGCTAGAAGTGCTGTGCAAAAGCCATTATTTATCTCCAAACGATTGAAGCAAGGCAACAAATAGTGCATGCCTTATCCCATCTATCACACACACTATTTTAAAGAGGTTGTAAGAAAATTGTGGATTAAAAATAGATTTCTCTCTCAGAATTTTGGAGAACTTTTCAAATTACAAATACTAAGAAAGATTTGTTATGTTTGGACCTAGAAAAAAGATAGGGATAAAATACTTCATGTCTTCTTATACCTCTATTTTTATCTATATGCCCACTCAAAGAATATCACAATCATTGAAGTTTGAGAAATGGTAGTAAGAATAACATTATCATGAGAAATCCATCAGAAAGCATACTTGTTGGTCTGCTGCCCCAAAGCAGCATACGCATAGGTATTGATAACCCCACAGCAAAGACCAGTGGATCGTATGTATTTTTCATTTAGTAAAGCTAGCAAAATGTCATCTCAATGTGGCATCTGTAACCTATTCTGTGGCATACGGAGACATGGTTGAAGAGAATGGTTCAAGCCCTAGTTTACTAAGGTATAGTTGTAAATACATTTATTCATTCAATCAATATTTTTTGAGTACCCTCTATGCTCCCCACATTTTTGGGGGATATATAAAAAAACAAGAACAAAAATAATAAAACCAAAATTATCTCTTCTCAATAGGAGGAAGATGTCCCGAAACAAATAAATAAGTAAATAATAGTAAACTATAAAGTGATAAAGTCCTGTATGAAAAAATAAAGGAAGGAAGGAAAACAGGGTGTGGTGGGAGAGTAGTTATAATTCTAAGTGAAGTGGTCAGGTGGGGTCTCAATGAGAGGGTGCTATGTGAGTAAATATTTGAAGAGCTGGAGGATGTGAGCCATGGTGATAGTATAAGAAAACTTCAGGAAAATGAAATAGTGCAAATTTTGTGAGGTGAGAGTATGTCTGAAGTGTTCAGGGACAGCAATGAGGCTGAATAGAATAAACAAGAGCTGACAAGTAGAAGGTAAAGTTAGAGAATATAGAAAGAACCAAATTTATAGAAACTTGTATGACATTTACTTAGAATAACATGTGGTGTGATGGAGGAAGTTGGGATTGAAAACAGTGACATGATGTGATTAAAATGTTTAACAGGATCGCTGTGGCTGCTAAGTTGAAACTAGAAAGTAAGATTGCTAGAGGATAAGCAGGAAAACAGATGGCAGGCCCTTATGATCTACTGGGTGAAAGAAAATGGTGTCTTGAAGTTGGATAATAGTGATGGAGAGGTTGATGTGAGAGATTTGAGATTTAATTGGAAGGATTTCCTGAATGATTGCATATAGGAGGGAAAAAATGGTTCCTAGTCTTCAGGACATTAACTGAGATTGGAAGGCTACATTAGGAACAGGTTTGAATGAAAAGAATCAGAGCTGAACTATGTAATTCTGAGATGCCTTTTAGGCATTCCATTTGATTTTCAAAGACAGGGGACTAGGGTAGAATTTTATTGGAAAAGGTATGGAGATTAAAGCTTCGTAAATGCATTGGCGTTCTTTAAAAACTATTTTCACCTTTACTCAAACCAAATATCTTCAATGTAATTTATTAATATAATCATTTTTCTTCCAATATTAAACTATTTGTATATATTTTAATCACATTTAAGCAGTAAAACTATAACTATACTAGTCATGCATTTTCTATAGTTTTTGGTATGTTATTATTATTTCCTTTTAAAGTATTTATTGTTGAAAGTATTACATATGTCCCCTATTTTCCCCCATTACCCCTTCTAGCTTGCCCTGGGACCCTGACCCAGGCCTTATGGCATATTCTTTTTAAACAAGATTGTTTTACATTTACCTTAAGTATTAAGCAAATTGGTAATTTTTGTTTGTTTCTCTACAAAAGAAAAGAAAATTCTCCAATTAAAAAATTGCATATTAATGTCTACCTTTGAATGTTCATTAGTGTCTCAGGAACAACTCTAATTAAGGAAGATCTGTTGTTGCTTTTTTAAAGAACACATATAAATCCCAGAAAGGGTTAGGTTAGGGTGAGGGTTAGGGTTAGGTTTAGGGTTAGGGTTAGGGGTATGGTTAGGGTTAATATTTCAGAAATAAGCAAAATAAAGTTTTAATTTTGCTGATTACATCATCTTTGTAGAATAAACAATAAGGCTTACCTACAATTTTATTGTTGTTTCTATTACAGTTAGATTAAATGAAACAAAGAAAAGAAAAAAATTAAACCTTGCTGCAAATTTCTATTAAATCTTACTAAGTTATTCACAAGCGACTAAGTACTAAAATTAATTTGTGAGTGTTAAGTTAAAAGTACTGTATTTTATTGATTCCAATATATATATAACATCAAGAAAAGTCATAAGTTGAATTGGTGGTGCTTTTCATTTTTAGTGGTGCTTAAACTAAAGGTGTTTTCATTATTAAAAGTTAGACTAAACAAATTATGGTATACTAGCAGTTATTTATTAAATGGTGTCACATATGTAACACTGTACTAGATTTTTTTTTAATAGGTAAGCAGTATTCTTTCTCTTTGTAAACGAAGATACTAAGGCTTAAAGAGGCTCAGTCAATGTCTAAAATTATCTAGCTAGTAAGTGACAGAAACAGATTCACACCCAGGTCCTACAGTGTCCATATGTGTGATTTTATTCATTGTAATAGAGGCCCAATGCATGAAATTTGTGCAAGGGCCTCGGCCCCTGCCGCAGCGGTGGCTGCCTCTGCCTCGGCCCCCACCGCCGTGGCTTTGTCCGGAAGGTCATCTGGAAGGACGTCCGGTCTAATTAGTATATTGTGCTTTTATTATTATAGATTATATTGATTTAAACCACTTCCTGTAAATATACTGTCACAATGGACTAAAGGTTTACCAAGCTGATCCTCCAGCTTCTTGTAACCAGCTAACGTTGTGGGGCTGGGGGGAAGGAAAAAGAAAAAAGACATAGTTCTGGCAGCTTGTATCTTGTCTCCTCAAAGCAAGCTTTATATATTTAATGGCTGATTCCTATGCCTTGACATTGTCTCCTGTTCCCCACAGTAAGTCAGTCATAATACTTAGTGAACTTGTCCTGAACCACCTCTGCCACAACTACTTGAACATCTTGTCCAAGTGGTGTGTTTCAGTAATAAGAGGGTATTCATTCTCTGGGCTTTAACGCTAAGTTTCTTGGGTTTCTGAGATATGAATAATATTTGTTATAGATGCTGTGCAAGTTTGGGTTTATATCAGTTTCCAGCAACACATCCGGTATGTTGTGGGAGGAAAAAGAAAATTAATGTTTGTTCTTGTTCTGTTCCTGAATAACACAAACAGCGCCTATTCATGATTGACACTATACCTCAAGCAGTAGACTAAGATAGACACCAGACTCTATACCTATGCATGTACCTCCAGAGAGATAGTTGGTATTTAAGGCAAAATAGTGGCTCCTGATGGCAGAGGCATTTTTAAATCTCAGTGATACCATCTGGAAGTGGCCTATCACCCTGATAGAATGTGGTCAGGCCACCAAAATTTCTAAGGACTGTGGCCCACCCATAAGTGAAAGCAGAATCATATGTAATTGGATATTGATTTCATCTAAAAATAATATACATTCTTGAACTATAAACTGTCAGAATATTTTTCTTCTGGATAATGTGAGATTCCAACAAATACCTAGGAGTCCCAATACTGATTCTCACTTGGAAATAATTATGTCCAACACTTTTGTTTAAGGGTAATTTGGATTAAATCAAGTAATATTCAAAGTATGGCTAAGGCAGTCAAGTACAAAAAAACCAAGCCAAAAAGGGAAAGAAAACTATATTCTGGAGGCTAAAGATACCGCAGAAGCAGGTAAGTGAAAGTGGCAAAGGAGAAAGGCACATTGGTGAGGGGAGAAAAGGTGCAGATAGAAATGGAGAAGATATGGATGTGAGGCAAAACCTATGCCGAGTGAAATCTTGCAAGTCCTAGACAAAAAATCTATGTGACTTTCATTCTCCTACTACAACATAGTGTACAGGCCTTTGTGGTTTCTGTCTCCTCCCAGTAATGGAGATCAGACTGAAGAACTGAACTAGATTTAATAAAAGTTTATTGCCAAGAGAACTGGTGCTAAAATAAATGAATTTAGCATGATTAAAAAAACCCACACACATTAATCTAATGCTACCAGGTTTTTCAGTTTCTACTTAATCATGTATTAAATTGTTAAATGTAGCCTAAAATCTAACCATAGTGTTTTATTTGTCTGTTATACAAGAAAAACAATGATTGATCAATGAAACAAATGTTAGGCACTTTGTTCTAGTTTCAAATATGATATAAATCACTTAAACTAACATTTCATATCTCACTTTATGCATATCCTGCATATTTCTCATAAAATACCATTCCCCTCAAAACATCTAAAAGAATATAAAATATATTTTCTCATTAGTTAACATTTAACTTCAATACAAATAGCACATTATTTCATGTTTTTTTGGAATATGATCTTGATATAATTGATCAGTCATAATTATGTTTTGGTAATGTCAATTTGTTTGAATACAGTACAAATTTCTAAATCATATTTTAACAATATAATTATTAATCATTTATATGCCTTTCATTTATAGCCTACATTACTAATTTTGGATTAAAAATTCTATGTATGCACTGTTTTTCATTCATTCATCTATTTGGCAAAAAATTATCCAACTAAAAATAATGTACCTATATCTATTTTGATGGATATTCAACTATAATTGAGTCACAAACCTAAAACTCAAATCACTCTGTCTAATAAGGGAAAACAGGAAAACAAATAATGAACTTGGGTGGATGGAATAGATGATATAGAAGAGATTTGTGCTAAGTGCAAAGAAAACACCAATTTAAAAAATGGAGTCCTCCTTGATGGTTTATGAAATATTTTAGATAATGCATACCCAACCTGCTCTTAAAGGAATATTTCACATATTTACAAAGAAAACCATACCAAAGCAACTATGTCATCAAATTGAGTTTCTTTCTTTTTAACTTTGCCAACCAATACCATTTGTAAAATTCTGTTTAAAAATTATGTACTCATACATGGAATCATGAACAGACTGTTGAACCTCAGAGGGAACACAGGAGAAGGTGGGTGGGAAGAGAGAAACCAATGAACTTGTATGCATAGATGCATAATCCTGGACACAAACAAGGGGGTGGTGAGGGCCTGGCAGGGAGGAGGACAGGAGCAGCCTGGAAGAGGTTAATGGGGGGAAAAGGAAGTCTTATGTACTAGTAATACTTTCAACAATATATATTTTTTTTTAATTTTGTACTGCTTAAGTACTGTGAACAGGTTTTCTTTATCCTCACAGAGTTCTGATTGTGAGCTTATCTATTTTTCTTAAGTGTAACAGTTTTACCATTTTAGAAATATTAATTAATGTTTTTGTATAGTCTTGCTTCTTTTCTCAAGTCAAATTATAGTAATTATTGTGCTTATATAGATTATATATATTCAAATAAACAGTATTTTGCAAATAATTAAACAAAGCAAGCTCTACATTTTCTTGATGTTAATGTACACATTTTCAATCTTACAAGTTTTCTTTTCAAAATTGGAGTAAGAATTCCCTTGTAGATAATTTCATCCAGTTAAATTAAAAGGATTAATAGATATTATTGGTGAAAAGTCTCAGCCTCAGCGACTGAATCATTTTCCATTTGCTATTGAATAGGATATATTTATTTATATTCTCTTTGTAACTTTGTAAATATTTATTTTATTTATTTTAAGTGCAAAACAAACAATATTATCAAATGGTCTCAGTAAAACCACACCCCTCCCTTTGGAAACCAGTTCTTTTATGTTTTCCTTCCTCATCAGGGTTACAATTTTCTCTTTTTGTGAAATTGCAGTTTACATAAAGTAAGTTAAACTGTGCAAGCTTAAAAAACAAAGTGAACTGTAAAAATAAATTACATATATGTTTATATATTTTTTTCTTTATTGATTAAGGTATTACTTATACCCCATTGCCCCCTCCCCCCCTCCCCCCACTCATGCCCTCATACCCTGGTGTCTGTGTCCATTGGTTAGGCTTATATTCATGCATACAAGTCCTTTGGTTGATCTCTCCCTCTTACCCCAACCTTCCCCTACCTTCCCTCTGAGGTTTGACAGTCTGATTGATGCTTCTCTGTCTCTGGATCTGTTTTTATTCATCAGTTTATGTTGTTCATTATATTCCACAAATGAGTGAGATCATCATGTGATACCTATCTTTCTCTGACTGGCTTATTTCACTGAGCATAATGCTCTCCAGTTCCATCCATGCTGCTGCAAATGATAAGAATTCCTTCTTTTTTACTACAGCATAGTATTCCATTGTGTAGATGTTCCACAGTTTTTTAATCCACTCATCTGCTGATGGGCACTTAGGCTGTTTCCAAATCTTAGCTATGGTAAATTGTGCTGCTATAAACATAGGGGTGCATATATCCTTTCTGATTGGTGTTTCTAGTTTCTTGGGATATATTCCTAGAAGTAGGATCACTCTCATTTAAATGTTAT
Source organism: Eptesicus fuscus (assembly GCF_027574615.1). NCBI lineage: Eukaryota > Metazoa > Chordata > Mammalia > Chiroptera > Vespertilionidae > Eptesicus > Eptesicus fuscus. Next base: position 26,502,807 of record NC_072480.1, read on the forward strand.
TTATATGCTGTATTTAACAAGGCATGGCTTAATGATTATTAATTTATTTTAACAAAATAATTGGGCAAAGATTGTAAAGGCAGCTTCCAAACGGAACAAAGATATAAAAAAATATATCATTAATACCATAAGTTGGATTTATGCTTTTCTACTAAATATTATTATATGAAGATTGATTTAATTATAATGTAACTAGCAACCTATAATGATCTATAATAATAAAAGGGTAATATGCTAATTAGACCATTAGACCAAATGTCCTTCTGGGCATCATTCCAGACGTCCTTCTGGATGAAGCCACTTGTGTCCCAGGTACCTGGTGGCAGCAGCCAAAGCAAAATCCGGGTCCCAGGTGCTGGAGGGAAGCAGGTGCCGGCAGCCAGGGAAAGGAAGGCCTACTCTTGCATGAAATTTCATGCATCGGGCCTCTAGTTTAATTATATTCTTAGATAAATAATTTATATAAGTTTTATAAATATGCAAGAAGTTATAGATAGATTAATATAGTTTCATTTTCTTCATGTATTGCTTTTTCTTTGGTGTCTTAAAATTCTGTTTAGGTTAGCACAATTTTGGGTAAACATTTAAAGTATATATGTAGATCAATTTAACTTAACACTAATTACTAAAACAATGCTTTTTTGTGTTTCACTACCTTAACTTTTTCAATTAGTGTGTACCAATTAATAATATCTAATTTTATTTGAGATTTCACTAGTGGAGAAATTAGTTTATAACCACTTTTTTGTTATTGTTAATTCTCACCTGAGAATATTTTTTTCCATTGTTTTTTAGAGAGAGTGGAAGGGATAGAGAGAGAGAGAGAGAGAGAGAGAGAGAGAGAGAGAGGTGGGGAGAGGCATTGATGTGTGAGAGAGACACATCAATTGGTTGCCTCCAGCATGGGCCCTGACTGGGGCAGGGATTGAACCTGCAACCTTTGGTGCACAGGCCAAGGTTCTAACCACTGAGAAACCCCAGCCAGGGCAGAACTATTTTTTTTTTTTTTTTTTTGCATTGAGGAAGGCAAAGGCATTTATTTGTTCCTATCTCTCCCTCTTTAAAACCTTTTATTTTGGGGCCATGTAAGCCCTATATTGCAAGTTCAGTGTTTATATATTTATTATGTTCTGACCTCTTCTAAAAAATTTGAGAGGAAAATATCCAATGTGGATAGAATTTTTTTATTTTTTATTTTATTTATTTATTTTTAGAGTTTTAAATATAAGTTGAAGGAGATTTGCTGGTGTGGCTCCTTGGTTGATTGTTGATCCTGAAGAAAATGAAAGAATAAATGAAGTGTTTTAAGCACTTAACTTGTGCTTGATATATAGTAAATGGTCATTAAATGCTTGCTAAATAAATATATTGGCACTTAACACTATTTCAAAAGAAGCATCTCTTTGGATAAGTATTACCACCATCAGAGTTCAGATCAAGAAACTTCATCTAAGAGACCAAGTTCTCAAAAAATTAGACTTGTCAAAATATCCTAGTCTAAGTTGATTCCTAGCAAAACACTTTGTCATTCCTTCTAGCATTATACCCCTTATGACATACTGCAACCACATCTAGACAGCCAAGTAAAATTATACCTTTAATATCCAGTAGAAAAAAAAAGGAAAAGGTAAATGTACACCCCACAACCTACATAATACTACTTTATTGGATTTGTTATATAGTTGTTTTTATCTTATTTTATTTCATATTACATTTATTGGGGTTAGGGTTAGTTTTATACTTCCATATCAATGCTACATATGAACACATCTTTTAAGATCAAGATGATTATACTCACTTTGGTTAACTTTCTATGAAGTATTATAGTGATTGATAACAAATTAGCAGAAATTTCACACACCTTTGTTTTTCCATCATTTTGAAAGGGATCATCAATGCCTATAGGATCAGTACGTATTTAAAAGGTCTCAGAAGTTTTTAATTATAATGTCAGAAATTAAGAGATTCTGAAAAGATTAATTATTTAAGAGCTATGGTATTATTGTAGCTTATAAATGTTTCCCCAACTAAGTGTTTTAATTATGTCAATGGATATGTGATGTTATAGCTGTGAATTATTAACAATCAGACTAAAAGATCTTAATATGTTTCCCTTTGCATAATACTAATTATTGGTTTTATATCAGAAGAAAATTATTGTTTGTTTTTTAATTTCAATTTTAATTTACTTTATTTTTAACATCACCATTTATCTCCTCTATGCCTTCTTCCACTCCCTCCCCCACAACCACTACTACTGTCCATGACCCTGAGTTCTCTGTCTTCTCTTTTCTCCCTTTTCACTCAATCCCCCTACCTCCTGAACACATTGCTTCCCCAATCAGAGCTCTCTGAATGCTCTCTCTCTGTGAGTCTGCCTTTATTTTTCTTGGTAGTTCAGACTTCATTAAATTTCACATATGAGTGAAATTATATGGCACTTGTCTTTTTCTGACTGGCTTATTTCACTTAGCATAATGTTCTCTAGGTCCATCCATGCTGTCAAAAAGGATAAAATGTTCTTCCTTTTTATGGCAGAGTAGTATTCCATTGTGTAAACATACCACAGCTTTTTTATCCACTCACCTTTTTTATCCACTCACCTATTGGGCTGCTTCAAATCTTAGCTATCTATACTAATAATAGAGGAATATGCAAAATGTCTGGGACGCCGTCACAGTAACAGTAATGACCTGGTTGCCCCCATCTGCCACGCCCTGCCGGCCTGGTTGTCCCACACAGCCTGTTTGTTGTTCGTTCAGTTGTGATGGTCTCTTAGGCATATATATATATATATATATATATATATATATATATATATATACTGGAGGCCTGGTTCATGAAATTTGTGTATGGAGGGGGAGTTCCCTCAGCCCAGTCTGAACCCTCTCCAATTGGGGACCCATTGGGGGATGTCTGACTGCCGCTTTAGGCCCGATCCCAACCGACAGTCAGACATCCCTCTTGCGATATGGGAATGCTGGCTCCTAACTGCACACCTGCCTGCCTGCCTGATCGAACCTAACTGCCTCTGCCTGATTGCCCCTAACTGCCCTCCCCTGCCGGCCTGGTTGCCCTCAACTGCCCTCCCCTGCTGACCTGATCTCACCCCCAATTGCCCTCCTCTGATGGCCAATTTGGTTCTGATAGGTCAGTTTCTATGCCAGCATCAAAACCTCCACCTCCTAGGCAGTAATTGGCTCCCCACAGCACCCAGGTTTGGTTCTGATTGGTCAATTTCTATGCCAGTCAGCATCTCTGGGCCTATCTCTGGGCCTGATCGGAGAGGCAGGGCTGAACAGCAGCCCTATAGAGGCTGGGAGAGAAGGAAAAGGCTTGCTGCTGGTGAAGCTCATAAAGAAAGAGGGAGAGAAAGAGAGAGGCAAGTACTAATCAACAGATGCCACTGAGGCTGCACATCAGACCCTGCCTGTCTCTCTGAGTCTCAGCCTCCTGGGCAGTCATTGATGAGTCGCCAAGCTGCAGTGAGGCCATGGCAACCCAGCACTGACTAAAGGAGTTCTGGGTTGGTCAGCCTTTGGTCATGATCGGTCATTACAACCCTGGCCTTTTATATATTAGGATATATATATATATATATACACATATATATATATATATATATATATATATGTATATGTATATACATACACACACACACACATATATATATATATACATACATATGTATATATATATGTGTGTATATATATGTGTGTGTATATATATATATATATATATATATATTTACACACACACGTACATATATTAATATCTTTATCTGGTTTTGGAATTAGGGTAATGATGGTCTCTTAAAGTGAGCTTAGGCTCTTTTCCTTCTCTTGAAATTTTGGAAAAAAGATATTAATTATTCTTTGAATATTTGGTAAAATTCACTTATAATGCCATGCAGTATGCAATTTTTGTTTGTTGAGAATTTTTTTATTATTAATTAGATTTTGTTAGTATAATTGGTCTGTTCTTTTTTTTTTTTTCAGTTTCTTCTTGATTCAGTCTTGGAAGCTCATATGTGTCTAGTAATTTATCTATTCTTCCAGATTGTCCAATTTGTTGGCATATCATTGTTTGTATTATTTTATTAAAATTATTTGTATTTCTGTGGTGTCAGTTGTCATTTCTCCCATTTTATTTGAGACTAGAGGCATGGTACATGACATTCATTCATGGGGGGCGGGGGGTGTCCCTCAGCCCAGCCTGCATCCTCTCCAATCTGGGACCCCTCGAGGGATGTCTGACTGCCCGTTTAGGCCCGATCCTGGCTTCTGCCTGCCAGCCTGATCACCCCCTAACCACTCCCTTGCCAGCCTGATTGATGCCTAACTGCTCCCCTGACAGCTTGTTTGCCCCTAACTGCCCTCCCCTGCAGGCCTGGACCCCCCAATGCTCTCCCCTGCAGGCCTTCCCCCCCCCAACTGCCCTTCCCTGCAGGCCTGGTTGCCCCAACTTCCCTCCTCTGCCGGCCTGGTCACCCGTAACTGCCCTCCCCTGCAGGCTTGATCACCGCCAACTGCCCTCCCTTACAGGCCTGGTCCCTCCCAACTGTCCTCCCCTGCAGGCCACCTTGTGGTGGCCATCTTGTGTCCACATGGGGCAGGATCTTTGATCACATGGGGGCAGATATCTTGATCTTGTGTGTTGGAGTGATGGTCAATCTGCATATTACTCTTTTATTAGAAAGGATCAAGGCCTGTTGCATGGGTGGGGGCCAGCTGGTTTGCCCTGAAGTGTGTCCCGGATCAGGGTGGAGGTTCCCTTGGGGCATAGGGTGGCCTGGCCGAGGAGCCTGTGGTGGTATGCAGGCTGGCCATGCCCCCCTGACTACCCAAGCGGAGGCCCTGGTATCTGGGATTTATTTATTTTCTATCATTGAAACTTTGTAGCCTTGAGTGGAGCCAAGCCTCCTGCTCGCTCCGTGGGTGCAGTCATTTTTGTTGGGATTTATTTAACTTCTATCTTTGAAACTTTGTAGCCTAGAATGGAGGCCTGGGCTGGCCAGCGCAGGTGGAAAGCTTGGCTTCCTCCATCTCTGGGGGCAACTCAAGCCTCCTGCTCTCTCCAGCTTTGTGGCTTCCGTCATTTTTGTTGAGATTTATTTATCTTCTATCATTGAAACTTTGTAGCATTGAGTGGAGGCCTAGACCGGCAAGCGCAGGTGGAAAGCTTAGCTTTCTCCATTGCTGGGGAAACCCAAGCCTCCCTCCTGCTCTCCATGGCCGCAGCCATCTTGGTTAGGTTTATTTGCATATTCGCTCCTGATTGGCTGGTGGGCGTGGCTTGTGGGTATAGGGGAGGTATGTTCATTTTGCATATTACTCTTTTATTAGATATAATTTTATTTATTTTGGTTCTCTTTTAATTTTTCTTTATGTGATTCAATAAAGAATTACCAATTTTGCTCATATTTTCAAAGAACCAGGTGTTGCTTTCATTAATTCTTTTGTTTTTGTTTTGTTTTGTTTCATTTATCTCTCCTCTTACCTTTGTTATTCCCTGCCTTTTACTAACTCTGGGCTTTGGTTGTTTTTCTTTTTCTAGCTAATTTCAGTGTAAGTTTAGATGTGAATTAAATGTATCAAGTTTTAAGATGGATTATACATGAACATCTATCTTTGTAGTTTTGGGAATCATTAACATAAGATTAGTGCTGTCTTAGGTTGTCCTGCAATCTATAGCCCATTGATAACTTAAAACCAATGTATTAGAGTTGTTATTGTGCAATACATATGTTTTGTATATTAAGATTAAAGATTAAACCTTGGAAATAACCATATGCTCTAAGATCTGTTGGACTAACATGTGTTTATAAGAGCAATTTTAGAGAGAAATAAAATTATTATTGATTAGAAATTCTGCAGAAAGTATCCTTAGAATAAATATTTTATTTATTTAAAGTTAATTAAATTTCATCATGATGCTTATTGATTATTTACATCAATGACTACAATAATAAAATACTTTTTGTCACAATTATAAAATACTAGTGGCCCAGTGCACGACATTCGTGCAAGGGGGAGGGGTTGTCCCTCAGCCCGGCCTGCACCCTCTCCAATCTGGGACCCCTCACAGGATGTCCTACTGTCGGTTTACAGGGATCGGGCCTAAACTGGCAGTCGAACATCCCTCTCCCAATCCGGAACTGCTGGCTCCTAACTGTTCACCTGCCTCCCTGCCTTCATGATTGCTCCTAACCACTCTGCCTGCTGGCCTGCTCGCCCCCAACTGCCCCCCCCACCAGCCTGATCACCCCCAACTGACCCCCGTGCCAGTGTGCTCTCTCCCAACTGCTCCCCTGCCAGCCTGCTCACCCCCAACTGCCCCCCCTGCTGGCCTGCTCACCCCCACCTTTCTTCTCCACTGGCCTGCTCCCTCCCAACTGCCTCCCTGCTGGCCTGCTCACTCCAAACTTCCCCCCCTCACGCTGTCCTGATCACCTCCAAATGACCCCCACTTATAGCCTATTTGCCCCCAACTGGCCCCCCTCCTGGTGTGTTTATCCCCAATGGCCCCGCCCCCCACCAGCCTGATCACCCACAACTGCCCTCCCCTCTTGGCCCCTAACTGCCTCTACCTCAGCCCAGCCATCATGGCTTTGTCCAGAAGAACGTCTGGAAGGTCTCCTGGAAGGTCTCCCAGTCTAATTAGCATATTATCCTTTTATTAGTATAGACTAGAGGCCCGGTGCACGAAATTTGTGCACTGGGGGGAGGGGGGTGGGGGTGTGTGCCCCTCAGCCCAATCTGCACCCTCTTCAATCTGGGACCCCTCAGGGGATGTCCAACTTCCAGCAGTCGGACATCCCTCTCACAATCCGGAACCGCTGGCTCCTAACCACTCACCTGCCTGCCTGCCTGATTGTCCCTAACCCCACTGCCTGCCTGCCTGCTCGCCCCTACCTTGATCTCCTGCCAGCCTGATTGCCCCTACCTTGCCCTCCCCTATCAGCCTGATCACCCCAAACTGCCTGTGCCTTGGCCCCCAGTCTGGCCTCCCTCTGGAGGCACCACCCCCATAACCCCAATGCTGCTGCCACTGCAGCTGGTTATGGCTGCCTGAGCCTTGGCCTTTGTAGCCACTGCGGCTTTGTCTGGAAAGATGTCCGGAAGACAACCACTCTAATTAGCATATTACCCTTTTATTAGTATAGATTTGGGGACCATTACAACCACGCAGAACTTGAAGAAAACACATGGCCCTGGTCAGTTTGGCTTAATGGAGAGAGCATCGGCCTGTGGACTGAAGAGTCCAGGTTTGATTCTGATCAGGGGCACACATGCCTGGGTTTCAGGCTCAATCCCCAGTAGGGGGCCTGTGGGCAGCAGCTGATCAGTGATTCTTTTATTTATTTTTTTAATATATTTTATTGATTTTTCACAGAGAGGAAGGGAGAGGGATAGAGAGCTAGAAACATCGATGAGAGAGAAACATCGACCAGCTGCTTCCTGCACACCTCCCACCGGGGTATGTGCCCACAACCAATGTACATGCCCTTAACCAGAATCGAACCTGGGACATTCCAGTCCGCAGACCGACGCTCTATCCACTGAGCCAAACCGGTTTCGGCTGATCAGTGATTCTTATCATTGATGTTTCTATCTCTCTCTCCCTCTCCCTTTCTGAAATTTTAAAAATATATATTTTTTAAAGAAAACACATGATCTTCACTTTGGGCTTTGTCATCTTACAATATCCTTTGTGCAGTGTTTTAACTTCCCTCAACTTTCCTTTACCCACCTTTAAAGTGCAATCTATTTTGGGGAAGATGATCAGGAAAGTGATTCCAGTGGGTAGAAGTTTTTTTTGGAGGGGATGGGTCATGAAGATATTTAAAAATTGAGCATGGTGATGGTTGTACCACTCTGAATTTACTTTAAAAATCCAGTTCATTGTACACTTTAGGTGACATGTACAGTATATGGGTTATATCTCAACAAAGCTGTTCTTTTATTTCTTTTTAAATAAAGACCAGTCTTATAATCAGTTGCAGATGTTTTCAGAGGCCCCTCAAGATTTGCTTACCATGTCCCAAATCACGGCTGTGATTCCCAGTTGCCTCCAGTCCTGGTGGATCTGGATGGTGTGATTTGCAAAGGAGAAGGTGGCAAGAGGCTTATGGAATTTCGGCCACCCCATTCCCCCGGTCTCCTCATAGGGCACCAGGGCCATTCCCACTGTGCCAGCTCTGCTCCCTTTAACCTGTTGGGCAAAAGAATCCTGCATGCTCTGGCCAGAAAGTGCATTCTTTCTTAGGTGGCCCGAATGCTTTTTTTAAGGTCGTTTTATGGATTCAAAAGAATAAACAGAGATGTGGAAAGCTTTTGTCAAAATCCTTTTACATGGTTCTTCCAGTCTCATGGGAAATGAGATGTGGCTCTGAATTCATCCCAAAGTGTGTCTTTGGGCAAAAGCACCCAGAAGGGCACAACTCCTGCAGAATGCCCCACACACTTTGCTGTCAGGACTCAGGGGGGCTTGAGGGTGAGCGAGGCGGCGGTGCCAGCACAGGACCTGGGAGAAGGTAGTGCTTTCTACACTGCCCAGGCCACGTGGACTACAGCAGTACCCGCCTAGGTGGGCAGGGTGTTTCTGCTGTTTTGTTTTGGTCTGGCCTCCACCCCGTCAGCCATGGACCTGTGCCTGCACTGAGACTGAATGGTTTGATGGTCCTACTTTTTGGTGGACAGTGGATGTACTCCCAGAGACTGGCAGTTAGACTCTGGCGGCTTCTGAGTCCCTTGCGGGGAGAGCCCGGCCCTAGGTCAAGAACAGACTCAGGCGTCCTCGGCCAGGAGGCCTCCTTGGGCTAGGGGCCGCCACAGTTTGAAGGCTGGCCATGACCCCAATCCTGGCAGGGGTCTCCTCTGGGGTGCTGGCAGGCCTGGGCTATGGCTGCGGGCGGTTTGGAGGCCGGTCACGCCCCCGATCCTGGTGGGGGTCTCCTCTGGGGTGCTGGCAGGCCTGGGCTAATGGCTGCCCTGGATTAGAGACTGGTCACGCCCCCGATCCTGGTGGGGGTCTCCTCTGGGGCGCTGGCAGGCCTGGGCTCTGGCGCCTCAAAGGGAGAGGTTCCTGAACCTGCTTCCCACACACCCAGGCTAGGATACATCTTGTAGGAGGCGGCTTCAATGCCGGGGGTCGGTGACCAGGTCCTCCAGAGCCTCGCTTTCTGGGCTGCAGTCCCACGTCTCCCAGTGCCCCAGCCTCGGATACGCCCCCGCAGTTGCCCCCACAACCAGCCACCTCAGCGCAGGCCACAGCAGCTGAAGCCAGCCTCTTGGAAGCCAGGCCACCACACCCACCACCCCTAGTAGCTCTCTGCTGCTCGCTCTCTGTGTCCTGTCCACTGGGGTGGGGGAGTGCTCCCAGCCCAGAGGCCCTCCCTTCCTGGCTTGGGAAGCTGGCCTCTTGCTGGGGCTACGATGCCAGCGTCCCCACTCGGCCACTATGGGTGCGACGTGGACCCCACGGAGGCCAACCTGGAGAACGCGGACCCGAGCTCTGCATCTGGCTGCTGCAGATGCCCTTGGTGGTCAACTACCACCCGCTCCTTCCACCAGCCCCATTGATCCCTCTCAGTACCAGCCATTGAGGCCAGGGTGGCGATCGCCCAGGACCCCCACCCCGGGAGCGGCAGGCTGGGCCCAGCCACGCCCCCCCAGGGTGGCGATCACCCCCGGGACCCCCGGGGAGCGGCTGGCTCGGCCCGGCCACGACCCCCCAGGGTGGCGATTGCCCCCGGGACCCCCGGAACTAAGAGGATTGGGCGCCGGCATCTTGGTCTTCTCAACAGCCAGATAGGCCACCCGGAGTCCCGGCCCTAGCCTCTCGCAGGCCCAATCATGGGCATAGCGGAGGTGCGGTCAATTTGCATGTTTCTCTATTATAAGGTAGGATAGAGGCCTGGTGGAAGGGTGGCAGCTAGCTGGTTTGCCCTGAAGGGTGTCCCAGATCAGGGTGGGGGTTCCCTTGGGGCATGGGTCGGCCTGGGCAAGGGCCCAGTGGTGGTTTGCAGGCCGGCCATGCCCCCATGGGGTGAGGGTCCCTGCTGGAGTGCCTGGCCAGCCTGTGTGAGTGGCTGAGGGCCGTGTTCAGGCTGGCCACACCCCCTTCAGGGAGGGGGTCCCCACTGGCATGCCTGGCCATCCTGGGTGAGCGTCTGATGGCTGTTTGAAGGCTGGCCAAGCCCCTCAGCGGGGACCCTCACCCCATGAGGGTGTGGCCAACCTGGGTGAGGGGCTGAGGGCTGTTGTAAGGCTGGCCACACCCCCTTTAGGGTGGGGGTACCTACTGCGGTGCCTGGCCAGCTCCTCCTTTTTTTTTCTTTTCTTTTTTTTTCAGCACCTCCTTGAGTGGTGGCCAGGGCAGGCTACAAGCAGGTATCTGGGACTTATTTATCTTCTATAATTGAAACTTTGTAGCCTTGTTTGGAGGCCAGGGCAGGCCAGGGCAGGTGGGAAGCTTGGCTTCCTCCATTGCTGGGGCAACCCAAGCCTCCTGCTCGCGCCAGCTCCGTAGATGCCGCCATCTTTGTTGGGTTAATTTGCATATTTGCTCCTGATTGGCTGGTGGGCTTAGGGGAGGTACGGTCAATATGCATCTTTCTCTTTAATTAGTGTAGATTATTAAAAGAAAAATAATATGAAACGTTGATTTACATAGTATATGAAATATATGATACCACAATAAGAAATATTCTTTCCAGAAATACCTATTATCTCTAAGAATATATAAACATGTAAAATTAGAAGTTCCCTTAGTTGAAACCAAATAAAAATTGTATACATTTCAATTGCAATGTAAAGGGCATTGAAATGATAAACTTTCTCATTTTATACCTTTGTTTACATTTTATTTTTAAAATTTTATTGGGGTGACATTAGTCAATATAAACATATAGGTTACATGTGTGGATTACTAATTTACAAAATCTATATATAGCACCATGTGCCCACCACCCAAAGTCAAATCTCCTGTCACCTTGCATTAGGACCCCTTTTCTTCCTCTACCCACTCCCTCAGGCAACCACCACACTGCTGTTCGTGTTCATAAGTTTCAGTTTTATATTACACACTAGAGGCCCGGCGCACAAAATTCGTGCACAGGGGGGGTGTCCCTCAGCCCAGCCTGCATCCTCTCCAATCTGGGACCCCTCGAGGGATGTCTGACTGCCCGTTTAGGCCCAATCCAGGTAGGTCCAGGCCTAAATGGACAGTAGGACATTCCTCTCACAATCCAGGACTGCTGGCTCCCAACTGCTTGCCTGCCTGCCTTCCTGATTTCTCCTAACCGCTTCTTCATGCCAGCCTGATCACCCCCTAACCACTCCCCTGCCAGCCTGATTGATGCTTAACTGCTCCCCTGCCAGCCTGATTACCCCTAACTGCCTTCCCCTGCAGGCCTGGTCACCTCTAACTGATCTCCCCTTCAGGCCTGTTTCCCCCCAACTGCTCTCCCCTGCAGGCTCGGTCTCCCCCAACTTCCCTCCTCTACCAGCCTGGTCAACCCTAACTGCCCTCTCCTGTAGGCTTGGTCCCTCCCAACTGCCCTCCCTTCCTGGCCATCTTGTTGTGGCCATCTTGTGTCCACATGGGGGCAGTCATCTTTGACCACATGGGGGCAGCCATCTTGTGTGTTGGAGTGACAGTCAATTTGCATATTATTCTTTTATTAGATAGGAGGATTAGATAGGATAGAGGCCTGGTACATGGTTGGGGGCCAGCTGGTTTGCCCTGAAGGGTGTCCTGGATGATGGTGGGGGTTCCCTTGGGGCATTGGGTGGCCTGGGCAAGGGGCCTATGGTGGTTTGCAAGCTGGCCACACCCCCCAGCGACTCAAGCAGAGGCCCTAGTATCTGGGAATTATTTATCTTCTATTATTGAAACTTTTTAGCCTTGAGCAGAGTCGAGCCTCTTGCTTGCTCTGTGGCCACAGCCATTTTTGTTGGCATTTATTTATCTTCTATTATTGAAACTTGGTAGCCTTCAGTGGAGGCTAAGTTAGGCCAGGGAAGGCAGAAAGTTTGGCTTCCTCCATTGCCAGGGAAACCTAAGCCTCCTGCTCTCTCTGTGGCTGCAGCCTTCTTGGTTGGGTTAATTTGCATATTCTCTCCTATTGGCTGGTGGGCATAGCTTGTGTGTGTAGCAGAGGTACGGTCAATTTGCATATTACTCATTTATTAGATATGATAGAGTGAAATCATATAGTTCTTAGCTTTTTCTGTTTGGCTTATTTCACTTCGCATAATGTTATCAAGGTCCATCCATGTTGTAAATGACCCTATTCCATCCTTTCTTATGGCTGTGTAGTACTCCATTGTGTATATATATCACATCTTCTTTATCCAATCCTCTAGAGTAGGGCACTTTGGTTGTTTCCAACTCTTGGCCAACGTGAATAATGATGCAATTAATATAGGGGTGCATATGTCTTTGCGTATAAGTGATTTCAAGTTTTTCGGGTATTTACTTTTTGAGTAAACACAGCTAAATATTGAGATTGCTTATCATTCATTGCACAACTATAATGCAAACCATACTTTCTTATCATCTGTTTCTTGCAGAACTTTAATATTTTCTTATTAAAATACATTTTATTAGTATTGATTTATTACTCAAGGCTCTAAAAGTTTTGGGACAAAATTATGCTAGCTAATATTCCTGACATTATATCTCAAATTTGATGTGCAGTATCAATGTTCCCTTTCTAGTCATAATAAAATATTAAGCAAGGCAGGACCAGGTACTAGATGGCCTATAGCATATCACTGAATATTTTTCTTAAGGTTCACAAAAACTCATTAATCAAAAATATTTCTAAGAGTCTATTTATGGATGACTAGATTAAAAAATTGTGACAGATATATACAATGGAATATTACTCAGCCATAAAAATGAAAAAATTTTAATACTTATGTCAACATGGATGGACCTGAAAGACATATGCTAGGTAAAATAAGTCAAACAGAGACAGACAAATATTGTATAATCTCATTTTATGTGAAATATTAAAACAAAACAAAACAAAAACATCTCATAGTAAAAAGAGTAGGCTTCTTGCGGTAACCAGAGATGAATGGGTAAAGGTGAACTGGAGGAAGTGGGTCAAAGTACATTTTATTTTATAACTTTCAGTTATAAAATAAAATGTACTAAGCTTATAATATACAACATGAACACTATACCTAACACTGTTCTATGAAATGCACACTAGATGTTAAGAGAGTAAATCTCAAGAGTTCTCATCACAAGATAAAAAATGCTTTATTGTTCCCCTTAATTTTATTTTTTTTGTGTCTATGTGTAAAGATGGATAATAGGTAAACCTATTGTAGTAATAATTTCACAGTATATAAATATCAAACCATCATGTTGTATGCCTTAAACTTATATAGTGATATATGTCAATTATTTCTAAATAAACTAGAAAACAACTTTTGACAGATGAAATATAAAAATTTCTAAATCAATTGAACTGCATAATTATCCATTGAACATTTCTCCATCTTGTCAAGAATGGTATCATAAGATACTTTCAAAATTTATTGTTTATATGAACAAAATAATAAAAAAGAGTAGTCTTTTTAACAAATGGTGCTAAAACAACTGTTATTTCCATGCAAAATAATAAATTTATCTCATTTTTTGACACCTACAGCCATTCAAAAATACATTCAAATTCATCATAGTTCTTAATATAAGACCAAACGCTGTATAACTTTAGAAGAAAACAGAATTAAATTTTCATGATCTTGGGTTAGGCAAAGTCTTTGTTAGTACAATACCAAAAACACAAGTTGCAAATTTAAAAGTAGGTAAATTTGAGTTTATTAAGATTGAAAATGTTTGTGTTTCAACGAATATCATCAATAAAGTGAAACAAACAACCCACATAATGAGAAAAAAGTATTTTTAAATGATTTATCTGCCAATATGATGGTATCTCTTTTAATCTATTCTCATCAGTGCTCCATAAATCATCAATTTCACAAGTATCTAGTTTACCTTTCCTATATCTTTTAAGTTTGAATGAGCAATCATATGTATTCTTTTCTAGTTTTTACTTCTTTCTTACACAACATAAACACATACTATAGATATTTTTAATCCAATTTACTCACTGGCTGAGTAAATCACTTTACATCCCTTTACAGTGATATATTTTCCTTGTATATATATTTATATGACTGTCTAGCACTCCACTCAGTACATATAACACAGTTTATTAAGCCAAGCCTCCTATTTATATTTATACTAGAGGCCGGGTTCATGAAATTCGTGCACTGGGTGGGGGGTGTGTACCTCACCTCAGCCTGCACCCTCTCCAATCTGGGACCCCTCAGGGCGTAAACCAGCAGTCATACATCCCTCTCACAATCTGGGACTGCTGGCTCTTAACTATTTGCCTGCCTGGCTGTCTGATTCCCCCTAACCACACTGCCTGCCAGCCTAATAACCTCTTAACTGTTCCCCTGCCAACCTGATTGCCCCTAACTGCCCTCCCCTACCTGCCCAATAACCCCCAACTTCCCTTCCCTGCATACCCGCTCACCCCCAACTGCCCTCCCCTGCAGGCCTAGTCCCCTCAACTGCTCTCCCCTACAGGTCTGATCACCCCCAATTGCCCTCCCCTGTAGGCCCGGTTGCCTCCAACTGCCCTCCCCTGCAGACGTAGTCCCCCCCAACTGCCCTCCTCAGCAGGTCTGGTCTCCCCAAATTGCCCTCTCTTGCAGGCCTGCCAGTCATCTTGTAACAATGTGGCAGTGGCCATCTTGTGACAATGTGGGAGCAACCATCTTTTGGTGGCCATCTTTTGACAATGTGGGGGCAGCCATCTTGTGATAATGTGGGGTGGCCATCTTGTGGTGGCCATATTGTGATGACATGGGACGCCCACCTTGTGACATTATGGGGGCGGCCATCTTGTGACAATGTGGGGGCATGCCATCTTGTGATGTGAGGGCATGAGGGTCAATTGGCATATTAACTCTTTATTATATAGGATTTTCCCAATATTTTGTAACTAAAACTATGTTGCAAACAATTACATTGTTCATAAGTATTTTTTATCATTGGAGATATACTAGTACAGGGTGGGGCAAAATTAGGTTTACAGTTGTGAGTACTCAAAACACAGTTTCTTATTGTATTATTTATTAATGATTGTATTATTTTCTATATGAACAACTGTAAACCTACTTTAGTTCCTCGAAGTATATTCAGAGTAACTTCCTAGAGATGAAATCATGTGTTCAAAGTGTGATTTGTTAGATATTTCAAAATTCTTTTTAATTAGGACTGTGTGGAATTGCATTACTATCGATAATACATGAGAGTCAATATTTTCCTGCAGACAACCAACAGAACAATTTTCATTTTTAAAATGTTTTGCAAATGTGATAGGTAAATATATTGATTATTATTTTAATTCTTATTTGTCATATTATAAGTGAGGCAAAACAACTTTGTACATATGTAAGGAACATTTTTAGAAATGTTTTGAAAAGTAGTTTTTAATTACATTTACATCTTTTTTTATCTTTTTAAAAATATTTCTCTGTAGTTTCTTAAGATTGCTCTGCACCCTTGCATTAGCTACTGAAAATATTTTCTTTCAATTTGCTATGTATCTTTGATTTTAATGTTGTTTTTGTTTTTGCAATGCCATCATATTTTTTATATAGTCAAATTTACCAATCTTTTCTTCCAGTGCATCTGAATTTTGAGTCAAACTTAGAAAGCTTTTTATGACACTCATGATTTTTTTCATTATTTTTCTAATTAAACAATAGTATTTCTATCCTTATTAATGTTGAAGACACTTGCCATGCCCTAAGACACCAAAAAAACAGATATGGTGAAAGATAAAGGAATAGGAGATTTCTAATTGTTATTTATACATTAATTTATTCATTCAACATATACTGCTGCTAGAGAACATGTTCTGGGAACACATTGCAGACATCAAACAGAAAACAGGATACAATATGCATCCTTACTTTATAAGGATTTAGAACTCAATTTTAGACATAAATCAGTAAATAAAAATGGAAATACAATGTGTATACTATAATTATTTTGGAGGGCATAGAAGGAATGTAACATAAAAAGATAGACAATATTATTAGTTTAATCTTGAAGGATGTGTAGACTTTTCTCATAATCAACAAGAAAGAAAGAGATAGAGATACAAATTCTGGAAGACAAAGAAAAGAAGCAAACTATTTTGAAAAGCTATTATATATGTGGGATCAGGAGTTGTATAGGAGAAAAATGAGATGGGTACTTTAAAAACAATATGACCAGTTCATGTTCTTATGTCAGATCACAGAACACATTTTACAAAATCATAATTTTAAAGACTTAGAATTAAAAACTTATACTGGGACCACCTCAATTTATATCCTGTTAGATATTTTTCTGGGGGTGGGGAATAATATTTGAAATTGCAAGGCATGAACTGTCTTGCTTGGGTTAACTTAGACTATATCTGCAATATATAGTTGCAAGGGTTTGTGCATTTATTCATTTATTCAGTCCATATTTCTTGAGTCCATTATAAACATTGTATTAGAACTAGTACAAGTAAGTGGATCTTTAGCTCAATAAAAATAACAGTTTATAGAAGAGCTAGACAAAATAAACAATGAATATGTGCATTTATGATATGTAAAATGAAAATAAACCAAGGTCATTTTATATGTACAAGCAACTATTTTTGCATTTTACATAGAATATTAAATAGAATATACTGGGCGAGTATTTAGAAGGGTCATTGTTTTTATCTTCACTTACAAGGAAAGTGATCTATTTTGTAATGTATTTCTTTGCTTTTACATATCTCGCTTGCTACTAATTTCTTTTTCTTCATCAGATATTTAAAACTGAGAAGTAATTAGCTAAATTTTAGTATATGAACTTAATATAATGTAGATGTAGTTAATGCCTTTTATAACATTAACGTTTCATGGGAAAATAAATACATAAGTTTTATAAAATACAAATAGTATTAAGAGAAGAACCACCTAATTTTGCCCTTTGATCAGGAAAAGAAATCCACAGGAAGCCAGGCCTGTGCTGAGCTCTAAATGATGAATAGATGTGGCAAGTTAAACACAAATCAGAGATAGTAGAGGAAACAAGAGGTTCAAGAACTCAGACCCTTGAAAATGCACAGAATAAGAAGAAGGTATTTACTAGTAGAAATTGATTGGTTAGAAGACACAATTGACAGCACAGTGAGAGTAAGATAAAAGAGATAGCGGTGATCAAAATTGCTACTATTCTATCTAATAAAAGAGTGATATGCAAATTGACCTTCACTCCAAGACACAAGATGGCCACCATCATGTGGTCAAAGATGGCTTCCACCATGTGGACACAAGATGACCGCCACAAGATGGTCTGCAGGGGAGGGCAGTTGTGGGCAGTTATGGTTGACCAGACCAGCAGAGGAGAGCAGTTGGGGGTAACCAGGCTGGCAGAGGAGAGCAGCTGGGGGAGACCAGGCCAGCAAGGGAGGGCAGTTTTAGGGGCAGGCTTGCAGGGGAGGGCAGTTGCAGGGGGGACCAGGCCTGCAGTTGGGGGCTGTTGGGGGGACCAGGCCTGCAGTGGAGGACAGTTGGGTGGACCCAGGCCTGCATTGGAGGGCAGTTGGGGGGGACAAGGACTGCAGGGGAGTGCAGTTGGGAGGGACCATAATTGCAGGGGAATGCAGTTGTGGGTGATCAGGCCAGCAGGGAGGGCAGTTAGGGGAGACCAGGCCTGCAGGACACAACAGTTGGTGGGGACCAGGCCTACAGGGGAAGGCAGTTGGGGGTGTCCAGGCCTGCAGTGGAGGGCAGTTGGGGGTGACAAGGTTTGCAGGGGAGGGCAGTTGAGGGGGGCAGGCCTGTAGGGGAGGGCAGTTGGGGGGACCAAGACTGCAGGGGAGGGAAGTTGGTGGGGGCAGGCCTGCAGGGTAGGGCAGTTTGGGGGGGACCAGGCCTGCAGTGAGGGGCTGTTGTGGGGGACCAGGCCTGCATTGGAGCGCAGTTGGGAGGACCAGGACTGCATTGGAGGGCAGTTAGGATGGACCAGACCTGCAGGGGAGGGCAGTTGAGGGAGACCAGGCCAGCAGGGGAGGACAGTTGTGGGGACCAGGCCTTCAGGAGAAGGCAGTTGGGGTGACCAGGCCTGCAGTGGAGAGCAGTTGGGGGTGACCAGGCCTGTAGGGGAGGGCAGTTGGGGTGGGCAGGCCTGCAGGAGAGGAAAGTTGGGGTGGGGGGACCAGAGGAGGGCAGTTAGGGGCAATCGGACCAGTCAGTGAGCAGTTAGGCATCAATCAGGCTGGCAAGGGAGTGGTTAGGGGGTGATCAGACTGGCAGGCAGAAGTGGTTAAGGGCAATCAGGCAGAGGCAGGTGAGTGGTTGGGAGCCAGCAGTCCTGGATTGTGAGAGGGATGTCTGACTGCCCGTAGGATCAGGCCTAATCAGGCAGTCAGTCATCCCTCAAGGGGTCCCAGGTTGGATAGGGTGCAGGCTGGGCTGAGGGACACCCACGCCCCATGCACGAATTTCGTGCACTGGGCCTCTAGTATGACATAAGACCAGTGTTATTTCAGAAGAAAGAAAGGAACAGTTGAAATACATTGGGAGAATTGGTTAATTTTTCTAAGAATTATTAGAGACAGAACCTTAAACTATGTTTTACTGAATAGAATTCCATTCTGATTCCTGGTAATTCCTCTTACCCTGACAATTTTGCACATACTCTGAGGCTGGCAAGGAGAGAACTTCCATCTTTGTTGGGTCTTCCTGCTAGTAGGAAATGAGATTAAATGGAAAGGATAGAGGGAAAATGTGGTTTTTAAAATAGTTTATACATTTCAAAGAATTTTGGTTATTGATATCTTTTATTGATATTAAAATACATCATATATTTTAGCACATTTATTGAGCCAATAAAACATTCATGAAGTTGTGCTTCAAATTCAAGGTGTTGCCCTGTCAGAATGGCTATCATCAACAAATCAACAAAGGGCAAGTGGTGGTGAGGATGCTTTGAAAAAGGAACCCTCCTGCACTGCTGGTGGGAATGCAGACTGGTGCAGCCACTGTGGAGAACTGTATGGAGTTTCCTCAAAAAACTAAAAATGGAACTCCCATTTGATCCAGTGATCCCACATGTAGGAATATATCCCAAGACCCTAGAAACACCAATCAGAAAGGATATTTGCCCCCCTGTGTTCATAGCAGCACAATTTACCATAGCTACGATTTGGAAACAGCCTATGTGCCCATCAGCAGATGAGTGTAGGACATCTACACAATGGAATACTATGTTGTGGTAAAAAAGAAGGAATTCTTACCATTTGCAGCAGCATGGATGGAACTGGAGAGCATTATGTTAAGCGAAATAAGCCAGTCAGAGAAAGATAAACATCACATGATCTCACTCATTTGTGGAATATAATGAACAACATAAACTGATGAACAAAAACAGATCCAGAGACAGAGAAGCATCCATCAGACTGTCAAACCTCAGAGGGAAGGTAGGGGAGGGAGGGGGTAAGGGGGAGAGATCAACCAAAGGACTTGTATGCATGAATATAAGCCTAACCAATGGACACAGACACCAGGGTGTGAGGGCATCAGTGGGGGTGAGGAGGTGGGGGGGGAATGGGGGGATAAGGACACATATGTAATACCTTAATCAATAAAGAAAATTTTTTTTAAAAATTCAAGGTTTTGCATAACCTTAATTAAGATGATAAAATTATATTTCAAACTATTTAATGTTTTCAACTCTATATAAGGAAATGCATCAGTTTATGAAGTAGCAAAGCTATTTCACAAGGTATGTTTTTCCTGCAGTTTTCAAAATTTCCATCTTACAATGCTAAAGAGGTAATATTTGAACACTTCAAAATACCTTTTTCCTGTGTTTTTTCCAAATGGCTTCAGACATTTATTTCTTGTCTTTCATAAAATGTGATATAGAAAAACATCCTAAAATACCTAATCCCATTCAGTATGCTAAAAATGATTTTAAAACAAAAGTTATTGTTATATTTTGAATATAAAATAAAAATAAAAATGGTAGTAAGAGTTGTAGGCAAAAAGAAGAAAAATAAGTATTAAAGTATGTGCACTATAATGAGCTAAAGCAAACTGTTCAGCAAATAAAGATGATTGGGGCTTTGGATTTTTTTCTTTTTTAAATTAGTGAACATAGCCGAAACCGGTTTGGCTCAGTGGATAGAGCATCAGCCTGCGGACTGAAAGGTCCCAGGTTCGATTCCGGTCAAGGGCATGTACCTTGGTTGCGAGCACGTCCCCAGTGGGGGGGTGTGCAGGAGGCAGCTGATCGATGTTTCTCTCTCATCGATGTTTCTAGCTCTCTATCCCTCTCCCTTCCTCTCTGTAAAAAATCAATAAAATATTTAAATAAATAAATAAATTAGTGAACATAAAAGTATAACTGGATATACATTACTGTGTATTTTTATTGTTTTGTAGCTGAAATTGGAATTAAATAAATATTATAGTAACTTATGAAACAACTTTATTTTACCATATATCTCATTGAATTGTTAGGAATATTTGGATTATTTAACACAATATGTTCGCATTTTTTTCTCTTTCCAGACAGTCCAAAAAAAAGAAGGATAATATTTACATTATAGCATATAGTCAAAGACTGTCTCATAACTAGGATTTATTTCACTTAGCATAATGCCCTTAAAGTCAATTAATATTGTAACAAATGGCAAGATTTCCTTAGTTTTATGGCTGAAAAACATTTCGTTACACACACACACACACACACACACACACACACACACGCAGTGATCAGTCTATGGACTCACGTTTTTCCCATACCTTGGCTATTATAAATAATGGGTACACATTTATACCAACTGCACCAATTTATGGTACATTCCCACCAACAATGAACAAGTGTTCCCTTTTCTCCACATCCTCGCCAACATTTATTTCTTGACTTTCATAATAGCCATTCTAATAGGTGTGAGGAGATAGCTCATTGTGGTTGTGATTTGCATTTCCCTCATTAGTGATGTTGAGAATCTTTGCATGTACCTGTTGACTATGAGTATAATGTTTATTCAGATTTTCTGACCATTTTTAATTAGATTGTTATTTTGCTAGTGAATTTGTACACATTCTTTATATATTTTAGATAATAATTCCTTATTAGATATATAGTTTGCAAATATGTTCTCCCATTCCATAGGTTGCCTTTTCATTTTGTTGATTGTTTCCTTTGCTGTGCAGAAGTTTTTTGTTTACTGTAGTCCCACTTGTTCATTTTAGTTTTTGTTGTCTTTGTTTTTAGTGTCAAATCTAAAAAAAAAAAAAAAAAAAAAAATCACTGCCAAATCAATGTCAAGTTGTTTAATGACTACGTTTACTTCTAAGAGTTTTATGGTTTCAGGTCTTACATTTAAATCTTTAATTCATTTTGAATTGATTTTTGTGTATGATAAAAGATAGTGGTCAGGAGAGATCAACCAAAGGACTTGTATGCATGCATATAAGCCTAACCAAGGGACACAGACAACAGGGGGGTGAGGGCATGAGTGGGGAGGTGGGGGGGGGGGAATGGGAGGATAAGGACACATATGTAATACCTTATCAATAAAGAAAAAATAATTTATAAAAAGATAGTGGTCCTGTTGTATTCATTTGAATGTGGCTGTCCAGTTTTCCCAGCACCATTTTCCCATTGTATTTTTTTTTATTTTGTCATAAATAAATTGACAATATATGTGTGAGTTTGTCTGTGCTCTCAGTTATATTCCACTGACATATGTGTCTTTTTTAACGCCAACACCATATTGTTTTATTACTATAGCTTTGTAATATTGTTTGAAATCAGGAAGTGTGATGTGTCCAACTTTGTTCTTTCTCAATATTGCTTTGACTATTTGGCGTCTTTTGTTGTTTCATAGGTCTTTTAAGATTGTTTGTTCCATTTCTGTGAAAAATGTCATTGGTATTTTGCAGTTGTTAAATGGGAATGAAAATACATTTTCAATATGATTGTTAATATTCTTGTAAATATAAATTTAAATATAGTAAATATTGTAGAATTGCAATGTATAAACTTCTTAACTCTTTTAAAAAAGCTTCCAATCTTTCTATATGTGTATTTTCCTGAGTTAACTCTATTATTATATTGTGGTTGTACAGAGTAAAACTTTGAGTAACTCCTTATTAGCAGCTTCAGTATTCTCAAGTAAATAGTTTTTCTTTTATAACATTATTTTATGTTGCTGAGTTTCAAAAAATTTTAAGTCTCTTTAGTATCACTAATGTGAAACCTGAGATTAGTGATGAAAATTTTTGACCTTCTGAAGTATATAAGATTACATTAATTTTATTTTTGAATCAGTGTTTCAGATATGCACTTTAGGCTATATCAGGAAACGCAATATGGTGTAGCTCTCATGGGTAACAGGGCCTTCTTTGTTCTGAAGAAGGTTTGAAAAGAAAACCCAGAGCTTCTTGTATTAGGATGACAATTTTTAACAAGCTGTTAAAGAGAAAGAAAACTTGGGAAGGTATGTGGAGTACTGGAAATAAATCTGTCACTTTATAATTCAATATTTAATATTTAAGATACATACACTGAGACTCCTATCTCAGCAATGATGAAAATGGGGGGTTTACTTGTCCAAAGTATTAAAAATATTTCACAAGGAGGAAATTTAAAAGCTAATCAGCAGGCCCCCTGCTCTACTGCCACAATGCTCTTGCCATTTTGCTGCTGCTGAAAACTGTGAAAACAGATGGTCCGCGTAGCTCTGCGATGTTCCTGCTCCGGCTATAATGACCATGGAACAAAGATCCACAGGTATTTTAGGGGATTCTAGCCTTTCTGTTTCTACCCTATAAACTTTTTCTATAGTGCTCTTCTGTCTCCTGTATCCCTGTTCAGTCTTCACCAATAAAGGATTTAATGTCATCACCTGACTTAAGAAATCAGTGGCCTGTAAAATGCATATTCATATTACCATTTTTTATAAACTTTATCTTCTTTATTAAACTATCTGGCTTTAAAGCTCAAATTAAATTTAATCCCTTGTTATGAAAAAATATTCATTGAATGATATACATCTTTTTCTGAGTTGATACATGATTACTCTCTATAAAAACAACTTTTTTAAAATTTATTTTTATTTTTTATTATATTAAATTTATCTTAATTGTTGAAAGTATTACAGATGTCTCTTTGTTTGTTTTTTTTGTGTGTGTGTTTTTTTTCCCATTAACCTCCTCCACCCTGCCATGCCAAGCCTTCACCACTCTATTGTCTGTGTCCATGGGCTAAACATATATGCATATAAATTCCCCCGTGTTTATTCATGTTCCACTCCCCCACCACTGCCTTCCCTCTGAAATTTGTCAGTCTGTTCATTGCTTCTATGTCTCTGGACCTATTTTGCTCATCAGTTTATTTTGTTCCTTAAATTCCACATGTGAGTGAGATCATATCATACTTGTCTTTCTCTGACTGGCTTATTTCACTTAGCATAATACTCTCCAAGTCTATCTGTGCTATTGCAAATGGTAAGAGTTCTTTCTTTTTTACAGCTGCATAGTATCCATTGTGTAAATGTACCACAGTTTTTTAATCCACTCATCTGCTGATGGGCACTTGGGCTGTTTTCCAAATCTTAGCTATTGTAAATTGTGCTGCTATGAACATGGGGGTGCATATATCCTTTCTGATTGTTTTTTTTTTTTTGGTTTCTTGTGATATATTTCTAGAAGTGGGATAACTGGGTCAAATGGGAGTTCAATTTTTTTTTTTTTTGAAACTTCATACTGTCTTCCACAGTGGCTGCACCAACTTTGTACTGGGGTTCCCTTTTCTCTAAATCCTTGCCAACACTTGTTTGTTGATTTGTTGATGATAGCCATTCTGACAAGTGTGAGGTGATACCTCATAATCATTTTAATTTGCATCTCTCAGATGATTAGTCACTTTGAGCATTTTTTTCATTTGTTTCTTAGACTTCTGTATGTCATTTTCATTGCAAACAATCAATGATCATCCTTTGGATTGAAGCACTAACTATGCCTGTCGCATGACAGTTCAGACTGCTACAGAAATGGTTCCACTGTAGAAGCATTAGATTGATAATATATGCTAATTCTGCTTTCTGTCATCTCAAAGTGGTTTCAAGAAATGTTGCTTGTTCTGATACTCCAAACTTAATTGATATAAATGCATTATAGCAACTACAGAGGTTTCATCTCAGTTACTCTTTCAATCTTACAAATAACCTCTGAGGTAGAAAGTTCTATATTTTGGCAAAGAAACCTCGAGTGTTACATCTTGTAGCTAGAAAACATGAATGGAAACTGATATGAGAACTAAAGGAATTGGAGCAGGCCTACAAGCTTTACTTGAAATATATCATGGAGAAGGTGTGAATGGATGGGTTTATTCAAGCATAAAAAAGAAAAAGCTTGGAGAGATTTATTATTAGTTTGGGATTATGTGAAAAAGATCTTGTACAGTAACAATGAATAGTTTTTTATCTCTGTTCACTGAATATAGGACAAGAGGGGATAGGTTTGAATTTCAGAAAAGAAGTACTTCCTGGCTGAATATCCTAAGCACTAGAATGTGTTGCAAGGGGAGGTTATAGTGCCTCCTTCTCTAAAGGTGCTTAAAAATTATTTTATAAAAATCATCCTTTAAGCCTTGACTGGTTTGGCTCAGTGGATAGAGTGTCAGCCTGCAGACTGAAGGGTCCCAGGTTCAATTCCAGTCAAGAGCATGTACCTTGGTTGTGGGCACATCCCCAATAGGAGGTGTGCAGGAGGCAGCTGATCGATGTTTCTGTCTCATCAATGTTTCTCACTCTCTATTCTTCTCCCTTCCTCTCTGTAAAAATTCAATAAAATATATTTTAAAAATCATCCTTTAATCAATCAGGTACTATCTAAATGAAAGGCAGGGGGGAGGGGAAGTGTGCTTATTTATTGGACCAGTTTAATCCATTCCCAAGAGTGAATTAGGTAAATATAAAAGGTTTCAAAATGTATTTTTTAAAATCAAGGGTTGTACCAAATTTTGTATTTAGCAAAGTTTGTATATTCGAAAATTCTTTTAAAAAAATAAGTAATAAGTTCACCTGCTCAGCTAGTGTGGCTCAATGGTTGAGCATTAACCCATGAAACATGAGGTCACCTAATGGATTCTAGGTCAGGGTACATGCCCTGGTTGCAGGCTCAATCACCAGTAGGGGACATGCCAGAAGCAGCTAATCAATGCTTCTCTTATTGATGTTTCCATCTATCTATTCTTATCCCTTCCTCTTCTCTAAAATCAATAAAAACATATTTAAAAAATAAGTTTACTTGATTGTATTTACCTAACTGAAATAAAGGATTTAATGAAGGACAGAAAAGTCATAGAGAATTTTTTTCACTGCTATGGAAGGTCATATAGTGAAATGCCATTTAAAAAATATATAGTTAAATGCAGTTACACTCACTGATATCATTATAACTTTTAATATGGGGATAGTCATATCTCATGATTTAGAGCGTAAAGTAATTGTTGTAATGGTAAGAGGGAATGTTTTTATTTTATTTACATTCTAACATGTTATTTGACACTTGTATAATTTACTCTTTATTTGTTTGACTTATTTCCTCTTTATGGTACTGCAGTCTGGCCTTTGGCACTGACTGCATCTGAAAGAAAATGTGCAAACTGTCTAACAAGACAACATTTATATACTCATATTGAAGTAGAATAAGAGGTCACAAAGTAGTAACTATTTTACTGTTAACAAGATAAAACCAAATACATGAACTAAGCATATTTTTTGAATAAATATATTTTAAAAGATAGCATTAATTCAACTTATATGCCCAAAAATGGCACTAAATCAGCTTATTTCAGGAGACAGTAAAGGATTTTGTTGGCATAGAAAATGTTGCAATCATTACATTAATCTGTTCATGCTGTGAATCAGGGGAATAGGAGGTTGTTTTCAAGTTTGAAGGGGTAAGTGTTACTACATAGATAGCATTAAAGAAAAGTGTTGAGGAGAACATGATTATATGAGGGAAGTCACAGCAATGCTCCAAAGTCTTTTGTTGTAGATAGTTGGGGAGATATGACTCAGAAAACAAAGTAAGATATCAATTGAAAAATATATGAAACAATTGCATGTATTATTTTTACCTTCAGAAAAATTTAGTGCTATAAAACTAGGTAACAGAGATTAGAAATCAATTGTTCTAAGTCCTTATCTGTCAGAGACTTCACTAAAATTATTTCTCAATGTCAATCCATAGCTCTGACATTGTTTAGTGTTTTTTCTTTCTTTAAAAAATTTTTCCAACTTTATGGAGTTACTAGAGGCCCGGTGCATGAAATTCGTGCACAGGGTGTCGGGGAGTGTCCCTCAGCCCAGCCTGCACCCTCTCCAATCTGGGACCCCTTGAGGGATGTTCAACTATCCATTTACAGGGATCAGGCAATGGGGGTGTGGCCAGCCTGAGTGAGGGGCTGAGGGCTATTTGTAGGCTGGCCACACCCCCTTCAGGGTGGGGGTCCCCACTGGGTTGCCTGACCAGCCTGGGTGAGAGCTGATGGCTGTTTGGAGGCTTGCCAAGCTCCCCAGAGGGGACCCTCACCCCATGGGGGTGTGGCCAGCCTGGGTAAGGGGCTTTTTTCTTTTCTTTTTTTTTTTCAGTGCCTCCTTAAGCAGAGGCCAGGGCCGGCTAGAAGCAGGTATCTGGGATTTATCTTCTATAATTGAAACTTTGTAGCCTTGAGAGGAGGCCAGGGCGGGTGAGAAGCTTGGCTTCCTCCATCGTCAGGGGCAACCCAAGCCTCCTGCTTGCTCCAGCTCCATGGCGGCTGCCATCTTAGTTGGGTTAATTTGCATACTTGCTACTGATTGGCTGGTGGGTGTAGTGGAGTGATGGTTCATTTGCATGTTTCTCTTTTATTAGTGTAGATAACTGACAAAAATGTGTATATTTATGATGAAGAACATAATGTTTTGAAATATATATATATATCATGTCATTAGTACAAAAATAGGTTTACTTAACACATATATCACCTCGAACACAACACACTTAGTGTGTGCATGTGTGTGCGGGTTGCTTGGTGTGTGGTGTGAACACTCAAGATCTATTCTCCTAGCAAATTTCAGTTATACAATACAATGAGCAGAATGATGACTTAATCAAAGTCATCATTCTGCACATTAGATCTTCATTTTTTATTACTTATGCATAAATGAAACTTTGTATTCTTTGACCAAAATACTCCTAGTTCCTCCACCTCCCACCCTTGACAACCTCCATTCTACTCTTTGCTTCTATAAGTTATACATTTTTAAGTTCAACATATAAGATTATGCAATATTAGTCTTTCTCTCTGGCTTATTTTACTTATTCTACTTTCCTTCTTTTTAAAAAGAATATATTTCACTGTCTCCTTATATATCACATTTTCTTTAACCATTTGTCTGTTGATAACACTTAAGTTGTTTCCATATCTTAGCTATTGTGAATAATGCTGCAGTGAATAAGAAGTGCAAATGCTTTTTTTGAGATATTGATTTTGTTTGATTTCTGTATATACCCAACAATAGAATTACTGAATCATATGCTAGTGCTATTGAAAACATTTGAGGAAACTCCATGCTGTTTTCCACGAAAGAAGAAAATCAAGCAATAAAACAGAGAAGGAGATCTGGGAGTCTTAGAACCACTCAGAATTAAAGGGACCTTTGAACATTTGTATCAAAGATAGATCAAAATAATCATTATATTATGGGGGAAAATCATCAATTCTAGAAAAATGGCTTCAATTACTATAGAGCAGTGCATTCAGAGAGCAAGGAGCCTATTCAAAGGTAGCAGCAAATGAAATCAATATCAGGATTCTACACTTGGAAAATTTATTCAACCAAGAAAGTTTTTTTAATGTTTTATTGATTTCTAGAGAGAGAAAGGGAGAGGGAGAGAGAGAGAAAAATTGATGTGAGAGCAGAAATGTTGATTGGCTAACCTCCTGCATGCCCCCTACTGATGATTGAGCCTGCAACCCAGGCACATGTGCTGACTGGGAATAGAACCAATTGCAACCCTTCATTGTACAGAAGCATGCTCATCCAACTGAGCAGCAATGGCTAGGGCCCAAGAAAGTTTTAAATCAATAATTATTTTAACCAAATAATCTCTCATGCTACATAATACAAATTGATGTTCTTATAAATTATTTTATAGTTTGTCTTAAATAAATTATCAGCAATAATGTACTCATTGACTTCATTTAGAACTTTAACTCATTAGAACATTTTAAAGGACATTAACATTATATCTCAATAGTTAATATGGTAGTATTCCAAATATTCCAATATTACAAATTAATAATTATTTTTCTTTAATTTAAGTTTTATTGATGTGTAATTGACAAATAAAATAGTCAGATCTTTAATGTGA
This sequence comes from Eptesicus fuscus, assembly GCF_027574615.1. NCBI lineage: Eukaryota > Metazoa > Chordata > Mammalia > Chiroptera > Vespertilionidae > Eptesicus > Eptesicus fuscus. The sequence continues at coordinate 26,531,312 of NC_072480.1, forward strand.
ACATATGGTGATTTGATATTTATGAACATTGTGTTTTGGTGAAAACATTTAAGTTTCTACTATTTTAGGAAATTTTAATTATACAATAAAGTGTCATCAATTCTAGTCACCATTTTTATATTATATCCTCAGACCTTATTCATCTTATAGTTGAAAGTTTGTACCCTTACCAACCTCTCCCTATTTCTCTCAATTCCTACTTTTCTATTATCTGTTTCCATTACTTTTTGTTCTTTTTTCTTTTAGATTCCACATATCTAGAGTGGTACCTTGAGCATATACTTCCAATGTCTGGCTTATTTTATTTAGCATAATGCCTTCAAGATTCATCAATATTGTCATAAAACACAGGGTTTTCTTCTTTCTTATAGTTGAATAATATTCCATTATATATCCAATTCGATGTAATATATATTCCATTATATATCCTTTATCCATTCATCTTTTAATGGACACTTAGATTTAGTTTGCTTCTATAAATTGGCTGTTATGAACAATACTGTGATGAACATAAGAGTGATTTATCTCTGTTTTTATTTTTCTTTGGATATCTAGACCTAGAAGTGGGATTGCTGAAATACATAGTAGTTTTATTTTTAATATTTGAGGAACCTTATACTATTTTCCATAGTGACTGTACCAATTTACATTCTCACCAACAGTGGACAAGGGGTCCCATTTCTCCACATTCTTGCCAACTCTCGGTATCTCCTGTCTTTTTCATAATATTAATTCTATAAGTTGATATCTCATTGTAATTTTAATTTGCATTTCCCTTATGATTAGTGATAATTAGCACTTTTTTCATGTACCAGTTGAGCATTTGTATGTCTTCTCTGGAAAAATGTTTTCTCAGATCCTCTGACCTTTTTTAAATTGGAATTTTTTGCTATTGAGTTGTAATGTGTTTCTTATCTATTTTCAGATGAACCTCTTATCACATATATGGTTTGCAAATATTTTATTGTATTTCATAGGTTGCTTTTCATTTTATTGATACTTTCTTTTGCTATAAGGAAGCCCTTTTTTATGTACTCCTTTTCTTTTTGGTTTTGTTATCTTTGTTTATTTGTGTCAAATCCAAGAAAACATTGCCAAGACAGTGTCAATGAGTTTATTGCTGTTGGTTTCTTCCAAGAGTTTCATGTTTTCAGATTTCACATTCAAGTCTTTATTCATTTTCAGTTTATTTCTATGTATAGTGTAAGATAGGTATCCACTATTTTTTTTTTTTTTTGGTATGTGGTTGTCCAATTTTTCCAACACCATTTATTAAAGAGAATATCCTTTTACTGTTATATATTTTAGTTCCTTTATCATAAATACATTAACCATATGTTCATGATTTCTCTCAATTGTTTTGATTACTATACCTTTATAACATACTTTGAAATCAGAAAGTGTGATGCATCCAACTTTGTTCTTTCTCAAGATTGATTTGTCTATTTGAGGTATTTTATGGTTCCATACAAATTTTTGGATTGTTTTTCTATTTCTGTTAAAAATGCCATTTGAGTTGTGATAAGGATTGCATAGAACCTATAGGTTGTTTTGGTTAATATGTACATTTAAACAAAATTAATTCTTCCTTTAATTCTTAGTTTTTTATCTTTTTATATCAGCGGCTATCAAAGAAAGAATGCCCTATTATGTTTTCAAATGTGAAATGTGTATAGCATGCACCTAAAATTTGTTAATTAATATGAATAAAATATAAATGATTTGCAGGTATGTAACTTTATGGTTAATATGTTTAAAATGTATGCTATGTAATATAGTATATCATTAAAAAGTTCTCTTTTGGAGAAATAATATTAAAATGGGATATCTTTAAATGCAATATGAATGATTGGTAAAAAATCTTGTACAGGATTCTTTGGCAATAAATTGGGATATACACTTTTTCCTACTTGACCTACCTGGTTTTCTAACTTAGAGTGGCTAGCATTATTAATAAAAGCCACATGCATTTATTATGTGACGTGTTGTGTCATGTCTTGTGATGTGTTGTAAAGTAATTTTACCAGTTTCCTGCTTTCTCTATAGACTCTTTACTTACCCAGTTGCATTTTGAAATTATTCTTTAACTCCAATGGAATAAAATGGTAATTTTTAAAACAAAGTACATATCTAATAAAAAAAACAACACTGACATTTCAGAATAAGATAGAAGATAAAAAATAGTAGTAGATAATTTAGAAAATGTGAATGTTGTTTGTAATCTGACACTTCCTATTGGTATTGTTCACTTGTTTTATACCCCCTGGGAAATATTTATTACTTTTTGTAGAACTTCAAGTTTATATTAATACAAAATTAACTAAAATTAGACTATTTTATCACTTTTCATTTCTCTAAAACCATAAATTTAAGCTGTGGTCATCAAAGGCCCAATATGTGTTAGTAGAGTATATCCGCTAGTATTGTGAAAGTCGTGTGTCAAATGAAATGTCTGGCATCATGTAGATAAGCTTTGATGTAAAGGAACTACCAAGGACAATCCAGTTAACATTTAAAATATATGAAGTCATTTTTGAATACAGGAAGAAAGAAAAGATAATAAAAGTATCAAAAAGAAGCAAAATTAATTCATGCAATGAAATGAGCCAAGGAAGAATAATGTATGACAAATATTTGAAAGGCTCTTTAACCAAAGGAACATTACTTTATATCTTTGACTGTTACATAAAAAGTGAGAATAGATTAAAAAGCACACAGAGTACATCAAGGTGGCAGAAACTTTCACTTTGTATTACTTCTCTTCAAATAAAAGGATTTTACATGATTGTATGATTTTAAAATATTTTATTACCTCATATTTAGCAATGTTGTGGTCTGTGTCATTGAAAGTACTTTCTGTACTGTGGAGAGGATAGGGATTCTGTCCATACTTAATAGTACTGGAATATCCAGGCAAGGCCCAACAATGTAAAACAAATGCATAACTGTCTTAAGCATCCTGTATTTTTATATTACTGTACTTCTGATCCCCTTCAAGCAAGTTCATCTCACTGGTAATGTCAGTAGCCACATGGGTGGCCTAGCCAGTTTAATGAAGTTTTGATAAGTATTGACTTATTTGAAAGAAACTACTACTATCAAGTGTGCCATTTCACTTGCTTAAATCTGTGTGAAATAGATACAAATATTTAAGGTAGAATGATTAGTATACAGAAGCTTGCATTGTGAAAGTCATAGAAATTATAAGAAGTGCCATAAATTTCTACCAGTTCACACTCTTTAAACCTTAGATTCAGAGGAAGCAGGAAGACTGAGTTTTAGGTAAAATTATTTGATCAAATTTGTACCCTTAGTTAGAGACAAAGCCACAAGTTTAAAGATTTCTCACCACAAATTCTGGTCATTTCCCAGCATACCACACTAGCTTGATGTATATATAAACTTTTTAAATTTTACTAATGCTAAATTTTTAAGTATTCCAAATAGAACAAAATATTTTATTTCATTTGTATATTTTTTCTGAAATAAAATTTAATTTCTACAAAAATTCATACAAACTAAAGTATTTCAGAATTGTCATATCGATGATTGATCTGAGAATGTATTTAATTATGAAGAAAACAACCATCATACTCATGCCAATTTCTACTTGTGTAAAGTTTCTCATTAAGAATTCAAAATATTGCCCTAACTGGTTTGGCTCAGCCTGTGGACTGAAGGGTCCCAGGTTGGATTCCGGTCAAGAGCATGTACCTTGGTTGCCGGCACATTCCCAGTAGGGGGTGTGCAGGAGGCAGCTGATCAATGTTTCTCTCTCATTGATGTTTCTAACTCTCTATCCCTCTCCCTTCCTCTCTGTAAAAAAATCAATAAAATATATTTTTTTAAAAAGAATTCAAAATATTACTAAAAAGTTTTGAGTAAAACAACATTTAGGGGGAAGAAAAAAGTACACATTTTGCCTAATACATTTTTGAGATATAATTTAGTGGATTATCTCAAATTAAATACAAATTATGTAAAATAAATTCATAAAAATATTATTTACTTGACAAACTTAGATATAATGGAAATGAAACATTTTAATGTGAAAAATACATTTGTATTAATTGTGCTACAGTAGAAATGTGATAAAATAACAATAAGAACCAAATTAACACAATCAAAATAATTAGAATTCAGAGGCTGAAAAATTTAAGAGGTAATGATAATAGGATCTCTTTAAAAATGTGTTGTAATTTTAACATTTTGAAACATTTTGTTTAGTAAATATTATTTTAGCTCCATTATATCTTCAAAGTAAATTTCATTTTAATTTGCTATTCTGAGGTTAACCTACAGAAATAAAAATGTAAAAAAAAATGAGTATGTATGATAATTTAAAAACATAAACATCATTGTTTTTGAGGCTAGCATTGCCCTGATACTAAAGCCAGATAAAGACACTGCAAAGAAAGAGAGAAAGAGAGAGAGAAGAGAGAGAGAGAGAGAGAGAGAGAGAGAAGAGGAAGGAAAGAAGGAAGGAAGGAAGGAAGGAAGGAAGGAAGGAAGGAAGGAAGGAAGGAAGGAAGGAAGGAAGAAAGAAAGAAAGAAAGAAAGAAAGAAAGAAAGAAAGAAAGAAAGAAAGAAAGAAAGAAAGAAAGGAAGAAAGGAAAGAAGAAAGGAAGGAAGAAAGGAAGAAAGGCAGTACAATATCCTGGAGAAACATAGATGCAAAATTGCCAACAAAGTTCTAAAAAATCTACATCCAAAAACACAATAAAAGCATCATAATCCTTATCAGTGGTTCAGTGGTATTTAGCTCTGTGATATAAAGATGGTTCAGCCTATGAAAGTAAATTGATGAGATGCACCACATTATCAGAATAAAAAATAAAAATGATATAACCATCTCAATAGATACAAAAAAACACACAATTAACAAAATACAATACCCTTTTGTAATTGAAAACTTTCAACAACTAGTAATAGAAAAAAAACAACACCTCAACACAAAGGTCATAAATGAAAAGCCCATTCCTGTGTTGAAAGACAATATTTTTAAAGCAATCTATCATTTAGTGAAATTCCTATCAAATTTGCATTTTATACAAATAGAAACATAAGCAAAATAATTCTGAAATGCATACGGAACCACATAATACCACAAATAGCCAAAACAATCTTAAGAAAAATAAACAAAACTGGAGGTATTCCTCTCTGATTTCAAAATATTTTACAAGGTTAAGTTAATTAAATCACTGTAGTACTGGCATATAGACAAATATTGATAGATAAATAATATTGGAGAGTTTAGAAATAAACCCATGCATATATGGTCAACTGACTTTGACAAGTTTGCTAAGAATACACATGGGGAAAGAATAGTCTATTCAACAAATGGTGCCATGAAAATTGGAAACCCACATGAAAAAGAATAAAATCAGATGTTTATTTGCACTATACTCAAAAATAACTCAACATGGATTAAAGTCTTAAACATACAACTTGAAGCTATAAGCTCCTAAATGAAAACTTCGAAGAAAATCTTCATGACATTGTTCCTGCCAATTAACTATTGAATATTACACCAAGTGCACAATCAACAAAAACAAACAAACAGAACTACATCAAACTAAAAAGTATTTGCATAGCAAAGGACATGAGAATGGAAAGGCAACCTACAGAATGTAAGAAATATTTGCAAACGTCATGTCTGATAAGAACTAACTATCCAAAATATATAAGAACTTTCTTCAACTCAATAAAAATAAATAAATAAATAACCCAGTTTAAAAATGGGCAAATAAGATATAATCTCACATTTGTTAAAATGGCTACAATTTAAAAACCAAAAGTTAATAAGTGTTGGTCAGAATGTAGAGAAACTGGAACTCTTTGTGCACTATGGGTTAGAATTTAAATGAAAAAGCCAGTATGGAAAACAGTATAGGTGTGCCCCCAAATATTATAAACTAGAGGCCCAGTGCATGAAATTCATGCACAGGGGGTCCCCTCAGTCCAGCCTGCACCCTCTCCAATTGGGACACCTCAGGCCTAAACCGGCAGTCGGACATCCCTCTCACAATCCAAGACCACTGGCTCCTAACTGCTCACCTGCCTGCCTGCCTGATCGCACCTAACTGCCTCCCTGCTGGCCTGGTCACCTCCAACTGCCCCCCCTGCAGGCATAGTCACCCCGAACTGCCCCCCCACCAGCCTGGTCGCCCCCAACTGCCCCCCCACTGGCCTGGTCGCCCCTTACTGCACCCCCTGTTGGCATGGTTGCCCCCAACTGCCCCCCCGGCCAACCTGGTCACCCCTCACTGCCCCCCTCTGCTGGCCTGGTCACCTCTTACTGCCCCCCTCTGCTGACCTGGTAGCCCCTCACTGTGCCTCCCCTGCTGCTCGGTCATTTGGTTGCCCCTACCTAACCCCCCTGCCAGCCTGGTCACCCCACACAGCCTGTTTGGTCGTCTGTTCAATTGTTTCGGATGCAATGGTTGCTTAGCCTTTTATATATATACTAGAGGCCTGGTGCACGAAATTCGTGCACAGAGGGGGGTTGTCCCTCAGCCCAGCCTGTACCCTCTCCAATCTGGGACCCCTCGAGGGATGTCCCACTGCCCGTTTAGGCCCGATCCCACCGGGCCTAAACGGGCAATCCAGGACTGCTGGCTCCCAACTGCTTGCCTGCCTGCCTTCCTGATTGCCCCTAACTGCATCTGCCTGCCAGCCTGATCACCCCCTAACCACTCCGCTGCCAGCCTGTTTGCCCCCAACTTCCCTCCTCTGCTGGCCTGGTTACCCCTAACTGCCCTCTCCTGCAGGGTTGATCAACTCCAACTGCCCTCCCTTGCAGGCCGGGTGCCTCCCAACTGCCCTCTCCTGCTGGCCATCTTGTGGTGGCCATCTTGGGTCCACATGGGGGCAGGATCTTTGACCACATGGGGCAGCTATATTGTGTGTTGCAGTGATGATCAATCTGCATATTACTCTTTTATTAGATAGGATAGAGGCCTGGTACAGGGGTGGGGGCCAGCTGGTTTGCCCTGAAGGGCATCCGAGATCAGGTGGGGGTTCCCTTGGGGTGTGGGGCGGCCTGAGCGAGGGGCCTGTGGTGGTTTGCAGGCCGGCCACACCCCCTGGCAACGCAAGCGGAGGCCCTGGTATCTGGATTTTATTTTCCTTCTATAATTGAAACTTTGTAGCCTGGAGCGGAGCCAAGCCTGGGGCTCCCTCCGAGGCTGGCAGCCATTTGTGTTGGGGTTATAATTGAAACTTTGTTGCCTTAAGCAGGTGGGCCTGGCCAGGGTGTGCAGAAAGCTTTGCTTCCCCTGTTGCTGGCGGCAACCCTGGCCTGCTCTCTCAAGCTCCATTTTGCTGCCATTTGTTTGAATTTGTTTACCTTCTATAATTGAAACTTTGTAGCTTGAGTGGAGGCTTAGGCCTGGCAAGGGCAGGTGGAAAGCTTGGCTTCCTCTGTTATCTAGGAAACCTTGCTCTCTGTGGCTGTAGCCATCTTGGTTTGGGTTAATTTGCATACTCACTCTGATTGGATGGTGGGTGTGGCTTATGGGCATGGCTTGTGGGTGTGTCGGAGGTATGGTCAATTTGCATATTTGTCTATTATTAGATAGGATAGATAAAATTACTATATGATCTAGATATCCCACTTCTGGTATTTATTTAAAAGAATTGAAATCAGGGTTTAAAGAGATACCTGTCCTCTCATGTTCATTGCAACATTTTTCACAACAACTAAAATATGAAAATAATCTAAACATCCATCAATAGATGAATGAATAAATAAAATGTGGAATAGCCTGGCCAGTGTGGCTCAGTGGTTGAGTGTCGACCTATGAACCAGAGGGTCACAGTTCGATTCCTGGTCAGGGCACATGTCTGGGTTGTGGGCTTGATCCCCAGTGTGGAGCATGCAGAAGGCAGGCCATCAATGACTCTCCCATAACTGATGTTTCTATCTCTCTTCTTCCCTTCCTCTCTGAAATCAATAAAAATATATTAAAAAAAAACAAAAATAATAATTAAAAAAAAGAAAACATGCAATAAACCTACAATGGAATATTGGTCTTAAAAATGAAAGTCAGCAATATACAACACAGTGAATCAACCAGGACAGTATGCGAAATAAAACAAGGAAGTCACAGAAGGACAAATACTGTATGATTTCACTTAAATGAGTTATCTTAAATAGCCAACCTCTAAGAGGCCAAGGTTAGAATAGTGATTACTCGGGGGAGAGGGGAAAGAAGTTACTATTCAACAGGTGTAAAGTTTCAGTTATACAAGATGAATGAGTTCTAAAGATGAATTGTGCCTATAGTTAAAAATACTGTATTGTACATGTATAAATGTTTTTAAAAGGTATATAGCATGTTAAATGATCATACTAACATTATAAAATATAGGGGTGGTAAAGGTGATGGAAGGAGACTTGACTTAGTTGGTGAACACACAGTACAGGGTACAGATGATGTGTTGTGGAATTGTGCACCTGAAACCTGTATAATTTGGCTAACCAATGTCACCCCCATAAATTCAATAAAAAGCAAAAATATATATGTGAGGATAAATAAAGCAACACTGAATTAATTGAGGTGCTTATTGTTTAACAGACTTGATTTGCATTTTACAGAGAGGAAGAGAGAGGTATAGAGAGTCAGAAACATCAATGAGAGAGAAACAGCGATCAGCTGCCTCCTGCACACCCCCCACTGGGGATGTGCCCGCAACCAAGGTACATGCCCCTGACCAGAATCGAACCTGGGACCTTTCAGTCCGCAGGCCGATGCTCTATCCACTGAGCCAAACCGGTTTTGACTTGATTTGCATTTTAAATGCCTGACACTGATCTCATGAATGTAATAGCATTTAAGCTAAGGAATTTGAATATCCTTTGATCAATAGAACAAGTGAAATATCTGTAGCAGAAGAGTGCTATAATATTAAAAATATTAAAATAGCTACAGAAATGTAAAATTTTAGTGGTGAAAAAGAGGTAAACCTCTGAGAATAGCTGTAGTTCAGCTGAGAACTAATGAACCACTTAAGGGGCAAAACCACATAAATGAAGAAAGTTATTTGGCAGAATTTGCAAAAGGAGATCTTAGTAATAACAAATGTTTTTGAGCAGCTACTTTCTGAAAAGTTTATACTAAACACTGAGCATTTAATTAGCTCAACTACATGAAGTACATTCTATTATTGTTCTCATTTTGCAGGTAATAACATAGGTTTATGAAAATAAACCAAATGCTGTATGGTAAGTGGCAGACATAGAGTGGAAGTAAGAACTTAATGTAAATCATATTTTTAAATACGATCGTATCCTGATTCCTTAGATATTCCTAACATTTTTCTAATTCAATATCTCTCAATGGATCAGTTCCTATACTGCTATCCTCTGGACTGGATCTCCAGATCAAAATTATAGTGAACCCAAACTCATAATTCTCTTACATCATGCTCATATCCCTCTCACTACCTACATATCTACCATAATTTCTCCCGCCCAGTATTAAAGAAAAAAATTAATTTTATATATCGATAATTTTAGCCTTCTTAGTCACTCATTCCTGTCTTCTCTTGAATGTTGCCCCATCAGCCATCTCCTCCCTATAATGACTCCTCACTTTCAACCAAAACACTTTTGTTCCTGCAATTATAATAAACACTCTTTCTATATTGTTTTATTCTTTTGTTAGAATCTGCTATTTCTCCTTTTCTTTCTATTCACTGTTACCGTTTCTTCACTCACAAATTTATAGCAATTGAGTCTTTATGCAACACATTTTCCTATTATATTATAACTAGAGGCCCTGTGCATGAAATTTGTGCATGGGGGAGGGGGTGTCCCTCAGCCCAGCTGCACCCTCTCCAATCTGGGACCCCTCAAGGGATGTCCGACTGCCCGTTTAGGCCTGATCCAGGTAGGGGCTAAAGGGGCAGTCAGACATCCCTCTCACAATCCGGGACTGCTGGCTCCCAACTGCTCTCCTGCCTGCCTTCCTGATTGCCCCTAACTGCTTCTGCCTGCCAGCCTGATCACCCCCTAACCACTCCCGTGCCAGTCTGATTGATGCCTAACTGTTCCCCTGCCAGCCTGTTTGCCCCTAACTGCCCTCCCGTGCAGGCCTGGTCACCCCTAACTGCCCTCCCCTGCAGGCCTGGTCCCCACAACTTCTCTCCCCTGCAGGCCTGGGTCCCCACAACTGCCCTTCCCTGCAGGCCCGGTTGCCCCCAACTTCCCTCCTCTGCTGGCCTGTCACCCCTAACTGCCCTCCCCTGCAGACTTGATTGCCCCCAACTGCCCTCCCTTGCAGGCCTGGTCCCTCCCAACAGCCCTCCCCTGCTGGCCATCTAGTGGCAGCCATCTTGTGTCCACATGGGGCAGCCATCTTGTGTGTTGGAGTGACAGTCAATTTGCATATTATTCTTTTATTAGATAGGATTAGATAGGATAGAGGCCTGGTGCATGGGTGGGGGCCATCTGGTTTGCCCTGAAGGGTGTCCCAGATCAGGGTGGGGGGTCCCTTGGGGTGTGGGGAGGCCTGGGTAAGGGGCCTGTGGTGGTTTGCAGGCTGACCACATGCCCCGGTGACCCAAGAAGAGGCCCTGGGATCTGGGATTTATTTATCTTCTATAATTGAAACTTTGTAGCCTTGAGTGGAGGCCTGGGCCCACCAGGGAAGGTGGAACTGTAGCCATCTTGGTTGGGTTAATTTGCATACTTGCTCCTGATTGACTGGTGGGAGTGGCTTGTGGGTGTAGCGGAGGTATGGTCAATTTGCATATTACTCTTTTATTAGATAGGATTGCCTTTATTATACTAAGGTCACCAAGAATTACCTCATTTTCCAAAACAATAAAGGTATATCAAGTCTTATGTTTGGACCTATCTTGAGTGTGGCACTAGCATTCTCAACTTCTTTACTAACAAACTTTCCTGGCTTCTGTGATACCACACCTTCTTAGTTCTCTATAAAAGTGTGATTATTTTGTCTCAGTCTGATTTCTGGACTACTCTTAATTACTTTTGTCTTTAGTATAGTGTTGTTCTCTCAAAGTTCAGCCTTCTGTATACCACGTATAACTTTTACAAAATCACCTTAACTGATTTCATAGACTCTCATAGTTGGTCAGTACCAATTCTAATAAGCCCCAAATCTTTATGCACTCTCGTATTATTCAAATGGTCTACATACACTGCTATATTGATATAGCAGAAGAATTTCAATGACAGTATTTCAAAATTTATCATCAACTATCCCTTAGGGTTTTTTCTTCCTGCAATAATCTCTGCCTCACCTTGTTTAATAGCACCATGATCCATTTAGTTACTAGTATTAGAAAATTTAGAGGTATTGTTTATGACTATTTCTCTTTAACACTAATAATCTATTTATTAAGTATTCTATCATTGGTGTGTTCCCAAAACTATATATATTAGCATCAGGCTAATATTTAAGTATTTAATATCAGCACAAAGATGATATTAGAATTTCCAATATTGCATAATGATTAAAAATTTTATAAAACATTTTGATACTGATTAGATTTTTACTATATAGTAAAATTAAGGATTAAATATTGTATATTTTACAACAAAGATATTTGTATTGAAGGAAAGCATCAGGGTCTATGACTCTGGTCACAGAAAGAATAGACTGAAAAATTTTGTACTATATATTATATAATTTTATAAAGCATAAAGGTTATAAAGATAAAATCTAAAATTTCATACAGAATCTTTGCCAAATATACATGGTAATTTATAGGAGAAAGTGAACTGGAGACAAGAGAAAGGTAAGTGCAGAACTGAAGTTGACCAGTACTGGAATAAGACAGTGGTTACAAAGGCAATATTTACCCAAGTAAAAGTCTATGTGTAGCTGTATCTTTCTGTGTGACCTTAATCTGTGGATACTGAGCCATACATATGGAAGATCTTGTGCGCATGTCTTGTTATCTAGTCTCGAGAGAGTAATTTCCACTGTCCCACTTTGAAACTCAATCCTTTTCATACCCTTCAAGCTTGGTTTGGCATTCAGGATTCTGAACTGGCTTCATCCTCTGGAAACGTGGTAACCATAGTCTCTTCAAATTTACTAATGAAATCAATTACCTATAACATCAGGATTTATTAATAATATACTCCATTACTTAAAACACACATTATAACATTATAAAGTAATGGTGGTACTAAAATAGTATGAACATTTATGAGTAAACATTCAAAATAACTTATTACAAATCTTGAATGCTGTTATTTCCAAGACTCATAAAGAACATAAAAATGTATTACTGGAACTCCAACAAAAGAATGGTAATACTACCTGTTTCTGAGGACAAAGTCCTCTGAATTTGACCAGTTCCCCTTCTTGAAACATTTATTCCCCAAGGAACACAGAAAATATTTATGGGAATAAATATTTTAAAAATATTTTTACTTCAATAACTTTGAATCTAAAAGTTGTTTGTTATAAAACAAAAAGTTATAAATTGACACTTTATCATGTTTCAGTGGTTGTAAATTGCATTGATAAAAGGTATCATTATATGATTTTTGTTTAAAAGAAAAGAAACAGCATGTGTCTCATTAATTGTATAAAAAAATGGCTTCTGCCTAGCATGCATGCCTCAGTGGTTGAGTATCATGAGGTCATGGTTCCATTCCTGGTTGGGGTACGGCGCCAATTTGCAGGCTCTATCTCCACTGTGGGGCATGCAAGAGGCAGCCAATCAATGATACTCTCATCATCATTGATGTTTCTATCTCTCTCTCCCTCTCCCTTCATCTCTGAAATCAATTAAAATATTTTTTAAAAAAAGAATGACTCTTAACTTATTGGAACTGAAAATGAAGAATTTGTCTTTACCAGTTTGATGCCATATGTATTACAATCCTGGGTATTAATAATTAAACTCCTCTCAATACCCCATAATTGGTTCTGTCTTTTCTAAACCAAAGGAAAAATTGACCAGTAGATTGCAGCCAGAAGTGACCTTGTCACTAAGGAACAAAGGGCGTGAATGAAAAATAAAAAACTCATTTCACCTAATAGCAATTAGATCTAGCATGTTCTGAGGTACTATAGAGAGTTCTAGTTATAATGTAGTTTCTCAGACTCAAACAAACATTCAGTGTAAGTGTTCATAGACAATAAAGCCACAAATTTCCACATGAGAAATTACATTAGTAAATAGAGTACCACTGTTAATTTTAGATAGGATACTTATAAGATTATGATTTGCTTTTGTTTTTTTTTTTCCTTATGTAATGAAATAACTGATCTGATTCCAGAAATAATTGTTTTTATACAAGTTGTACATTCACATATACATTTGGGAAAAATATAACAGTGCCATCTGATAAGTAAGAAATGACAAATGTAGAAGAATGTTTTAAGATCAATGTGATTCATTAAGTCTATTAAAGTAAAAAAAAAATGCCATAGGAATATTGAAAAAAATAAGAGAATAAGAAAATTATTTAAACCAAAATTCTGGAATAAATTTTGAAAGTTCCTACAAGTATATAGCACAGCCATTACTTTATAACAAACATGTATTAAGAGGCAATAAAAAATCTGAGCAAGCCTAGGAAAGAATGAGATTCTGTGTATAAGTACATTTAAAATGAAAATTAGGTATAGGTGTATGATACTTGTTTTTGTGTATTTGTGCTGTGAGTTTCTTCTGAGGATATTGATTTGCTTGCTTGTCAAATACCCATTGTTAAAGATTATTGAGTATTTTAAAATTCTTTAAAATGTTAATTTTATTTTACAAAATTTTAGATAGATTTGAATAATAGGTACGAAGTCATTAATGACAAAGGAAAATAGATCTGGGGAGATTGCTCAATACCCTAGGCTCTCATGAATAAACTTTTTACTAAAGGTTAGAACTTACTATTTAGGTGAAAGATAGGGAAAATTGTTGAGGTTAAACATATTTCCAATCAGCTCAAGCAAGCAGTCCTTTCAGAGGCTATCTGATTTAATTATACTCTAAAGACTAAGTGAAAGGCGTGATTAATTAAACTGAGAAGATAGTGCTTGCTTAAGTAATTCTTTCCCATTGGCACATACTCTTTAGAAAACTTCAGAATTTATTTGTTAAAGTTGCAAATTGGTCAAATGATGAATTCAATGGACAATTTAGATGGAGATTGAAATAATCATAAAAATGCAACCATATGATGCTTTAATATAGTTAAAAGTGACCACCCAGCAATTTTGAAGGTTATGAGAAAGACACTTTTTGTTTCTATACTAGCATTGTTGGTATCATTTATAGGTAGGTCCTCAGATTTTTCATCTATTTTTTAGGGGTTATTTAAAAATTAACATAAATCTATTGCATCTTAACAAATATATTTTCTCACATTTTATTGGTAGTTCTGCAATAGCTAAAAAAAAAACCCTACAATATTAATTTTTCACTGAAGTCAGGGTCACCTATCTTATATTTCAGCTCCTACAGCTCAAGAATACCTTCCCAAATATTTGCCTAAAAAAAAACAAAAACATTTTTCATTGTTTTCCCTTTTGCGCAAACTCAAATTTAAATGGTTACAAAATTCTGCATTATTATGAAATATAAAATAATTATTTCATAGGACTGTGAACCCTTAATGAAAGACATTTTATCTTGTTAAAAAAATAAGTGGTGAATACAATGTCTATCTACTAGACAGTGCACTATAAATACATTAAATTGATATTTAAGTAAATAAAGTATGATTTAATTAAGTTTCATACAAGCAAAATACATTATTTAAGATCTCATTTAATCCCTTTAAGCTCATGTAAAATTGCCTGCATTTATTACCATTTACAGACAAAGATTCTGACACTTAAGTATATGTAACACCACTGATTTGGTGGGATTGCATGGATGGGAGAAGAAAATTACTTTCTTTTTTTAATCCAGTGTGTGTGTGTGTGTGTGTGTGTGTGTGTGTGTGTGTGTGTTCTTAGGTTATTTAATGACTTATGGTTGCTTTCACAGTATAAAGTACAAAAATGCCTGGTCAATTTAAGTATATTAATTTCCTCATGTTCCTTTAACAAATGATTACAAGCTTAGTAGCTTAAAACACACAAGTTTATTATCTTATAGTTCTAGAGGTCAAATATCTGATGTGGATCTTATAGGCCCAAAATCATTATTTTGACAAGGCTACATTTCCACTAAAGGCTCTAGGCCCTAGAGTCTAGGGGAAATCCATTGCTAGTCTTTCCTAGTTTCTAAATGTTGCCCAGATTCCTTGGCTCAGGGCTGCATCATTGTGGAGTTTACCTCCATCCTCGCAGCTTCAATGACCCTCTTGCCTACTGTATAAGGATCCCAGTATAATCACTTTGTCTTCAGCCAGATAATCCAGGATGCTTTTCCCATATATAGATGATTAATTTATACACATCTGCAAAGTCCCATTAGCCATGAAAGGTAATATTTTCACTGGTCTTAAAATAAAGGCATAAATAACTTAGAGGGGCCATTATTCTGCTGACCACATTAAAGAACAAGAAAAAAATCTTTCTAATTATAGAAATATGTAAGTCAGTATAATAAGCAGTACCTTAATTTGATCCCAAAGTCCTTTCACACCTAATTTATCACATGCTTGTTTTGGAAAATAGCAGGAAACTTTTTTTTTTTTTGCTATTTATTTATTTATTTATTTACTCATTATGTATTTATTTAGTATTGCTTCATTTTGCTTTACCCTGAAAGCTTGTTGGGTTTTTATTCTTTCTAGACCAGAACAGGGACAAGAAGGTAATGATAATATATTGGATGTTCTATTGGACTTCCACTTTCATGACCTGCTTCTGACTCTCTGGTTTGGTAGGTATTTAAAGGTAGTTCCTTCTCTTGCAACACTTTTGTGGGTCCCTCTGAGATTATCTTGATGAAAACATGTAATTGATATTAGAACTTGGGCAATACATTTTCTTTGGGTGACTGCTTCTGAGTTCTCCCTCAATTTCTTGAATTCTTATTGTCTGTTGTTTGATCCAGTCACCCTAGACCTCTTGGTAGTCCTTTTGAACACAATTTAGAATATGTACAGTCCCTTCCCAATGCAGTTCATGCTCTGTATAACTCCTCATTTGGATACCCAGAACCCTTGGTTTTTAGATTCATCAGTCCTCTGTCAATCATCAGTCTACTGGAGGGCCCAGGAGCTCAGATTTCCCAGCAGCCTTTTCCCCTTTCTACCAGGAGGCAGCAATCATGTCCAGCGGGCATAACAACAGACACAATTAGTGAACTGAAACACAAAGAAAATATTGTAAGAAATAGAGCAAAGAGCGTAAGTGACATATCTAAGTGAAAAGGGGGCAGTATCCTTTTTTTTTACAAAATGATAAATGAAAACCTTTCAAAACTAATAAATATTGTCATGTTTAAGAAAGTGTGTACACCCAAAGCAGAATAAATGCAAAATAACTACTAGGTATATCTTAGTCAATCTGCTACAACTCAGAAACAATGAGAAAATTTGTAAAATGACCCAGAGAGAAATGTACATTAAATTCAAAAAAGCAACAAGACTAATGATTAAATTTTCAGGATAGAGAATTTAGCCAAAACACCATTTAAGAATTGAAAGAATATAATTATCAACTTAAAATTCTATATGCAGAAAAATATTCTGGAGAATGTGAAATAAAGTTGTTTTCAGAAAAAATGTATCTGTAAACAGTCTATGAATTAAGTATACTACAGCTTATTTTGTGAATATTGAAAAGCTGTTCTAAATTTTAATTAGAAACTTAAAAATCCAAGAAAGACAATATTGAACATAAAAACAAAGTTGAAGACTTAAAAAACCTAATATGAAGGTTTATTCTTACATATATAAATTAAGAAGATGTACTACTGGTGCAAGAAAAAATAGACTAAAGAAGATGTACTACTGGTGCAAGAAAAAATAGACTAATCAAATCAAATAGGAATTCATAAAGAGACCACAAATCTGTGATCGCCTATTTCATAACAGTTATCTCTGCCATATATAATGTTGAAAGGAAGGTACTTTCAATATCTGGTGCTGTATCAATTAAATGTCTATATAGAAAACAGTGAATCATGATTCCTGTTTCACATCAGACATGAAAAAGTCAATTAGAGCTGGGTTTAGAACCAAATGTGAAAGTAAAAACAAAAAAACTTCTAAAGAAAGTCAAACATTTTCTTAATTTGTTATAGGTAAAGATCCTTTAAACAATATGTAAAAACTAATAATAACCATAAAAATATTAGACTACATTTAAAAAGAACATATGTTTAAAAAGGATATAACTAAAAAGTTTAAAGTGCAAGCTATAATTTTGGAAAACATGTATAATACATATATGGGATAATATTTATACATATACATATACATATACATAGCATGAATATAGAGTTTAAAATTAAAATGGAATATATAATGAAATACTGTAAATAAATAAGATAAAGTCAAATACTCCAATATACATGGGTGGACAAAATACTTTAAAAGACATTCCATCAAATATTATTTACTTGAAGTTCTCAACATTATTATTCATCAAAGAAATTCAGTAAAATAAAAATATAATATGCACATACAAGTATGCTAAAATGAAAAATGGAGGTCATACTAAGTGTTGGTAAAGATATGAAACAATTAGGCCTATCATGTACTGCTGGAGGGAGCACAAATTGCTCTACCCTCTTTAAAAAACCCTTGAGCATTATTTACTAAAGTGAACGTACACTATAACCCAAGATTCATTCGGGGTGCATATATATATATATACAGAAATTCATACAGAAAGTTCAGTAAAAAATGCTCATCACAGTACTGTCCATAGTAGCCCCAAAATGAAAACAGACTAAATATTTATCACCAGTAGGGTAGATATATAAGTTTTGGGATATTCATGTAATCAGATGTTATCTTGCAGTGGAAAAGTATAATTATATAGAGCAATATGATGACTCTCACACTAAAAAAAATGTTACACAGAATCAATTAGACCTAAAACATTACATATTATATGAACTATTTATGTATTATTCTGGAGAAGCAAACTACATGGTTGCAGTAGTAATCACAATAATAGTGATTCTTGGGAGTGCAGAAAGACTGGAAGAGGACACAGGGTATTTCTGTGGTTCTGTTAATGTTCTTTGTCCTAATTTATGTGCTAATAAACTGATCTATAAACCTTATGATTTGTGACTATTTCTATTTGTAGTGATCATTCAATCAAAAATGTACTGCAAATATTTTAGTTACTATACAATTTATAATCTCAACCTCAGCACTTACTTTTCCCTATGAATTTTGCCTTTCTTCTCACCACTCTCTTTCTATGACCAGTAGACTTCCCTGCAGAATCAATACTTGTGTTCTAACATCAGAAGACTTGCCCCCACCCAGCACTTGTTTCTGCAGAAAACCTATTTATGAAATAGAAGACATATCAGTAGAAGAAATGTGTATTTATTTTATTTATTTATTGTTTTGATGAAGAGACAGTTAAACATTGTCTTGAGTATCATCAATTAGATCAATGGTTAACTGGGAGGTTCCAAACCTATGAGTAGCAGGTATTAAGGTTTAGAGGCAAAAGGAAGTGCAGAGGTTTTTGAAATTTGTTGAAAATTTAGTGTTATTGGAATGTTGATATGAAAGGTAAAGGCATGGAGAGAACAAAGTTTTATGATATTGCCAGGAAAAAAAAAAAACAATCATGCAAGAGATGGAGCACATACAATAATTTGTATATATTTTAAGAGTCACAAAAGACTGTGAAATACCTCAGAGAACTAAAGATTCCTATTTTCATCTTTTATTAATTATTTCTGCATATATTTCAACTACGTCTTGCATATTTTATACTAACGTAGCTTCAGTTTCGGTTTAGCTTTGGTTAATGAAGTACGAATGGAATGGCAGTATCTGAGTGGCAGTTGTCAGTGCCAGTGCGTACTGTGTCATGGTGTCTCTTCCGGACAGTGGCCTGCTCAGTCCCTCTGGCTCGCAGGGTGAGGGCAACAACAATTCAATTGCAGAGCCCCAGCAGACTGCAAAAAGTCCTAAAATTGCCAAAACATTTAGCACTTACAGGATGCCTGTTGAGCATGTAAATAAAGACTGGCCTTTGGCAATCTGTATACTACTTGGGAGAATGTGTGCTTCTTGTTTTAATTAGGCCCCTGGGATTTAACTAAATCCAGCCATAAGCAATATGGTTAGCATAGCCAAAGTCCACTGTAGCATGATGGGGGACCCCTTTAAACAAGCTCGGGAGTTGTCAGACATTGGCAGTTGTAAATGTTTTATCATAGTTTTTTCCCCCTATGTATTCTGTCTATAAGCCAGAAATTTAAGTAGCAAAACTTGACTTAACTCCAAATTGAGTACAGAGCCCTATTATGTGAGGTTTGTTTCCATTTATTTAATTTTAGTGGGTTTTTTTGGTTGCCTTAATATTCTTGGGTCACGGCTAAGCCAGAGTTCCCCAACTCCCCTACCTACTCCCCGTTCCGTTCAGTCTCTGTCTCAAGATAAACTGATCAAAGGTCAGAGTGGAAATGAGCAAGTAATTACTGGTGCTTTGTAGATAGTTTAAAATTTCCAGCTCTATTTTACCTGGAGAACCAGGAAAGCCTATGGTATAATTCAGTCGGAGTCTAAACTCTGAAGAAACAGGGGTGACTGTGCTAAGTCCCACATTCTAAAGACCCAAGAACCAAGAGCTCTGATGTTCAAGGTCAGGAGAAGATGGAAGTCCAGCTCAAGCAAAGGGATAATTCACCCTCCCTGCGGCTCTTTGTTCTATTCAGCCCCTCCTCAGATTAAAGGGTGACCACCCACATTGGTGAAGGGGAATTTATTTCCTCAGTCTACTGATTCAAATGTTAATCTCTTCTGGAAACATCCTCACAGACATATCCAGAAATCATATTCTACCAGCTATCTGGGCGTACCTTAGCCCAATCACATATCAAATTAACAACCACGATCCCTATTTTTTTAAACCCAAGTTAAGATTGGTGGATTCTATACATTGTCAGGGGGGGAAAAAGAAAGAAATAAACAAGTGGTGGTGGTGGTGGAGGGAGAGTAGAACAGAAGTCATTATTTCATAGAGAGCAAAGATAATTGGGCTAAAGTGGAAAAATACTTATATATATATTACATATATTATATTATATATTATTATTATATAAATATTATATATATATATTTATACACACACATATATATAATTGTTTAAAGTATTACATATGTCCCCTTTCTCCCCGATTGACCCTCCCCCCCGGCCACTCCCGCCCCCCAGGACAAGTCGCCACCGCCCCAGTGTCCCTGTCCATTGGTTATGCTAATATGCATGCATACAAGTCCTTTGGTTGATCCCTTACCCCCCCCACCACCACCACCACACCTTCTCGCTGAGGTTGGATGGTCTATTCAGTGTTGTTGTTTTTTTTTGTCTCTGTATCTATTTTTGTTCATCAGTTTATCTTGTTCATTATATCCCACATGTGAGTGAGATCATGTGATATTTATCTTCTAATCCACTCATCTGCTGATGGGCACTTAGGCTGTTTCCAAATCTTAGCTATAGTACATTGTGCTGCTATGAACATAGGGGTGCATATGTCCTTTCTGATTGGTGTTTCTGGTTTCTTGGGATATATTCCCAGAAGTGGGATTACTGGGTCGAATGGGAGTTCCATTTTTAATTTTTTGAGGAATATTCATACTGTTGTCCACAGTGGCTGCACCAGTCTGCACTCCCACCAGCAGTGCAAGAGGTTCCTTTTTCTCCGCATTCTCCCCAGCACTTGTTATTTGTTGACTTGTTGATGATAGCCATTCTGACAGGTGTGAGATGATACCTCATTGTTGTTTTGATTTCCATCTCTCAGATGATTAGTGACTTTGAGCATGTTTTCATATGTCTCTTAGCCTTCTGTATGTCCTCTTTCAAAAAGTGTCTATTTAGGTCCTTTGCCCATTTTTTTTTTGATTGGATTGTTTATCTTCCTTTTGTTAAATTGTATGAGTTCCCTATAAATGTTGGAGATTAAAGCCTTATCTGAGATAGCATTGGCAAATCTGTTCTCCCATGCAGTTGGCTTTCTTGTTGTTTTGTTGATGGTTTCTTTTGCTGTGCAGAAGCTTTTTATTTTGATGTAGTCCCATTTGTTTATTTTCTCCTTAGTTTCCATTGCCCTAGGATCTATATCGGTAAAGATATTGCTATGACATATGTCTGATATTTTGCTGCCTATGAAGTCTTCTATGATTTTTATGGTTTCCCATCTTACATTTAAGTCCCTAACCATTTTGAGTTTATTTTTGTGTATGGTGTAAGTTGGCGGTCTAGTTTCATTTTTTTTTTGCATGTATCTGTCCAATTTTCCCAGCACCATTTATTAAAGAGTCAGTCTTGACTCCATGAGAAATATATTTTTTAAGTATGTTCTTATTGTTTTCAGAGAGGGGAAGGGGAAAAGGGGAGAGAGATAGAAACATCAATGATGACAGAGAATCATTGATCAGCTGTCTCCTGCACAACCCCTAATGGGGATCAAGCCTGCAACCCAGGCATGTACCCTGACCGGGAATCGAATGGTGACCTCCTGTTTCATAGGTTGATGCTCAACCACTGAGCCATACCAGCCAGACTAAAGTGGAGAAATTTTAAGTCATAATCCAAAATCTAAAAATTATTAAAGAATATTTTACCTCAAATAAGTAGGTCTTAGAAGTAGCTTAGGTAGAAAAAGACTGCAAACAATATACTTCATTCCAGTTCCTAAAATCACATTCCCTCACTCCTCCCTTCTCTGAAAACTCCTTTCTTCTTCAATCTTCTCCATTATCTAGGTATCTCATGTTTTTAAGCCTGTCCAATTTCCACCACATTGAAGAAAACAAAAATATCAGTTGAGAACATATAAATGGTTTATTTACAAGGTTGTTTTCTTAAAAAATAAGAGCAAAAATATGTCTTAGAGATTATATGGTTTCTGAGAGATGAAAACAAGTGAGATACAAAGACTTGAGTTGAATTCCCTGAGGCCACATATCTTATTGTCACAATCCAAAACTAGAGGTCAAATTTATTAATTTCCACCCTGGTTTTTCTTTGAATTATACTATAGTTGAAAACCATGGATTTTAATATTTTAGATTAAATGAATAAAGCTTTACACTGAGATTTATAGCATTCTAATGAGTTTTTGAGATATTGATATCTATAGCAAAAAAGTCATATAGCATCTCTTCATTTATTCAGCATTTGTAATATGTCTGTGACATGCCATGCATTGTCTTAATTTATGGCAAACAATAATAATGATAGAAAGACACACATATTATCAAACAGTTCTTGAGTAAGGTTTTCCAAGAGTGTTATGAAAACATAGAAATAGGAATATTAATCTTATTTGGGAACTTACTGAAGATGATGCTTTAAGTCTTAAAGGCTTATAAAAAGGCATTCAAATTGAGATACTGAGAGTTTATAATAAAGAGGAAAATGAATGTAGAGAGGTCTTGATATAAAAGAAGTGATGACTCTGCAAGTAGTTTCTTATCTATAAAGATAGGAAAAGTGGTTTTTAAAATCCAGTAGAAAGGTGTTAATATTTGATCCTGAAGGGAAAATTATAACCTAATAAGACTTTGCATAGGGCAGTGGTAAAATTCAGAAAGCCCATTCAGGCGGATGTAATAAATACCATAGACTGGGTGGCATGTAAGAAACAGAAATGATTTTCTCACTATTCTGGAGGCTGGGAAGTATAAGATCAAGGCACTGGCAGATTTAGTACCTGGTGAGAGGCCACTTGCTGGTTCATACAAGGCATCTTCTTGCTGTGTCCTCAAATGGCCCAAGGGTAAGAGATCACTCTGGGGCTCTTGTTTAAAAGCGTTCATTTCATTCGTGCAGGTTCTGGTCTCATGACCCAATCACCTCCCAAAGACCCCATCTCCAAATACCATCATCTTGAAGGTTAGAATTTCAACATGTACTTTTAAGGGGACACAGACATTCAGACCCTAGCTGTCAGGAGCCAAGAGTCGGTCAAAGGATTAACTCTGACCTTCAGTAAGTTACTGAAACTAGGCCCACTTCCTCTTGCCTGAGGACAAAGCATTTATTCTGTAGCCGCCCTTCAACTGCCACACCCTTTATCTATAGTTACGACTTTAGCCGATTATCTAGGTCAGCCCCCACCCCTCCTAGGCATCCACCCTTCTAGAAATCACATATAAAGAACGCTGTAAAAATAAAGTTTTGAGGCTTGATCAGAAACCCCTTTGTCTTGCCTCCATTCTTTGCGTCCCTTGTCTGTCTCTCATTCTCTTAGGTGCGCCGCCTCGGTACCCCCGTTAGAAGACCCCGCTGGCCGGGACACCTAGCAGCTACCGGTAAAGACCCTGGATTAATATGAGGAAACTCTAGAGAAGATAATGTTAGAAATTGTATATATAGTAATACCGAAGAAAAATTAGGGAAAAACTGATCTCTAAAACTGTCATAGAAAAGAGGTGGGGAGTGAAACTGCGAATGAGCACTGAAAGGATTTGCTAATTTATTAGTACACTAGTTAGGGGAGAGGGGAAAGACCACATGATTCTTGCATTTCTTGCTTCATTAATTCAAAGCCTAGTGGAACCATCCTCAGTGACGGAGAACAGAAACAAATGGAAAGTGATCTGTATGCAGTGATATCCCCAAATCTCACAAAGTAGGCATTAAAGTAACAACTCCAGATACAAATGAATATATGCGGCATGATTTCATTACATGGCAATTCAGGTGAAACTAATAGAGGATATTAAAGATCATGACAATTATTTTATTCCTTGGTTAATTCATGATTGGAAAGGGACTTGTGGATGGCTCCTGGGGCACTGACACCTCTTTTGGCATGCTGTTGACATGGGTATCTTCAGTTTGTGAAAATTCATATATATATATATATATATATATATATATATATATATATATACACACACACACACACACACACACACACACACACTTAGGATGGGTGCAGTAAGTTTTTGGCACTTCAACTAGATTGGATGTTTACTAAAATATACACAAATTGTTTTTTATGTCTATCTCCAAATTATCAGCAAAATTGTTACACTCAGATCTCAATGAATGCTTATTTAGTACATTATACAATTGTATGTGAGTGGAATCTTTTGAAAGTAACAAATATGTGTGTTGCTTTTCCATAAAATAATTGTAAATTATTGTAACAAACAGAAAATAATTGCTCTTAATGTAACTGCCATTTTCTACTTGGAAAAAAACATCCAACACTATCCATCATCTTTTTTTGGTCACTCATTTGGTTCAAACTGTTAATAAATACCTCTAATGTATTATAAATGGATAAAATCAGGGACTAGAAAGTTTTGCTTAGGGCATGTATCTATTTTTTCTTCATTTAAGAGTAATTTCCATTCTTGTCAAGTGAGGATGTAACACCAAATCACTTTGAAATAAGTTCATCTCCCTCTAAAATTTCTTCTCATCTCTGAATTAATACAAATAAAATTGCAAGCATATCATTTCAAGGAACTAGCATGAGCTATCTTAATACAGTAATTTACTCAAGGACACACTGGAAAACCACTTGAGAATATGTTTGTCATGGGAAATGTTGCAGAATAATATGTTTTCAACCTACATAACATCCCCAAATTTACACCTTTGAATTGGATCAATAATTATGTTCAGATTATTTTATTTCTATAGTCTTTAAATTGCATTTTGAGGTTTTATTATTATTGAGTGCAATCAGTGAAAAATCTATATTTTAAGACACTTTTTAATACATTTATCCCTCATGTTCACATTTTCTCTCCTCTTCCAGCTCTGTTTCTACTCAGAATTTATCGCTATTGATAGTTTACTACATTTTATTCATCTCATTTCTTATTGTTTCTTCTATTATAACATAAGACCATTTAAGGCAACAATTATAATCTATTTTTTTTCTCTGATCTATACCTGGCATTTAGAATAATACATGATAGAAAGTAGATGGTCAACAAATATTTTTGAATGAATGGATGAACTACATACAATTTATTATATTCAGGTTAAACATCAAAGTAGGTTGAATTATTGGATGATACCTGAGCCTTCAGCAAACCAAGGTTTTTGCTGATGGTCTCCAAAAAGACATGAATAGCAAGTTATGTTCTAACTTTAAAGCTATCTTTAGATGGATATGAAAGCAGTAAAAAATACTTAGATCTGAGTCCCTTCATTCATTTACTTCGTGTTAAAATGAAGAACAACCATTGCGGGGAAAAGGACCAATGCTTTCTAGGCCTCCAGCCATAGTTGCTTTATGAATTTTTGTTGATCATTAGCCAAAACATTGTTTAACCCTTTGCACTCGCTTGCTATTTTCTCAATTCCTTTACTCTAATGCTAACCATGTCGAGTCACACTTGACATCCTAGTGCAAAAGGTTAACTTTTTTGAAATTGTCCAGGTAATTGCACATTTCTTCAAAGGAATATGAAATTCTGATGTTAGGCCCACATGTATTTTCTAACATGTCCTAAAACTAAGCACAGGATTCAATTTATAGCAAGCGTTCCATAATATTCCTAGAATTAGCAAACATGGTATTTCTGTCTTAGAAAATATCTAAAATATTATGTGTAACCACAGAACAACTCTTGTTCCATCCCTGGGTGTCCATTAATATCAAAGGTTTGCAAGGGATACACAAAGGATAGTAGAGCCTTTGTAATTCCATAATAAAATTGTGATGAAACTGTAATAAAGCTATGGGAAAGAAACAGATTCCAAGAAAGAATTTTCGATTATATTTTTTATGCCTGTATTTTGATCCTACCTCTAAAATAAGTTTCTAATTATGTGTTAATACTAGAGGCCCGGTGCATGAAATTCATACACGGCGGTGGGGTGTCCCTCAGCCCAGCTTGCAACCTCTCCAATCTGGGACTCCTCTAGGGATGTCTGACTGCCCATTTAGGCCCGATCCAGGTAGGATCAAGCTTAAACGGGCAGTCGGACATCCCTCTCACAATCCGGGACTGCTGGCTCCCAACTGCTCGCCTGCCTTCCTTCCTGATTGCCCCTAACCGCTTCTGCCTGCCAGCCTGATCACCCCCTAACCACTCCCTTGCCAGCCTGATTGATACCTAACTGCTCCCCTGCCAGCCTATTTGCCCCTAACTGCCCTCCCTGCAGGCCTGGTCACCCCTAACTGCCCTCCCCTGCTGGCCATATTGTAGTGGCCATCTTGTGTCCACATTGGGGCAGTCATCTTTGACCACATGGGAGCAGCCATCTTGTATCTTGGAGTAACGGTCAATTTGCATATTCTTTTATTAGATAGGATAGAGGGCTAGTGCACGGGTGGGGGCCGGCTAGTTTGCCCTGAAGGGTGTCCCAGATCAGGGTGGGGGTTCCCTTGGGGCGTGGGGCAGCCTGGGCGAGGGGCCTGTGGTGGTTTGCAGGCTGGCCACGCCCCCTGATGACCAAAGTGGAGGCCCTGGTATTTGGAATTTATTTATCTTCTTCTTTTTTTTTTTTAATATTTTTTATTGAGGTATTATATGTGTACATATCTTACCATTACCCCCCCCACCCTACACCCACACATGCCCTCCCCCCCAGAGTTTTGCGTCCATTGTTTATGCTTATATGCATGCATACAAGTCCTTCGTTTGATTTCATAACTCCCCCACCTCTCCCTAACTTTCCCCCTGTAATTTGAAAGTCTGTTTGATGCTTTACTGTCTCTGTATCTATCTTTTTGTTCATCACTTTATAATGATCTTTACTATCCCTAAATGAGTGGGATCATTTGGTATTTTCCTTTCATTGACTGGCTTATTTCACTTAGCATAATGTTCTCCAATTCCATCCAGGTTGCTGCAAATGATGAGAATTCCTTGAGTGGAGCCAAGCCTCCTGCTCGCTCCATGGCCGCAGTCATTTTTGTTGGGATTTATTTATCTTCTATAGTTGAAACTTTGTAGCCTTAAGCAGAGGCCAAGGTAGGCAAGGGCTGTGGAAACTTGGCTTCCTCCATTGCCAGGGGCAACCCAAGCCTCCTGCTCTCTCCGTGGCTGCAGCCATCTTGGTTGGGCTAATTTGCATACTCGCTCCTGATTGGCTGGTGGGGGTGGCTTGTGGGCATAGTGGAGGTACAGTCAATTTGCATATTACTCTTTTATTAGATAGGATACATTTTGTTGTAGGAACTTGGATTTCTTCAGTACACAAAATAAAGATTCTTGACTTGTGTCACTTTCATTCTATCAAGGGGGAAAGAAATGATAGTCAAAAATAACACATAAATAAATCATAAATTCTAATAAAAAGTAATAAGTGGCCCTATTCAGTTTGGCTCAGTGGATAGACCTTCAGCCTGTGGACTGAAGGGTCCTGGGTTCAATTCCAGTCAAGGGTACATGCCCAGGTTGCAGGCTCAATCCCCAATATGGGGAATGCAAGAGGCAGCCAATCAGTGATTCTCTCTCATCACTGATGTTTCTATCTCTATCTATCCCTCTTCCTTTCTCCCTGAAATAAGTAAAAATATAAAAAAAATAAGTGATTTGATAAAAGAAAATACAAGATGAGTGTGGTAAGTTAAATAGTGGCCACAAAAAGTTATGTCTAAGTCCTAATCCAGGAACCTTATCTGGAAAAAAAAAAAAAAAAAGGTCTTTCTAGATGTAATTAATTTAAGGCTCATCCAAGACTCATGTTAGGCCCTAAATATAATAATAGCTGTCATTATATGAGAAAGGCAAAGGGTATTTGAGACACAGGTAAACACAAAAGAGAAACTCATATGTGAAGCTGGAGGCAGAGACAAACTGATAAATTCCCAGAGTTTCCATAAACTAAGAGGCAAAGAGTGCTCCCCTTTAGCCTCCATTGGGAGCACACCCCAACTACACTTTGTTGAGATGTCTAAGCCCAGTTTCTGAAAATTTAAATTGATGCTGTTTGTAAGCCTCCACATTTGTGGTAATCTATACTAATAAAAGCCTAGGTAGCCCTCGCGTCCTCACACCCTCACATTATCACAAGATGGCTGCCCCCATGTTGTCATAAGATGGCCACCCCCATGTCATCACAATATGGCCATCACAAGATTGCTGCCCCCACGTCGTCACATGATGGCTGCCACAAGATGTTTGGCAGGGGAGGGCAGTTGTAGGCAATCGGGTTGGCAGGGAAGGGAAGTTGGGGTGACCAGGCCTGCAGGGGAGGGCAGTTGGGGGCCATCAGGCCGACAGGGGAGCGGTTAGAGGGTGATCAGGCTGGCAGGCAGAAGCAGTTAGGGGCAATCAGGCAGGCAGGCAGATGAGTGGTTAGGAGCCAGCAGTCCCGGATTGTGAGAGGGATGTCCGAGGGGTCCCAGATTGGAGAGGGTGCAAGACTGGGCTAAGGGACACTCCCCCAGTGCATGAATTTTTTGCACCAGGCCTCTAGTGTGTCATAATAACCCCAGGAAACAAACACAATGAATAAAGGGGAACATGGCTTGTCATGTTGGCAAGTGTTGGTGGCCACATTGAGGAGGTGATATTGGCAAGACTTAAAAGCAAGTGACAGGGTTAATTATAAATAGATTTTTGAAACTCAACCTGGGTAGAAATTTAAATTTGGGAGATTACTATAAAATCAGTTTTCTCTCTGGAATAAATTTAACATACTAGTATATTAACTTGGATAGGGCAAGCATGAATTGAATAATGAACAGCCTTTCAACATTGAAAACATCAATGCAAACTCACATAGACAAACATCCAGTTTGCATGATCCGGTGATTAAGATTATGAACTTTGGAAAGTAAATGACCTGATATTTACACCCCCATTTACTCTCTATATGATGTAGGCATACTTCCCTCTCCCTCAGTTTTCTCATCTATAACTTAGGAGTGATCATAAGGTCACTGTGGCGATTACATGAGTTAAAATACAACTTAAAACAGCACCTAACAATCTGTCAGTGTTAGCTATTATTTTACAGGGAAGAGGAATTTCTCAAAAAGCTATAGCAATTGGTAACTCTCAGGGTAATCACCCAAAGGCATTCAATCCTTCTGAGAGCACTGTAGGAGAAAGGACAACTTTTTATACAACCCTGTCTCTCTATACATCTAGATCTAGAGTATTTGTACTATTAGGGAAGAAAATGGGGCCTGAGGCAGAAGACAAAGTTTTCATTTTGAGATAAATCAGCATTACCTCTATGATATTTCATGATAGGCAACAGAGATCCAATTTATTTTATTTTATTTTATTGAGCTCAGCTCCTCCTTTTGCTGCAGTTTCTTCCACTATGTCAGCACTGATATTAATACCGCATAAAAAAAGGTGGAGAATTGAGTGAAGTATTAAGGCAAATTTTCCCACAGGCTAGTTGTAAATGAGGTATTTCTGAAACTAGATTCTCTCTCTTAATTCTGGCATATAAATTTCTGTGGACTGCACAGCACTCTAAAGAAGAATAAAGAAGGAGTGATTAACACATCTATGGTAATTGATCTAAGGCAGACAGTTCTAATCTGCTTATGTACACTGCCTGCTGCTCTCTTGTGCCATCTTTTATCAGTGTCCCATCAGGGCACAGTTCTGTGGAACAGATGACCTGCTCATGGCTAGGCTTCTGGACTGCAAGTTCTGTACGTCTGCTGGTCTTCAAGGATGGCAAGGTTCCCTAAGTAAGATCTTTGTCAGAGGCCATAGGCAGAGCTAAGGGGTGGCATCAGCAGTCCATCCTTTATATTTGCTCCACGATTCTTTAACACAGCCTGTATGTCTTTCTTTTCTCACTGTGTGGAAATATATTGCATTTTAAGTAACTCTCTAGCAACGTGAACTATCAGAATTGCCTTTGACAGATTCTTAATCTTTTTGAAGTAAAGATTTCAGTGTTCCTATTCATTTCAATTGACATTGTTTCTGTCTTTAGGTGGAGATTTTAAGTAGGCTTCTCAAGTGTTTGGGTATGAGGTAAAGGATTATGGGATAATTTTCTGGTCTATCCCATTGTTTGTCTGCCAGTCTGTCAAATCATCTGAGAATATAGAGGAGGAAATTATTCTCACGCTAAAGGAAAATGGGCTTCACTGTCAAATTAACTATCCAGATACAACGTTTTTACTTACAAATGTTTTTCTGGGGCCAATTAATTAATTTATTTTACAATGTGTCAAGATAAAAAAGGATTATAAAGCAATGACCAAGAATTAAACAGATCAAATTAGTTTTCTTGAATGGAGGTCACATACTAGGGGTGTTATTAGATTTCCTTGTGACAAGATATCAATGATGACTTGTTTATAAATAAATTTCCACTAATTACATGAAGGCTAATCAATTTGAATATTCTAGTATATAATTCTATATACCATTATCATCATATTTTATTATGTACTGCAGCCAAATATGATCCAAATGAAAAAAAAAATTGTACAATTAGGACATTTTGTTCACCAAAAAGAACTTTCATCATAATAAATAATCATGACTCCCTAAAAATGAAAAATAATACAATAAGATTAATTTCTAATAAAACTTAGAAATGTACCATTTATAAAGATATATATATATATATATATATATATATGTAAATTTATATAAACTCTCTTTTACATAGCCCTGATTTATATGTGTGTGTGTGTGTTTGTGTGTATACGTACTAGTGGCCCAGTGCACAAAATTCATGCATGGGGGGCAGTTCCCTCAGCCCAGCCTGCACCCTCTCGAATCAGGGACCCCTTGGGGGATGTTCGACTGCCAGCAGTTGGACATCCCCCTCACAATTTGGGACTGCTGGCTCCTAACCGCTCACCTGCCTGCCTGCCTGATCACCCCTAACTGCCTCTGCCTGCATGCCTGATTGCCCCTAATCCCTCTGGCTGCCTGCCTGATTGCCTCTAACTGCCTCTGCCTGCCTGCCTGATTGCCCCTAACTGCCCTCCCCTGCCAGCCTGATCTTGCCCCCAACTGCTACTACCTGCCTGATCACCCTTAACTGCCCTACCCTGCTGGCCTGATCTCACCCAGTCTCTGTCTCTCTTTGTTTTTCTCAGCAGTCCTCCAGGCTTCCCTGCCTCCCTGTCTCCCTCTTCCTCTTTCTCGGCTGGGAGGGGGCAGGGCCAGTAGGAGCCGCTCCACCCTCTGCCTGCCCTCCCTTCCATCCAGGCCTCTTCAGGCCCAGTCTGTTTTGTTTCCTCATTCTGAGAGAGGCTCCAAGAGCAAGCTGGGAGAGAGGGAAAGAAAGGGAGAAAAAGCTGTGAGCTGGTGGGCCCTGTGTGTGTCTGTGCGTGTGTTCGGTTGTGAGTGAGTGTGAGTGCTGACCCCGCCCCCCCGTCCCCATCTCCATTGCCACAAGTCCCCACCCACCAGAGCCAGCTGTGCCCACAGCCTGGGTGTTAGGTCAAGCTTCCGGTCGTTGTGGATGTGACTGACCCAGGGTTTTTATATATTAGGTTATATATATACACACATTACATATATGAAAGTTATTTTAGAGCTATCACCTTCAAAATATGTCATGGGGTTTCTTTTTATTATTTATTTCTTATAAAATATGTTTTTATTGATTTTAGAGAAAGAGGAAGGGAGAGGGAGAGATAGAAACATCAATGATGAGAGAGAATCATTGAAGGGCTGCCTCCTTCACACCCCATACTGAGGATCGAGCTCACAACCCACGCATGTGCTCCAATCTGGAATCAAACTGTACCTCCTGATTCATGGGTCAATGTTCAACCACTGAGCCACACCAGTCATGCTCATGGGGACTTCTGATCAGACAGCACAGTGATCTAATAAGCAGTGTCATATGGAGGAAAATCAGTGAGCTTGGGTTTGGATAATTCTAAACCCAAATTGCATACCATCTCCTATGTTTAGTTTCTCTATAACTTGGTATAAGACATTTAGCCTCATTTAGCCACAGCTTTCTAACTTACCAAAAGGTGATGTGACTAATATGTACACATAGGATTATTCATGAGATTAAATATATATATATATATAAAAGCCAAGAGACTAGAACGACTGGAAAGATGGGTCGCTATGATGGGCACTGCAGCTGACCAACCAGCCCGATGGGGGTGGGGCCAGCCATCCAACCTCCCACAGCTCCTCCCCCTAGCTGTCCTCACCCCCAATTCGTCCCGAACTGGGTGGGCCAGCCAGATGGCACCTGTGCATAAATTCATGCACCAGGCCTCTAGTATAATAATGAAATGTAAATTATGTACAGAGCCTACTCTATAGGAGCTTGATATATAAGTTAACCCTCATTTTAATTAAGTATTTAAGTCTTGCCCAATCATTATTTTTATAACTTTATACAACTATAGTATATATTTCATAGTCTACATTATCATTTATTTCTATTATAAAATAGCTAATGTGAGATATTATTAAATATAAAAAGTACAATTACATTATTTCCCAGTGTCTATATTATTTCCCAAGTGGAATAACAAAAATCGCAGTGTAATTCCTAAATCACTCTCAAATAGTTTAAAATATAATGATAGTGTATGGGGAAAAATGGATGTATGTTTAAAGTGCCAACTCACTCCAGTAAATTAGTTGAAATAATGGGGAAAAATCTGATTAACAAATGAGTAAATGGTGGATTTCCTCTGTACAAATTTAATGTATTGCTTCTCTATATTTACATTCACTGTGTTTCTTTTTTCACCTTTGAAAACTTTAGACTAACCATAGTTTAAACTCTCCATCGATTCTTTTTCTCACAGGGTGAAGCTGTCCTTTTCCCAGCATGAGTGTGTTGGAACATATGGTGCTCTGTCCTTCTTCTACTGTGAAGTTAAGCCCCTACTGCTTCATGGAAAATTGTGTCACTAGGAGACCAAAGATGAGACATAACAATTTTGTATATTGAACATATAGAAATAAGAATAAAAGTATAATGACAGAGAAAAATAAAAATAGTGTGTTTTAGAATCATTTTTGTGCAATTTGTGTATGTAATTTCCATAGGGAAAGTATTATTATGAAGGCGAGTTGCAAATGTGTAAATATACACCTAAAATATGTATTTGTGCTTTTTAATATAGTAAATAAAACTATTAAAATATAGTTGTTTCATCAAGAGTTATTGATTAGCTACCTTCAGTTATTTTTAGAGTAAGCAGAATATATTGAATTAAAACAGATACATATTTTAAAAATATATTCTGAATGCTAATGTTCCAATGGAACAAGAGTTTTTTAAGAAGAAGGGGTAGATGGATGTTTTAGAGAATATTCTAAGCAAGGCTTTTAACTAACACAAATTTTACAGGTTAATTATTATGTTCAATATGACTTGACAATTTATGGGTTTTCTTCTTCCTGAACATGTAGCTCCTGTTCAGATACTTATACTTATCAGACAAGATTAAGTAACTTTTTGGCTCATTATTATCCTGAGGGCAAGAGAGAGAAATAATGAGAAGGTTAAAAAGGACGACAAAATGAGAACCAGAAGTAAATTTATTCGACTGTCAGCAATGAATAAAATCTTGTTGGAGACAATGTTTCCTCAGGAAGTTTGCAAAGGGAGCAAGTGAATGAAGAACATTTAATTATCGTCCATCTTTGCCCAGCTGCTCCTGGGTATCGTTTACTAGCGTGCTTTTGTTGTTCCTCAAAGCAAATGTTGGGGCGAGATACCAGAAGAGTATTACATTTGGTATAGGGAAAGGAAGATAATTTTTCACATGTAGTTAGATTTTACCACATCAATCTCCAGCACTCATAGCATTATGTATTTTAAACATAATTAAGACATCCATGGTTTTGGTTTGTTTGTTTGTTTGTTTTATTTTCTGCTTTAAATTTATTTAATGACATGTTTCTGTTGCATTCATTTTTTAAGTAAGTTTATTGAGGTCACATTGGTTAATAAGACTATTATTATTATTTTATCCTCACCCCAGGACCTGATGCTATAAGCTCAGTCACCAAACAATGTTTTTCTCTCTGACACATATATACACACAAGACTTATAATAAAATGATCAGATAAAATTGCTGAGTTGAAGGACATGCCTCTTAGTATAACTTTTCTTCCTTCAGATTTTATTGAAATAGTCATCTATACTTATCTCCTTTTTCATATTATATTACATTTTAGTCTGCATAAACTCTTTCACTTCCATTTTTACATCAAAACTATTGATCAATGTCTCAAAACCCCCATGTTGCTAAATCCATGATTATATCTCAATATTCATATTTTTTTTTTTTACCTCTTGAGAGCATTTGAGACTTTGATCATCTTCTTCCTTAAAATATATGGCTTTCAGGACCCCACACATGCCTGATTTTACTTCCATCACTCAGGCAACTCTTTTCAACATTTTTTGCTGGTCCCCCCTGATGTTTCTGACCACTAAATATTGGAATAGCTCAGGGCTCTATTCATAAGTATCTTCTCTATTCTAGCTATCTTTAGTCTTTTGTCAGGATTCAGTCACAGATTTTAATATATGTATATGATAATGAGTTCAAAATTTGTATTTTAAACCAAGGCCTTTCACACGAACTTTACTTGGATGTTAAATATCCAAGTAGACAACTCAATATTAATATTGAGCCTAGAAATAAATGATTAGCTCATAGCAGATGCTCAACAAATATCTGCTGAATGAATAAATAATTATATATTTTTAAATCTTTCTTATCTGAATAAAGGCCAAATAGATCCTTCTAGCTGCTCATACCAAAAAGCATAATGTCAGCATTCATGTTTTCTCTTGTACTTCATATTCAATTCTTCAGCAAATACTCCTGAATCCACACTCAAATTAGATCCAGAATCATAAAGGCTTGACAGAAAGTCTTCCTTAGACCGTAGTTCCCTGGAACCTAGCTATTTTATTTTACACATATATTCAATAAAGAGTATTCTAATACTGACATCCAATGACTTACAGAGCCTGGATGGGGAATCATCACATTAGAATTAGCCATCTAACAAATAATAATTAATTTATCATTCACTATAGTGGTGCAAAATTTTCAAGTTTAAGACAAAATGTTCCTAAACTTATACTTCTTTACATAGGCAATCTAACAAAAAAGCTGTAACACTAAAATAAAATCATTTTTAAAATTTATTGTTACTGTTGAAAGTATAGATGCCTTCTTCTCCCCTCTCTCCTCTCCCCTTTCCCAGCATTGACCCACTCCTCTCCACTCCTGTCCCCAACCTAGGCCTTTACCACACTATTTTCTGTGTCCATGGGTTATACATGTATGCATATAATTTATTTGGTTTATCTCTTCTTGCTCCACCTTCCCTCTGAGAATCCTCAGTCTGTGGATCTGGATCTATTTTGTTGGTCAGTTTATTAGATTCCACATGAGTGAGATCATGCAATATTGTCTTTCTCTGACTGCCTTATTTCACTTAGCATAATACTCTCCAGGTCCCTCCATGTTGTCTCAAAGGATAAGAGATCCTACTTTTTACAGCTGCATAGTATTCCATTGTGTAAATATACCACACATTTTCTATCCACTCATCTACTGATGGGCACTTGGGCTGTTTCCAGATCTTAGCTATTGTAAATAATGCTGCTATGAACATAGGGGTGCATATATTCTTTCTGATTGGTATTGCGAGCTTCTTAGGTTATATTCCTAGAAGTGGGATCACTGGGTCAAATGGCAGTTCCATTATTAATTTTTTGAGAAAACTCCACACTGTTTTCCATAGTGGCTGCTCTAGACTGCATTTCCACCAGCAGTGCACTAGGGTTCCCTTTTATCCACATCCTCACAGTACTTGTTTCTTGATTTGTTTATGGTAGCCATTCTGACTGGTGTGAGATGATAACTCATTATCCTTTTACTTTGCATCTCTCTGATGACTAGTGACTTTGAGCATGTTTCCATATGTCTCTTGGCCATTTGTATGTCCTATTTGGAGAAGTGTCTATGTAGGTCGTCTGCCTATATTTAAGTTGCATTGTTTGTTTTCCTTTTGTTGAGTGGTATGAGTACTTATATATTAACACAGAAAATCAGAACATTTACTTTATTCCACCCATTTTTGAGGGAGAAAAAAGGAAAGAATATCTTGTTGCTAAAGGACATAATCTGTGAAAATGGAGAAAAAAAACCACGCACACATACACAAAAGTAACAGCAAGATGAACAGTTCATCAAATTATATATATATATATATATATATATGAGCATAAATTATATATACCTGTATATATAATATCATAAATTAAAATTCCAGATAATAGCTATACATTAGGTATAAAAAAAAGGTTCAAATTAAATGAAGTAATATCCTATGAAAAATTTATTCAAGAAAAATGTATATTCCATTTCAAAAATGTTACAACTGTGAATCTGGAAGATATTAATGGTGTGAGGAAAGCATATAATTTTCCTATCTACCAAAAAAAACACACAAAACAATTAGAAAAGTGTGAGAAAAATAAAAATAATTAAAGGCAGTACAATTAACCATAGCTAAGATTTGGAAACAGCCTAAGTGCCCATCAGCAGAGGAGTGGATTAAAAAACTGTGGTACATCTACACAGTTGAATACTACACTGAGGTAAAAGTGAAAGAATTCTTACCATTTGCAACAGCATGGATGGAACTGGAGAGCATTATGCTAAGCTAAATAAGCCAGTCAGAGAAAGATAAATATCACATGATCTCACTCATTTATGGAATATAATGAACAACATAAACTGATGAACAAAAGCAGATCCAGAGACAGAGAAGCATTGACCAAACTGTGAAACCTCAGAGGGAAGGCAGGGAAGGGTGAGGGTAAGGGGGAGAGATCAACCAAAGGACTTGTATGCATGCATATAAGCCTAACCAATGGACACAGACACCAGGGGGGTGAGGGCATGAGTGGGAGTTTGGGGGAGGGAGGGCAATGGGGAGATAAGTACACATATGTAATACCTTAATCAATAAAGAAAAAAAATTAAATCAGGAAAATAATAAAAATAATTAAAGGAAAAAAGTGTTAAGTAATAAAACCAACTAAAATGTGGTAAAGTTTTGAGTGACTAAGAAACAATCCATTTAACCCAACTGTTTCTTGGATCATTTTCTTTTAACCTGCATAGAAATAGTGCCTAAGATTACATTTTCATTCTATTGGTCCAAACAATTGACTTGTTTCTGCAAAAATATCTTAAATCCTGCTATTGATTTGCAATTTTTAGAGGCTGCCTATAAAGAAACTTAAATAATTAACATTATAGATCCAGTTGTCAGTACAGTATTTCAACATGCACACTTAAAAATAAAACAATAATTAAATTTTTAAAAGTTAAAAATGGAATAAAATAATGATCTAGCTGATAAAACTCAATGAGAAGACTTTAAAAAAGCATAAAAGTTACTATAAAGGTGATCATTTTCTCATCATATGTATTAGTTAAATACTGTAATTTTATATGTTTTCTTAGGTAGCTTATGTAACAAGATAAAATTCTTAAATATGATTATAGTTAAAAGCAACAGAGTAAGAAATATTTAATAATATTATATTTCCTTATATTTAATTTTAATCATTTTATAATTCTATAGTTGAAAGTAGTATCCTACTATTTCTAAGATGGCATTCAATAACATGTTAATTAGTAGTGTTTACTTATAATTAAATGATAAAATTACAAATATTTTTATATTTAAAATTTTAATTAGATTTTTTACTAGACTGTATTATTTTTGTAGTCAATAATTTTGTAAGGTTATCTCAAAAATAAATGTAAACATTTTTTCTCATTTTTTACAATAGGCCTACAAAAAATAATTCTAACATTGAACATAATAAACCCTTTAAAATAGCAATTTCCCTCCCTGTTTCTATACTTTCTCCTTAATAGAAAGTCTTGTAACAGGCTAACTGATAATTCCTCAAATTCTGTACATGTATCTCACCACTTACATCAAGAGGTGAAGTCTGAGCTAGCCTTATATTCAGTAAAATAAAACTAAGGTGATGTTTTTTTGTTTTTTCTTTAAATATATTGTTATTGATTTCAGAAGGAAAAGGAGACGGAGAGAGAGAAACATCAATGATAAGATAAAACCATTGATCGTCTGCCTCCTGTGCTTCATGCACACCCCACACTGGGGTTCGAACCTGCAACCTGGCTTGTGCCCTGACCGGAATTGTACCGTGATCTGCTGGTTCATAGGTCAATGCTCAACCACTGAGCTATGCGAGCCCAGCCAAGGTGATGTTTTCAGTCTTTAAGAGAGCTGTCAGCTAGCCATCATGCAGCGAGGAACTCCATGCCAGGTCCAAATGTTAGAGGCCTCATGGAACTAGGTAAACATTCCAGCCTCAGCTGGAAATGCAACTGATTTTATCAGAGGAGTAATCTCACGCTATACAATGCGGAGCAAAATACCATCCAAGCTCAGAACCATGAATATTGTCCTCATGAAAAATAGTCAGGTATTGTTGATTTAAGTCACTGAGTGTGGGCATGATTTATCATGCAGCCATAGATAACAGATACACACACTAACGTGTAGGTTGTGTTCAAAATATTACATCGGCTTCCCTTTTCATGCACAATGAAACCTGAAACAATAAAAATAGGATATATTTTGTGCTGCCTGCAATACTTTAGGTAATATGCTTTTTTTTTTTTTTTTTTTTTAAATCAGGGAATATGCTTCATGACCTTTTGGAAAACATTGAATTAATAGAATTTCAATGTATTAACAAACACAACAGAGCAAAGAGTGGTGATCAAATCATAACTCAAATTAAAAATTTGAAGATTTCTAACTGTTGCAGGCAATAGAATAGCATTTATAAACACTGATAGATTTTAATTCCTTCCTGACCTATTAAGATCTCATTTAAAATTCTTCCAGACAGAAATTATTCTGAAAATTGCATTCAACTTTTCAAGATGCCAACTTAAGCAATGCCTTTGCTATGTACCTCCAGGGCATGCACTATTAAAGGAGAGTGGAAGACTGTTTTGATTTTGTAATGGCTTAAAGTCATTTGAAAATATATAATTTTTTTCATTCAACTTCATACATAAAAAATGGATTGACCTAAGTTTAGCTCTTTGGAGAATTGCTTTTCAAATTTAACCTTGATCAGCTCTAAATTCAAGTGGTTTTATCATTTACACTCTATGCAAAATGTTTTGTCCCTTGATTCTGAAGTCAAATTTCACCTTTTCTCCCTGAAAGTGTCAGATGTTATATAAGGAAAAAGCCATCTTAAGAATCTGTTCTGCTCTCTCAAGTTGTTTCCATATTATAATAATTTGTCAACATAGTTTATTAATGTTTTGAACTCTTTAATAATTAATTGCTGTAGTAGTTAAAGAATTCTGAAGTGTAATTTTGGTTATTACAAGATAGTCATTGAAAAATCAAGTTTTCAAAAAAAATACAGTATATATATATATATATATATATGCATGTGTGTGTGTGTGTGTGTGTGTGTGTGTGTATAATATAAGCCTAATATGCAAATTTCCCCCTCAACCAGGAGTTCGACCAGGGGGCGGGGCTGGCTGGCCAACCGCCTGAAGCCCTCCCGCCACAGCCGGCAGCCACTAGGAACCCTACCCATGAATGGATTATATGCACTGGGCCTCTAGCATGTATATAAACATTTACAAAGACATAGATGTCAGAAAGTATTTAGCATTCTGTATTCAATACATCCAAACACAGTTCAAAGGTCAAATAAATTAAAAGCATCAAACAAACCAATTGAATAAAAATCTAGAATTCTAACACATGCTATATTCAACTATTAAAAAACTGAAAAGACATAGAATAGAAAAAATAGAATGATAAAGACAATGTACTAGTGATAGAGAAGAAGTTAAACAAATTATAACAACTTTATGTCAACAATTTTAAGTATCAAAATGAATGGACAGCCTACCTGAAAAAAAAAATTACCCAGATTGTGCCTACTAGGGAGAAGAAAATGTAAATAATTCAATGACTATACATAAATTGAAAAAATTATCCTAGTTTATAAAAAAAAATGTCAAAAGGTCCATAGAGTTTAAGGGCATATGACAGATCTCCAAGCAAGTAAGATATAAATTCTATGCTATATAAAAAATGATTCAGAGAGAAAAACAAAACAGAAAATCTGAAAACTCATGATATTCATGAGGTTAAAATAACTCAGAGTAAAACCAGACAAAGATTTACTTAGGGGATGTGCAATCCTGCATTTTTTGTTTACATTGTCAAAAACAAAAACCCGTCAAATCTCATCAACATGGTAGTGGTTAAATTAAACATGGTACATCCAAACTATAGAAACCTATGACCAGGTTTAGATAGAAATCTACAAATAATAACATAAATCAATTCTCAGACATATTTTAAGAGAGAAGTCCGAATATAGCACATGTGAAATAAAAACATTTGCATAAGTAAAAGGAATTATAATAATCCTATCTAACAAAAGAGAAACATGCAAATTGACTGCACCTCCAGTATGCCCACAAGCCACTCCCAGCAGCCAATCAGGAGCGAGTATGCAAATTAACCCAACAAATATGGCAGCGACCATAGAGCTGGAACAAGCAGGAGGCTTCCTGTCAGCACTGGCCGGCCCTGGCCTCCACTCAAGGTTACAAAGTTTCAATTATAGAAGATAAATAAATCCCAGATACCAGAGCCTCTACTTGGGTGGCCGGGGGGCGTGGCTGGCCTGAAAACCACCACAGGCCCCTCACCCAGGCTGCCCCATGCCCCAAGGGAACCCCCACGCTGATCTGGGACACCCTTCAGGGCAAACCATCTGTCCCCCACCCGTGCACCAGGCCTCTATCCTATCTAATAAAAGAGTAATATGCAAATTGACCATCACTCCAACACACAAGATTACTGCCCCCATGTGGTCAAAGATGGCTGCCCCCATGTGCACACAAAATGGCCAGCAGGGGAGGGCAGTTGGGAGGGACCAGGCCTGGAAGGAGGGCAGTTGTGGGCAATCAGGCCAGCATAGGAGGGCAGTTAGGGGTGACCTGGCCTGCAGGGGAGCAGTTAGGCATCAATCAGGCTGGCAAGGGAGTGGTTAGGGGGTGATCAGGCTGGCAGGCAGAAGCAGTTAGGGGTAATCAGGAAGGCAGGCAGGCGAGCAGTTGGGAGCCAGCAGTCCTGGGATGTGAGAGGGATATCCGACTGCCCGTTTAGGCCCGGATGTTCTGGGCAGTCAGACATCCCTTGAGGGGTCCCAGATTGGAGAGGGTACAATCCAAGACTGCTGGCTCCCAACTGCTCACCTGCCTGCCTTCCTGATTGCCCCTAACTGCTTCTGCCTGCCAGCCTGATCACCCCCTAACCACTCCCCTGCCAGCCTGATTGATGCCTAACTGCTCCCCTGCCAGCGTGTTTGCCCCTAACTGCCCTCCCCTGCAGGCCTGGTCACCCCTAACTGCCCTCTCCTGCAGGCCTGGCCCCCCCCAACTGCTCTCCCCTGCAGGCCTGGGTCCCACCCAACTGCCCTTCCCTGCAGGCCCGGTTGCCCCCAACTTCCCTCCTCTGCTGGCCTGGTCACCCCTAACTGCCCTCCCCTGTGGGCTTGATTGCCCCCAACTGCCCTCCCTTGCAGGCCTAGTGCCTCCCAACTGACCTCCCCTGCTTGTGCCGGCCATCTTGTGTCCACATGGGGGCAGGATCTTTGACCACATGGGGGCAGCGATCTTGTGTGTTGGAGTGATGGTCAATCTGCATATTACTCTTTGATTAGATAGGATAGAGGCCTGGTGCATGGGTGGGGGGCAGCTGGTTTGCCCTGAAGGGTATCCCGGATCAGGGTGGGGGTTCCCTTTAGGTGTGGGGCAGCCTGGGTGAAGGGTCTGTGGTGGTTTGCAGGCTGGCCACGACCCCTGGCGACCCAAGAAGAGGCCCTGGTATCTGGAATTTATGTATCTTCTACAATTGAAACTTTATAGCCTGGAGCAGAGCCAAGCCTCCTGCTCGCTCCGTGGCCAGCAGTCATTTCTTTTGGGGTTTGTGTATCTTCTATAATTGAAACTTTGTAGCCTGGAGAGGAGGCCTAGGCCAGCCAGGACTGCAGAAGCTTTGTTTCCTCCATTGCCGGGGGCAACCCTTGCCTCCTGCACTTTCCAGCTCCGTAGCTGCCGCCATTTCTATTTGGATTTGTTTACCTTCGATAATTGAAACTTTGTAGCCTTGAGTGGAGGCTTAGGCTGGCCAGGGCTGTTGCCTGGGAAACCCAAGCCTCCCTCCTGCTCTCTGTGGCTGTAGCCATCTTGGTTGGATTTATTTGCATATTTGCTCCTGATTGGCTTGTGGGCATGGCTTGTGGGTGTAGTGCAGTTAGGGTCAATTTGCATATTACTCTTTTATTAGGTAGGATATTGAGTTAAACAACATTTTGATTCAACATAAGTAATCTTAATGAAGACTACCGATGGTTTTAACACATTGTGGACCAGTAGTTTTATTGCTAGCTTTACCCAGTGGCCAGATAAGCTTCTATTAAATGAGTACAAAAAACGTTTTACATAAATGTTAAAGGCATGCTTTAAAATTAAATACCCATTGTATTTTGAAGTTATTTATTACATGTTTTTACAAGCAAATATCTTTTTAAAGTATGACACTTTGTAAAACACTGTGTAATATAAAGCGAAAATTCTCATGATCTGTCCACAATGTGTTTTAAGATTTGAATTGTAAGGATTCAGTGTTAACCTTGATTTATACATAATACCAAGTACAGTATGGAGGAAACTTGTTGAAAACAACTAGAAATATCTTATTAGGAGAACAGTATTCCTAACCTGATATTTTGTTTATGCCTTTGACCTTCTACATTATAAATGTATTTATTACTACATCATTCAACTGTAGTTGGAAGGCTAATTGCATTTCTTCTCAAATTGATAT
The DNA here is from genome assembly GCF_027574615.1 of Eptesicus fuscus. Lineage (NCBI taxonomy): Eukaryota > Metazoa > Chordata > Mammalia > Chiroptera > Vespertilionidae > Eptesicus > Eptesicus fuscus. Next base: position 26,574,259 of record NC_072480.1, read on the forward strand.
TAATAGTGCTTTTTTTTCAATCTTATTCTTGGACTAGATTAACCTTACCCATAAATTACCTTCAGAAATTGCTCTCTACTCTGATTTTCAGACATAATGTGTCCCAGTGTGGCCACTACCTATTTCCCTGGCTTCCAGAGACACACAGAGTATGTGTGTCTTCCTTTATTTAAGGACCAAATGTTCTTGACATGTAGTCTCATTTAGATCTCCTGTTACTGTTTCACTGGCATTTCATAAAAAGAACATCTTATAAAACAGAGACAGTACTCAAAGTTCTATTCAGGATGTTGATTGAAAACCACCATTCTGTGGCATTTCTAGCCTGAGGCAAACATTCAATCTATTTTTGAACAGTTACCATGTCCCTGCAGGTAGGTGAGTAGATTCCCTTTCCATACAGCATAAACTGAAATGTCAATAATTATATATTTTAAATGGCTAGGAGTTTGACACATATTTATATAAATCACAGTAAGGAAGATTTATTCAAATAAAATATCCTGAAGACAGATGTTAAAAATGTTATGATAACACTCAAAACCATTGGATGTCCGTGAAGATTTTCAGTTCAATACAAATCCTGGATTCATGGCCATTTCACCCAGATCAATACTAACAACCCATTTCAAGTAGCACATCCTTACCTCAAACTATGATACAGGTTCTGCTCGAGGATCCCATTTTATAGGGAAGGAAAATGAAATTCATCAAGTTTAGGTCATTTCTCCAGAGTGTGGCAAATTGAAGTCAGGCAGTCTATCTTCAGAGGCACTGGCAGTTACTGCATCTATAGAGCATGTTATTTCTCATATTGCTAAAAAGCTATAAGAAATAAAATACTGTGACTTTGCCTTAGTTTGCTCTAAAGTTTCCTAACCAAAGCATACTGATATTTTGGACCAAACGTTTTGTTCAAGAGGGGAGATCTGCACTGTAGGATATTTAGCAGCATCTCTGGCAACTACTGCATGCCAGTTGTGACTACCAAAATTTTCTCCAGATAAATTTACACTTGGTTGAGAACCATTGGTGCCAGTTTAAATCAATAAAATATACTCTTATAATGTGGCTAATTTTAAATATACTTTTTCTATTAGGAAAATACAATATTGTTTAAGGATTTAACATAATAAAATATTACACATATATTCTTTCTCTATATATATATATAAGAAAAAGTATAAAGGACTATAAAGAGAAGAAATTGCAATTCATGTTTATTATATAAACACTAAGAGGCCTGGTGCACGAAATTCGTGCACTGGGGCATGGGGTGTCCCTCATCCCAGCCTGCACCCTCTCCAATCTGGGACCTCTCGAGGGATGTCTGACTGCCCGTTTAGGCCCTGGGATCGGGCCTAAACAGGCAGTCGGACATCCCTCTCATAATCCAGGAATGCTGGCTCCCAAACGCTCGCCTGCCTGCCTGCCTGATTGCCCCTAACCGCTTCTGCCTGCCAGCCTGATCACCCCCTAACCACTCCCCTGCCAGCCTGATCGATGCCTAACTGCTCTCCCCTGCTGGCCCAATTGCCCCTAACTGCTCTCCCCTGAAGGCCTGGTTGCCCCAAACTGCCCTCCCCTGAAGACCTGGTTGTTCCCAAATGCCTTCTCCTGCTGACCCACTCACCTCTAACTGCCCTCCCTTTGCAGGCCTGGTTGCCCCCAGCTGCCCTCCTCTGCCGGCCTGATCCCCCCAACTGCCCTCCCCTGCAGGCCTGCCCCCCCCAACTGCCCTCTGCTGCAGGCCTGGTCACCCCCAACTGCTTTCCCTTACAGGCCTGGTCCCCCCCCCCAACGGCCCTCCCCTGCTGGACATCTTGTGGCAGCCATCTTGTGTCCACATGGGGGGGGGCATCTTTGACCATGTGAGGGCAGCCATCTTGTGTTGGAGTGATGATCAATTTGCATATTAGGCTTTTATTATATAAAAATATATTTATCAGTTTATTGCTTCTTTTTATTATAGGCAGTGCTGATAAGTAACCAACCTTTTGACATCTTTTGATATTACATGGATAACTTTTTGTCTGTGTTAAGATATATCTATGATTAGTCAGATGGTTAGTGACCCAGAATCCCTTTGACTTTTATAGATGTTATTTGTGAATACATATCTACCTAACAAAAAATAATGTTTTGCTTATATATGTCTTATTGGATTAGATATAATCTTGTAATTTTTCTGCTATAATTTAACTTTCAATTTCTAATAATTTTGCCATTGTTTTTATTAATTCACAGTTAAAGTTTCTAGGAAAATAACTAATCTAATAAAATTTAAGATTGGAGAGAGCACTGCATACTAGATACAACAATTTTAAATATATTTTTTACTCTTTATCACTAACATATTTTTGTTTTATTCAGATGCCTTAAAAAAAAAAAGTTTATTGATTTTTAGAGGGAGCAGGAAAGAGAGAAACATCCATGATGTGAAACCATAACATCGATCAGCTGCTTCCTGCAAGCCCCCTACTAAGGATAGAGGGAGCAACCTGGGCATGTGCCCTTGACTGGGAATCAAACGGGCAACCTTTACATACACAAGATGATGCACAACCAACTGGGCCATCCTGGCCAGGACCATTCAGATGCTTTTTAATCTCCAATCAGAAATAGTGATTTCAGGTCTTTTCTGAATAAGGATAGAAATATCTACAGACATGTAAGTTCTAAACATATACAAGAGTAAACTATGTGTCATGTATAATTATTGTGGTATGATTTATGTAAACTAGAAATGTGGGTGAAATAAGAATGAGAAAATAAACATAGCAGTCTGAATTCAAGGTCCACCGTGTTTTCAGTTGCTAGCGGCTGAAGTCTGTTAAATTGTTACGCCTTTAGCAGGGCTGCTTGGAATTCTACCCCCATGCAGAAGGTCTGAGACTCAGGCAGAATATTGGGTCTGTACACAATTTATATTCAGTATACACCCAGGTTTTGGACTCCCTTTCCTGGCTCTGTTCTTTGAGGTTTTTCCTCCCTCACTGTGCAGAGGCTGTGGGAACCCCAAATTCACTGCTTTGGTTCTTCAAGCCAGTAGGACTGTAAGTTTCTTCCTAAATTTTAGCGTTCAGGATGTCAGCACTATCCCTCAGACAAAAGCATAGAAAAAACAACTTTGTAGGCTCACAGGGTGCCTTCATTTGTTCCAATTTCTATGGTTTTGGATGTTTTTCTTTGCCTTTAAGTAATTTTTGTTTTTCTTTTTAAACTTTTTCAGTTTCAGGTTATAATGCAAGTGAGGAGCTTGTCTCCTATTATTGCCTCATAACAAGTGAGGAGCTTGTCTCCTATTATTGCCTCCATGACCAGGAGCCAATGTTTGAATATCTTCAGGATTTAAAGATGAAGCACAGACTCCAAATTTCAAGTTTTATAGTCTTGGTGTGTGTGTGTTTTTCAATCTTGTTGATTTAAGAGTATATTTAATTCTCCTAAATGTACCTACTTTTGGCTAATGAAATTGCATGCTTTACTGATCATAAGTTGTAGAGTGTATTTTATTTGTGCTAATTTACATAATTTGCTAATTAAACTACATATTTAATCTATTGACCTTTACACTTCTCCTACTTATACAGGCATATAATCAAGACATATACTTTGCTGGATGACGTTAATATCTTATAAACTTATTTATCTCTTTCCACTTTGAAATACTGGAGACAAGGGCCAAATGCTCTCTGCTAAGCAGCACTTTAATATCGTTTTCTTTCAAAAATACATACTTTGGGTTAGATTTAACTAATCTAATTCCTCTGTTCTTTTCCTTAAGTTCTATTATATTAATTTGTCTTTTTTAAAAATATATTTTATTAATTTTTTACAGAGAGGAAGGGAGAGGGATAGAGAGTTAGAAACATCGATGAGAGAGAAACATCAATCAACTGCCTCCTGCATATCCCCTACTGGGGATGTGCACACAACCAAGGTACTTGCCCTTGACCAGAATCGAACCTGGGACCCTTAAGTCCGTAGGCCAATGCTCTATCCACTGAACCAAACCGGTTAGGACTAATTTGTCTTTTTATTCCAATTTTTCTCTTTCTTTTTGTATTGGTTTTATTTTTTTTTTTATGGCTGTCTCTTTTTATGCCACATTCTGATCAGTCATTTAATCACCAAGGTTATCTTTGATAAGCTCCAAGATATATGGGGCTAAAAGATTTTCCCTGAAATTTTGATGAGAACATGGTCCTACATAGGCAGGTTAGCTGAATTTATTGTCTTTCCTCTGATTGAGAATATCCTTTAAAATATATTTTTATATTCAGCACATACTCTCAAAATTTAGTATGCATTCTAATTGAGGATACAGGTAAGAAAAGAAATAATTGTAATATGGTAAACTAAATGTTATGATCAGAATGCACTTAATATGCTGTAGTTGCACGTAGGAGGGACAATTAACACATAATTCCTGGGGAAAATATATTAAAAATATATCAAAAAACTGGAAGTGGTCTGTATGAGCTGACTCTTGAAAGATTGCTTTAATAAATGTAACTTTTTTGACATATGTTATTGATATGACATTTTTGATAACTTGACATTTTCCACTGTGGGCTGTTCTTTTAAAAAGAAACTGGTAACTAAGTAAAGCATAAACTGAAGTAATATTAAGGGTCTAGCCATTAACACAAGAAGTTGATTGATTGCCCAACACCAAGAGATAGGTACTAGCAGATTTGAACTTGGTTATTAGACCATATGTGATGAGACAAAGAGTTTGTTACCAGAGAATAAATGTTAAAAATACATTTTAAAGCCCTGGCCAGTGTTATTCAGTGGTTAGTTAGAGTGTCTGCCTGCACACTGAATGGTTGCAGGTTCAATTTCTGGTCAAGGTCAAGGACATGTACCTCAGTTGTGGGTTTGGTCCCCAACCCAGGTTTGGTCCCTACTCCTAGTTCAGGCACACTCGGGAGGCAACTAATTGATGTGACCCTCACATCAATGTTTCTCTTGTTCTCTCTCTGCCCCTCTCTTCCACCCTTCTTCTCTCTCTGAAAAGCAAGAGAAAAAATATCCTTAGGTAAGGATTAACAAAATAAACAAACAAATAAATATGTTTTAAAATAGATAATGGATTATTAGATAACATAGCTCAAAAAAGAGAAAAAGAAGATGATTTACAAATGAGAGTTAATAAAATTTCAAATGGGTAAGTAATATTTAAACTCAGGCCCTCTGACTGAGTTATCTATAATAATAAAAGCATAATATGCTAATTAGACTGGACAGCCGAACGACCTTCTGGATGAAGCCCCATGGCGGGGGCCGAGGCAGAGGTGGTTAGGGGCCATCAGGCAGGCAGGCAAGCAGTTAGAGGTGATCAGGCAGGCAGGCGAGTGGTTAGGGGCAATTAGGCAGGCAAGCCAGTGGTTAAGGGCGATCAGGCAGGCAGGCAAGCAGTTAGAGGTGAACAGGCAGGCAGGCAAGTGGCTAGGGGCGATCAGGCAGGCAGACAGGCGGTGGTTAGGAGCCAGTGGTTCCGGATTGCGAGAGGGTGCAGTTTGAGTTGAGGGACTCCCCTCCGTGCACAAATTTCATGCACCAGGCCTCTAGTTTATTTATGAATTCATGTCAGTATGCATGCTGCCAAAGTTTATTTTGAAAACCTATTTCTTAACTTCACAAACCACAAATCCCTATAAAAGCAGACTATTTGATATTTGATATTTGTAATATGTTTTTAGCAAACATATTTTAGAATGGTATTTGAAGATAGTACCAATTGCCTCATGTACATCACAGCCAATTTCCACTATCATTACCATTTTACTTTTTAAAAAAATCTTTATTGCTGAGAATATTACAGATGTCCCTCTTTCCCTCCATTGCCTCCCTCCACCCCAGGCCTGGTTCTCACCTTACCCCAGGCCTTCACCACCCTACTGTCTGTATCCATTGGTAAGATCTTTGGTTAATCTCTTCCTGCCCTCTGCCCTCTTTAGTATGTTACACTTTTTACAATTATTGCACAAGTAATGATACATTATTATTAACTAAAATCTATAGATTACTCAGGTTTTCTGATATTTTATGTAACATGTTTTCCTGTTCTAGGATCCTATGTAGAATCTTACATTACAATTAGTCTACAAATATCCTTAGGCTCCTATAGCTGTGACAATTTCTCAGACTTTTCTTATTACTGTTGTTATTTTAACGCATCTTTATTTTTGAACATATTACAGATGGCCCTCTTTTTCCCCATTGACCCCTTCCACCTACAGCTCCCCCAATCAGGCCTTCACCACACTATTGTCTGTGTCCATAGGTTATACATGTATGCATATAAATAATTTGGCTAATCTCCTCCCACTCAACCATCCCCAAACCCCACCTTCCCTCTGAGATACGTCAGTCTGTTGATCTTGATCTATGTTTATGTCTCTTTATCTATATTGTTCATGAGTTTATTTTGTTCATTAGATTCCACATATGAGTGAGATCATGTGATACTTGTCTTTCTCTGGATTGACTTATTTTGCCTAGCATAATACTCTCAGACTTTCCTTGTTTTTGATGACTGTTATAGTTTTAAAGTGTAATGATCATATCTTTTTATCTTTATTTTTTTTATTCATCAATGAGTGTGTGAATTGGTCTCTCAATTTTTTTAGAATGTCCCCTAATTGGGATTTGTCTGATATATTTCTTATTATTTGACTGGAATCATGTGCTCTAGGGAGGCAGACCATAGTGATAAATGTGTCATTATCCTCACATTATATCGTGTAGGTAATACTATCAGTATGACTATCACTGTTGATATTGACCTTAACAAACTGGCTGAGATAGTGTTTGTAAGATTCCTCCACTATAAAGTGATTCTTTTTCCCCCCTTTCAATATTGTATGTTTTGGAAGGAAGTCATTATGTGCAGTTCACACTTAAACAGTGGAGAGTTTTACTCCCTCTCCTTGAGGACTGATTATCTACATAAATTACTTTAAATTCTCCTGCGTAAAAGCCTATAAGCCTCAATGTATTTATTTATAATTTATTTATATCAGCATAGACTCAGGGATATCTATTGCACATTTTAGGTTATAACCCAATGTTACTTTATTTTATTGCTCAAATTATTCCACTTTTGCTATTTTGAGCTCTCAGTTGGCTCCTATGCGTGCGTGCATGTGCCTACTGCGTGGTATTATGATTTTCCTTGCTTTCCTAGGTTTTTGTTGTTTTTGCTTGTTCCTTTATGTTTTAGTTACTCGGATGAACTAATCTTATGAAATCTATTTTCTCCTGCATTGTGCATCTCTGATGTCCTCCTGAGGTTTTATTTCTGCCCCCCTTTTTTATAGACTGAATTTCTAGAGGATTCTCCTCACCCAACATAAGATACGTAGTCAAAAGTTTTGGTTAAGCTGGCTTCATCAGCCTTATTTTTCCCTTTGCCATTTGATTTTTGTACCTTGGAGGCTGCTGTTTCATGACTATTCTTGTAGAAGATAAACACCTTTTTTTTCTGAAATTATTTCATCTGTTTTAATTGTTGATGTCTATGACCTATTTGGGATTAGAAAATTTCTGTTCTTCAGTTACAGATAAGAAATGGAATTTTGTGGTTTTTTTACACTATAGCATTCTCAGTATCTGGGAGAGTGTCTGATTCGTAACATATGCTCAATTGTTGTTGAATGAATGGGTTGGCATGTTTCACTATCCTTTTCTACACTCTTCTGCTGTTGGGTGCTTGACTCCTCTCATAAAGGCACTTACTGAAAATTACTGAAATGTTCAGATTATTAGTATGAATTTTCAAATATGAGACTTTAAAGCAATGTCTTTACTAAGTGTAAATTATTGTATTTTTCTGAGTTTGTCTTTTTTAAATTTTTAAAAAAAGTATCCCATTATCAAGGCATTGTGCTTTTAGTCTTTTTCAGGTTCTGTAACTATGTGGATGTCTCAGTTCTCAGATAGTTGCCTTTTATGTCTCAGAGTAGCTACTGTTCTGACTAATATGAGGTTTATGTGACAAGAGGTGTAAACTATGATATGGTACCGGGATTCTCCTTGAGGAATGACTCTCTCCAACTATAAGAACTTCCTGGAGACATATTTGGTTAAAGGAATTCTCCTAACCAAAATCACACCTTTTCAAGGGGTAGCCAATATCCAATGACTGGTAAGAGTAGAGGTATAAGTCCTGCCCCCTGACCGCAGCGCAGGACTATCTTGAAGTGTGATCTAATCTCTATTGAGAACTTCATTTATACTGCATCAACTTCTCCTTCTATTTAATCCTGCTACTTCTTCTATTCTGTAGATATTGATTGAAGGAGCATACACAAATAAACATCCTGCATGCTAATCTGTGCCTCAGAGTGATCAGGTAACCTAACCTTTAACAACGCCCATTTATATAGTTAAAATTGATTAAATACATTTTTTTCATTTTTATACAATGGAATATTATGCTGATTTTAAAATTAAGTATATACCTACATCCAACTTCATTGCTATATTTATTCACATCTATATCTGTATAATATTTGCATCTGCCTGTATATTTTTATATCTACATCTATATCATTATATATATTGTATAGGAAAGATAATTTTGGTTAAAATATTAAATACATAGTATGATTACAACATAAATATAATGATAAAACCATTGATTAGATGAGAAAGTCCTGTCAAAGTAAATTGAAAAGATATAGCTGGCTTTGAGGAGTGAGATAACATGGAACTTTTTCTTTCTACATACCTTTTGCTTAATATTTTGTAAGTAATTATGTGCTATATTAATGATAAGAAAATATTCAAAAAGCCATGATAGAATTTTTAAAATGATGATGGTATTGATGATGATCATCATTGTTTTGCTCAAAATTCTTCCCCTCCCCTCTCAAATGTGTATGTTCAAGCCCGAAGCCCTAATATGACTGTATTTGGAGATAGGGCCTTTAAAAAGGCAATTAAGGATAAGTGATGTCATAAGGGTAGAAGGACTATTATCCTTATAAAAGGAGAAAGATATACCGGGAGAGTTCACACACTTAGAAAAGGCCACGTGAGGAAACAGTGAGAAGGCATTCTTTAATTATCCTATACAAAAGTAAAAAAAAAAAAAAAATCTGCTCTAATCTAAACATTCTAATTTTTTAAATTAATTAGTTTATTATTAATTCTCACCCGAGGATTTTTTTCATTGATTTTTAGGAAGAGTGGAGGAATGGGGAGAGACACACAGAGAGAGAGAGAGAGAAACTTCGATGTTAGAGAGACACATCAATTGGTTGCCCCTTGCACACACCCTGCCTGGGGCTGGGAATGGAGCCTGCAATCGAGGTACATGCCCTTGACCAGAATCGAACCTGCAGCCCTTCAGTCTGTGAGCTGATGCTCTAGCCACTGAGCCAAACTAGCGAGGGCTAGCTGTTTTTATTCTTAGTGGTTTATGCTGAATATTACATGGTTTTTATTTGTGGTATTATTTGCATAAATAAACAAATGACAAAACTGTGAATAAAATACTATATGTACACATTCATGTTACAAACCATAAACATTTAAATAGTCTTGTTGAAGAATAAATTTATAGTGCAAATGACATAATGCAAAGACATATTAAAATATTTCTAAATGACAATCCCAAAATTGTAATTAACTTGTATCTTACAGTTTATCTCTATCATTATAATTTTTTTAACTTTTCCATAGATATTTTAAGAATGTCTGAAAATCCATTACTAAAGAGTGCAATGTAGGAAAATGGCAACAATGGAGACCACATTCTAAAATGAAGTATTCAGAAAATATTTACATTTCCAACAGGAGCAAAAGCAAGAGGATTTTATTATATGGATTAATATTAAACCAGTTTTGAAGGAACACATAAACATAAACAGTGAACCTATTTCAGGCTATTAACAAGGTGATATATAAAGCAATCAATTAGCATAGTCACGCCTCTTCTATTTGTAATACCGTGCCAAAGGCTGCAGGGGATACCATCACATTCTGTACCAACATACCATTTAAAAGTTCTTTGGCAAACTTAATGTTGGTAAATGTCAAGGCATCTATTCCATTCCAAAAACGTGGCTGTGACAATGAAGATAAAGAGAGGAAATTTGTTCTAATTTATTCAGGACAATTATTTGATGACAACTTGCGAGAAGAAAGCCACAGATTTTAAAATTAATAGATCAGCCAGCAATTTGGTGGGATTGGACAAGAATTTAGCATAGCTATATTGAAATTAATGCAAGAAGGGTATGAAATAGACACAGCTTGTAGCTCTTTTCTTGTTGCCTGACTCACTGCTCCTGGCAAGGTACCATGTCCTTCAGTAGAGGCAAGGTCTCTGATAGCCTAAAAAGCTCACCTCCAAAACTTTGTGGGTCTGAGGAAGTCATGGTAGGCTTAATCCTCTCACCAAGTGTTAGTTGAGGCCGGAACATATACGATATTACAATTCTGGCCTTGGGGATATGAGAGAAAGGCTGCTGGATTCTTCCTAGAAGTTTGATCTCACTCTTAAAGGGACACATAACTAAATGATAAACTTTTCAGCCACTCTGCCATCCTGTAAGGAAGGAATCCTGGGAACATCGTGAAACACCGGGAAAAGCCAGGAGAAAAGGTCATTGGGAACCAGGATATCGCCAAGCAGCTGAATCAATTGGTCTCTGAAGTGACCCGCCTTTGGACTTCTTATAACATGGAATAATATATATTCTTATTTTATCCAATTTGAGCCCTTCCTTCTAACAGAAAACAAATAGCATAACTTAAATGTTAAATAATGGCCCCACAGTGCTCTTCGGTGAGCAGATTATTTCGTGAATAGTATTCGGATTCAAGTATACACCTAGTAAGAGAGGAGGAGACATCACTATACCCACACGAGGAGAAACAAACCGACAGCCTATCCGCTAAACCTTACACAAAATTTCAGCCAATAGTGATGACCGGAACGGTGAGCCGAGGTGTTTCCCGGGGGTCCTGTCTCGCAATGCCAAAGAACGAGCTCCATGGACCAGAAGGTTTAAGCAAAAGTATGGAAAGTTTATTGACTCCATGCAAGGGGAGGGGGGCCCACTAGTGGGCTGCCCGTTGAAGGCTTGTGGCCCAGGGGTATGTATTTGCCACAAGCCTGCTCTATGTCTACCTGTGTCCTCACCTGATTGGTTCCCTCATTGTTCTTGCCCAGCAACAGACCTGAACGTTCCCTGTTTCTGTGTTCTTTCTCTGTCCCTGAGCTGAACTTTCTCTGCTTCTATGTGTTCCTACACCTTGTGACTGCAGGCCCTCCCTGTTTCCCATGCCTCCTGCTTTGAGTCCAGAAACATTCTATTATTTCTGCTTGGCTGGTTCCTGTGATTAGGCTGCTCATACTGCCATGTCTGCCCCTGCCTGTGTTCTACCTGCCTTTGTTTTCCACTGGACCCCTGCCCTGTCTGCCTCATTTCAAGTTAACCCTCTCAATATCTATACTAATAAAAGGGTAATATGCAAATTGGTCACGACGCCCTCACAGTAGCAACCGAAAAGCAGGCTGCAAGGGGCAACCAGGCCGGCAGGGGGGTTAGTGAGGGACAACCAAACGACTGACCAGCAGGCTGTGTGGGGCAACCAGGCCAGCAGGGGGAGCAGTGAGGGGCGACCAGGCCAGCAGAGGGAGGAAGTGAGGGGAGACCAGGCAGGCAGGGGGGACAGTGAGGGGCAACCAGGCTGGTAGGGGGGGGGGCCGTTGGGGGCAACCAGGCCAGCAGGGGGGGCAATAAGGGGCAACCAGGCCAGCAGGGGGGGGGCAGTTGGGGGTGACCAGGCCGGCAGAGGGAGCAGTTAGGGACAATCAGGCTGGCAGGCAGAGGCAGTTAGGGGTGATCAGGCTGGAGGGGGGGGGGGCAGTTAGGGGCGATTAGACAGGCAAGCAGGTGAGCAGTTAGGAGCCAGCGGTTCCAAATAGTGAGAGGGATGTCCAACTGCCGGTTTCAGCCCAACAACTGGCAGTCGGACCATCCCCGGAGGGGTCCCGGATTGGAGAGGGTCCAGGCTGGGCTGAGGGAACCCACCTCCCTGTGCACGAATGTTGTGCACTGGGCCTGTAGTTATACATAAGAGATTTCACATAAAAATCTGAATTTTTCTTTTTAGAAAATGAGATTCCATTTTATTGAGCGACTTTTTGTATGGCAACTGGGAAGAATATAGTGAACAATTGGTCTCTAACTTCCTCCATCCTTAGAAAACCCACTCTATTACCACCGACCAGAGCTTTTTTCTACATATGCTAGGACTTCTTGATTCTTCTCTAAGAAGATTGGTTACTATAAATGAAGCCGAGTCTTAAATTTAAGGGATTCAGTTGGAATAAAAATGAAAATTGTTAAGTTATTGGTGCAGGCAAGTCACATAGGTTCTCTAGCTACATGACAATCAAAGTATAAAAACCTAAATAATCCAAATTGAAGTGCCTTTCTTATATTAACCTATACTACATGCACTTCACATTTGTTACTTTGAAATAGAAATATACCCCAGAGCATCAAAAGAGGCTTTGAAATCTGAAATTTTCAGACTGATTACAACTTTGTAGCCATTTACTGGTTGTTTTTATTGCTTACCAATCATTAGCGAATATCTGGTGGGGATCTGTTTTGACTTATGTGAATCTGTTTTGACAATTGAACCATTTCTGGTGATGTGTCATCAGTTGGTAGGAAATGATAACAGGCTGAGTGTACCTTTTCAAAGCAGCAGAAATCATGTGCTTTGCCTTTGCACATCTTATTCTAATAGGAAGCCCCTTGTATTGCCTGTTTAAAATGTTTCTGCAAACTAAGAGGATAATTGTGTGGAAATATTATAAGTCATAATAACCATGAACATGTTAATATGATTGACAAACTTTTGCTAATCCTATATAATAAAAGGTAATATGCAAATCGACCAAACGGAGGAACGACCAGTCACTATGATGTGCACTGAGCACCAGGGGGCAGGCACTCAATGCAGGAGCTGCCCAGGTGGTCAGTGCACTCCCAGAGCGGGAGCACCGCTCAGCCAGAAGCCGGCCTCACAGCTCAATGTTCATGACATTGTCAAAATATTTCAAGGATAACATTACTTTGATGAATCTGTTTCAAAGCTCTAGAATATTTACTTTTGAAAAAGACGTAGACAGCAGTATTTTAATGCACAAAAGAAAAATCCTCTTCTTGCCCAGAAATAAGTTCAAAAGTCCATATCACTGAGATACTTCTTTATTTCAGCTTTAAGAGTTTGCAATTTAAATTTAAGAACCATTTAGGCATGTATAAAAATATGGGGAATAAGAAAAAGGGTCTCATGTTCATGATTAAAAAAACACATATGCAACTTGTTGCAATCATAATAACATCTTTGTTTTGCCAAGTAATTGAATTTTTTGGACAAATTATGCATAAAGTATCTGATTATTTTAATACAAGAGGTCCTGTGCATGAATTCATGCACCACGAGGGTTCCTTGGCCTGGCCTGCAGGATTGGGCTGAAACCGGCTCTCCAACATCCTCTGAGGGGTCCCAGATTGTGAGAGGGTGCAGGCCAGGCCAAGAGACCCGACTGGTGCACAATCTGGGCCGGGGAGAGATGCAGGAGGTTGGCCAGCCGGGGAGGGACCATGGGAGGGCTCCAGGGCATATCCAGCCCATCTCACTCAGTCCCGATTGGCTGGACCCCAGGAGCAAGCTAACCTACTGGTTGGAGAATCTGCCGCCTGGTAGTCAGTGCATGTCATAGCGAGCGGTTGAGTGGCCTTAGCATATCATTGGATATTACGCTTTGATTGGTTGAATGGCTGACCTGTCGACTGCGCACTTAGGATATTACGCTTTTATTATATAGGATGCCTACAAGATGGAGTGATTTTTTCAAATCTGATACACACAATTCATGCCTTGTAAAATATAAGTTTTCTAATGTGTAGTACAAAGTGATAGAAGATGATAGCATTTTTTGTGAGAGAAAAGCAAGCTTAAAACATTAAAGCAGTATATATATCAAGCCCACTGGGACAATTTAGACTTCATAACACACACACACACACACACACACACACACACACACACCATAAAACATAACAATCAAACTTTGCATCGTCTTTTATTTTCTTGTTTATTGTTTTGTATAGGATTTGAACTGTCAAACTATGAAACCCATTTTCTCTCAGGTTTTTCACAATTTGCTCTGAATGTATAGCTTTATATATTTTTTAATATCCCTATTACTTACTTTACATTATCAACTGAAAGAGTAAGTAGAATTTCTGTTCAGTTCCTTTGGTCAGGTACTGATGTGGATACTTAATACACGGCACTTGATAAGAAAGATAATGTTCCCATTTAAAATAGAGTATAGTATAATGCATTCCATTTAGGATTTCCTATTTGCTTTTCTCCACAATAAAAGATAGTATTATCTCATACTCAATATACAGAGAGACTGTAACATATTCTGAAAATCAAAACTTTCTGCATAGGATGTAGAATGTTATCAAAGTTAGAAAAACCACTGCTGTGCTGCACTCTTCTCCATATGTTACGTGCAAAAACATAGCACTTTCTCCTAAGAAGCAGCCAAAAATGCCACAGATTTAAAGCAAGGAAATAAGATTTCTTTCAAATATTTTAAATGGTCCTTTCCCTTAAAGTCACAGCTTCTGCACCTAAGAAGGAAAACAGAGATCTCCTAGCAGTCTTTCAACTTACACTAAAGTAAAAAAACAACAATGAAATCTCTAAATTGAAATTAGGTATATCTGATTTTGAGGTGGTTATATTTTCACATCTATATATATAAAAGCCTATGCAACCGAACGACCGGTCACTATGACACACACTGACCACCAGGGGGGGGCATATGCTCAGGAGCTTCCCCCTGGTGGTCAGTGCGCTCCCACAGCCAACCTCCCGAGGCCAGCCAACCTCCCACAGTCCCTCCCCCATCGCCGGCCAGGCAGAGGGACCCAACCCGTGCACGAATTCGTGCACCAGGCCTCTAGTATTTTTATATAGGCTGAATGGAGGTCACAAGAAAACTGGGGTAGGTCTTAAAGGAGGAGCTATATAACTTTGTCTTGAGGCTGTTCCCTATGGTCAATATTTAAATGTGACACCCTGTTGAAAACAACAAAGATATAGGCAAATGAAGGAGCCTCTTCTCTTATACCATTTATTCATTAATATTCTATGGCTAATCAGCGTAAATCAATTTAGATGAATATGCATGCACCGATATTTTTTATTTAAAGCAAGGACTGAAAGTGCCCAAGCTTTACCTTTTCAGATAAATTACCCCAACTATCTATGTAATAAAAAGGTAATATGCTAATTGGTCCTAAAGGTGTCAGTCATGACCAGGCTGCAGGCATACAGGAGCTGACGGGCGGGACAGGGGCAGGGACTTGCACCACTGGGACATGAGGCTGCCACAGGGGGCAGCCCCCTTGCCCACCCACCCGGGCGGAGGCACGCGCAGGCCCATGGCGCCAACCGGCTCAGATGGGGTCGTCAGGAAGGGGGCAAGGCCTCCGCAGAGAGCCCGCAGCACTCTTGCACCAGGGTCTGAAGGTGCTGAGAGGAAGGGAGAGCACATAGGCAGTTAGGGGTTTTAGGCCAGGAGGGGAGAGCAGATAGGCAGTTAGGGGGATCAGGCCAGGAGGGGAGAGCAGATAGGCAGTTAGGGGATCAGGCCAGGAGGGGAGAGCAGATAGGCAATTAGGGGGATCAGACAAGGAGGGGAGAGCAGTTAGGGCCATCAGGCAGGCAGGAGAGCAGTTAGGGGCATCAGGCAGGCAGGGGAATGCTTAGGAGCCAGTGGTTCTGATTGTGAGAGGGATCCCAGATAGATCAGGTGCAGGCCAGGCTGAGGGACCCCCCCACCCCCATGCATGAATTTTGTGCACCTGGACACTAGTTTTACATATTTTTCTTTGATACATACAATTGTAATATCTTAGTGAATAGATGAATTATTGGGTGTGATGTTTAAATATTATCTTTATATAAAATATTTGGAGATATTGAAATGGCATTTTAAATGCAGTAAAATTTACTTTTGTGTTGGGAAATTTATAAGATAAAATTAATTCAAGATATCTGTCTAAATTTTGTAGATAATGAATTATCAATGTTCTTTTTATGGCATCCAAATGGCAACATTTTATAAATTATATCACTCTATAAGCTAATAGTTGTTCTTTTATGGGGGATTTAATTAGGAGACTTTCAATTCAATGATATATAGCCACCAAATCTGTTCTCTCACTGAATCTCCACAGGCCTCCTGGGTTCTACAGATGCACAGATTAATCTAGATTCTTCAGGGAAAATCATGTAGCAGATTTTGTCAATTCTGATTGAAGAATACTATGACAATCACTACAGTGGTGTTTTGTGACCTGATTATTACTGAAGTTACAAGGTATTACTCTTGATAGGGACTCTAAAAGATTACACCCAAAAGACACCTTGAGATTACTCAGACAGCAGGCAGGATCTAACTTGACTGTGATGATAGTTCCTGAGCTAAACAGGGGAAGAAACATATTCATTACTAATGCATTTCTCATGTTCTTACTTTCATAGGAAAGTATAACTTGATGTCTGCAACTAATATATATATATATACACACACATATATATATATATATATATATATATATATATATTAGTGAGTAAAATAAAAGTATTCTATCATCAAAGAAAAGTAATTGAATATGACAGAGAACAAATTAATTTAAATGTTTTATTCTATATTAGTATATTTGATTTATGTAAAAATGAACATTATTATGTATTTCACCCATGCATATGTTTTCTTCCTGAAACAAGCTAATGAAATTGGTTGTGCATTACTGTTGACAATGTGTAGGTGATTCTTTCCTGTCCATTTATATTGTCTAATCTTCTATACTGTAAATTTTTGTTCAATTTAATAATGTTTAAAAGCCAACAAAGCCCTGATGACTGTTAGCTTTCAAGTCCAAGTCTTCATTTCTTTGAGCTTCAGGTTTTAATTTCTCTTAAAAGGCAATGGTTCTGGAGACCCAAAAAATTAAAATTTATTCCACCTCTTACTGTAAGAGAACAAGAGATACTTTGTGCTACATCAATGAGGAAATGGACTGTAGAACACAGAGGCTGAGCATGGTTATAGGTGTTGGGAAATGAAAGGATAATTTTAACTGTGTACATTGTTTTGACAAGGGCCCACAAATTTTTAGTAGTATCATATGCTATAAAATTAGCATCACAGACAAAAATATGTTAAAGCTTTAAAATGACCAAGTAATCATAATGATCTGTTCTAGAACCAAACCAGATGAAACAAAAACTGTGATGATTATTTTGACTTGTTTCTTTCAACTTTTCTTTTTTTGAAAATTTCTTTTGAATGACAATTCAATTTCACTTTAGTAAGGATTTTTTTCCCCTAGGACAACAATAAGTACAAGGTGTATTGAATATATTTCACAAACCCAAAATAGTTTTAATTATTAAGTACTACATAGTAAAATTTTTCAGATTATAAATTAGTAGCATAGAATGATTTTTATATAATTAAATTTTTATATAATAAATATGTTAACCACTACTTTTTTAAAAGTTTATTTTTAACATTCCCACTCGAAAAACTCTCGTTGGAGTAAAATATATTTATTCAAATAAATACAATGCAATCTGAAAATCCCATGAATCTTACATTCTAATGCTCTTGCTTGCACTGGCCCCTCAGTTTGCATGACTCCCCTTTCTCTTTCACTTAAAATGTACATTTTCTTCACAGTTCAAATCATTCCTAAGATTTCTTCTTAACAGGTTATTCAACCTGCATTATATTTTACTCTTCAATAGTTTCCTAGATACATTTGTGTGCATGTTTTTTGTTTTTTGTTTGTTTGTTTGTTTGTTTTGCATAGGGCCTATTTTTACAATTAGGTTGCAAAACACTGCAGAAGTCCTACAGAATGTAGATGAGTATGTTTATCCTTTGTTATTTATCTAGACCTAAAGTTACTCTCATCAATTGAGTGTGCATTAAGGTTTGTTCTAGATAATATTAAATTGGGGAGAAACTTTGATTAAAATTAAAGGAATACCACTCAGGTTGTAGTCTGGGTATGGCTCAAAAAATTAAAAATGGAAATTCCATTTGACCCAGTGATCCCACTTTTAACAATATATTCCAAGAAAACAGAAACACTAATCAGAAAGCATATATGCACCCCTATATTTATAGCAGCACAATTTATAATAGCTAAGATTTGGAAACAGCCTAAGTGCCCATTAGCAGATGACTGGATTAAAAAATGGTGGTACATCTACATAATAGAATACTATGCTGTTATAAAAAAGAAGGAACTTTTACCATATGCAGCAGCATGGATGGACGTGGAGAGCATTATGTTAAGTGAAACAAGCCAGTCAGAGAAAGATAAATATCACATGACCTCACTCATTTGTGGAATGTAATGAATAACATAAACTGATGAACAAAAATAAAGCCAGAAACATAGAAGCATCGAACAGACTGTACAACCTATGAGGGAAAGCAGGCGGGCAGGGGGGTGAGGGGGAGGAGGTAAGAGATGAACCAAAGGACTTGCATGCATGCATATGAGCATAACCCATGGACACAGACAGTAGGAGGGTGAGAGCATGTACTGGGGGATGGGAGCAGCTGGGGAGAGGTCAATGGGGAAAAAGGAGACTCATGTAATACTTTAAATAATAAAGAATTTAAATTAACAAAAAGAATCATAGATCTACCAAAAAAACCTAAATGAATAAGTACTTTTATTTTGTAAATGTGTATATGTGTGTGTTTAGGTAGGGAAAAATTAAGGGAGGGAGGAAAGGAGGGAAGAAGAAAGAGAAATAGGGAAAAGCCAAGATACCCATTTTCCATGAGGCATACAATATAGTTCCCATATTGATGAATAGACATTACTACTAAAAACATTTAAATATTTTGAAAGCAGTATTTAGTATTTTTAAAAATAAATTTTCAAATGAAATTTTTCTTTCATAAAGATAAATTAATTATATTTAATAATTCAAGCAATGTTGAAAAGCTCCATATACATTAAAGAATAATTTTTCAATTAAATACATCCCTAACCCTTTGCTCTCTCATCTGTTTTCTTCCATGACTGCATAAATAACCCCAAATGTGCATTTGGGCTTACACATATAGATATAATTGTATTGACATGGACACCTCTTCTTCTCATTTAGCAAGGTATCTTTCTCATGTACATATTTATGTCATAGGTTAAAGATCATGCTGAAAGTTACCCAGAATGTACCAGATAGCCAAATGTTTACTTAAAATGTTATTATGATTGGCTCACATGCTTTACCAGCTTATAAATATTTCTGATATCAACTTTATATAGAAAAATAACTTACATTTTAACAGCTTCATAAACTTCCATTTTCTAGATCTAGCTTATTTATTTAATCAATCCAAAATTATGGACTCTAGATTTGTCCAACATGAGAAACTCGACATTAAATATCTTTCTAACATATCTTAGTATACTTGACTCATTTTGTTGAGATAAATTTAACAATTGGAGCTAGTAGCTCAAATAAAGTGTGATAAATATTGTCAGAATGTACTCCAAAGAGTAGGTCTAATTTACTTGTCTTCCAAGATTATCTGTCACCTGACTGCCTCTTATCCTGAATCCTGGGGAGGATTAAGCCAACCCTCAGGTCCGAGCCCCTCAACCAGAGGCTGGACCTTCTTGGACACCAGGTGGTAGATGGAGAATCCATGAGAAGTTGTGGGTGTATAAGAGAATCTTTATTGTAGGAGCCAGTAGCCATGTAGCCATTGCTAACAAGGAGCCACTAAAAAAAACAGTTCTTCAAAGCAAAGTACCATACATCAGGTAGCTGCACACTGGCTAGGTAACAATCCATCTTTCTTATAAAGCAGTAGCCTCCTACATATGAGCTAGTTATACAGGAGTGTAGTGAGTATTATTGTAAAATTAGAAGGAACTGGGGAAGGAGGTAAGATGTTCCTGGTGAATTGCTAAAATTCTTTGCAAGACCAAGATCACAATTTTAATTATTTTTCTATTAGCAATAACTTAATTTACATTCTTTAAAATTTGATCCTTTAAAATTTGACCCCTTGTAATTTTTTTTGTTTTACCATGTGATTGGTATTTTTATTTAATTTATATTTAAGTATAGTTGACAGGAGCCATCCTTAGAACCACAGCCTCTCTAAGTAGCCACCTCCGAACCTACAGCAGCAACCTGCTGGTCAGTAATGCATCTTCCCCATGATATGGCAGCCCCACACTAAGCAGTCCAGCCTTACATAAGAGCAGCTTCTGTACCCACAGCCATTATCTGAGCAGCTGAGCACTGCCAGCTGGTCAATAACAAGTTTATACTATTTAGACAAAAGAGGCTTCTTTCCAAATAATGACCTCAGTCTTTTGGGTTATAGAAGGGCATGCTTGTGCAGTGTTCATACAGATTACTATGGCTTTGCTCTTGCACCTGTGTATAGTCATTGGACACCCTGATTAAGATTCTCAAGCTCAGAGTGGCCTTGAACATCTGGCATACTCTGAACAAGGCCTCTATACTCTAATTGGCCTTGAGCATCCAGCATACTCTGAATAGGGTCCCCACACTGATCAATGATTCTCTCTCATCATTGGTGTTTCTATTTCTCTCCCTCTCTCTCTTCTTTTCTGAAATTAATACAAATATATTCAATTTTATAAAAATAAGCATGTACTATTTTGGAATACACAAAATATGATTAAGAGTTGTTGTTTTTTTAAAGAATAACTCCAATATAGAGCTCCTCGATACTCATTCTGAACCTTAACTTGATTGCAGAAGTAACAAAATGTCCAAGCCATTGACACTGATAGCAAATGGACAGACATCCAAGGAGAATGGCACTGTTGCCAGTCAGACCAGGCACTTCCTGGAGCTGACCACAATATCTAAGATCTCTAGAAAGTCTTAGACAGATTCGCTCGGGAAACTCTAGCACTGGTGTAGCAATTTGACTAATGGCTGACAGCTTCCTCTAGTGGCAATGTTACTTTCATACGTGATGGAGACTGAAGAAAGACAAGATATTCTTAAAGGTCAGCAGGAAATTAGGTTTAATTTAATAAACCTAATAAAAATTTAATAAAATTGCATATTTCAGAAAAGTATTATCATTCTCCTGGAGACATGCTGCTGATGGCTGATAGTGAGTATTATTGTAAAATTAGAAGGAACTGGGGAAGGAGGTAAAATATTGCTGGTGAATTGCTAAAATTCTTTGTAAGACCAAGATCACAATTTTGATTCTTTTTCTATTAGCAATCAGTTAATTTACAACCTTTAAAATTTGATCCCCTGTAATTTTTTTGTTTTCGTTTTACCATGTGATTGGTATTTTTATTTAATTTATATTTAAGTGTAGTAGACATACAATATTATATTAATTTCAGGTAATTTGACATTTAAATATCTCACAAAATGATCACCATTAAGTCTACTAACAATATATCATCTTAAAAAATTATTACAATGCTATTGACTACATTCCCTACATAAGACATCACATTTGTCTTATTTACTTTATAACTGAAAGTTTATACCTCTTAATCTTCTTCACCTATTTTTTACATCCCATCACCCTCACCCTCCCCTTTGACAACCAATATCATATTTTTTGTTTTACATTTCTGGACTTAAAAAAATTGTTTTTCCCCTTTGACACAATATCTGTACATATTACACTAGGTTGTTTATTTTTTTCTCATTGATTTCTCTGGTAGTAGTAAGATGTTTACAATTGTAATCAATATGTGTGTGTCTACCTTATTTATCTTTCTCTATTTCAACTGTGTTTTTAAAATTGACTTTTTTAGAGCAGTTTTAGGTTCATAGCAAAATTATGCAACACAGACAGATATTTCCCATATGCCATGTGCCCCTACACATCTAAGTCTCCCACTATCAAAATCCCACATCAGAAAAGTAGTACATTTGCTACAATCTATGAATCTACATTGACTCAATATTATCACCAAAAGTCCTGAGTTTACATTAGGGGTCAGTCTTGGGCTGTAAATTCTATGGATTTGCACAAATGCATAATGACATATATTCATATTTGTAGTATCATACAGAATGGTTTTAGTGCCTTAAGACTTCTCCATGGTCTACCTATTCATCCTTTCCTCATCCTGTTTCCGGCAACCACTGGTCTTTTACTGTCTCAATAATTATGCTTTTCCAAGTGTCATATAGTTGAAATTATACATAAATAGTCTTTTCAGATTATCTTCTTTCACTTAACAATCCTAATATATAAAACCCTGGGTTGCCATGACCAGTAACAACCGAGGCTTGACAAACTGGAAGTCAGTCCTGCAGTCAGCACTGGGTTGCCCTGGCAACCCAGCACTGACTGCTTCACTGCAGGCATGGTGCCCCAGCACTTACTGCTGAGGGGGCTACGAATCAGGGCCACAGAGAGGCCTGAAGAGAGAAGCAGGGACTGATCCATTGCCTCTGTGGCAGCTTTTGATCAGCACTTGCCTCTCTCTTTCTCTCCCAGTCTGGACAGCAGCCAT
Organism: Eptesicus fuscus; assembly: GCF_027574615.1. Classification (NCBI taxonomy): domain Eukaryota; kingdom Metazoa; phylum Chordata; class Mammalia; order Chiroptera; family Vespertilionidae; genus Eptesicus; species Eptesicus fuscus. Next base: position 26,596,902 of record NC_072480.1, read on the forward strand.
GCCTCCATTTCTCTCCAGGTCTCCACTGGGGCTGCTGATCAGCCCTGCCTTTCTGATCAGGCCCTGTTGATAGGCCCAGAGACACTGACTGGCATAGGAACCGACCAATCAAAACCAAATGTGGGTGCTGTGAAGAACCAATGGCTGCTTAGGAGGCAGAGCTTTTGACACTGACTGGCATAGAAACTGACCAATCAGAACTAAATCTGGGTGCTGTGGGGAGCCAATGGCTTCCTAGGAGGCAGAGCTTTTGATGATGACTGGCATAGAAACTGACCAATCAGAACCAAATTGGCCAGCAGAGGAGGGCAGTTAGGGGCGATATCAGGCCTGCAGGGGAGGACCGTTGGGGGTGAGATCAAGCCGGCAGGTGAGGGCAGTTGGGGGAAATCAGGCCAGCAGGGGAGGGAAGTTAGGGGTGATCAGGCAGGCAGGTAGGCAGAGGCAGTTAGGGGCAACCAGGCCAGCAGGGGAGGGCAGTTAGGGGTGATCAGGCTGGCAGGCAGAGGTGGTTAGGGGCTATCAGGCAGGCAGGCAGGTATGCAGTTAGGAGCCAGCATTCCCAGATTGTGATAGGGAGCCAATCCCCCAAGGGTTCCCCAATTGGAGAGGGTGCAGGCCAGGATGAGGGAACCTCCCCCTCCGTGCATGAATTTTATGTACCGGGCTTCTAGTATACATTTAAGGCTCATTCATGTCTTTTCATGCTTGATAACTCATTTCTTTTTAATGTTCAATATTATTCAATTTTCTGGATATGCCACAGTTTATTATCCATTCATCTACTGAAGGGTGTCTTGGTTGCTTCCAAATTTTGGCAATTAAGGATAGAACTGCTGTAAATATTCATGTAATAGTTTTTTGTGGACATATTTTTAACTGATTTGGGTAAACACCAAGGATCATTATTGCTGGATCATATGATAACTGTACAATTAGTTTTGTAAGAAACTGTCAAACTATCTTCCAAAGTGGCTATACCATTTTGCATTTCTAATAGCAAAGACTGAAAATTTCTGTTGCTCCATATCCCCTCCAGAATTTGATGTCAGTGTTTTTGTTTTTGGCCATTCTAATCATTATATTGTGATAGCTCATATTTTAATTTACAATTCCTTAATGATCTATGATGTTGAGCACCTTTTTGTGTGCTAATTTGCCATCTGTTTATCTTCTTTGGTGTGGTGTCCAGGTCTCTGGGTCATTGTTTAATTGAGTTGTATTGTTTATTATTGTTGAGTTTTAACAGTTCTTTATATACTTCAGACAATAATCTTTCATCAGATAACTCTTTTGCCAATATACTTTTCCAGTCTATGGTAGTTTAACTTCTCATCCCCTTGAAAGTGTCAGAGCAGAATTCTTAAATGTTAAAAATAGTCCAGTTTATCAATTATGCTTTCCATAGAATATTCCTTTGTTTTAATTGTAGTTTAGTTCTACATATACTTAACATATTTAAGTAGTTAAATCTATCACTTTGATAAAAGTCAATCAATGCTTGTCTTATTCTATAATATTCCTTCTCCTCCCAACTTCCATAAAAATATACACATACATTTTCTTTTGGAACATTACAAATGCCAAACCATTAAACAAAGGAGAAAAGAAATTTTATAAAACATACAATTAGCATACTATTATATCTTTAACTATATCTACTTATATAAAAAATCTGAAAAGACTCAAGACTGAATAACAAGCAAACTGCAGGAAGAGGCAGAACTTGGGAGGTGTTGAGTCTTTTTCTGATGTTTTCCCAGCACTGGGGAAAGAAGACCATGGTGCATATCTTGGTCCTTTCCAAAGACACCCAGCCCCAGCAGAAGGAGCCGCAAGCTGTGGGTTGCAGATAGCTCCAATCAGGGTACTCAGGGTCAGTCAGAAATAGTATCTGACACTGTCCTGCACTAGAGATTGGGAGTTATAGCAGATCTTCTTAATATGTAGACATAAACCCAAACAGGCAGCCAAAAAGGGGAGAAAAAAATAAAGAATCCCAGATGAAAGAACAAGAGAGTTTTCCAAAAGAAGAGCTAAATGAAATGAAGAAAAGAAATTCATCAATCACAGAGTTCAGAATAATGTTGGCAAGGATTCTCAGCAGCATAACAAAAGATATAGTAAATATGAAGAATGACATAGCAATAACAAAGAACAGAGTGGAAGGAATACACAGCAGATTAAGGGAAGCCGAACATGGGATCGATGAATTGGGATACAGGGTAGAAAAAAAATTACTCAATCAGAGAACCAAAAAGAAAAAATAATTAAAAAAAACAATAGGAGGACAGCTTAAGGGAGCTGTGGGACAATGGGAAACATAGCAATATTTGCATAATAAGAGTGCTGGAAAGGGACAAACATGAGCAAAGAATACAGAAAACTTCCCTTACCTAGCACAGAAAAAAGTCACACAAGTTCAGAAGGCATAGAGATTCCCAAGAAAGAAGAACTCATGCAGGCCCATGCTCATATGCATAATAATTAAAATGCCAAAATTAAAGACAAAGAGAGAATCTTAAAGGCAGCAAGAGAAAAGCAATTTGTTACCTATAAATCTGAAAATAATCCAAAGTAAATAACAACCAAACTGCAGGCAGAGGTGGGTCTCTGGAGGCTTTGAGTCTTTGATCTAATTTGGGGCCCAGGGTAAAGCAGACGTTGGTGAACATATTGGTCCTTTCCAAAGGACCATAAGCCTGTCAGCTGATTTCCCATCAGAAACTCTACAGGCCATAACAGAATGGCATGAAGTTTTCCAGGTAATAAAAAGCAAGGATCTGAAACCAAGAGTACTATATCCAGCAAGGCTATCATTCAAAATAGATGGTGAAATAAACAGCTTCCTAGACCTCCCCTACCGCCCCCCCCCCAAAAAAAGGCTAAAGGAATTTATCACTACCAAACCAGCACTGCAAGAAATGCTAAAGGGACTGCTGGAATGAGAAGAAGAAATAGAAGGAGAGAGAAACAGGCCTACAGAAATAAAATGGCAGTAAGTACCTATCAATAATAACCTTAAATGTAAATGGATTATATGTTCAATTCAAAAGACATATGGTATCTGAATAGAAACAAAAACATGATCCAATTATATGCTGTCTACAAGAGACCCACCTCAGAACAAAAAACTCACACAGGATGAGAGTGAAGTGATGGGAAAAATTTCCATGCAAATGAAAATGAAAAAAAAAAGCTGGTGTAGCAAATCTCATGTTTAACAAAGTAGACTACAAAATGAAGGCCATCGCAAGAGACAATAAAGGCACTACATAATACTAAAAGGATCAATCCAACAAGAGGATATAACCCAGATAAATATATATGCACCAAAATATAGGAGCAACAAAACATATTAAAAAAAAAAAAAAAAACTGCTGGAGGACTTTAAGCAAGAGATTTACAGCAATAGAGTTATAGTAAGGTAGTTTAACACTCTGCTGACTTCACTGGATAGATCTTCCAGACAAAAATTAACAAGGAAACAGTGGCTCCAAATGACACACTGGATCAGATGGATTTAATTGAAATTTATAGAACATTTCACCACAAAGCTGCAGAAGGCATTCTTCTCAAGTGAAAATGGGTCATTCTCAAAGATAGACCACATGTTAGGACACAAAACAAATCTCTACAAGTTCAAGAAGATTGAAATCATATCAAGCATCTACTTTTTTCAGATCACAATGAATGAAATTAGAAATCAATTACAGTAAAAACACTAAAAAACATTCAAACGCATAGAGACTAAATAACATTTATTAAACAATGAATAGGTTACCAATGAGATCAAGAAAGAAATAAAAAACTTCCTGGAATAATTGAAATGAACACACAACAGCTCCAAATCTGTGGGACACAGCAAAAGCAGTCCTGAGAGGGAAGTTCATAGCAATACAGGCCTACCTAAAAATAAATAAATAACTAAACAAACAAACAAATAAATAAATAAATAATAAACTATTTAACCCTACAACTTGAATTAGAAAGAGAACAACAAGAAAAGTCCAGAGTAAGTAGAATGAATACGATATTAAAGAGTAGACCAGAAATAAATGAAATAGAGGCTAAAAAACAATACAAAGATAATCAAACCAAGAGCTGGTTCTTTGGAAAGATAAACAAATTGATGAACCATCAGCCAGACTCATAAATAAACAAAGTGAGAGGACCCAAATAAATAAAATCAGAAATGAAAGCAGTGAAATAACAACTGACACCACAGAAATACAAAGGATTGTAAGAAAACACTATGAGCAAGAACATGCCAACAAGCTGCACAATGTGGATGAAATAGAAAAATTCCTAGAAAAATACAAACTCCCAAAACTGAATCAGGAACAAACAGAAAATCTGAATAGGCCAATAACAGTTAATGAAATAGAAACAGTAATAAAAAAAATAAAAAAAAAACTTCCAGAAAATAAAAGCACTGGTATGGACAGCTTCACAGGGGAGTTAGTTCAAATAAGAACTAACACCTATCCTCCTCAAACTATTCCAAAATAATCCAAGTAGAAGGAACACTTCCAAGCTCTTTTTATGAGGCCAGCATTATCCTAATTCTAAAACAAGATAAAGACACTACAAAGAAAGAGATTTATAGGCCAATATCTCTGATAAACATAGATGCTAAAATATTCAACAGAAGATTAGCAAATTGGATCCAGCATTATATTAAAAAGATCATACAACATAACAAAGTGTGATTTAATCCAAGAAGGCAAGTCTAGTACAATATTCTCAAATGAATTCATGTGATCCATCACATAAACAGATTGAAAGACAAAAATCACATGATCATATCAATTGATGCAGAAAAAGCATTCAACAAAATCCAACACTCATTTCTTATAAAAACTCTCAGCAAAGTGGGAATAGACGTATGATACCTCAAATTAATAAAGGCCATGTATGACAAACCTATAGCCAACATCTTACTCAATGGGCAAAAACTAAAACTATTTCCCCTAAGAACAGGAACAAGACAGGGACCACTCTTATTCACATTGTACTGGAAGTGCAGGCCACAGCAATCAGATAAGAAGAAAACATAAAAGGCATCCAAAATGGAAAGAAGGAAGTAAAACTCCCATTATTTATAGATGACATGATAGTGTACATGGCAAACCCTAAAGACTCCACACAAAAAAACTGCTAGATTTGATAAATGAATTCAGCAATGTAGCAGGATACAAAATTAACACCCAGAAATCTATTGCATTTTTATATGCCAATAATGAATTCTCAGAAAGAGAAAATAAACAATCTTATTTACCATTGCAACAAAAATATTAAGATACTTAAGAATAAACTTAACCAAGGAGGTAAAAGACTTATACTCAGAAAACTACAGGACATTGAAAAAAGTAATAGAGGAAATATAAACAAATGAAAGGATATACCGTGTTCATGGATTGGTAGATCAATATCATTAAAATGTTCATACTACCCAAAGCAATCTATAGATTCAATGCAATCCCTATTAAAATACCAACAGCATATTTCACAGACTTAGAATAAACAGTCCAAAAGTTTATATGAAACCAAAAAAGACCCTGAATAACCACAGCAATCTTGAGAAAGAAGAACAAAGTTGGAGAAATCACAATATCAGATATCAAGTTATACTACAAAGCAACTGTAATCAAAACAGCCTGGTACTGGCACAAGAACAGGTTGATAGATCAATGGAACAAAACAGAGAACCCAGAAATAAATCCAAGCCATTATGCTCAATTAATATTTGACAAAGGAGGCAACAACATACAGGAGGAGTCAAGACAGTCTCTTCAATAAATGGTGTTGGTAAAATTGTATAGATACATGCAAAAAAATGAAACTAGATCACCAACTTACACCATACAAAAGAATAAACTCAAAATGGATACAGGACTTAAACATAAGATGGAAAACCTTAAAAATCCTAGATGAAACCATAGGCAGTAAAATCTCAGACATCTCTTGTAGCAATATGTTTACAGAGACATCTCTTAGGGCTAAGGAAACTAAGGAGAAAATAAATATGACTACATCAAAATAAAAAGCTTCTGCACAGCAAAAGAAACCATCAATAAATGAAAAGGGAGCCCACTGTATGGGGGAACATATTTGGTAGTGATACATCTGATAAAGGGTTAATATCCATAATATATAAGGAAGTCATACAACTTAACAAAGGGAAGACAAACAATCCAACTAAAAAATGGGCAAAGAACCTAAAATAGTTCTCTAAACTGGTCATACAGATGCCCAAGAGATATATGAAAAAATACTCAAAGTCAGTGATCCTCAGAGAGATGCAAATTAAAACAATAATAAGGTGTCACCTTACACCTGTCAGAATGGCTACCATCAACAAATCAACAAATGACAAGTGCTCTTGAGGATGTGGAGGAAAGGGAACCCTGGTGCACTGCTGGTGGGAATGCAGACTGGTGCAGCCATAGGGAAAACAGTATGGAGTTTCCTCAAAAAACACATATATATATATATATATGTATGTATATATATGGAACTCCCATTTGATCAAGTAATTCCACTTCTAGGAATATATACCAAAAAGTCAGAAACACCAATCAGAAAGAACATATGCATCCCTATGTTCACAGCAGTACAATTTGCAATACCTAAGATATGGAACGAGCGCAAGTGTCTGTAGATGAGTGGATAAAAATGATGTGGTGCATATACACCATGGAATACTGTGCAGCAGTAACAGCATAAAGGGACCTAGAAAGTATTATGCTAAGCAAAATAAGCCAGTCAGTGAAAGACAAGTATCATCTGATCTCACTCAAATTGGGAACTTAATGAACAAAATAAACTATTGAACAAAATGAAAGAAAAAAAAAACACACTGAAAAAACAAAAATAAAACTCATGCAATATCTACATCTTTCAAATAATATTTACTGGGTACCTAATTTGTGCCAAGCTCTAATCTCGGTGCTAAGAATATAGTTACAAATAAATCCTTTTTATTTATGCAGTTTACAATTAAAAGTATAAAGATGAAGGACAGTAAGGTAAATAGAGGGTGCATGGTGGAGTGGGTTTGTGAGAAAACCCATTCTCTATTCACATGAGAATGAAGCAAAGATATGAAGAATGTAGCCATAAGCATATGTGGTGGAAGAGTCGTTTATGCAGAGACATAACAATTTCATGAGCTGTAAGAAAGATGTGAACTTGGTGTATTCAGTGAAAAAATAAGGAGGCTAATATGTAGATAGCTGAAATAAAGTCAGAGATGAAGGGGGCTTGGGGGTTTCCAGTATGACCATTTGGTCAATGTGAAGATTTTGAGTTTTACTTTGAAATAGATAAGAAAATATTGGAGGATTTTTTAGCAGAAAAGAGGCATGGTTGAAGTTTTATTTTAAAATGGGCACTCTGTTAAATATGTTGAGAAAAGTGTGTGTGTATATGCTGGGCAGTGGGGGACGGGAGTGATGTTGTAAAAAGTACGAGGAGTCTAATATACATCCTAAGTCATATCTCAATTATGTGGAGTTGTTAGTACAAAAATAAATAACTGACACCAACATGTCAAACACAAATTTGTAAACACATTTATGTTAATTACAGTAAAAATGCCTTTTATTCTTAGTAATATTTACATTACTTGTATAAAATTAAGGTGTGTGTTTTTTTTTTTATTTTTTTTTATCATCACAATGTGGGTTAAAATGGTAGAGAGCTTCCTGAAAATTGTTTCTACTCTTCATTAGGATCCTTACATATTCACATTAGAAAATTTTCCATCAATGGCTGAATTCACATATAGTTATTGTTCTTTTTATCATGAAACTAATGCCTTTGCTATACAATGTATTATTATCTATACTAGAGGCCCGGTGCACAAAATTCATGCACGGGGGGGCGTGGTTGTCCCTCAGCCCAGCCTGCAGCATCTCCAATCTGGGACCCCTCAAGGGATGTCCAACTGCCCATTTAGGCCCAATTCCAGTGGGATCAGGCCTAAACAGGCAGTCGGACATCCCTCTCACAATCCAGGACTGCTGGCTCCCAACTGTTTACCTGCCTGCCTGCCTGCCTGATTGCTCCTAACTGTTTCTGCCTGCTAGCCTGATCACCCCCTAACCATTCCTCTGCCAGCCTATTCAATGCCTAACTGCTCCCCTGCTGGCCCAATTGCCCATAACTGCCCTCCCCTGCAGGCCTGGGTCCCCCTCAACTGTCCTCCCCTGTAAGCCTGGTCCCTCTCCAACTGCACTCCCCTGCAGGCCTGGGTCTCCCACAACTGCCCTCCTCTGCAGGCCTGGTCCCCCCCGACTGCCTTCCCCTTCTGGCCTGGTCTCTCCCAACTGCCCTCCCCTGCAGGCCTGGGTCCCCCACAACTGCCCTCCCCTGAAGGCCTGGGTCCCCCCCCAACTGCCCTCTCCTTCTGGCCTGGGTCCCCCACAACTGCCCTCCCCTGCAGGCCTGGGTCCCCCCCCCCAGTTGCCCTCCCTTGCTGGCCTTGTCTCCCCAACTTCCCTCCTCTGCTGGCCTGGTCACCCCCAACTGCCCACAACTGCCCTCCCCTGCCAGCCATTTTGTGGTGGCCATCTTGTGTCCACATGGGGGCAGCCATCTTTGACAACATGGGGGCGGCCATCTTGTGTCTTGGAGTGATGGTCAATTTGCATATTACTCTTTTATTAGATAGGACTAGAGGAGGCCCGGTGCACGAAATTCGTGCACAGTGGGAGAGGGAGGGTTCCTCAGCCCAGCCTGCACCCTCTCCAATCTGGGCCCCTAGGAGGATGTCTGACTGCCTCTTACAATCCAGACCACTGGCTCCTAACTGCTTGCCTGCTTGATCGCCCCTAACCACCTCTACCTGCCTGCCTGATTCACCCTAACCACTTCCCTACCTGCTTGATTGCCCCTAACTGCTTCCCTACTGGCCTGATTGCCCCTAACCTCCTCTGCCTCGCCCCACACCTGGGACCCAGGATTCCCTCCTAAAGCTGGTCACAGTCAACCGGGACCCAGGCTTCCCTCCCTCTGGCCAGCCACAGTCACCCAGGACCCAGGCTGGCTTCACCTGGGCCGGCCGCAGCCACAGGGGATTGTGGCAGGGTGGCTTTGCCCAGGCTGCAGCCACTGGTGCCTGGGACCATGGGGCGGGCGGCTTGTTTCTCTCCCAGGCCGCAGCCCCAGCCACTGTCACCCAGGATCACAGGGCGGGTGGCTTGTCCCTCTCCTGGGCTGCAGAATGGCTGGTCCCCATTCCTCTCTTGCAAGCTCATTTGTGCCTGGCTTGTCCCCCTTCCTCTCTCCCCAGTGTTGAGTGTCTGAGCCATTATGGCATGACAGCATGAGGGTGTGACGACCATTTGCATATTAGCTCTTTATTATATAAGATAGAAATGATGGAAAGTTCATGATGAGGTGGTAGGAGAAAGAGAGATGGGGAAGGCTGGGGAAAGCCAGGATGAGCGAACTTGACTCACTCGGCAGTTCCAATTTCAGTCTTTTTCTTTTTTATCTCAATGATTGTCCCTCCCAACACTATATCTTTGGACTCAGAGCCAGGAGCATACCTTAATTTTTCTCAGCTATGGGTTATGTTTCACATATTTGAATTATAACTTTTAACATTTTAAATTTGTAAATTTTTATTGAATTTATTGCAGTAACAGTGATTAACACAATTATGCAGGTTTCACATGCACAATTCTACAACATCATCTGCATGCTGTATTGTGTTCACTACCCAAGTCAAGTCTCTATCATTATTTTCTTCATAAATTTAATTTAATTTTTCTTCCTATAATATCCAAGTTAATTGTGTGATGCTCCGGTTTTGTGCTTCAGTGGAGTTTTTTTTTTCATAAAAGTATATAACTTCTAATTTTAATAATGACATAAAATAAAGGTAAATTGTTATGTATCCTCAGTCTATCTAGTTCTTATTCACACCATATTTTTAAATGTTCCTATATGAATATAGGCAAGTTTCCACAAACAAAATGTGTAGCAAAGTTCATGAACACAGAGACATACACAGTTCAAGAGGCAGAAAAACACTAAATTAAAAACACATTATTAATAGCATTGAATTGTCATTTTTCAAGGTTGGAGTTATCTGATGAAAAGACTGCTACTGAAATTATTAAGATATTATAGTTAAATGTCTCTTGGTTGGCATCATAACAGCATTTAAACCTATTTCTTTAGCTCATGAAATCTGGTAGAATATTGAATTATCATTGTACATCATTTAATCACTCAATATATTAAGTCAAACTTATTTCATGGCATTTTTATAACCAGGATGTGTTGAAGTAGTATATATAAATAATCATGCATATAAAAGTAAAGATATTAACATTCTCAGACAAGCAAAGGAAAAAAGAAATTAACAACAGCAAAATGTCTATAAGACTACCATTTAAAAAGCACTTGTCAAACTTAAGAGCTTAATAATTAAAATAATACTAAAAATTACTTGAAAATCTTACTGTTAAATTTCTTTAGCTTTATCTCGGGTCTTTTATTTCCTAAAGATGACTTGTCAAATGATTAGAGAGGAAGCCATAGATCTACAATAACAAAAACATAGTTTAAATAAAGTAGAAACACAACTTCATTGAAATAGACTTCAACCTGAAAATTAATGGAAGAAAATTGAAAATTATAATAATAAACAGGAATTTTTCTAACACCAACAGATTTACAGAATGCAACAGTTTAGAACATTTAAGTATCAAAATGACTGTATTGTGTTTTAAAAATTATATTCTCATATCTTCTGGCAGAACTCAATGGGATGGGGTTGGGAATTCCTCTTTCTTACAAAATAAGCAGTGTTTGATTGATTATGCCTGTCCATACATATCTGATGGATTTAAAGTTATAGTTTCTCTAATTGCAATCCAATACCTGATTAGTGAGTGACCTTTTACAATAGAAATGTGTTTCACATCAGTCACATCAGAATATCCATTTTTCACTCATTTGTATATGTGCTGTCATTGGGCAATGTGCCATTACTTTTTAATAACTGGGGCTTAAACTACTAAATTGTTTTTATATAGGCAAAAAGAAATGCTGGTGTAAGCCATGTAGCCTTTCTGATTCACAATGTTCTTTTGGAAAAAAAGAGTCTGTATAGAACAGTCTATAACATGTGTAGTTCACAGTGAGCTAAAAAATGTCCTACACCTTAGCAATGTTGATATATAAAATAAAGAAAATTTCACAGGTTAATAAGTAATATGATCACAATAGGAATTCATTAACAATCCTGTATGAGCAACTGTAATACTGACATTTTATGCAACCATGCAAATCTATGCAGCAGTGTCAGAATAACAAAGCTAAATTACACGGGTAGACTATTTAACTACAATGACTAATAAGCAATTTCAAGTATTTGGGGTTGTTTTAAGTAAATGTTATGCAAATATGCTTGAATGAAGAATTAAAAGCTAAGTGAACATGCTAAACTTTCAAATACTGCTAACATAAAATGTTAATCTCGTACAAATATCTTTTTGTCATTTATTTTTACTTGGCTAACACTGTGACATATGTTAAGTAGAAATCACGAATGTGCTCACATATTACAAAGATAAAATAAATATACATATTTTTGTTATAATTTTTGGAATGAAGAAGTAAAATGGAATATAACTAAATAATGAACATATTGACATAAATTTCTTCAAAAATTTTATTTTTATAGGTCTATTGTTATATTTGGTATACACAAAATTGAATAAAGTTTATAATCTGGTATATTTTAACACGCATTTACAATGATGAGTCCATCATCGAAATGGTAAAGAACATATTCTTCACCCCAAAAAGTTTTCTTATGCCCTTTTTAAACCATTTTCTCTGCCTCTCCCACAAACCCTTAATTGCTCAACTTCCCCAGGAAATCTCTACTCTGTTTAATGTTGCTATAAATTAATTTACCTTACCAAAAAATTTCAGATAAATGTAATTATATGGGATGTACTTTTCTTATTTCTTTTCTATTTCACTTAATTATTTTGCTATATAAGCATGCTGAAGGATGAGTTAACAATTTATTCCTTTTTATTACTGAACTAGGGGCCAGGTGCACAAAATTCATGCACTGGGGAGGGGTGCCTCAGTCCAGCCTGCCCTCTCTCACATACTGGGAGCCCTCAGGGTATGTCCTACTGATGGATTAGGCCCACTCCCCGTTTGGAGCAGACCTAAGCCGCAGTCTGGCCTCCCTTTGTGGGAGGCGACTGGGCTGATCAGGGGAAGGTGCCAGCCCCATCACCCTGCTGCTGCAGCTGCCAAGATATTTTCATCAACACAGACTCCAGTCCCTTCACCATGAAAAAATGACAACTTTCTTTAGGCATTTTCAAGATGTGTCTTTCATAGGCTATGACATTTCTTTCTTTATTTTCCTTTTTAACCTCACCTGAGGATATGTTTCCATTGATTTTTTTCCCCTTCCCTCTGATCCCAGGCTTGGCCCCTTCCCAAGCCTAAAGCCTCCACCCCAGGCTTTATGCTTGGGAAGGGGGAACCCCCCTGCCCCTATGATGGCTGGATGGGAGTGATCTGGGTGCTGAAGAGGTTCCCGGGATCCAGGTATGTATGCAAATTAACTGCTATCTTTGTTGGGTTAATTTGCATACTCACTCTGATTGGCTGTGGGTATAGTGGAGGTATGGTCAATTTACATGTGTCTCTATTATTAGGTAAGATCATATTCCATTTTATACATTTACTACAATTTATTTACCCACTGACTGCTTATTGATACTTGAGATATTTTCAGTTTTAAAATTAAATGTGCTATGAATGTATATGTATAAGTCACTATAAGGTCATATGTTTTTATTTCCCACAGGTAAATATTTAGGACTAAAGAAGTATGCTATTTTATTTTAAATATTTGAAAATTATCCACAAGTTATTCTTTTATTGTCTTCTAATTAAATTCCAGTGCAAGCAAAGAACCTACTACTTTAAATAGAAAATTGTTTTACATTTATTAAGCTTTGTGTTATTGTCCATAATATGGTCTGTTTTGGGAAATATTCCAGATGCACTTGCAAGTAAAATGTATTCTGCTGATATTGGATGGTGTGTTCTATAAATTCAATTAGATCAAGATGTATAATAGTATTTAGTATGCTGTATCATTTCTGATTTTCTGCTTGCTTCTTTGATCTATTTGAGGACTGTTGTATTCAAATTATCTCTATAATTGACAATGTGTTTACTTGTACTTTCAATTCCATTAGTTGTTAACTTATGTCTTTTTTAAATATACTTTTTATTGATTTTAGAGAGGGAGAAAACTATTGATCAGCTACCTCCTGCACACCCCTTACTGGGGACTCAGCCCACAACCCAGGTATGTGACCTGACCAGGAATTGAACCATGACCTTCTGGTTCATAGGTCAACACTCAACCCCTGAGCCACACTAATTTGGCTTACCTTATGTATTTTTAAGCTCTGTTATTCGATACATGCCCATATATGATCATCATGCCTTTTTTAAAAAAAAAAAATCTTTATTGTTGTACCTATTACATAGGTCCTCCTTTTCCTTCATTAACCACTTATAGCCCACTCCTGACCCATCCCCCACCCTCACCACCCCATTTTTTGTGTCCACAGGTTAAACATATATGGTTATCATATCCTCTTGATTAACAGAAACACATCATTATGAAATGACAATGTTCATTCTTATCAATATACTTTGCTCTAAAATATACATTGTCTTACAGAGATCCTCCATCTTTTAATTTTCTTTCAATTATAGTTGGCATTCAATATTATTTTATACTAGAGACCCGGTGCACAAAATTCGTGCATGGGGGTGTGTGTCCCTAAGCCCAGCCTGCACCCTCTCCAATCTGGGACCCCTTGAAGAATGTCCAACTGCCCGTTATTTTTGTTGGGATTTATTTATCTTCTATAATTGAAACTTTGTAGCCTTAAGTAGAGGCCTGGGCCAGCCAGGGTGTACAGAAAGCTTGGCTTCCTCCATTGCCAGGGAAACCCTAGCCTCCTGCTCACTCCATGGCCGCAGCCATCTTGGTTGGGTTAATTTGCATACTCACATCTGATTGGCTGCTGGGCATGGCTTGTGGGTGTAGCAGAGTGATGGTTAATTTGCATATCACTCTTTTATTAGATAGGATTAGTTTCAAGTGTACGACATAGTGATTAGACATTTATGTAATTTATGAAGTGATCCACACGGATAAGTTTAGTACCTACCTGGTGCCAAACATAGTTATTACAATACTAGAGGCCCGGTGCACGAAATTCGTGCACGGAGGGGGGTTGTCCCTCAGCCCAGCCTGTACCCTCTCCAATCTCGGACCCCTCAAAGGATGTCAGACTGCCCGTTTAGGCCCGATCCCTGGGATCGGGCCTAAACGGGCAGTCAGACATCCCTCTCACAATCCAGGACTGCTGGCTCCCAACTGCTTGCCTGCCTGCCTTCCTGATTGCCCCTAACCACTTCTGCCTGCCAGCCTGATCACCCCCTAATCACTCCCATGCCAGCCTGTTTGCCCCCAACTTCCCTCCTCTGCCGGCCTGGTCACCCCTAACTGCCCTCTCCTGCAGGGTTGATCACCTCCAACTGCCCTTCCTTGTAGGCCTGGTCCCTCTCAACTGCCCTCCCTTGCAAGCCTGGTCCCTTTCAACTGCCCTCCCTTGCAGGCAGGGTGCCTCCCAACTGCCCTCCTTTGCAGGCAGGGTGCCTCCCAACTGCCCTCTCCTGCTGGCCATCTTGTGGTGGCCATCTTGTGTCCACATGGGGGCAGGATCTTTGACCACATGGGGGCAGCTATATTGTGTGTTGCAGTGATGATCAATCTGCATAGTTCTCTTTTATTAGATAGGATAGAGGCCTGGTACAGGGGTGGGGACCAGCTGGTTTGCCCTGAAGGGTGTCCCTGATCAGGGTGGGGTTCCCTTGGGGCGTGGGGCGGCCTGAGCAAGGGGCCTGTGGTGGTTTGCAGGTGGGCCACGCCCCCTGGGACGAAAGCGGAGACCCTGGTATCTGGAATTTATTTTCCTTCTACAATTGAAACTTTGTAGCCTGGAGCAGAGCCAAGCCTGGGGCTCCCTCCGAGGCCCGCATCCATTTGTGTTGGGGTTATAATTGAAACTTTGTTGCCTTAAGCGGGTGGGCCTGGCCAGGGTGTGCAGAAAGCTTTGATTCCCCTGTTGCCGGCAGCAACCCTGGCCTGCTCTCT
This sequence comes from Eptesicus fuscus, assembly GCF_027574615.1. Taxonomy (NCBI): domain Eukaryota; kingdom Metazoa; phylum Chordata; class Mammalia; order Chiroptera; family Vespertilionidae; genus Eptesicus; species Eptesicus fuscus. Next base: position 26,612,137 of record NC_072480.1, read on the forward strand.
CAAGCTCCATTCTGCCGCCATTTGTTTGAATTTGTTTACCTTCTATAATTGAAACTTTGTAGCTTGAGTGGAGGCTTAAGCCTGCAACAGCTGGCAGAAAGCTTGGCTTCCTCTGTTACCTAGGGAACCTTGCTCTCTGTGGCTGTAGCCATCTTGGTTTGGGTTAATTTGCATACTCGCTCTGATTGGATGGCGGGCGTGGCTTGTGGGCGTGGCTTCTGGGTGTGTCGGAGGTATGGTCAATTTGCATATTTGTCTATTATTAGATAAGATTACTGACACTATTTTTCATGCTATACTTTACATTTCATGACTATTTTATAACTATCAATTTGTACTTAATTTCTTCACCTTTTTCAGCGAGTCCCACCTTTTCCTTAAAATTAATATTGGCATGATATACCCTTTTCCATTATATTATTTCTAATTAGTGTACGTTTATACTTAAACTTTTGCACTCAGATGTTGAGTGTGACTCGACACGGTTAGCATCGGTAGCAGCTCGATGAAAAAAGCAAGTGACTGCAAAGGGTTAATGTCAATTACTCGGTAGGCAACATTTAGTTGAATGATGCTTTGTTTTTTAATCCAATCTGACAATCTTCTTTTTATGAATAGGTATGTAGACCATTTCTATATAGCATGTTTGTTGGTTTATTTAATATGTTTTTATTTATTTCAGAGAGGAATGGGGAGAAAGAGATAGAAACATCAATGATGACAGAGAATCATTGACTGTCTGCCTCCTGCATGACCCCTACTAGGGATAAGCCCACAACTTGGGCCTGTGCACTTGACTGGAATCAAACCCCGGACCCTTCATTCTTCAGGCTGATGCTTCTATCCACTGACCCAAACCAGCTAGGGCTAGCATGTTTATTGATATAGAGTTTAAATGTACCAACTTGCTATAACTTATTTTTTTTCCTCATCTGTTCCTGGTTCCCCTTTTCTTACTTTCTGACTTGTTTTGGATTAATTGATTAACTGACCATGTTTCAAGATTCTAATTATTTTATTTATTATTTTATTACCTATTACTTTTTTATTTCTTATTTCAGTGATTGCTAGGGCTTATAAAACACATATTTAACTTGTCACCATCTATCTTAAAACTATCTTAATTCTTCCATGTATAAAATTTCTACATTATATTTCTGCTTCTCCCCTCCTAGATTTTGTGCTATTATATTTATAACCTTAATTCTGTATGTTTTGTATTTTCTACACAATATTGCATTTATTTTTAGTTAAACAGTTAATTATCTTTTAAAGAGATTTAATTACTTTTTTAAAATCACATACATAGTTATTACTTCTTGTGATCTAATTTCTTTTACTTGTCTCAGACAATTCTTTTTTCTCAGAATATCATAGGAATTCCACTCCAAGATTTCTATCTGGTATAATTTTCTTTCTGCTTCATGGGCTTCCTTAATATTTTTCATTGTGCAGAAATGCTGTTAATAATTTTTTTGAGCTTTGGCATTTCTTAATATGTATTTGGCCTTTTTAAAAACAATACTTTTCACTGAGTATGGAATTCTGTATTAATAAGTTTTCTTTCCAGTATGTTAAATACAGTGTATACTGTTCCACTCTCTTTTCATTTTCATTGAATCCAATGAAAAATATATTATTATATTTAAATTTGTTGCTCTGTACAAATGTCATTTACTATTGTTGTTTTTGATTTTTTTTCTCTCTATCACTGATTTGAGCAATTTGATTATGATGTGCCTTGGTAAAGTTTTAGTAATGTTTATTTGTGTGTAGGTTAAGGTTGGATGATTTTTACATCCCTTGAATCTGTGGGTATTAAGTTATCATAAAACTGAACAGCACTTTAAGCATTCTTTTTCAAATATTTCTGCTCCCACAACTCGCTGTTATCCTACAAAGATTCCAAGATACCTGTGTTAGGCCACTTAAAGTGTCCTATAGCTCCCTGATTATGTGCTATTAAAAACTGTTTTCTTTCTCTGCTTCATATCAGATAGTTTTTATATGTCTACATCTTCAACCTTACTAATCTTTTATTCTTGAATGTCATCCTTTGTTAAAACATCCAGTATATTTTTCAATTCCAATGTCATAGTTTTCATCTCAGTACATTTAGTTTGAATATTTTTTACATCTCCTATTTCTCAATTTAACATATTCAACCTTCCCAGTAACATATTAACCAAAGTTACAATTGTTTTATTGTCTGGTAAGTGTAACAACTGTGCCAGTTCTGGTCAGTTTTGATGGACTGATCCTCCTCACTGAAGGAAGGCTTCTCAGCTCTGTCTTGCTTCCCCCTTCCCTGTTCTGCAGCCTGCAACTCATTCCAGACAATAACCTGGAGAAAGTGTAGGGCTTACCTCATGTGCCTCCCATTTCTTATTTATTTATTCTTCTTCTTTGTATGCTATCTATATTTTTGAAAAACCATTGTTTCATATATTTTTGAAAGAAAATTTAGTTGTTTGAGGCAGAAGTATAGAGCTGGTTCTTCTTACTCAATCTCAGCCATAAATGGAAGTCATGCCTTCTATTTTATGCCAAGTTTTAAGTAAACAAATTGAATTAAAATGTTTGTTGTAAAGAACAGAGTAATCTTACCTAAAAATCTTAAAACATTTAGTTTCAATTGGAGAAACACATTTTAGATATTTATCACTGGTAATTCTTTTTCTTTTCTTTTTCTTTTTCCTTTTTTTTTTTTTACCAGTTCCTTTTGACTAATGATGTCAAAATATTTTTAGAATTGCAAAGAATTAAACATTAATCTTTAGGGTAATGTGCTCAGCATTCCAAAAATGTGAAAATATATATATATATCCTTCCAAATACCATTCTCCCAAATAATAGAGGTTTGCTGCATATAAATTATTCAATAAGACCCAGTGGAAACTTTGCCTTAACTATAATAAACACATTTTTATGGATATTGAAGACATTTTGAGATAGTCACAACTTCAGAGATTAAGATCCTGAGTAGAAGGCTATTTCAGAGATATAAGAGCAACTCTGCAATTCTTTTTGTGCTTTCTTAAAGCCAAGATGTAAAAAACTGAGCAAAAGCTGATTGTAAAGCTGAACATTTTTATTCACAAGTCTCAAAATCCTAAGAAACAACAGTTGGCCTCAAAAATTCACCAAAGCCCAATTGGTGTGGCTCAGTGTTTGAGCATACACCTATGAACTGGAGGTCATGGTTCAATTCCCACTGGGGAGTAGGGGCATGTAGGAGGCAGCTCATCAATGATTCTCTCTCATCATTGATATTTCCATCTCTCTCCCCCTCTTTCTTCCTCTCTGAAATCAATAAAAATATATGTTTTTTAAAATACCAAAGAGATGGCTCCACTAACACCTGTTTTTCACTTGTAAATTCTGCAATCCCATACTCAGAAATGGGAGAAGACTGATACTCATCCTCTAATCAATTAAGTTTCTGATTAGATTTAGGTGATCTGATCCTAATTTTACTCCCTGATGGAGATTAGATAAATTTCCTCTATGGGCAAAGGATAGTATCTAAAAGTTCCATTATTTTTTTCAGATATAATAGCTGACATCTAATAAAAATGTTGACAGCAATTCCAAGACAGAAGACCACAAGAAAAAAAAAAAAAAAGAATAGGAAAATAAGACCAATCATGGATGATCCTTATATTGATGTTTTCAGATATAGAAATTAAAATAAAAATAATCAATACATTACAAAAAATGGATGACCTTATTAGAGAGATGAAATCTATTACAAGGAAACAATAGAAGCTCTCTATATGAAATTTCAAATAGTGGAGACTGGAAATAACATGAAGAAAATGAAGTAATAGAAAGATAGGTAAATAGAACCTGAACAGACTAAAAGAACTAAGAAACTGAAATACAGAAAAGTGGAAGAGATCTGTGGAACATAGTGAAAGGTATAATTTATGTGTATTTAAGCTAGAAGAATAACATTAGAAAAATGGGACAGCAGCAGTGTTTAGATAATAGAAAATTTCCAAAATATTTGAAAGATATTATAGCACATGTTCAAAAAGCTCTGAACATACTGAGCAACACAATAACTTAATATTAAGTTTCCATAAAATAAACATAAAAACAATACAAAATAAAAATAGGCAAAATATATTAATAGGAACATCAAAAAATTATATAAAAATGGCAAATCAATTCATGAAAGGAGCACAATACTTCCTTTGTCATCAGGCAGTTTCAGGATGTGGAGCAACTGAATATATACACATTGTTGCTGGGAATTTAAATTGGCACAACTATTTTGGAAAACCCTTTGCTATCCTATATAATAAAAGCCTAATATGCAAATTGACTGATCACTATGATGCACACTGACCACCAGGGGGCAAACGCTCAATGCAGATACTGCCCCCTGATGGTCAGTGTGCTCCCACAGGGGGAGCTCCACTCAGCCAGAAGCCGGGCTCATGGCTGGTGACCACAGCTGTGCTGGAAGGAGCCTCTCCTGCCTCCACGACAGCACTAAGGAGCAACGAGCCCAGTGGTAAGAAACAGCAAGCAGGTGGGCAGTAAGGAGCAAGGGGTCCTGGACTGTGAGAGGGCACAGTCCAGGCTGAGGGACCCCCCTCTAGTGCACTAATTTCATGCAATGGGCCTCTAGTTTGTAATAAAATTCAACATATGCTTACTCTTTGAACCAGCAATTCCACTCATGGCTATAGACAAAAGGTGTGTGTGTGTGTGTGTGTGTGTGTGTGTGTGTGTGTGTGTGTGTCTGTTACAAAAAAAAAACCAAACACATTTGAGAAATTTTATTTACAGTGGATGAAACTCCTGAAACTGTATTATGTGTACTAATTTGTGGTATAGTTGAAAACTGAATATTATAAAGCAATGATAATATGCAGATGAATGATGCATGCAATAAGATAGATATACTTCTATATATGAAACAAAAGAAGCCAGACACAAAGTGATAGATACTGTATAATTCCACTTTTTAAGTTTAAAAATAGGCAAAACTAATGAATAGTAACATAAATGAGCCTAAGAGCTAACTTCAAGAAGTAAAAAGAGGAAAGACTAGGATAAGGTATGGGGGGATATTGAGAGCTGGTGATATTTCTGAATCTGCATGGTGTTCATACAGATGTTACCTTTGAAACAATCATACAATTTTTAATTTTATATAAATGTGTTATATTTGCATAAAATTATTTACAATAGATATTATTACATTTTGTCATTCATGTGTCTCCTTGATCATTGACATATGCATTGCACTGCCCTTTTGTTACTCTCACCTTTACCTTCAGTGAAGAGTATCTATACTAATAAAAGGGTAATATGCTAATTAGACCAGACGTTTTCCGGACGACCTTCCAGACATCCTTCCAGACAAAGCCATGATCATGGGGCCAAGGCAGAGGCAGTTAGGGGCGATCAGGCCAGCAGGGGAGAGCAGTTAGGGGGATCAGGCTGGCAGGGGAGAGCAGTGTAGGGGGATCAGGCTGGCAGGGGAGAGCAGTTAGGGTGATCAGGCCAGCAGGCAGGTGAGTGGTTAGGAGCCAGTGGTCTATGATAGCAAAAGGGTTGTCCAACTGCCAGATTAGGGAATCGGACCTAAACTGGTAGTGCAGGCCAGGCTGAGGGATTCCGCCTCCCCTCGTGTATGAATTTTGTGCACTGGGCCTCTAGTCTATATATATAAAAGGCTAATATGCAAAGTGTTCCTTCGGGAGTTTGACCAGAAACCAGGAGTTCACTCACTCACTATGACATGAGCTGACCACCAGTGGGTGGCGTGGAATGAAGGAAGGCCCCAGCTGGCAGCTGGCAGCCAGGGAAGGAAGGCCCCGGCTGGCAGCCAGAAGGCCTGATTCGCCCTGATCACCGGCCAGGCCTAAGGACCCTATCCATGCACGAATTTCATGCACCGGGCCTCTAATTGTAATATAATGTCATAAAAAAACTTTACATATAGAGAATAGTCAGGTGAAAATATTTCCATGGAAAAGGAACAAAGTCTCTATAAAAAATGCTTTCAGTTTTTTTGTTTTTTTTCTTAATCCCTTAACCTTTTTCATTTAGCCCCCCAACTGCCTTCCCCTCTGATAGCTGTCAGTCTGTTCTCTGTATCTTTAAGTCTGTTTCTATTTTATTAGTTTATTTTGTTCATTAGACTCCATATATAAAGTGAAATTGGATGTTACCTGTCTTTCTTGGACTGGCTTATTTCACTTACAATAATACTCTCCAGATCCACCCATGCTATAAAAGGTAAGATTTCATTCTTTGCCCTACCAGGTTTGGCTCAGTGGATAAAGCGTCAGCCTGTGGACTGAAGGGTCCTGAGTTCGATTCCAGTCAAGGGCATGTACCTTGGTTGCAGGTTCCAGGGCAAGTGCAGGAGGCAACCAATTGATGTTTCTCTCACATCAATATTTCTCTGTCTTTCCCTCTCTCTTCCACTCTCTCTAAAAATCAATGAAAAATACCCTCATGTGAGGATAAAAAAAATATATATATTGAAAAACAAACAGATAAATAATAAAATAAAATAAAAGATTTCATTATTTTTTATGGCCTAGTCCTATTCCATTGTGTAAATATACCACATATTTTTTTAGCCACTCATTCACTGTGGAGCACTGGGCTGTTCCCTTATCTTGGCTATTGTTAATAACTCTGCAATAAACGTAGGCATGCATTTATTATTTCAAACTAGAGGCCTGGTGCATGAAATTCGTGCATGGAGGTTGGTCCCTTCAGCCCAAACTCTCCAATCCGGGATCCCTTGGGGGATGTCCGACTGCCGGTTTAGGACTGATACCAGGGATCAAGCCTAAACCGGCAGTCGGACATCCCTCTCACAATCTTGGACTGCTGGCTCCTAATTGCTCACCTGCCTGCCTGCCTGGTTGCCCCTAACTGCCACACCCACCAGCCTGATTGCCCCTCACTGCCTTTGTGTGCCAACCTAATCGTCCCTAACTGCCCCCACTGCTGGCCTGATTGCTCTTAACTGCCCCCCCCTGCTGACCTGGTCACCCCCTACTGCTCCCCCTGCCAGCCTGGTCACTCCCAACTGCCCCCACCCTGCTAACCTGGTCACCCCTTACTGCTCCCCCTGCTGGTCTGGTCGCTCCCAACTGCCCCCCCTCTGCTAGCCTGGTTGCCTCTCACTGCCGCCCCCTGCCAGCCTTATCACCCCCACCTCCCCCCCCTCTGCCAGCCTGGTCGCCCCATGCAACCTGCTTGTTCAGTCATTTGGTTGTCCTTCACTAACCCCCCTGCCTGCCTGGTCACCCCACACAGCCTGCTGTTCAGTCATTTGGTTGTCCCTCACTAACCCCCTGTCAGCCTGGTTGCCCCACACAGCCTGCTTGTTCAATCGTTTGGTTGTCCCTCACTAACCCCCCTGCTGGCCTGGTCATAGGCAGCCATCTTTGTGAGGGTATGATGGTCAATTTGCATATTACTTCTTTATTATATAGGATTCGTGTTTTGAGTTTCTTAGGAAATATTCCCAGAAGGAGAATTGCTGAATAGTAGGGCAGTTCCATTTTTAATTTTTTGAGGTAACTCCAGGGAGGAACTATAAAAGGGTAAATAGGGGATAAATGGTGATGGATAGAGACTTGACTTGGGGTGGGGAACACAAAATTCAATATATAGATGAGGTAATATGGAACGGTACACATGAAACCTATATAATTTTATTAACCAATGTCACCCCAATAAATTCAATTTAAAAATTCTTTCAGAATTGTCTATTATTGTATTCTTCTAAACAAGATGTAAAACATGATGGATGAAAAGAAGAAAAAAGGGAGGAAAGAGGAAAAAGAGGGATGAAAGGAAGAGGGAGATAATAATTAAGAAAATGTGAAACAGAAAATAGGTGTGAATTGAGAGTAGGAAAATTAATGGAGGAAAGCATTAAAGAAAAACAATTGATAAAGGATAACCAGAAAACTTTCTATTTGGTCTTTTTACTAACATTAAATATTATTTATAATTTTGATACGTATATACACAACTATAAACTCTATAGTGATTGTTGTTTTTCATTTTACAGGCTAACATGTAGTAATGTTTTGTAAGTAAATCTATTAAGTAAATCTCTTCTACTATATCATAGTCCTTTGATAGGAATTCTTTTAATGTCTCATTTTCAAGGTAAATCTCTCAGCCTATATTTTAAATTAAATTTTTATTTTTGTTAGGGTTTCTTACAAATTTCTAATAAAATTATACCCAAACTTCTAAGATCTAGTTGAGTAGGATATAGATATATTTCCTCTTATATTTTTAAACTACCTATTTTTAAGCTTTTTATCCATGTGCTAATTTCTTCAGCTTTGAGTACACTATATTTAATAAAGAATTGATATTCCTCTAAAATTTCAAAGCCCCTACCTTTCATATTACTAATCAAATATATTCAAAGACATGTTTGTAGGCTTTGATATATATATATATATATATATATATATATATATATATATATATATATATAAGTTTTAAAGGGAAAATTTAAGTGCAACATCATATATATACCAATGCATACATAATAATTAGTAGTGAATATATTCCCAATAACAAAAAACATCTTGACTTATAGAAAAAAATTAAGAAGGGAAGCAATTATATCTATACTTTAGCATTAAAGCTTTACCTTAAATATGCAAGAACATTTCATTAATTCTAAGTGAACATTTCATTGACACTAAGAAATGTATTATACAGATTTTAGTATTTCTAATAATGGCATAAGTCTGACAATTGTCACAATTGTGACAGTCTTATGACAAAACTGTCATTGCCTGCCATGTATGACCTTGGTCTCAGCTATTCATATTGTAATTACTTCAATTGAATCATGTGCATTATTGAAACAACATGTCACATCTGGTTACCATTTAAATGTCTTTTAAAATGTTCAACTCTGTCTTGGCAAAGAAACACAAAACATCACTGTGTATGCAGTGGCACAGAAGTAGAACTATAGGCATAAATGAAACGTTAATGAAGTATATATTCATTGTTGAAGTAATGGCTGCAATTTCAAATTTTATAGGAAGCAACAAGCAAATACTTTGTGGAACTTGAGAAAGGAATACATTTCCAAGTAAGGAAGCTATTTATTTTATTATTCTGAAACATGCAGAAGAACTTTTAATCACTGTCTATGGGAAAATGTGAAAAAATAAAAAGAATCAAATTCCTCATATTTGGACATTTGAATGAGAGAGAAAAAAAGAGGGACACTCCTGTAAATAATTTATATACTGTTTAGGTTATCAGTTTGTTAGAATTTTCGAGTGACTTTATACAAAGCAGCTTAATTCCAGGAAAAAGGAAAAACATTGAATATAGTTAAATCAAACACACTGATGTGATACCAGCATCAAAATTTGAAGAAAAAAATTGTTTTAGTGGCTTGGCGTAAAATTTTGGAACATTAAAGTACTAATCTAAAAAATGCTGGGTAACCAACGTTTTTGAAAGCATAAATACTGCATTATGTGGAAGCACATGAAATTGTTGACTATAATTGGAAAAATTAATATAGAGGATTTATGCTATACTAGTTAATGCGAGGAAACTTTTGAAATCTCTAATAATTTTTACATCCTATCTAATAATCTAATAAAAGAGTAATATGCAAATTGACCATCACTCCAACACACAAGATGGCTGCCCCCCCTGTGGTCAAAGATGGCTGCCCCCATGTGGACACAAGATGGCCACCACAAGATGGCCAGCAAGGGAGGGCATTTGGGAGGGATCAGGCCAGCAGAGGAGGGAAGTTGGGGGCGACCAGGTCTGCAAGGAAGGGCAGTTGGGGGAGACCCAGGCCTGCAGGGGAGAGCAGTTGTGGGTGACCAGGCCTGCAGGGGAGGGCAGTTAGGGGCAATCAGGCTGTCAGGGGAGCAGTTAGGCATCAATCAGGCTGGCAGGGGAGTGGTTAGGGGGCAATCAGGAAGGCAGGAAGGCGAGCAGTTGGGAGCCAGCAGTCCTGGATTGTGAGAGGGATTTCCGAGATTGGAGAGGGTACAGGCTGGGCTAAGGGACACTCCCACCCCCGTGCATGAATTTTATGCACTGGCCTCTAGTATACATATATTTTGTCTATATTTTCTCCAAAATGATATACGAAAAACATCTAATATGTTTAAATCAGTTCATTTAATAATTGTAGTATTTCTATCCAAAATAAACGTAGAAGTTTAGAAAATATATGCATTGAGTCTGTTAGAAAAATGTTTATTTGTGAAAATTTGCAAAAACAGGCCAGTAGCAGAAAACTTTTACTGTGCTTTAGGGCAGAACACAGTGACTTAGCCAAGCTGGATGTGAAAGTATAGGAGAGAAACTCAGAGTTAGGACTTTTAGAGGAATAGTGAAGGAAGTACACATCTTCCCCGTAGAAGAAGCAATTTATGGGATTCAATAACATGATATTGCAGGAATGCATGTGCAATTCTACATCAGATTCTCAATACTCATAGTTTGGGGACTATCAGCTCTTCCTACATATGATCATATGCCTGGCATCTATGCCTTGGGATTGTAGCACAAAAGATATGACAAGCTTGTCATCAACATTCATGAGGGAAAAGAGAGAATTGGATTATAGTTTAATATGTATTATTCTTCTCTTATATCATGGTGCATTTTATGATTAAATGAGTCTTAGAATTGATAACATGTGGTAGCTGAAGCAATTGTCCATTTTGTTTCCCCATTGAAGAAAATTGATGGTCATATGCTTCTGTCTCCAATATTGAATTATTATCATAGATATATCAGTAGGGTTCCAGAAATTAGTAACAGATGTAAGGGGGAATATATAACACCATTTTCCCTTCAATATATTGCTGTATATATACAAGAAGTGTTAGCATTTGAGCATTCCTTGGCTATCTTTTGGCTCTCTTGTCTTATAAACTTTAAATAAAACAGGGAATGACTGGAACCTACCATTAATAACATTAAATGCAACATTTATTAAATTATTGTATACATTATTTATCTCCAATACTTCTCTACTATGACATTTTGAGCTATTAAAATGTTTTATTTTTTTATCATTTTAAAGTTAATTTTATTATGTTGTATTGACATCCTCAAATCAGGTAATAAACTCCTTACAGGAATGCAGTGTAAATCTTTAATGTTTTCCTTCTGATAATAAATAAAACTATTGACATGTTTAATAAGATATGCTTAGTAACATCACTTATATTACAATATATTTTTATCAGTGAAGCAGTGTCATCTCAGAATCCAGGATAAAAGATCTGAAAATATTAGTGATGTAATTTCTGGGTTTGCACCTAAATTGAAATAGTGCATAAAAGAATATATTTCCTTTTAAATATCCATTATTGTTTTAAATAAATTGTAACTGCGAATGTCTGAATACCTTTCTCAAAATCATCTTTTTAGCTCTAATATGATACATTATTTCTCAAATGAGAGGATTACATAACTTTTTAATCATTCATTAGTCTATTCAATGTGGAGACTATATGATTCTTTCAAAATTTATTACAATCTTTTAAATTTAAACAGTTGAAGTCTTTCCATACCATTCAACTTTATGTCTGCATTACTAATATTTTGGTGCTTTCTGTTGCTAACGTAATGGATCTAGTTTGGTCATTCATTATCTTTCAGATATCAAAGAAATGTGGGGTTCGGGGAGTGGATCTCCCCTTTGCGGGTTGTTGCCTCACAAAATTTGAATAATAACATTCACAGGCTATAAGGACTTATTAGTACAAGAGTGAAAATTTATTGGATACAAATACAAACTCCCATGTAGGGAGCAGGTCCCAGGAGGGTAACCTACTAAGCTCATTTTTTAAAGTTTTATAAAGGCTGTAATTCTTTGTCTCTTCATGCTCCCTTCTAATTGGACTCCTTCTTCATTTTATGACCCTGTGCTTTTCTAATTGGTTACTCTTTTGCAGAATATCAGCTTCAAAGTCCAAAACCCCCTTATCTTGCAACATTCCTCTATCTCTGTGAACATAGTATGTTTCCCTCTTTCCAGCATTGGTTGACATTTCTCTGTCCTCAGTGAAAGTATATTTCTTCCTTCCCCATACTCCAGGGGTCCTCAAACTTTTTAAACAGGGGACCAGTTCACTGTCCCTCAGACCGTTGGAGGCCAGGACTATAGTTTAAAAAAAAAAAAAAACTATGAACAAATTCCTATGCACACTGCATATATCTTATTTTGAAGTAAAAAAACAAAACGGCAAAAACACCCACATGTGTCCCGCGGGCCATAGTTTGAGGACGCCTGCCATACTCTGTGACTTTTCTTTATTCTCTGTGAATGTACGCCTTCTGGTGCTTCTAAGCCCTCACCTATTCATTCCTCCCCCCGGACCCTCTTTATTCCTAAGACTCCCTAAACCTGCCTATTTTGTCTGTAGAATACCTTTCATCAGTATCAATAGTCTCACATAATTAAAGGCAGAGGAGGGCACAATTCCTTTTCCTCACAACTGAAATAGCAGGTGGCTTTGCTTATTATAATAAAAGTAAATTTAATATTAAATTCTGCCAGAAATAAGAACAGATATTAACAATTTGACAAAAAAAAAATCATGTGACTTTATCTTATAGATGTGATCAAAACCCAGCTTTGCTTATAATCATTACTCTAAACTCAACATTGATAAACTAGAAGCCCGATGCATGAAATTCGTGCAAGGGTAGGACTTCCTTCCCCCGGCTGCCATCACTGGCTTCCCTGCAGCCACCAGCAGGCACCCAGGACCCGGACTTACCTCCCAGCCCCAGCTTCATCCGGAAGGTCATCCAGAAGGATGTACAGTCTAATTAGCATATTATGCTTTTATTATTATTGATTATTATAGATTGCTTACATCCATTTCATTTTGCTCTTCTGGAGAATTCTCTTGCTCTTTCATTTGGGTCCATTTATTTGTCTCCCCATTTTGGCTGCCCCTCTGTGTTCATTTCTACGCATTAAGTAGATCTTATTCAATTCCCAGTCTAAGTAGGGAGGCTTTATATAGTAGGTGACTGTGGTACCCCTTGGTACAGTCTCCCTGATCACCTGAACTGGGTCTGTAAGAATGTCCTTTGTGCAGCTTATGTGCGTGCTCCTATTGTAACTGAATCATCATTGTTTTGGGCCCATTAATGTGTGGGATCCACCCCCCAAAAAGCATGCAAGCTGCTGTGCAGATGCTAATCACATAAAGCAAAATTTGCCTCGGCAGGGTTTGGTACCTGCTGAGGTCTTCCTGTGGATATGCTCCTTGTGAGCTTTTTGGATCCTGCTTTGTTGTTTTCTGCAGCTGGCCATTGGGTGTACTGGTTCTCAGCCTTTTCAGAGGGAAATCTGGAGCCCGCCAATGTCAGATGCTCCTTGCGACTGGCCCTGGGCAACCTGTTTGGGGCTATCAGTGATCCACAGCTTGTGGCTCCCTCTGCTGGGCTTGGGTGCATGTGGAAAAGACCAAGCTGCACACTGAGGTCTGCTTTTACTACCAGCAGGCCCAGGGGCAGGTCAGCAAAATTCACAAAGCATTCAGAGACTTTCCTCTGCCTACATGCTGGCTGTTAAGGTCAGTCACTCAAAGAACCTCAGGCTGTACTCCTCAGCAGGACATAAGATTTACAGGGTGGAGTGAGAGAGATTATGATGATTGGGGTTATTGCTTCCCCCTAGGCTGATGCTGCATAGAGGGGACTGCTCTGCCTGAAAAAGATGGCCTCTACAATACGGAGAAATGACTTAGCAGACGGGTCCTGGTGGATGACATCCCAAATCTCTCCCTAGAGGCACCAACCCCAGACTCTCCTCATGCAATTCTCATCCGCTCTGCCCTCTCTCCACTGCAGCCCAGGGTGAGTGGCTGCAAACAAACTGTTGTGTATTGGCTCTTTGTAAGGGTGCTTGCATTTCTAGCCTCTCCCTGGTGGACAGAAATGTAACTGCTTTTCACAGCTAGATGTCATGTGGGTGCTGGTCCCAGTAATGGTGTCTGGGCTGTTGAGCTTGCCTTGCGGTTTAGACTCTACACTTCTCAAGGAGAACTCCCCACAGCTGGTATATCCCTATGGAGTTTCAGAGCTGCTTGTGAGTGCCCGTCCAGCCCTCTCACTCATCCAAGGCTTCTACCAGTCTCAATGTGGCCTCCTCTGTATGAACATAGCATAAGGTGACCAGACATCCCGCTTTTGGCGGGACAGTCCCGATTTTTAACAATTTGTCCCGCGTCCCGCGGCGTTTTAAAAAAGTCCCGATTTTTGGAAAGAATGCACGACAAACTAAGGAATGGTGGGAGAACGGGAAGGGAATATACGGTTTTCGACGGCCATGTGGCTATTTAGCCAGGATATGAGTTTTATATTATTTTTGTTAATTTTATAATGTTAAACTTTAATAATAACAAATAATTGCTGAGAACTGATTATCGAGAACTGCTTATCAAAGTTCGCATTGTTGATCAGTTGTTAGAATTCGACCACCATTGTTTGGACTTAATGAACAATGGCATTTTTTGGGATTGGCAACGACGAAAACATTTTGTAACTGTCTCTCAGACGATACACATCGTACTGCGTGCTAGTAAGCTAGTTAAACAAGTGATGTCATTACAAATCAGCTATTCAGATAATTTAGGTAAGTAATTTATTTATTTATTTCATAAATACATAAATTTTCTTTTATTTAGCAGACAGTACTCGTATTATTTATATTTTATAGTGGCGGCAAAAAGTCTAGCGCCAGCCTTGAAAGTGACACTTACGACTTACGTTATGGCAAATTCAGAGGAAAAATAATACAAGTTAGTATTGTTATTATTTAGAAAAAAATATAGGATTAAAATAATTTTTAAAATATAGTTACTTTATAACAATCAAATTAATTTAATTTATAAACTAACAATAAAATATGTTCATGTAATTATGTACCTACTTACTGTGTTTTTAAGCAATATGTATATAATAATTTATAATATAATTTTAAATTATTTTTTTAGATTTTTAACATAATGAGTAAGAAAAGAGAATGCAAATTCAACGATGATCTAAGAAGTGAATTTCCTTTTATTAAAAAAAACGATTACAATATAGACCAAATTTTTAATCAAGACCCCCCCCCCCCCCCGGGCCAAAACCGGTTTGGCTCAGTAGATAAGAGCGTTGGCCTGTGGACTCAAGGGTCCCAGGTTCAATTCCGGTCAAGGGCATGTACCTTGGTTGTGGGCACATCCCCAGTAGGGGGTGTGCAAGAGGCAGCTGATCGATGTTTCTCTCTCATCAATGTTTCTAACTCTCTATCCCTCTCTCTTTCTCTCTGTAAAAAATCAATAAAATATATTTAAAAAAAAGATACCCCCCACCCCCCCCCGTCAATGGTGTCCCGCTTTACCAATGTTAAAATCTGGTCACCTTAACATAGCAGCACATACATTCTTTCTGATTGGTGTTTCAGGTCTCAGGATTTATGCTTAGAAGGGGGATCACTGAGTCAAATGGGAGTTCCATTTTTAATTTTTTCAGGAAACTCTATACTATTTTCCATAATGGCTGCACCAGTCTGCATTCTCACCAGCGGCATACTAGGGTTCCCTTCTTTTCACATCCTCGCCAGCACTTGTCATTTGTTTATTTGTTGATGACAGCCATTCTGACAGTGTGAGGTGATACCTCCTTGTCGTTTTAATTTTCATCTCTCTGATTATTAGTGACTTTGAGCATTTTTCATATGTCTCTTGAACATCTGTATGTATACTTTTGAGAAATGTCTATTTAGGTCCTTTGCCAATTTTTAACTGAAATGTTTGTCTTTCTTTTGTTAAGTTGTTCATTATATATTTTGAAAATGAATCCCTTATCAGATGTATCATTGGCAAATATGTTTTCCCACACAATGAGCTCTCTTTTCATTTTGTTGATGGTTTCTTTTGCTGTGCAGAAGCTTTTTATTTTGATGTAGTCCCATTTGTTTATTTTCTATTTGTTTACCTTTGGCCTAGTAGATGTATCCACAAACATATTGCTATGAGAGATGTCTGAGATTTTGCTGCCTATGGTTTCTTCTAGTATTTTTATGGTTTCACATCTTATATTTAAGTCTTTTATCAAATTTGAACTTATTCTTGTGTATGGTGTAAGTCAGTGGTCGGCAAACTGCGGCTCGTGAGCCACATGCGGCTCTTTGGCCCCTTGAGTTTTTAGCAAAGGCCAGCTTAGGAGTACCCTAATTAAGTTAATAACAACGTACCTACCTATATAGTTTAAGTTTAAAAAATTTGGCTCTCAAAAGAAATTTCAATCGTTGTACTGTTGATATTTGGCTCTGTTGACTAATGAGTTTGCCGACCACTGGTGTAAGTTAATGGTGTAGTTTCATTTTTTATATGTGTCAGTCCAATTTTCCCAATACCTTTTATTGAAGAGACTACTAGTATCTTGACTCCATTGTATGCTTTTAACTCCTTTGTCAAATATTAATTGAGCATAATGGCTTGGGTCAATTTCTGGGTTCTCTGTTCTGTTCCATTGATCTATATGCCTGCTTCTGTGCCAGTACCAGGCTGTTTTGAGTACAGTGGCTTTGTAGCATAACTTGATATCTAATTCTGTGATCCCTCCAACTTTGTTCTTCTTTCTCAAGATTTCTGTGGCTATTCAGGTTCTTTTTGGTTCCATATAAATTTTTGGAGTATTTGTTCTATATCTCTGAAATATGCTATTGGTATTTTAATAGGGATTGCATTCAATCTGTAGATTGCTTTGGGTACTATGGACATTTTAATGATATTAATTCTTCCAATCCATGAATACAGTATATCCTTCCACTTGTTTACATCTTCGCCAATCTTTTTTTCAATGTCCTGTAGTTTTCTGAGTATATATTTTTAAAATATATTTTTATTTATTTCAGAGAGGAGGGGAAAGGAAGAGAGAGATATAAACATCAATGATAAGAGGGAATCATTGATTGGCTGCCTCCTGCACATTGGACCGAGCCCGCAACCCAGGCATGTGCTCTTGACTGGAATCGAACCTGGGATCCTTGGGTCTGCAGGCCAATGCTCCATCCACTGAGCCAAACCAGCTAGGGCTGAGTACGTCTTTTAACTCCATAGTTGTTTATTTCTAAGTATCTTAATTTTTTGTTGCAGTAGAAAATAAGATTGTTTGTTTGTTCTCTTGAGGAGGATTCATTGTTGGTGTACAAAAATGCCATCCATTTCAGAGTGTTAATTTTGTACCCTGCTATTTTGCAAACTCACTTATTAAATCCAGTAATGTTTTGGTGGGGTCTTTAGGGTTTTCTAAGTGTACTATCATACCATCTGCAAATAATGAGAAATTTACGGCCTCCTTTCCAAATTGGATGTCTTTTATTTCTTCTTCTTGGTTATTCACTATGGCTAGGACTTCAAGTACTATGTTGAATAAGAGTGGTGAAAGCAGACATTCCTGCCTTCTTCCTCTTATTAGGGGAAACGTTTTTATTTTTTGCCCATAGAGTATGATGTTGGTTGTAGTTTGTCATATATGAACTTTATTAACTTGAGGTATGTTCTCTCTAATTCCAATTTGCTGGGAGTTTTTATCAAAAATGGATGTAAAAAATGGATTTTTGTCAAATGCTTTTTCTGGATATATTAATAGATCATGTGATATTTGTCTTTCAATTTGTTTATGTAATGTATCAGATTTATTGATTTGCAAATATTATATCAAACTTGCATCCCTGGAATAAATCCCACCTGGTCATGGTGTATGATCTTTCTAATATATTGCTGGACTGATTTGCTAATGTTTTGTTGAAGATTTAGCATCTATGTTCATCAGGGACATTGGCCTATAATTCTCTTTCTTTGTAGTGCCTTTATCTGGTTTTGGAATAAGGATAATGCTGACATCATAAAAAGAGTTTGACAGTGTTCCTTCCTCTTGGATTTTTTGGAATAGTTTGAGAAGCATAGGTTTTAGTTCTTCTTTGAATGTTTGGTAAAACTCCTATGAAGCCATCCACACCAAGGCTTTTGTTTGCTGGGAGTTTTTTTGTTTGTTTGTTTGTTTGTTTGTTTTTTATTACTGATTCAATTTCATCAGTTGTTATGGGACTATTCAAGTTTTCTGAATAGTTCAGTTTAGTTTCTTACTGGTTCAGTTTTAGTAGATTGTATTTTTTTTTTTTAGGAATTTGTCTATTTCATCCACATTGTCCAGCTTATTGGCATATAGTTGTTGGTAGTATCTAATACAGGGGTCCTCAAACTACGGCCTGCGGGCCACATGTGGCCCGCCGAGGACATTTATCCTGCCTGCTGGGTATTTTTGCCACCTCTGCCTGTCCTGCTTAGCAGCCTACTTAACAGTGTGCATAGGAATTTGTTCATAGTTTTTTTTTAAACTATAGTCCTGCCCTCCAATGGTCTGAGGGACAGTGAACTGGCCCCCTGTTTAAAAAGTTTGAGGACCCCTGATTTAATATATAAAAGCCAAACGACCAGAACACTGGAACGACTGGACAACTGGAATGACTGGTTGCTATGATGTCTACTGCGGCCAGCCAACCAGCCCGATCAAGGGGTGGACCCTCCCCCTGGCCAACCTTCCACGGCCTCTCCCCCTGGCCGGCCCATCCCAATTGGCCCCCATGGTCGGGGGGGGGGGGGTGGCCGGACCTCACCTGTGCACGAATTCATGCACCAGGCCTCTAGTTTTCTTATAATCCTTTGTATTCTGGTGGTGTCAGTTGTTACTTCACCACTTTTATTTCTGATTTTATTTATTTGGGTCTTCTCTCTCTGTTTCTTGATAAGTCTGGCTAATGGTACATTTATCTTGTTTATATTTTCAAAGAATCAGCTCTTGGTTTCATTGATTTTTTTGTATTGTGTTTTTAGTCCCTAAGTCATTTACTTCTGCTCCAATCTTTATTATCACCTTCCTCCTACTTACTCAGGTCTTTTCTTATTGTTTCTTTCTAATTCTTTAAGTTGTAGGGTTAAATAGTTTATTAATAATTTTTCTTATTTTTGAGTTAAGTCTATAGAGCTTTGAACTTCCTTCTCGTGACTGCTTTTGTTGTGTCCCATAGATTTGGGGTTGTTGTAAGCTCATTTTTATTGCTTTCCAGGAAGTTTTTTTTTTTTTTTTTAATATCTTTCTTGATCACATTGGTAACCCATTCATTGTTTAATAACATTCTATTTAGCCTCCATGTGTTATAATATTTTTGAGTGTTTTTATTATAGTTGATTTCTAATTTCATAACATTGTGATCTGAGAAGATGCTTGATATGATTTCAAATGTCTTGAACTTTTAGAGACTGCTTTTTTGTCCTAACATGTGGCCTATCTTTGTGATTGACCCAGGTGCACTTGAGATGAATGTATATTCTGCAGCTTTGGGATGAAATGTTCTATAATTGGCAACTAAATCCATCTGATCCAGTGTGCCTTTAAAGTCTCTATTTTCTTACTTATTTTTTTGTCTGAAAGATCTATCTAGTGAAGTCAGCAGGGGGTTAAAGTCCTCTACTATGACAATATTGCTGTCAATCTCTCCTTTAAACTCCTCCAAATTATTTTTTTATATATTTAGATGCTCCTATATTGGGTGCATATATGTTTACCAGGGTTATATCTTCTTATTGGATCAATCCTTTTAATATTGTGTCCTGATCTTTATTGTCTCTTGTTATGGCCTTCATTTTGAAGTCTATTATGTCAGTTATGAGTATTGCTACCCCAACTTATTTTGTTTCCATTTTCCTGGAAAAAAATTTTCATCCCTTCACTCTCATCCTGTGTGAGTCTTTTGTTCTGAGTTGGGTCTCTTGTAGACAGCATATAATTGGATCATGTTTTCATATGTATTCAGCTACCCTATATCTTCTAAATGGAACATTTAACCTGTTTACAATTAAAGTTATTATTGATAGGTACTTATTTATTACTATTGTATTTATGTATGCTTATATTTCTTTATCTCTCTATTTTTCTTCTTCTCATTACAGCAGTCCCTTTCACATTTCTTGCTGTGCTGGTTTGCTGACTTTTTTAATCTTTTTTTGTCTGGGAAGCCCTTTATTTCACCATCTATTTTGTATGACAGTCTTGCTGGATATAGTAATATTGGTTTCAGATCCTATATTTTCATTACCTTGAATACACATCCATTCCCTTCTGTCCTGTAGAGTTTCTAATGAAAAATCATCTGACAATCTTATGGGAGCTCCTATTTTAGGTAACAAATTGCTTTTCTCTTGCTGCCTTTGAGATTCTATCTTTGTCTTTAATTTTTGACATTTTAATTATAATGAGTCAGGCATGGACCTGTTTGGGTTCTTGTTTTTGACTCTCTGTGCCTCCTGTGCTAATGTGACTTTTTCCTTTACCAGGTTAGGGAAGTTTTCTGCCATTATTTCTTCAAACATATTCTCTATCCCTTGCTTACTCTCTCCTCCTTCTGGCATTCCTATTATGTCAATATTGTTACATTTCATGTTGTCCCACAGCTTTAAGCTGTCCTCCTGTTTTTTAATTGTTTTTTCTTTGGGTTCTCTGATTGACTTATTTTTTTCTACCCTGTCTTTTAATTCACTGATTTCATTTTTGTCTTTCCCTAATCTGCTGTGCATTCCCTCCACTGTGTTTTTTGTTAGTACTATGTCATTCTTGATAGTTCCTCATTTCTCACATGGTTGAGCATCTTTACCATCATTCTGAATGCTATGTCTGATGAATTTCTTAGCTCCATTTCATTTAGCTCTTCTTCTGGAGAATTCTCATTTTCTTTCATTTGGGGCTTGCTTTTTATTTCCCTATTTGGCTGCTTGTTTATTTTTGTGTCTGTGTATTAGGTAGACCTATTAGCCTTCCAATCTCTAGTGCAGGACAATGTCAGAAGCTATTTGTGACTGGTCCTGAGTAACCTGTTTGGAGCTCTCATCAGTCCACAGCTTTTGGCTCCCTCTGCTGGGTCTGAGTCCCTTAAAAAGGGTCCAGGATGTACACCATGGTCTGCTTTTCCTAGGCACAGGGCTAGGATTGTATCAGACTAAGACTCAAAGCCTCCAGAAACCCACCTCGGCTTGCAGTCCTATTGACACTCAGTCTTGATTAGCTTCAGGGTATTGACCACAGGGTGCAGCCAGAGGTGTTCTAAAAAGGTGAGGCAAATGCCTTCCCTCCACTCCCCAACCTCCACCCTCCCGCCGTGCTAAAACTGCCTGGATAGCAAAGTTTCGCTTAGAGAAATATTTTCTCTGTATTGAGAGCAAATGACTCAGCACATGAAACCGGGGTGGCTGCCCTCTGAGCTCCAACCCCAGAAGCCCCTATCCAGGCTTCTGCTCACACAGCTCCAGCCTACTCTTTCCTTCCTCTGCCCTTCCTCTGCCAGAGACCAAGGTAAGTGGCTGCACACAAAATTTTGTGCATTGACCCTTTAAGAGGATGCCTGCATTTCATGCCTCTCTCCCTGGCAGACAGTAAGCCTGCTGCTTTTCACTGCCAGATGTTCATAGGGCACCTTTCTCAGTTCTGGTTCTCTGGGCTAGGGAACCCAGCTTGGGGTTTAGTGCCTAGAGTTCTCAGTGGGAACTCCAACAGCTGAGATATCTGGAACTTCAGCTGCTCTTTATGGGAACCTGACCAACCCTTTTGCACCTCCACCCTTCCTACCAGTCTCTATGTGGTCTCCACTTTCAATTCTTGGTTATCAGGGTTCTCTCCAGCTATCTTCAGTTGATTTTTCAGGGTGGTTTTTCCGTATTTCAGTTGTATGAGAGTGTCAGTGTAGCTTCTACTTACTCTGCCACCATTTTGGAATCATCTCAAGTGTACATTTCTGATACAGTATCTGTATATAGCATTGTGTGCCCACCACCCAAATCAAATCATTTTCCATTTCCATATATTTTGCCCCTTTACCTTTTACTACGCACCTTCACCTCCTTTCCTCTGATAACCACCATACTGTTGTGTGTCTCTGAATTTCAATATTCCACATAGGAGTGAAATCATATGGTTCTTAACTTTTCCTGATTGACTTATTTTGCTTAGCATATTTTCAGAGTCTATATATGTTGTTGCAAATGGCAGTATTTCATCTTTTCTTATGGCTGAGTATTATTCCACAGTATACTGGTGTATATCAATTATTGGACTACTACTCAGCCATAAGAAGATATGCCATGGCTGGTTTGTCCCAGTGGATAAGAGTGTTGGCCTGCGGACTGAGGGGTCCCAGGTTCAGTTCTGTTTGGGGGCACATGCCTAGGTTGTGGGCTTGATCCCCCAGTGGGAGCCATGCAGGAGGCAGCCGATCGATGCTTCTCTCTTATCATTGATGTTTCTATGTCTCTATCCCTTTCCCTTCCTCTCTAAGATCAATAAAAATATGTTTAAAAAAAGATATGGATAAAGAAGTTGTAGTTCACTTTTAATTTGGAGCTTTAGAAAATGTATGGCTTACCCAAGTTTATGTGGTTGAAGGTTATATGACTGCAACATGAATAATGATCTAGATTCAAGAACTTGTGTTTATAATGATGGTGAAGATGATGATAACATGATAATCAATTTAATGACTGCAACAACTATGAGACAGTGATGTCAATGACAGTAAAAGAAAAATTATTAAGAGGATACTGATGAACAGATAAGTAAGGTAA
Organism: Eptesicus fuscus; assembly: GCF_027574615.1. NCBI lineage: Eukaryota > Metazoa > Chordata > Mammalia > Chiroptera > Vespertilionidae > Eptesicus > Eptesicus fuscus. Next base: position 26,634,825 of record NC_072480.1, read on the forward strand.
GGTTAAAGGAGATAGTACTTGTTTAGACATATTTGGGGTTTGACAACTTTTCTCCTTTCTTACATGAATAAATTACTTATGCCTTAATTTCCTTATTTGAAAAATGGATAAAATGACAGTCATTACCTCTTTTGATATATCTATCAGGGTTTGCATAGATCATCCCATGATATCCTTACCACCATCTATAAAGCAATTTTAGAGATGGTTGGAAAAGCAAACCTTTGAAATTTTTAGTTAATAAATTTGTCCTTGCTTTTTCAGTAAATATGTGAACAAATTTGGATTCATACCTAGATTTCTTTGACAAAATGTTCATGTTCTTATTCTTTCTACAGGGCCACATAGTTTTCCTAACAGCATATTTAATAAAACATAATATCACCGATGATATATTTGTAGAATTTTTGAAAGAAATGTCAATGCTGATCACTTTTAGTCAACTATGGAAATACAGAAATTACTTTACCAGAAAACAATGTGTAACCAATTTAAGCGATACCAATGGTTTTTAGAAATTGTACATAAAAGCCTGACAAAATAGTTGATTTTTCCCAATACAAAAATGTGGCTATCTCACAGCTTTTTAAAAATAGAGAAGTGTAATATTTAAAAATGTGGGTTTACAAAGCATGGTAGTCATGAACTTTTCTCCATATTTCAAAACTGGGCAGCCAGACACAGAGCTTCTCTGCATGGTTGGCCCAGTAATTCATGTCACAAATATACTACTGATCAACAGGATGGAGTGCCAAGCTAAACTCCTAATTTTCTATTTCAGCCCTGTAGATTCTATTGTGGTTGATTTTGGAAGAAAGGCCAATTGGCTTATTATCATATTTCTCACTCAACCCTACATTGGAGGCAAAGAGCCAGACTTTGAGAGAAATCTGTGGGGATTTTTTTTTTAAATTCCTTTCTCCTATGTAATTACATATACTAATTGAACCCCACTGATAATGTAGAAAACAATTCAAAAAAAGGATCCTGCCATCTCTTTATTATGTGTAGTCATAATAAACACTGGCTCATATTTTGAATAATTATGTTATGACCCGTTGAATTTAATAATCTGTGGCAAATACAAATAAAGAGACAATTGATTTCCTAAAGTTAAATAGGAGGCAGCATGACTGAAGTTAATAACATAAAATTGGTTTCAAAATACTGTATAACAGGATCAGAAATTCCAATAGTAATTAGAAGTTTGCCTGCTTATGGCCTTCAGATCTAAATCAAAGCAAAGAGCCTAATCTTAAGTAGATACATTGGTAGTCCCTGGCATGATCAAGGGTAACTTGATGAGAAAACACAAATGCCTGCATCGTTAGCACAGGTATACTATTTTGAGCCAGTGCATTGAGTTGTTACACTGATATAGTTTTCTTAGGTAACATCTCCCTCTGTTCAATTTACTGTTGTTTCTAAATTTAATATTCACAGCACATCAAAATAGTAAGTAGCCAACACACAGGCAGAAGTTTAATTATTCTCATGTCACTCATGTTTTTACCTACATCAACTTAATCTTAAATTATATAATTAGAGTATTTTTTTCAGCTTTTACAAATAGAATAATGCCATAAACAGTGTTTGATATTTCTTCTGATTACCACAGTTATGTTTTTCTGAAAATTATATATTTTTTCAAAGATGATGAGGGGAAAATGAACAGGAAAATAGAAGGTATCATCAGATAGACACCATAGTACTGAAAAGGATAACATTACCAGAATTATCATATCTCCTAACAGATCCTGTGTTATTCATGAAGGACAGAGATGTCCTCAGACATTTTCAGAAAAAAAATACACAGGAATTTAGACAAGAGCCCCACTTTCTTTAGCTATTTGATTAAATAGTAATTCAAATTTAAATTTATTAGATTATAAATTATAGTTATAAAAATACAAGTGGAGAAATAATATAAAAAGTATCAGAATTTAGTTGTTCTATTTTATTATTAAGTTAATAAGAGGTATAATTTTAATCTCCATTATAAAAAAATGCTTTAGTAAAGAAAATACTGAAAATATGGCTCCCATCATTTGTAGTCATTTGGAATGTCTTTACCATATCCAGTCTATTGTATAAGTCTTTATATTAATTGCTGATTTTTTTTTTCTTGAGGTTATCTAGGGTAGCTTAAATTAAATTGAGAATTAGAATCTCAAAAGCTTCTGTTATAGACAGCTATTTTACCTACATTACTCTATCCTATTTATTTATTATTTTCTATTTACTTGAAAGGTTCATTAGTTTTCACCTTCACCCAGGATAATAAAATTTCAATAATTTATTTTTTCTATTTTTTAATTATTATTTTAAATTGAAGAAAAAAATGAGACATCTGTATCCAATAAAACTTTATGTGTTATATTACTGAATTACAAATATATTTTGTTATAATTTTATCCAAGGATAATTGTTGACAAGAAAAAAAATGAAGGTGTTCCAAAAATCTAAGTGGGTTCAGTTTTGATTAACATCAGAGATTCCTTCTGAGTTTTTTTTTTTTTTTAGCTGAATGATGAATATATGGTAAATCTGATTTTTTAAAATGTAGCAATAAAAGTTATCAAAGTATATTTTATTCCTTTAATGTGAAGTACCCTGAAAGGTAATAAATTTTCTATTTGAAATAAAGAGTTATTTGGTATTAGTAAGTCAAAGGAGATTAACAACAAATTTTGGTTGTCAAAGGAGCTTATTAAGTAAAAAAAAAAAAAAAAGTAGTTTTCAAATGACACTTTGGAAGAGACTAAGTGAGTATGTGGAAATAAATATATTATGGAAACATTAAACTTAGCACGAGAGTGATCAAAGATCTTGTAAGTCAAGCCAGGGAGCAGTAGGCAAATATGCTACTTACAAACAGAGGTTTGGAGGATTTGGGGAGTTATACTTTATGTTAAAGAGGAACAGTAGTGACACATGATGAGGAATGCTAAGTCACCAGAAAATGTGTTTGAATTAAACACCACTATTACATACTGTGTCATTATGATGCGAGTTTCCTATCATGATACACTAGAAGAAATATGAACAAATAAGTAGATCCGTTCTTTTATGCACCTTTAACTAATTGTAATGAGCTGAAACTTTATAAAACCTCATCTTCAGCTTGAGAGTAATATAAGAAAAAATGTAGTTACACAGATTAAAGATGTATTTAAATAGAAAAAAAGGAGAATTTCCTATTAGTAAATCATATTTTAGAATTAATTCTCAAGAAACAATGAAAATATTATGGTTAAACTTCCAGACTAGCCACCAAAAACAAATGGCCAGCATCCTGAACAAAATACACACTAGAGAAAGAAAAAGAGAGAGAGACAGAAATAATTTTTAATTTTATTGCTTAATTTATTTTGTGAATGCTTAGGACTTAATTAAATGCTCATGTGAATATTAGAATACAGATATATTATTTCTTAAGTTTTCATTTAAAATAATAAAATACATTTAAATATGACATTACAAAGGATGAGAGGATTCTATATTCATTTAAAATTATATGCTGTCACATCACACAATATTGCATTTCTTTTCTTCTTTCTCTCTTGGCATCTTACATTTCCTATATTTTAGTCCTGTTAATAGGCAGTTTACCAACTGTCCACATTGTACTCTTTCATCAGCTCTATAAACACTTTTATTTGGAGATGGCATCATATAATATTCACTTACAAATGCCATCAAATAAATAGCTACATTGTGTACTGCACTGAGCATACATAGGTTTAGTGGTTTTAAAGCCAAAGTTATTTGTGTTTCCCACACTGTGCAAAGGGATGTTTCCAAATCTGAGAAAAAGATAAATTGTTCAAAAAGATAAATTTCTTAAATAATAGGGCTGGTTTTTATGGATTCTTGAAAGAAATGATATGACACACTTGTAAATGTTACCGAGGCAAACATGAAGCAGCCTGTACCTAACGTATAAAATTGAGAAATATGCTTTCTTTTCCATCAAAACCATGATTCTACGACATTTGTAAATCTCAAGTGCAATACATAACTGTTTTCATCTAAGCAAAGCAAGACCCTTATCCTTTCCAGACTAGATGTTCTTTCTATCTATTTAAGTTACAGTTCACTGGGAAGAGGGATAGAGAAGAGAAACTTAAACATCAGAATATGAATAAATCCAGTCATCTGCTGATGGGCACTTTGGCTCTTTCCAAATCTTAGCTATGGTAAATTGTGCTTCTATGAACATAGAGGTGCATATATCTTTTCTCATTGGTGGATTAAAAAACTCTGGCACATGTTTGCAATGGAACACTATGCTGTGGTAAAAAAGAAGGAATTCTTACCATTTGCAGCAGCATGGATGGAACTGGAGAGCATTATGCTAAGTGAAATAAGCCAGTCAGAGAAACATAAATACCACATGATCTCACTCATTTGTGGAATATAATGAACAACATAAACTGATGAACAAAATATATCCAGAGACAGAGAAGCATTGATCAGACCATCAAACCTCAGAGGGATGGTAGGCGAGGGTGGGGGTAAGGGGTAGAGATCAACCAAAGGACTTGTATGCATGCATATAAGCCTAACCAATGGACACAGAGACCGGGGGGGGGGGATGGTGAGGGCATGAGTGGAGGTGGGGGGTGAGGGGGCAACAGGGGGATAAGGACACATATGTAATACCTTAATCAATAAAGAAAAAAAAGAATATGAATAAAATAGACTGGGTCTTATAATCTGATGAAAAAACATGTTTTGTCTCTTGGAAGGTTGTTTTTTTTTATTTTAAAATTAATGTTTTGTAATGTCAGATTCTTGTTTTCAACCATCTTGTGTGATTATCAGTATCATACATTGCTATTAAATTTTATTGAACTAGCTCTAATTTAGGAAAATCTAATAGCTTATACTTTTCTGTGTGTGTGTATATATATATATAGATATGTATACACACACACATATATATGTATACATATATATACATACTATATATATATATATATGTAAACAATTTAAGGCAATCTGTAATATATAGTATAATTTTACTAATTATATGCTATTATTTTTATAATATCTCAGACTTAGTATGATATGTTCTTCATACTCTCTGTACTAGTGGTATGTGTCCCTCAGCCCAGCCTGCACCCTCTCCAATCTGGGACCCTCGAGGGATGCCTGACTGCCTGATAGGATCGGTCCTAAACGGGCAGTTGGACATCCCTCTCACAATCCAGGACTGCTGGCTCCCAACTGCTCGCCTGCCTGCCTTCCTGATTGCCCCTAACCACTTCTGCCTGCCAGCCCGATCACCCCCTAACCACTCCCCTGCCAGCCTGATTGATGCCTAACTGCTCCCTGCCAGCCCCATTGCCCCTAACTGCCCTCCCCTGCAGGTCTGGTCACCCTTAACTGCCCTCCCCTTCAGACCTGGTCCCCCCAACTGCTCTGCCCTGCAGGCCCGGTTGCCCCCAACTTTCCTCCTCTGCCAGCCTGGTCACCCCTAACTGCCCTCCCTTGCAGGCTTGATTGCCCCCAACTGCCCTCCCTTGCAGACCTGGTCCCTCCCCTGCTGGCCATCTTGTGGAGGCCATCTTATGTCCACTTGGGGGCAGCCTTCTTGTGTGTTGGAGTGATCGTCAATTTGCATATTACTCTTTTATTAGATAGGATAGAGGCTTGGTGCATGGGTGGGGGCCAGCTGGTTTGTCCTGAAGGGTGTCTCAGATCAGGGTGGGGGTTCCCTTGGGGCATGGGGCGGCCTGGGCGAGGGGCCTGTGGTGGTTTGATCAATATATGTCAAAAATCTTGAACACATGAATCTAAGTATTTGAATTTTGGCATCCAATAATTCAAGGAACTTTGATAGATTTATAGATTACTGCAAATACAACATGTCTGTATGTTATATAGAGGACAGAAAGAGGTTAGAAATACTATAAGATAATACAACTTTTATCAAGGCTGATTGTTATGCATATCTTTTTTCCAAAATACTTTCTTCCCAAAAGAAAAGCGATGTTTAATCTTGGTTCTCAAAAGTGAACACAATTTCAAGCAAATAGGAGTAGGTAGGATGTTATAATAGAGAAGTATGCACATGTAAAGTCAAAGAAGCACATTAGCACATATTATTGCAGTGGCCACAATAATATACTACTCAGATCTGCTGCTGAGGGAAATGTGTTTGATGGACAGTCTCAGCTGCTACACTCTGAATCCATCAATGCCTTTTTGCTGAGGCTCCACTTCTCACAGGCAGTTCTCCCTCAATGACTAAGCACAGCAGGGCCAAACCTACCAGATATAGAAATCCTCCATCATAAGATTTTTGTTCAAAGAAACCCAGTCGTTTGGCCAACTCTCTCCTGGAACTGTGTGGCAGTGTGAGACTCTCTTTATCCTACTCCCCTTACCTCTGTCTCCTTCACAGACAGCATTGCATCCCCAGAGCTCCCAGGCCTCTCTGGCAGCCTCTTCTTTTTTCCCTGTAGGTATTTCCCCAATAAATATCGTGCACAACTAATTTTCAGTTTGGTGTCTGTTTCTAAGACAATCTGAACAAACTAGAATATTATGAGGAAGTGTGAACAACACATAATTTACATTGTCATGTTCTGTAACAGGTAATGATTAAGCTCTGTTTGAATTATAAAGTAAATACATAGGAGTGTTAACAAAGTTCCGGCTAACCATGGGATCATAATTATGACACCCCCTCCTGATACAGATTCAAAGGAAATGATTCACCAAAGTAAGATTCACATACCAAGTTGTTAGTACATTGCTAACACTTTAATAAAATGCCTGTACTGATGATTTTAGTTATCATGTGACTCATCTAATTTTTTGTAGAAACTTAATAAAATTAAATTGTGATTTTACAGAAACCATCACTCCTGCATTCATTTAGTATTTGAAAGTTGAACTAATCTTAGCCATTTCACCCAGCATTGGTAATGTTTCAGGGATTTCCACTTAGTCTTTTCTTTCAAAATAGTTCTTACTCCACAATCAAGAACCTATGTAAAAATTTTAGCTTATATGTATATTCATTCCAAATATACACTCATAGACTGATTATGAGAAGGAATTAGGCTAGGATTCTACTTATTAATTTGCCCTATACATTCCTACTCCAATAGTGAGTGCATAATAGTGTTTACATTTATGTAATCAGCATCAACTGAGAACAACTTTCTCAAAATATCTTTGTATTTCCTATCCCTCTTTCTTTAGTGTACAATTAAATGATAAATTGCCATATACCCTTTTAGGAAAGGTTTGGGGCAACAGATGGTATGTATATTCTCCCAGAGGGTACAACCTTTCATTCTCTGGATCTAATAACTGGCTCACATCTAAATATTGAACAGAAAAACTGGGAAACTCTACTGCAAGAGTTGACTTTGGTTACTACTTGTTGTACTATTTTAGTTGTACAAATAAAACAATTTGTTCATTGAATATGCATCTATGTCCTTTAAGAGCACCATCTTCAGTTAGCCATTGTCAATACATCTCTGTAAGTCAATGTCTCTAATTTACCAATTCTAGCTGGCTTTCCTTTAAGATAATTACACTCAGCTTGTTGCCAACAGTTAAGTTCCAATACTATTAGCTCTATTATTCCATATCCCTATCATCCAAATTTATATGTAGGTAAATAAGTCCTGGTAGCATCTATTTCCTAACACCTAGCCTACCAAGCACAGCCACCACTGAATTTCTCAAATATGCTACTGAGATTTCCCATCCATATTATATTCCTTTATACTTATTTAAGGTAGTTTAATTTGGACCTTCCTGGAAAATATAGTTGGCTGAGTTGTCTTTCCTGAGAAATGAAAAAGCTGGAGTATGTATGCACCAATGCTTAGTCATTATTGGTCGAAAGTGGCTTTTAGGGATTAATAAGCGCTCATTGTGGCCTTGCTCTGAGCATAAACTATGCACACTTGTGAAACCAGATAATATCCTTGGACAGAAATTCATGAACTTTCATTAAGAAGTCACTGTCATGTGTAGAAATAAAAATGATGAGGTAATACATTTAAGATCCCAACAGGCATCAGCTTTACTAGGATAGGTATCCCCAACAGGGACAGCTTAAATCTTGAAAATTTTTAGCAGTATCTTCCCTTACATGACTATACACTGTGCTTGTGAGATATGTTTTTAAAATCTATTTCTTTGCCAAAAGGCATCAAATTAATCACTTCTAAATGATTCCTAGTATTTTATAGTAAACTAGAGGCCCAGTGCACAAATTCGTGCATGGGTAGGGTTTGGTTGGCCTGGCCCCAATCTGCAGATCGGAGCTGGGCCAGTTGGGGGGACGAGATGGCGGGATGTTGGCTGGCTGGCCAGATCAGACCTGGGCTGGCTGAGGGTAGGGGCTGCAGGGGATTGGCTGAGGGACCAGTTGGGATGGGGTCAGCTGTGGGGAGGGACCATGGGCAGTGGGCCAGCCAGCCCCACCCCCTATTGGTGTGGAGGGCAATTGGGGGCAGAGCAGGCTGGGTGCAGGGGCCGTGAGGTGATCGGGGTGGTGGGGACTGATCAGGGGTGGGGTTGGTTGTGAGGAGGGGCTGTGGGCAGGGGGCTGGCCAGCCCCATCCCCTATCAGGTTGGGGGGGGGGCAATCTGGGGTGAGTCTGGGCAAGGGGAGGGGCTGCAGTAGGTTGGCCAACCAACCCTACCCTCTATTGGGGGTTGATCAGGGGCAGGGCCAGCCAGGGGCAGGGGCTTCAGGCTGAGCGGGGTGTGGAGGCCCATCAAGGGTGGGTCAGGACATGGGAGGGGCTGTGGGCAGTGGGCTGACCGGCCCCACCCCTGAATGGGGTGGGGGGTGCCAATCAGGGGCCAGCAGCCTGGGAGAGGGGCCATAGATGGTTGGCCAGCTGGCCCTGGCTCTGATTAGAGTGGGGGAGCCAATCAGGGGTGGAACTGGCTGGGGAGGAGGGGCCACAGGTGGTTGGCCAGCCAGCCCTGCCCCCGATTGGGGTGGGGGGGACAATCAAGGGCTGGACTGGCGTGGGGGAGGGGCTGCGGGCCGATTGGGGTGGGGCAAGTGGATTAGGGACAGGGCCAGCCAAGGGGAAGGGCCACAGGGGTGTTGGCTGACCACTATGCCCTCAATCGGGGTGGCAGTGGCCGATCAGGAGCAGGGCTGGCTGCAGGGAGGAGCCGCAGGAGGTTGGCTGGCCGACCCCATCCCCCAATTGGGCCATTTCGCTGACCACGGTGAGCATCATAGCAACCAGATGTTCCAATCGTTACAGTGTTCCAGTCGCTGGCTTTATATATATATAGACTAGAGGCCCAGTGCATGATTGAATCATGCACGTGTAGGGTTCCCTACACGCTTTTGCTTTCGATCGCAGGGGAGCTGGGTGCCTGTCCGCTGGTGCATTTACATATTACCATTTTATTAGGTAGGATATATATATATATATATATATATATATATATGACATCTTATATATTAATTTCTTTATTCTGGACACTAAGATGTTTTCCAATTAGTCAACCAAATCATCAATGATAATAGGCCATTCTAACTGAAGTCCTACTACAGACATAAATGAACTTTCCTAAAAAATACATTCATAAATAGAATGCTGAATCACAGGGCATGGATATCTGAGTTCTTTTATTACCACCAGATTGCTCTCAAGAATGCTTGTACAATTTATACTTCTATAAGCAGAACACAGTTACCCACATTTGGCTTTTGATTTAAAAATTTTTATTTTAATTCATGTCTTTTAATATGTCCATATCTAAGAACCATGTATTTTTACCTTTGCTGTTTGCACTTAGGTTTTCACTTTGAAGAATTGCATTCCTAAACTTGCATGTCTTCCCTTATTTTTCCTGCCTTTTTGAATTTCATATTTCCTTCATAATCTATTGATTTCTTTCATATTATATTAAAAATACAAAGACATTTAGCAGTTGCTCACTATTAATGTTTACAAGGCTCAGACTTACCCCTGAAATGAGAGAATGGTTGGCATTGACCCAGCTAGCATAGTACAGTATTTTAAAATTGAACTGATATTTAAACACTAGAGGCCCAGTGCATGATTGAATCATGCACATGTAGGGTCCCCTACACGCTTTCAGTTTCGATCGCGGGGGAGCTGGGTGCCTGTCTGCTGGTGCAGCAGGCCTTTCGGAAGCCTCCGCCGAGCCAGAGGCTTCCGAAAGGCCTGGTGTCGGAGCGGACAGGCATCCAGCTCCCCCGCTTTTGATGGTCCGAGGCAGGACGTGAGCTCGCTGCCCCAGAGGCCCCTTCTGCTCTGCAGCACAGTCATGGTGCAGACGCTGAGCTCACTCCTCCACTGGCGACGCAAGCTCAGCGTCCCGCTGGCCCAATCAGCTACCCTGGCCACCCTGAGTCCTGCCCCCTGCGCCTCCCACTGGCCCAATCGTGGGCATAGCGGAGTGATGGTAATTTACATATTATCATTTTATTAGGTAAGATAGTCAAAGTCTCGGGCTAATTCCTATTGGATCAATGCAGGAGACAACCATGGTAAAATACATACAGTTTTAGAAAATGAACTTATTTGGATCATTCTTCATAGAAGATGAGATAAGCTTTCAAAATGAGTGTAACCAGGTTTGTCATGTTCTTAAAAAATTATACTAAAGAGGATTATAGCAGAGCCTGGAGTTTATACAACACTCTCGTTCCCTTTGCAGGAAAAATCCTGCAATAGAGTTTCCTGCTGCACTCTACCCCGCCCTGCCTGCTCTCCTCCCTTGTCCCCTGCCCCGCCTTCTCCGCCAGTCCCGCTGCTTTTCTCCCTTATCCACCAGCCTGCTCGCTCTTCTTCCTTCTTCCCTGGCCCCACATCCGCTCCGCCCTTCTCCCCCGGCCCCGCCTGCGCTCCTCCCTTCTCCCCCGCCCCGCCTTCTCCGCCAGCCCACCCGCTCTCTTCCCTTCACCCCCAGCCCCGCCTCCACTCCTCCCTTCTCCTCCCCCCGGCTTGCTTGCTTCTCCAAAGCTTTGCTCCCTTCTGCAGCTCTTGGCTTCTTTCTACACTGTCTTGATATGCAAATTAGCCACTATCTTTGTTGGGGTAATTTGCATACTCGTCCTGATTGGTTGGTGGGAGTGGTTTGGCTGGTGGGTGTGGCTTGGGTGTAGCGAAGGTGCGGTCAATTTGCATATTTATCTATTATTAGGTAGGATGGCATTTACAATGTTCAGAAAATTATCCAAATCACTTGATATAATATGAAAATAAGAAAATGTGATAACCTTCCCCCAAATAACATAAATAATCCTTGACATTACACAACTATTGGAATTATCAGACAAATACTATAAATTGAATATTAAATATTGGGAGGGGATGAAATTTGGCCAGAAAAAATTAAAGAAATTATTCCTGATTTTGGTGTAAGACATAAATGTGCATATTTATAGTAAAAGTTCAGTGAATCTCCAACAGAATAATCTAAAAGAAAATCATGACAATATAAATCATAATGAAACTGACAAATACAAAATATAAAGAAAATAATTTGATAGCACTAAAGCAAAATAATATGTACGAGGAGAGAATAATTGAAATTATACTGGATTTCTCAACAGAAATCACAAAAACTGAAGACATTGTGACAATATAGATACAAATCTGAAAGAAAAGAACTGTCAAGCCTAAGTTTAATATCTTTTAAAATATTGTTCAGGATTCAGGGTGAAATAAAAAAATTCTCAAATAACAGAAATGTATGAGAGAATGTTGCCAATAGGCCTGCTCAGTATGAAATGCTACAGGCTGAAGGAAAATGATACTGGAGGGAAAATGGAACTTCAGAAATGAAGAAAGAGCAACAAAATGGTAAATATCTAGGCTTACATAAAAAAACTACATTTTGGCCTAAGTTTGATAGATAGATAGATAGATAGATAGATAGAGAGAGAGAGAGAGAGAGAGAGAGAGAGAGAAACTGTAATATAGAATGTAGAATTGTGACATATGTTAAGAATTAGGAATTATGCCTGACTGACGTGGCTCAGTGGGATTTATATTTATATAGGTAAGAGGCATGACAATTTAAGGTTTCATAACACTGTGCTTTATCTATTGCTTAAACTTTAATTTAAAATATGATATTCAGAACTATCCTTCATATTTATATAAAAGAAAAATGCAGTCATATTTATGTTGACTTGTAATTCAACGTTCACTCCAATGATCTGTCCAAATGTGAAAAATAAGGCTTTTAAATGAGTGAAAAACAATTTTTATAAAATGTTTTCACATATACACTTTATAGAGACAATGCAGTTTTAGCAATTTCTGTATATGAAATATAAATGAACAATTTTTTATGAGTGTGATTATAATTTGGAGAAATCTCATTGGTTCCTTTATAATGAAATTAGTAAATGACATGGGTCCACTTTTTGTTTGTTTCTAAATTAGTCTCTTCTTCATATATACACAACAATAAATAGAGAAAAGCTTGCGTATTTGTTGTAAGATATTCCTTTCATTCAATGGTAGTTGGAGTCTTCACAGAAAGACGAAATATCAGGACTGGAGAGGGAGAGCGGGGGAGGGAGGAGATAGCAAAGCCATAGTCCCTTGCAGTTGGTTGGGTTTTATGCGAGTGAAGATTCCTTTTGCAGGTTTGCATTTAATTATCAGCATGACATAACACATTTACTTTTTAAAATGCCTACTGGTTTCAATTTATTATCAAATCAAGCAAATTTTTGCTCAGATTGTTTGGCAGGTTCAAACAACTAAACTTACTGGTGTGATTGGTTAGAAAGCCATTTAGTGATTTTAACATTGCTAACACAAAACATTAAAACTCAAGTGGCAGTTAGCAAAATTTTGCTTTGACAAATTTGGCAGCCCTTGTCTGTTTGGGATATCAAAGCATTACCAGTCAAAAGACAATTTATAAAGAGGAAGAAGAAAAAAAAAAAAAAAAAAACAGTGACAAAAATAATTGAAGAAAATAAAGCACCACCAAGTAACTGATGTTTTGATATTTTTGTTCTTTCTTGCTTCCATTCCAGTTTTTAGTTCTGTGGAAGGCAGTCCATTTGAAAGTCATTCACTTTCAATGAATTGAATTGGCTCTGCTATTCATGAGAATAGTGAACACAGCACCAAATATACTTTGTGCTGAATTTTCTCTACATATTCAGTGGCATTTTTCTACAATTAAGTTAACGTGTTCTATGATGCCAAATGCACTTTCATATTCATTTTTGTAAATAGCTTAAAGAACATTTGGATACTACATATTTCTATAATGTCATGATAATTAGATTTAATGTATTATCAGAGTGTGAGTATTTAAAGTTAATGGCATTTTAATGTTCTTTATATTTTCAGTGTGAATCACAATTATAGGAATTTTGCCCCCTGGGATCACTAAGAATCCCATTTTAAATCTTTGAATATACCTATAAATTCTGACAACAGGATGCAGAGCTTTTAGAAGGTGTACCTCCAAAAGTGGTCACCTTTCTGCTTACATGGAGAGAACATTCTGTGTCCATCAATAGAGAATATATGGTGTTACTAGAGGCCCGGTGAACAAATTCGTGCACGGGTGGGGTCCCTCGGCCTGGCTGGCCATCGGAGTTGATCGGGGCCAGTCGGCCAGGGGGAGACACTGTGGGAGATTGGCTGGCCATGGGAAGTTGGCTGTGGGAGCACACTGACCACCAGGGGTCAGCTCCTGCATTGAGTGTCTGCCCCCTGGTGGTCAGTGTGCATCATAGCTACTGGCCAGTCTGGTTGCGATGGTCACTTAGGCTTTTATATATATATGACTAGAGGCCCAGTGGATGAAATTCGTGCATGGGGGCGGGGTGTCCCTCAGCCCAGCCTGCACCCTTTCCAATCTGGGACCCCTCGAAGGATGTCCAACTGCCAGTTTAGGCCCAAAACTGGTAGGATCGGGACTATATGGGCAGTCAGACATCCTTCTCACAATCCAGGACTGGTGGCTCACAACTGCTCGCCTGCCTGCCTTTCTGATTGCCCCTAACCGCTTCTGCCTGCCAGCCTGATCACCCCCTAACCACTCCCTTGCCAGCCTGATTGATGTCTAACTGCCCTTCCCTGCAGGCCTGGTCACCCCTAACTGCCCTCCCCTGCAGGTCTGGTCACCCCTAACTGCCCTCACCTGCAGGCTTGATCACCCCCAACTGCCCTCCCTTGCAGACCTGGTCCCTCCCAATTGCCCTCCCCTGCTGGTCTGATCCCTCCCAACTGCCCTCCCCTGCTGGCCATCTTGTGTCGGCCATCTTGTGTCCACATGGGGGCAGCCATCTTTGACCACATGGGGCAAGCCATCTTGTGTGTTGGAGTGATGGTCAATTGGCACATTACTCTTTTATTAGATAGGATAGAAGCCTGGTGCACAGGTTGGGGCCAGCTGGTTTGCTCTGAAGGGTGTCCTGGATGAGGGTGGGGGTTCCCTTGGGGCATGGGGTGGCCTGGGCAAGGGGCCTCTGGTGGTTTGCAGGCCAGCCACACCCCCCAGTGACCCAAGCAAAGGCCCTGGTATCTGGGATTTATTTATCTTCTATAATTGAAACTTCGTAGCCTTGAGCGGAGCCAAGCCTCCTGCTTGCTCTGTGGCCGCAGCCATTTTTGTTGGGATTTATTTATTTTCTATAATTGAAACTTGTAGCCTTCAGTGGAGGCCAGGGCAGGCCAGGAACTTGGCTTCCTCCATCGCTGGGGAAACCCAAGCCTCCTGTTCCCTCAGTGGCTGCAGCCATTTTTGTTGGGATTTATTTATCTTCTAAAATTGAAACTTTGTAGCCTGCAACAGAGGCCAGGGCAGGTGGAAAGCTTGGCTTCCTCTATTGCCGGGGAAACCCAAGCCTCCTGCTTGCTCCATGGCCGCAGCCATCTTGGTTGGGTTAATTTGCATACTCACTCCTGATTGGCTTGTGGGTGTGGCTTGTAGGTGTAGTGGAGGTATGGTCAATTTGCATGTTACTCTCTTATTAGATAGGACTAGTGGCCCAGTGCACAAATTCATGCATTGGGGGGGGTGTCCCTCAGCCTGACCTGCACCCTCTCCAATCTGGGACTCCTCGGGGGATGTCCGACTGCCTATTTAGTCACGATCTCTGTGGGACATCCCTCTCACAATCCAGGACCACTGGCTCCTAACTGCTCACCTGCCTGCCTGGCTGATCGCCCCTAACCACTCTGCATGCAGCCTGATCACCCTCAACTGCCCCCGCCAGCTGACCTGCTCGCCCCCAACTGCCCCCCCCTGGCGGCCTGCTCACCCCCAACTGCCCCCCTTGCCATCCTGCTCATCCCCAACTGACCCCTCCCCACTGGCCTGCTCGCCCCAACTGCTCCCACCCCTGCCAGCCTGCTTGCCCCCAACTGCCCCCCCCCTGCTGATCTGCTTGCTCCCAACTACCCCCTTGCTGGCCTGATACCCCCAACTGCCCTCCCTGCTGGCTTGATCTCCCCCAACTGGCCCCCCTGCTGGCCTGCTCGATCCCAACTGTCCCCCCCTGCTGGCCAGATCAGACCCAAATTCCCCCCCTGCTGGCCTGATTACCCCCAACTGCTCCACCCCTGCCAGCCTCCTCACCCCCAGCTGGCCCCCTGCCGGCCTGCTCACCTCCAACTGTCCCCCCTGCCAGCCTGCTTGCCCCAACTGACCCCACTGCTGACCTTCTTGACTCCAACTGCCCCCCCCCCCCTGCTGGCCTGCTCACCCCAACTGCTCCCCTCTGCCAGCCTGATCACCCCCAACTTTCCCCCTGCCAGCCTGCTCACCCCCAACTGCCCCCATTGCTGTCTTGCTTGCCCCCAACTGCTCCCACCCCTGCTGACCTGCTTGCTCCCAAATGGCCCCTCCTGCCGACCTGCTTACCACTAACTGCCCCCCTCTGCCAGCCTGATTGCTCCCAACTGCCCCCCCACCAGCCTTCTCACCCTCAACTGACCCCCTCTGCCTTCCTGATCACCCCCAACTGCTCCCCTGCCATCCTGCTTGCCCCAAACTGCCCCCCCCTGCTGTCCTGTTCGCCCCCAACTGCCCCCACTGCCAGCCTGATTGCCCCAAACTGCCCCCCTGCTGGCCAGTTCACCTCCAACTGCCCCCACCCCTGCCAGCCTGATTGCTCCCAACTGCCCTCCCCTGGCCTATTTGCCCCCAACTTCCCCCCTGCCAGCCTGATCACCCCCAACTGCCCCCGCCTGCTGGCCTGCTCACCCCCAACTGCCCCCTGCCAGCCTGCTCATCCCCTACTGCCCCCCCTACTGGCCTGCTCTCCCCCCAACTGCCCCCCACACTGGCCTAACTACCCCCAACTGCCCTCCCCTCCTGGACTGTTCACCCTGACCGTCTCTGCCTCAGCCCTGCCACCCTGGCTTTGTCCAGAAGGATGTCTGGAAGTTCTCCCGGAAGGTCTCCCAGTCTAACTAGCATATTACCCTTTTATTAGTATAGACTAAGGACCCAGTGCACAAATCCATGCACCTTGAAAGGAACTGTGGGCTGCGAGGCTGCGGTGGATACTGGGGCAGGTCTCGGCCCATCCTCCGTGCCCCTGCCTGGCCCCTCCACCACAGTCCTCGGTCTCCTGTCTGCCGGCAGCCCTGCTCCCAATGTCTCTGCTTCCACACACCAATGGTGCAGGCACTGCTCGCATCCGCTGATGGTGCACAGCAATTGGGGCTGGCGCCAGCAGGGGCTGTGAGCAGGGCTGGCACTGTCAGCAGGTGCAAATGGTGGCTGCTGCCCTGATTGCTCCTCAGGAGCAGGGGGAGGTGGAGAAGCCCTCAGGTGTGATTGGGGCTGGCAGCCATTGCTCTCATCTGCTGATGGCGCTGAGCAATTGGGGCCAGTGCCTGGCACCAGCAGCGGGTGCAAGTGACGGCTCCAGGGCCACAGCAAACACCAGGGGGACTGTGGCACATGGGAGCTAAGAATTTTCAGTAACCACCAGAGGCTCGCCCCAATGACAGCAATCGGTGTCCTGCCTTGGTCTGGCGCCCCTGCTCACCTGCTCCACCATCCAGCTGCAGCCAACACCCACTGTGTTCCATGCTCTGCTGCCTGCTGCTGACACCTGCCTTGTTCCGTGCACCCCCTGGTGGTAAGCACATGTCATAGTGACCGCTTCTTCAGTTATTCGGTTGTTTGGTTGTTCTGCTGTTTGGTCTATTTACATATTAGAATTTTATATACATAGATATTGTTTTGAAAAATGACCGAATTTTCCCAGAGCATCAGACTCTGGTTGTTTTCTCTTTCTCTTCCTCCTCCTCTTCCTCTTTATCTTCCTCTTCTTCTCACTCTTTCTCTTTCTCTTCCTCTTTCTCTTCCTCTTTCTCTTTTTTTTCTTTTTCTTTTCTTGTATTCTGTACCAGAAGATAGGTAGAAATAGTAATAGCAATAACAGAAATAGGCAGAGATTTATCCTATAGCTGGGCTATATAATTACTTTCCCTTTTAATTTAATTTACAAATAATTATGTACATTTTAAAAATACTATGAAAGATTACAGAGGGTATTAAGGTGATTAATGGTAATTACTATTCACAAAGAGCTCATGGGAAGATAAAAATTAAAAATATGTCTGATTGATTATGTTATTATTCTCAACAATGCATTTCTTCCCTATTAGAGAATCAGGCATGTATTCCCATTGTCACGTGTGGGTGGGGTATACTTACCTACCTTATGTTCAGGCACAGTCATGTGACTTAACTTGAAACAATGTGAGCAGAGCTGATAGTGTGCCAGTTCTGAGCTAATACTTTAAAAGGAACTCATATTCATTCCAATTATTGTTCATTTCACATGTCCTCAAGAGCAAATATTCCAGAAGGGCTTAATCTCCAGTTTCAGTACCAGAAAAAGAATAAATATAGAGCAAGTTCCACAACTTATCTTCAATGACTAGTAAGCAATACAATTTGAAAATAAAGTTTGTTTTGTATTATACTGAGAGTTTGAATTATGTATTAATGAAACAAACATAATAATAAAATAGTGTTATAATACAAACACTCAAAATTCAATTCTGTTTACATTTAAATATTCTTAAAAACACAGAATATCTATGCATTTTTAGTCAGTACTTTAAAGGACATTAATTAGAACCATGATTACTCTACCCAGCAGCCTATCATTTGGAATTGAAGGACACATAAAGAGTTTTACACACAAGCATGAGCTAAAGAAGCTCATCATCACCAGTATTATAAAAATGTTAAAGGACTTCTTTAAGAAGAAGAAGGAAAATAAGATTTAAAATATGAAGAATAAAATGGAAATAGATACATATCTATCAACAATTACATTAAATGCAAATGGATTAAATGCTCCAATCAAAAGACATGGTGGCTAAAGACCTTATATATGTTGTCTACAGGAAACTCACTACAGCACTACAGATGGAAAGGCACACACAAACAAACATATGGTCGGAAAAAGATATTTCATGAAAATGGAGACCAAAAAAAAAAAAAAAAAATGCTGGGGCAGCAATAGGTATAACAGAGAAAATGAACTTTAAAATTTTTAAAATAAAAGCTATAACAAAGACAAATAAGGACCCATAAATTCTACTTCCTACCCAAAACACTAAATTAAAAAAAAAAAAAAACACCAACATATTCAATCATATGCTCATTGCAGTATTATCCCCAATAGAAAAGATATGGAAGCAAGCTAATTTTCCATTAATAGATAAAGAAGTGATGCATATCCTATCTAATAAAACAGTAATATGTAAATCATCACTCTGCTACACTCACAAGCCACGCCCACAAGTCACGCCCACCAGCCAATCAGAAAGAGAATATGCGAATACACCCAACCAAGATGGCTGCAGCCTCGGAGAGTGGCAGTTGTTGGAACTGGGATATTGGAGCTGAAGAGCAGAGGGGAAGATCGGAGCCAGCAGGGGTCCCCCACAGGTGATCAGAGCCAGCTGGGGGTCCCCTGCAGGTGATCAGAGCCAGCTGGGGTCCCCCACAGGTGATCAGAGCCAGCTGGGGTCCCCTGCAGGCGATCAGAGCCAGCTGGGGGTCCCTGCCCAGGACCCGAGCCTCAGCCAGAGGCTTGCAGCCTTGGCTGGGGGTGGAGCCCCACGATGGGAGACAGCTGGGGGTCCCTGCCCAGGGCCCAAGCCTCAAACAGAGGCTTGCAGCCTTGGCCGTGGGTGGAGCCGGGCGATAGAGCCAGCTGGGGTCCCCTGCGTGCGATCGGAGCCAGCTGGGGGTCCCTGCCCAGAGCCCAAGCCTCTGCCAGAGGCTTGCGGCCTTGGCCGTGGGTGGAGCCGGGCGATTGCACCAGCTGTGGGTCCCTGCGGGTGATCGGAACCAGCTGGGGGTCCCTGCCCAGGGCCCGAGCCTCAAACAGAGGCTTGCGGCCTTGGCTGGGGGTGGAGCCAGCTGGGGGTCCCTGCCCAGGGCCCAAGCCTCAAACAGAGGCTTGAGGCCTTGGCCAGGGGCGGAGCCTGGCAATCGAGCCAGCTGGGGTCCCCTGCCAAGGGCTGGAGGCTTTAGGCCTTGGCAGGGGCGGAGCCGGAGATCACAGGAGATAGGTGTGAACTACAGAGGAAATACCTTTTCTGACCGCTCATTGGCTAAGCTCCCTGTATGCCACTGGTAATATTCTTAGTAACTTGGGTATAAGAATCCAAAAAGGTGATCTAGGGCTTTTCCACCACACTCCTGGAGAAAAAAAACGAAGGTCCGCTGCTGGAGGGCTAAGAAATGTCATAACCTGCCCTACACGGTTTGGCTCAGTGGATAATGCCTAGGTTTGCCAACTGCAGAGTCCAGGTTAGATTCTGATCAAGGGCATGTACTTAAGTTGCAGGCTCCTCCCTGGCTGGGGCCCAGGTCAGGGCTCATGAAGGAGGCAAGCAATCTAAGTATTCCTCTCACTTTGATGTTTCTCTCTGTCTTTCCCTTTCTCTTTCACATTCTCTAAAAGTCAATGGAAACATATACACAGGTGAGGATAAAAAAAAAAAAAAAGAAATGTCATATTTTATGAAAGACACATCTTGAAAATGCCTAAAGAAAGTTGTCATTTTTTCTTGGTGAAGGGACTGGAGTCCGTGTTGATGAAAACACCTTGGTGGCTGCGATGACTTGCAGTGGCTCCAGCAGCAGGGTGATGGGGCTGGTACCTTTCCCTGATCAGCCTGGTTGTCTCTCACAAAGGGAGGCCAGACTGCGGCTTAGGCCCGCTCATCAGTAGGACATCCCCTGAGGGCTCCCAGCATGTGAGAGGGGGCAGGCTGGGCTGAGGAGACCCCCCCCCAGTGCACCAATTTCGTGCACCAGGCCCCTAGTATATATATAATAGAATATAGAATATGACTCAGCCATAATAAAGAATGAAATCATGCCATCTGCAACACAGATGGACCTAGAGGGTGTTGTGCTAAGTGACATAAGTCAGATAAAGAAAGACAAACACCATATTATTTTACTTCTCTATGGAATATAAAGAACAAAATTAACAAACAAACAGAAATGGACTCAAAGATACTGAGAACATTTTACTGGCAGCCATATTAGGGAAATATTGGAATGGTGGGTGAAAAAGGTGAAGGGATTAATAAGTACAATTAGTAGTCACAGAATAGTCATGGGGATGTAAAATACAGCATAGGAAATAGAGTCAATAACATGTAATAACTATGTATGATGTCAGATGGGTACTAGATTTATTGGGTTGATCACTTCATAAATTATATAAATTTCTCATCCCTGGGTTGTATATCTGAAACTAATATAATATTTTTTCTGATGTATCAACATGAAAGGGTTGTCACGTCAAGAACTGAAGTTTTATTCAATAACTGAGACATTTCCCCATGAACAACTTTGTTGAGAACTAAATTGTTTGAGATAGGACATGTTTGAGAACCAGGATTTGACTTGGTATAGCCAATACCAATACCTCCAATAATATGGATGTTTCTCAAAAATTTAAAAATAAAACTACCTTGCTCAAGCCAGGTGGTTCAGTGGGTTGGAGTGTCATCCTGTACACCAAAATGTTTCAGGTTTAATTTTGGGTCAGGGAATACACCTAGCTTGCAGGTTTAATCCAGGGGAGGGGCAGCTATGGGAGGCAACCAATTAATATTTGTATCTCACATTAATGTTTCCCTCTCTCTCCCTTCTCCTCTCTATAAAACTAATAAACATTGCCTCAGATGAAGATAAAAAATAAAAAGTAAAAATAAATAAAAAAAAAACTATCTTATATTCCAGGAATTCCACTTCTTGGTATATATTCAAAGAAAATGAAATGGAGATCTCAAAGAGATATCTGCACTCTCATGTTCATTTCAGCATTATTTATAATAACCAGGATATGAAAAAAATACATGAGTCTATTCATAGATGAAAGGATATAGAAAATGTAGTATATGTGTACAATGAAATGTTATTCAGCCATGATAAAGAAGAAAATACTTCTTTTTGTGGTAATATGGCTGAAACTAGAGGACATTACAGAAAGACAAATACCATATGACATCACTTACTTATGGAATCTAAAATATTCAAACTCCTTGAATGATAGAAAAGAATGATGTTTGCCAAAGGTTGGTGATGGAGGAGGAAATAGGGTGATGTTGGTCAAGGGGTACAGAGTAACAGTTATACAATATAAATAATTAACTATACCTAACAATACTATATCATATATTTTAAATTTGCTTAGAAGATAGTTCTTAAATGTGCACATCAAACACATACACACACAAAAAAAGAGAGAGGATGAAATGAAAGAAATAATGAGCAGATGAAATCTATGTGAGGTAATGGATATATTAATCAAGCTTAATTGTTATGATTATTTTACAATGTATACATATATCAAATCATCAAGTTGTATACCTTAAATATGCATTATTTTTAATTGTCAGTTTTACCTCAAATATATTATAATATACTTATATATTTAGTTATATGATTAAGCTTTTAACATAGTAGATATATATATATGTACTAGAGGCCCAGTGCACAAAATTCGTGCACCAGGATGGGGGGGTCCCTCACCCCAGCCTGCACCCTCTCCAATCTGGGACATCCCTCTCACAATCCAGGACTGCTGGCTCCTAACTGCTCGCCTGTCTCTGCCTGATTGCCCCTAAACACTTCTGCCTGCCAGCCTGATCACCTCCTAACTACTCCCCTGCCAGCCTGATTGATGCCTAACTGCTCCCTGGCCGGCCTGATTGCCCCTAACTGCCCTACCCTGCAGGCCTGGTTCCCCCCAACTGCCCTCCCCTGCAGGGCTGGGTCTTCCCCAACTGTCCTCTGCTGGCCTGGTCTCCCCAACTGCCCTCCTCTGCTGGCCTGGTCACCCCTAACTGCCCTCTATGCTGGCCTGATTTCCCCTAACTGCCTTCCCCTGCAGGCCTGGTCCCCCCAACTGCCATTCCCTGCAAGCCTGGTCCCCCCCAACTATCTTTCCCTGCAGGCTTGGGTCCCCAACAACTGCCCTCCCTTGCTGCCTTGGTCTCCTCTAACTGCCCTCCTCTGCCAACCTGGTCACCCCCAACTACCCTCCTCTGCTGGCCTGGTTACCCCTAACTGTCCACATCTGCCCTTCCCTGCTGGCCATCTTGTGGTGGCCATCTTGTGTTCACATGGGGGCAGCCAACTTTGACCACATGGGGGTGGCCATTTTGTGTGTTGGAGTGATGGTCAATTTGCATATTACTCTTTTATTAGATAGAATAGTAATATAGTCAAAACTCAAATATTTTAATTTAGTGATCACTAGATGTTTATTTTCTAAAGAACACACAAGTGGAATAGGTTTTTAGAATGTACTTGTGTATCTTGAATGTTTAGTGAATGATTTCTTATGGAATTGTATTACACAACTAGAGGCCCAGTGCACAAAGTTTGTGCATAGGGGGGCCCTCAGCCCAGCCTGCACCCTCTCCAATCTGGGACCCCTCAGGAGATGGGGCCTAAGCTGGCAGTTGGACATCCCTCTCACAATCTGGGACCACAGGCTCCTAACTACTCACCTGCCTGCCTGCCTGATCATCCCTAACAGCCCCTTCTACCAGCCTGATCACCCCTATCTCCCTCTGTCTGCAGACCTGATTGCCCCTAACTGCCTCCCTTGCTGGCCTGATCACCCCCAATTGCCCCCCCCCTTCCAGCTGGGTTGCCCACAACTGCCCTCCCTCAGCAGCCTGGTCACCCCTAACTGCTCCCCCTTGCCAGACTGGTCACCCCCAACTGCCCCCCCTGCTGGCCTGGTCACCCCATGCAGCCTGCTGTTCAGTCGTTTGGTCATCCCTCACTAAACCCCCTGCCGACCTTGACGTCCCATGCAGCCTGCTGTCAGGTCCTCTGTCCAGTTGTTTTAGTCATGATGGCCCCTGGCTTTATATATATTAGGATGACATATGCAGTCCAAAGAAGAAAAAGTGGCTTTTGAGGTTTAAGTTTAAATTAATAGAAAGGTGGGAAAAAATACAAAAATGTAGAATAGTATAAAAGTTCATAAATTTTTCAAGTGTTTACTTAAAGATTTGCAGGGAAAATTAAGGCCATAGAAGACATAAAAAAAAAAAATCTTAAGTACTAGTTTCAAAATAATTGAATTTCCAATTTAGTATCATTTTGAAAATTATAAATAAGTTTAAGGATAGGAAAATGGCTAAATAATATACTGTCTAAAGCATGTGGATGATAATATTAGTTAAAAAGTTAAAAGTAAAAATAAACACCAAAAAAAACCTATCAGATAAACTGATGCTTTTGAGATTTGATTTCCATTGAGACAGGAAGGACAGTAACTTCTGAGGTAGCTATGCAAAAAAGTAAAGTTGTATAAAAGTCAAAATATTAATAGAGATAAATTTTATAATTCCAGAATGTAGATAAAAGAATTTTATTAATGCCAGATTTTTATTAGCTTCAAGTTCTGGGGGATAGAAGTGGGGTGATATAAATGATACATTTAAACTTGAAAAAAATATTTCTATGATGTTCTTCCTTAATTCAAAAGGTTAACTCATAGAATGACTGAATGTGTTAAACATGTTCTGTCAATAACTGAACCAAATTCCAAGTTCATTGAGAATTGCATATGTAGAGTTTGTCTGTTGAGAATGCAATCATATATACCATTATTTAGAGGATATATTTATAATATGTTAGAGGAAACAAATATATTAGCAAAAGACTGACAAGATCTTTATAATACACAATCTTTTGTGACTATAGTTTATAAAGATTACAATTTCCTTCATAAATATGGAATATAAAAATTAATTACAAATCACAAATATAGCAAAATAAGCACAGCAAAAAAGGAAATCAAATATAAATGTTTGATTTGTGCATACCACAGATTTTACATAATTTCATTATCATATAAATAGCTCAAATATATAATATTTCATGTATTAATTCTGATAAATACCACAGTAAAAATTAAGATTAATAGAGTCTGCTTTGAAAGGTTTGCTACAAGTTATATGTACAGCCCATTTCAGCATGGTTGTATTGTGCTCTGAGAAAGTTTATGCATTCTATTAGTGATTTACAGTATCCACTAACTTGTATTTTTAAACTGTTAAATAATGTAAAATTGCTTTTTAATTCTAAACTTTGGATGTCTAAATTTTTGCAAGTTTTGAATATTTTCAATTGTGATGATCATAGAAAATTTTTAAGAAGTGTTTTGAACTTTTAAAAGTAAAACACAACTATTCATATTGCTATATTGAAGTCTTTAGCCAGCCAGTTATATTTTCTTTAGTATTATTACCCATATTATTTTTATCTTATTAAATAATTAATTTATTAATTGGTGAATATTTATCAAATGCCTTTCATGTACTGATCATTGACATACACAGAGAAATACAAAAAAAAAAAAAGGATAATGCATTCATCAATCTCAGGAGATCCATTGCCTACTTAGGAAAATATAGAAGTAAAACAATTGCAATAGATTGTTACAAATGATATAGAAAAAGCTAGATGGCAAGTTCTCTCTCTCTGTTTTACTTTGGGTAATTTATTTCTTTTGTATGTGTGTGTGTGTGCTTGATAAAGTCTTTCTTTAAGATAATTTTTATTTCTTAATTAAAATTGACATACAATATTACATTAGTTTGAGGTACACACCCTAGTAATTAGACATTATATAATACTAGAGGCCCGATGCATGAAATTCGTGCATGGGAGGGAGTGTGTCCCTCAGCCCAGCCTGCACCTTCCCCAATCTGGGACCACTCGAAGGATGTCTGACTGCCCGTTTAGGCCCGATCCTACGGATCGGGCCTAAACGGGCATCGGACATCCCTCTCACAATCCATTACTGCTGCCTCCCAACTGCTCGCCTGCCTGCCTTCCTGATTGCCCCTAACCGCTTCTGCCTGCCAGCCTGATCATCCCCTAACCACTCCTCTGCCAGCCTGATTGATGCCTAACTGCTCCCCTGCCAGCCTGTTTGCCCCTAACTGCCCTCCCCTGCAGGCCTGGTCACCCCTAACTGCCCTCTCCTGCAGGCCTGGGTCCCCCACACTGCCCTCCCCTACTGGCTATCTTGTGTCCACATGGGGGCAGCCATCTTGTGTGTTGGAGTGATGGCCAATTTGCATGTTACTCTTTTATTAGATAGGATTGGAGTGATGGTCAATTTGCATGTTACTCTTTTATTAGATAGGATACTAACTGATCATCCCCATAAATCTTTTACCCATCTGATACCATACATATTTATTAGAATTTATTAACTATATTCCCTATGCTATACTTTATATCCCCATGACCATTCTGTAACTACCAATTTGTAGATCTTAATCCCTTCACCTTTTTTACCAAGCACCCAAATACTGCCTCATCTTGCAATCATCATTAATATTCTCTTTATCTCTGAGTCTGTTTCTGTTTTTCTTGGTTGCTTATTTTTTTAGATTTAATTGTTAATTGATATATATTTATTTTTATTTTATTATTCATATATTTGATCTCTTTTTTCCTTCTTCTTCTAAAAGAAGACCCTTTAACATTTCATGTATACTGGTTTACATCGCTATAAATATTTCTTGCCAATATTTATTGCCTTCTAGCCCATAAAGTTTAAGTTGAGAAATCCTATTGGAGCTCCCTTTTAGGTAACTAACTGCTTTTCTTTTGCTGCTTTTAAGATTATCTTTTTGCCTTTTACTTTTGAAATTTTGATTATGATGTGACTTGGTGTGAGTCTCTTTGAGTTCATTTTGTTTGGGACTTTGTGCTTCCTGGACATGAATGTCTATTTCCTTCCCCAAGTTATGGAAGTTTTCTATCATTATTTTTTCAAATAGGTTTTCAATTTCTTACTATCTCTCTTCTCCTTCTAGCAAACCCATGATGCAAATGTTGGTATACTTGAAGTTGTCCCAGAGGCTCCTTACACTATTCTGATATTTTTTTATCTTTTTTCACCTGATCTTACTAGGTTTTTTGTTTTGTTTTTCTTCATTCCTTATATTCCAAATTGCTGATTTGATTCTCAGCTTCATCTACTCTACTGTTTATTCCCTATAAATTATTCTTCATTTCAGTTAGTGTATCCTTCATTTCTGACTGGTTCTTTTTTATGGTTTTCATGTCCTTTTTTTATCATTACAGTTCTCTCTAAGTTCAATGACTCTTCCTCTAAGTTCACTGAGCATCCTTATAACCAGTGTTTTAAATTCTGCATCTAGTAGATTGCTTGTCTCCATTTTTTTAGGTCTTTTTCTGGAATTTTGTTCTATTCTTTTATTTAGAACATGTTTCTTTGTCTCTTCATTTTGGCAGCCTCTTTGTGTTGGTTTCTATGTATTAGGTTGAGCTGCTACAATTCCCAAACTTGGTAGAATGGCCTAAAATAGTCCTGTAGAATCCAGTGGTACAACCTCCCCTTTCTCCTGAGCTGGGCACTCCAAGTGTGCCCCCACCCCTGCCGCCGTGTGGGCTTTGTATACCCTCTGGTTGTTGTTGAGATTTGATTGCTATTGGCATGTGAATGGGAAGGATTTACTAACCCCAGGCCTATTGGCTGCAAGGAATGGCTGTGATCAATTTGGAGGATAGGTGTGCCTGGGTCAACCCCACATAGCAGAACTTACTTCAGTGAGGCTCTGGTGCCTGCTGAGTCCATGCCTTGAGTGTGTGTCTTGTGGAGGTAGTTGGATGGTGCTTCAACATGGTCTGAAACTGTCTGGTACACTGACTGGGGCCTCCTGAAAGGTGCAGGCCAAGGTCAACCACCATCAGTGCCCTGAAAATGGATACCTGACATAATCTATACAGTTATCTTCAGATGGCTACTACTTGTACTGGGCTTGGTAGTGCCCAGGAGTAGCCAAGCTGAGAACCAATGCTGGTTGCTGAAAGTGCCAGGTCTGAGGCCACTTAGCAAGAAGTATGGAGCACTCTCAGGCCATACGCTGCTTGTTGGAGAGATTTTAGGAAAGTTTGAAGCCTGAGCCAAGACAGACCATTGTCATGGAAAAGCTATTGGAAACAGCTTGGGTGGACCAGCAAGTTAGGTGGCATGGAGTCTCATGGAATCACCAGGGATGAGTGAACAGTGTTAGCCAGGTTGATGGAGACTTAGATATAGCTCCTGCCTTCTGGCTATGTGTTGGACAGGCTCAGAGAAGGAATAATGGCCTCTGCCTGCACTTCTGACTGATAGGAAGCTGCGCCCCCCCCATTCTTGCCTTGATACCAGACAGTTCAGTTCCTGCCTGTATGTCCCTGGTGCCTTTCGAGCTGCTGCCCCAGCACTGGAGCTCAGATGAAGCGAGTCCAAGTAGCCCCAGGAAGTTCCCAAAAGAGGGAAATAGCTTGGTGTTTTATGATCTATTACAGGCTTTAGAGGATTAAAATGCCTTTATTATTATATAATTATTTTTAATAGTCGAATAAATATAACATATTTAGCCAAATATTCCACCTAATAACTTTTTATTATTAACACAAACTTTCAAGTACCGAGCCCAAATTATCTTTAGAGGAAAGAAAATCTGACCAATATATAGTGTGGTTTCACAATAGAAATAAAATCATATCATTATTACTTTCTTCTTTAGTCTTATCCACTTTCCAGTATTTATTTGTTATTTTACTTAATATTTTCTCCTTATTTTGTTGTTGTTGCTGTTATTGTATGTCAAATTTGATGTTAAGTTAGATCACTAGGAACACATCCACTTATTTCCATTCACTTCTGAGAGACTAAATAGTCATTAATAAATTATTTTGTGCTTCAGTGAATAATTACAATATTAATTCAATTTTTAAGAGTGAAATACCTTAAAATTAGATAATAAAAAGTGTTAATTTCCAAATGAAAACTTCTGGTGTTCAAAAGTAAAAATTGAGACTAATTGTACAATAACACTTTAAGGGACATATCTCTACTTTAATTTCTCTGTTACTCTTTAGTACTTTAAAATGCATCTCATGCAAACACTCTTCTGAGGACAATAGCAATAAATTTTTAATAAATTCTAAGCCAGATTTCCAATTGTACTGATAAATATTTTGCTACAAAAATATCACTGAAAAGTTACATTAAAAATAAATAAGCAAACATTATTAAAAGTCTTGCCTCTTTTTGTAGAACATAGTGTTCATGTTTGAGTTTGTTAGAAATTAAATAGTTATTCATTTTTCATGAAGAATGGATGAATAGACTGATCACTTGAGAGTTACTGATCCATAGGATAGTATCTTATTAAACTATTCCTCCTCTTTATTTAATAGAGTTTATACATTAAATATTAATAATAGATTATCATTTGATTTTTTATTTCTATTGTTAAATCATATTTGTATTCTTGCAGGAACATCATCAAAGCTGGTTTTATAAGCCTTATACCTAAAGATGCAAATGTATGACAGCTACTGTTCTTTAAAAAATCTTGTATATGACTAAAATTTCCAAATAATTATAAATAAATTATTCATTTGTTAACTGCCAGTAATAACTGTGTGGGTTTTTTTTTTTTTTGTACTGTTTTTGAAGGTGGCCTCAGAAACGGTATACTTATTATTATCCAAGGAGTACACAGTACTTGCAAATGTGTTACAAAGAAACATTACTCACCTTACTCACCTTGCATGCAGATCTTTAGTGAAATACTAATCAAATTTAACTTCCATGTCAAGGTAATCTTTATTTTGCATAAATGAGGTAAAAATGTCCAGTTTTCTAATAGAATGCAAGCAAATTAAAGCTTCAATGTTCACTGTACATTTTTAATCCCAGACACAGAGACAACCAAAAAGTCACCTTGAAGCAATTTGTCCATAATATTAGATTGAAAATACCATAAACTATTGAGTGATACATATGTTTATTATATTACAATCTTAAAATTAAGAAATATATCTGGTTCAAAACAGTATTTTGCTAGTGAAATGGAAACGCAAATAGGAAGCAGACACCCAACTTCATTGCATTTATCCTGTCAAAATCAAAATGCATTTTGTGCTGCAGTGTTTTCCAAATTTTTAGCTTCATGGCCAGAAACAATGAAAACAAGTGGGGGTTATCATAATCTTGACAAAGTTTATTTTGCTAAGACAGAACATAAAAGAAAAACATACCCCTAACAATACCAAACCAGGAGAATCAAACAAAAACTCACCATCTGCCGAAACCGGTTTGGCTCAGTGGATAGAGCATCGGCCTGCGGACTGAAAGGTCCCGGGTTCGATTCCGGTCAAGGGCATGTACCTTGGTTGCGGGCACATCCCCGGTAGGGGGTGTGCAGGAGGCAGCTGGTTGATGTTTCTCATCGATGTTTCTAGCTCTCTATCCCTCTCCCTTCCTCTCTGTAAGAAATCAATAAAATATATTAAAAAAAAAAAAAACCTCACCATCTACCATTCTCTGTATGTCCACTGGACACCCCCTTCATGCTCTGTAGGACAATGGAGAGAAGAGGAACAAAATCATCATCTTCTCTGCCCTGCTGGGCCTTACATTGAAAGAAACAGATATAGCTAAATATATTCAAACAAATAAATATACCTTACAAAACAAGATCTGCACTATGTTAGAAAATTACACATTATTGTGAGAGAGTGTTATGGAGGGATGCATATTAGGTTGTGGACCCAGAGATCTCTGAAGAAATGGGACGGAATGGCTGGAGTGGGCTGGGATTGGTTATTTCCATTCTCCAGGCCAATCAGTCTGATAACATCTCAACAGATTAGGCTCCAGTTCACTAATTTCCCTGCAGAGCAGGCCTTGTTAGAAGAGAAGAGTGCTGTAGTGTGGCTCAGAACGGTTGCTTTCCTCCCTCTCTTACTGGAAGCACAGGATTTTTGCTCCAAAATTTCCTACAAGCTCCCAGAGGGAAATCTCACAATACTGTGGGGCCCACCCTTATAACTAGGTTATCCTAGAGTTTTAAACTCTCAAAGTTGTCCACTTGGAGCTTCCAGCAACTCATAATTTTTTGCTCTGGTAAATAACAACTCCTTGTACTTGCCTATCTCTCCAATGGCAGTAGTTTTCCCTATGTTCCCCTGCTCTGTTTAATCCTGGCAGAGGTGTTGATTTTTTTGGTTTGTTCCGCTTTTTCCTCGTTGTTAGAGGAAAGTTGCATCTTCCAAGCTACTTACATGTGGAATCAGAAACTGTCATCTCTACCACATTAAAAAAATAAATAAATAAGCTACACCTTCTTTTATAGGACTCCTTGTCAATACCCTCATTCTTCCAACATTAAAGTTATATCCCTTGCACACTGATGATAGCCATGATTAATCTTAAGTTCCCCATATCCCTTGTTCTTTGTCAGAACTTGTTTTATGAGATAAAGTTTGGCCTCGGTTAGAGAAAATATGAATAACTCCACATTTTAAGTGTGTTAATTTAAGTTCGTGCTTTATAGCTTTCATTCCATTTCTGAAAGAATAGCATTTTATATGTAACTTTGATTATAGGAATCTGGAAATCAGAGTGCACATAACTATACTGTAAACAGTATTAGGTTGATAATTTTGTTTCATTTGATTAATGAAAAATGCACATAAAAGAATTCAAAGTTACAACAACATTTTCTTAAAGACACATTTTTCCATTTGGCAGGGGGGAGTTGTGAAGAGGTATTCTCATGCAAGTTGGAATATTCCTTATAAAACATCTAGCCAAAGGAAAAAAAAATATGATAAGAATATTTGCTAACAATAATTTTACTCTTGTATTTCTGGCCTAAAATACATTTTTGTAATGTTAATGTTTTAAAATATCTACTTGCATTATTTTTTTTTTCATTTCCTAAGTGGTGTTTTCAATTATATTACCTTGTACTTTTTTTTTTCTTTTTCCAGATAAATGGAAAATGTCTCAAAATTTCTTAATCAATACAAGTGAAGACGTTTATTAAAAACAGATACAAACTCCATCTGAAGACTGGCTCCCAAGTGGGAAAAGCCTGCTCTCTCTCTCTCACTCTCTCTCTCCCTAATGGGAAAAAATAAAATAAAAAATCCTTCTCTCATGTCACTTTGACTCCAGTTTACATATGCTGCTGTCCTTTGTTTGGACTTGACCCTTTCTAATTGGGCCTTTCCTTAATTTAGAGTCCTCATGCTCTCCTCACTGGGTCCTCAACCTAATGTGCATCCCTCCATAACATTTTGTTACATGGTATCAGTTATAAAGGCCAAAGCCCAGGTGTTGTCCCTTCCCCCATTCTCCCCCCCCCCCCTTTATCTTGTAACATTTCTCTAACTCCTGTGAAAAATCTGTGTTCCTCTTTCTGCCATTTGTTGGCATTTCTCCATCCTCTGTGAAAGTTTGTCTTCCTCCCCCCTTATCCTGGGGCCTTTTTCTGTCCTTTGTACAAGTAAGATAAGCATTTTGGTGTCTCCAAGCAGGTCAGGGCTGCTTTTGCTCTACCTTATAATTGCTTTAATTGCTCGGGTTCTATCCTTCACATATGCATTCATCCCCCATAGACCCTCTGTATTCCCTAAGACTTCCTAAACCTGCCTATTTTATCCCTAAAACTTCTTTCACAAGGTCACAAATTTATTGAGTGAACGTAACAGGATCAGCGTTTCTGATTTATAAGGCCCTTTGCAAGTTCTATGTAGCCTACTTAGTTTCTGCAGACCTCTCTACATACCCAGTAGCTTATGGTCTCCTATCATTCCTATTCTTCCTGTGCCATTCAGAGAACTCCATTAACAGCAGTGTAGTTCTTAATTACTCCTTTGTTAGCGTTGGTGTTTTGCCTTACAGATTTTCCTTATTTGATAAAACATTCCTATGTCCAATTAAAAACATTTTGTTTAATCAGACCCATAAGCTAATGAATATGATGTTTAAAGCTATGTAAAGGTCTTTTAAAATATCTTATGGTTGTATAAAAAAAAACAAACTGAAAAGTTGCTGAATTTTTGTTTTTATTTAAAAATTAATAGGCTTTCATGTAATGAGTTTTACCACACTTACTTTGCAAACAAATTACTAAGCTATCAATTCATAATCATTTAACAAAGAAAGTAGGGCTTTCTTTTTTTTAAAAAAAAGAGAAAATTTATGGTAATTGGCCCTATAGGAAATGCTGCTGGTAACTGAGGATCAAAAGTCTAGAAGGAAAGTTTTTCACACCAAGAAACATTCAAAGTATATGTTGGATATTTTTCTTCCTTTCCACTTCTACTTTGTCTCAAGGGCAAAATCCACCTGAGAGTAACAGAAAACAAACAACAAAGAAGTCTCCCATTGAAATTAAAAATGAAAAAAAGTAACATAGAATTTTTTATCTTTCTTATTGCATTGTTTCTATATTTGTATCAGAAACCTTGCATGCCTAACACTGTCACACTTATTCATGAGAAATAATTAAAGTTTAACTTTCACAACAATAAATTCTACTGATGCCAGACAATTCAGCTCCTCCTTTTATACCCCTGGTGCCTTTTGAGCTACTGTGCCAGGACTGGTTCTCCGAGCAAGTGAGTCTGAGAAAGTCCATGTGTGAACCCTTTAAAAGGGATGACTGGAACTCCAGCAGCCCTCCCTGTCACTCAGCCACATCCCTGATGGTTTGTTCAGCCAGACGTTATGGGAATTTCTCTTCCTGTCACTGGAACCCTGGGCTGGAGAGCCTGGTGTGGGGCTGGGACTGCTCACTCCTGGGCAGGACCTCTGTAGTTAGCCGAGATATCCCTCCTGGTATTGTTCTGCTACTAATGGGGGTGGAACCATTCCATTCCACATCTCTGCCCCTCTAATGAGTCTCGGGGTGGCTGCTTTATGTCCTTAGTGGTAGGATTTCTGTTCATACAGATTTCTGGAGGTTCAGAATGTTGGTAGTTATGTAGTTTAGTAGTATTTTCGATGTGGTTGTAGGAAGATTCTAGTAGTGCATTTACCTACCCTGCCATCTTGACTGGAAGAACTCAATGCTTTTCCATTCTTGATTCCAGAGTATATACTCAATTCTAGACTTAATTATTTGTGCATACATACTTAAATACATATGTGAATATATACACACATATATGTCATATATATTTGATTCAAAACATTTTTTATTTTGTTTTAAATATATTAAAACATACATAACTCAATGATGGACTTGTTATTTTTATAAGAAAGCAGTTTTTACCTTGCTGGTTCACCGTTTTGACATCTGGGTATAATTTAGTGCCTAGCACATAAAGTAATAAATGTGTATTGAATAAACTATACAAATTATTTGCATATATAGTATATATTTTTTGAATTGTTTGCTTTAAATACTTTACTTTTTACCACATCAGAGAAATCAAATTCTGTGGGTACCACCCTTTGGTTACAGATAGCTTTAAAATTATGACTCTGAGTTTCCACGGAAGCTACACTGCCCCTAAACTATGCTTTTCATAAATTGACTAGAGGCACAGTGCATAAACTCATGCACAGGTGGGGTCCGGCTGGCCCGCCCCAATTGAGGCCTGATTGAGGCTGGGCTGGCAGGGGGGAGACTGTGGGAGGTTAGCCAGGCCTGTCCCTGATGGGAGGAACTATTGAGGGCCCGGTCAGCCTCGGGGAGAGGTTGTGGAAGCTTTGCAGGGCCTGATCAGGTCCCTAATCAGGCCAGTTGGCTGCCGCAGTGCACGTCATAGTGACCCGTCATTCCAGTCATTCTGGTTGTTCTGTCATTCTGGTCACTTGGCTTTTATATATGTAGATAGAGGAAGGCTATTTCAAGTTTTACAAAATGGGGATGTGGAGGTATTCTAGAATTGTAGTGGATGAGGATGGAGGTACTGGTGTACTGTTGGCCATGGAATTGATTTGTATTACAAAAAGCTGTTTGCATTTTTCCATATCTCTCATATGTCCCAATGTCTATTCAGAGAAATAGAAACCCTTTTTATTAGACTCTAAGTATAGAAATCAACTTTTCAATATACAAACAAAATATTTTGCATCTTTTATTATAAACTCAATTCCAAAACCCAACTATCTTGTGAATTACGGGGAGGTTGTTTTTTATTTTATTCAGAACTTTATCAGGGTGATTCATTATTTATAAAAGTCAACCCACTAATTATAATGTTGCTATTGTACTGGATCACCAATACTCTCACATGGTGATGCCATGTGCAAGTGTAAGTATTTCACTAGTTCATTGTATCTTTTAGTTTAGTAGTACTGAAGCATGTTAAAATGCATGTTTATTATGAAGTATTTATATGTAGTTCCTTTTACTGTTAGGGTATTATATTTATTTCAATAATTATGTGTGTAAATAGGTTATATTATCCTTCAATTAACTGTAGAAGAGTGTTGTGGGTTGGAAATGTGTTCCTATGATAGGTAGTTGAAATTCTACTCTCAGGTAGCTGTGAATAGCTTTGCAGATGTAATCAAGTTAAGAAGTGGTCATATTGGATTAGGATGTGCTTAAAATAAATGACTGATGTTTTAATAAGAGAAAAAAAAGGGATTCACATACAAAGGGATGGACAGATACATAGAGAGAAGGACATGTAAATACAGGTAGAAGCTGTAATTATGCTGCCACAGACCAAGGAACACAAAGGATTGCCATCAACCTCCCGAAGACAGAAAAAGGCAAGAATGAATTGTTTTCTGGACACTTCAGAGAGAGCATAACTCTGCTGATACCTTGATTTTAGACTTTTAACCTCCAGCGCTGTAAGATAAGAAAGTTTTCTTGTTTTAAGCCACCCAGTTTGTGGTGCTCTGTTATTTCAGTGCTAGAACACTAATACAACTAATACAAAGAGTAATGGGTATGACAAAGTGTGTTTTTAAAAAAAGGGTGAAGACTAGATTCACAGCAATTAAAACCCCTGAAATATTTATAGATTTTACAGACTGTTTAGGAGCTTTCATAGTCAATCCCTCAGGATATTCTTAGAAGCTTTCATTTTCAACCAATCCTTTCACAATTGCTCTTACTGAAATTTGCCATTGCTTGGACATGCATAACACCTTTATTTGTGCTTATAATTCTGCTGAAAGGGTAATTCCTTTATCTCTTCCTGATTAAATAATAACTCTTATGCACAGCCCATCTCCAAGGTAAACTTCTGCCTCCTGAATCCCAACCAGATGTGTTGTTAGTGTGCCTCTATTTTCACTTTTTTATAACAAGTAAACAAATACATCCTGCTTATACATTACTAAAGGCCCAGTGCACGGATTCATGCACCGGTGGGGTCCCTCGCCTGGCCTGCGGGGATCAGGCCAAAACCAGCTCTCTGACATCCCCTGAGGGGTCCCAAATTGCAAGAGGGCGGTTCTTGGGTGACACACCCTGGAATTGGGCTCCCTCTTCTCTGGTTCCGGGTGCATCACCTGAGAACCACAGCTCTCGAGTCACTGCAGCTCAGCAGCTCCTGTGTTGAGTGTCTGCCCTCTGGTGGTCAGTGTGCATCATAACTACTGGTTGGAGCATCTGCTCCCTGGTGGTCATTGTGCGTCATAGCTACCAGTTGGACGGTCAAACAGTCAGACAGTTGCTTAGGCTTATATATATATATATATATATATATATATATATATATATATATATATGGCTGTCAGTACACAAATCTATTCTTCTATTGAGAACACAAACTATGTTTCATTGATCTTTGTATTCTCATAGATACTGACTGTGGTATTTTAAATACAATTGGTAATTAATTAAATTAAAAAATACATAGATAAATAACTTGTTATGATATAGAAAAAGTGGTTTTAAAAGAAGAGTTTTGACAAAAGTAAAAACTGTCCTTGAAGAAAAAAAAAATGTGTGAAATCTTTGTTTTGTGTTTTTTTAACTAATGAAAAGCTACCTCTAGTTTTGTTTGTTTGTTTTAAAATGATCATATCACAATAAACTGGCGGGGAAGGAGAAACCTAAGGTCCAAGTTACTACCAGAGAAGACTGTGCTCGCTACTGATTACTCCTTTGACATCAGAGCAAGATAATGATGGTGTCATGCAACTTAGAGATCATCTCTGTAAGTCTCTGAGACATATCTGGCTTACCTGGTGAAGTTCCCATTCTAAGACAACATAAACAAAACTCCTGATTTGCCCTAAAAATATAAATAAGTAAATAAATAAACAAACAAACAAATAAATAAATAAATCTATACTAATAAAAGCCTAGGTGCCCTCACATGTGATGTCATCACAAAATGGCCACCACAAGAATGCCACATACACAGTGGGGGCGGGGCCTGGCGGCCACTCTGCACTGTGAGGCCTGGGGGATCCCATGGCTCCACGTGGCATGGAGGAGGACGATCCCAGTGTCTTCGCTGCCTCGTGTGGAGGAGGCAGGTCATGGCAGGGGAGGGCAGTTGTGGATGATCAGGCCGGCAGTGGAGGGCAATTGGGGGTGATCAGGCAGGCAGAGGAGGGCAGTTGGGGGTGATCAGGCCAGCAGGGGAGGGCAGTTGGGGTTGATCAGGCCAGCAGGGGAGCAGTTAAGTGTCAATCAGACTGGCAGGGGAGCGGTTAAGGGCAGTCAGGCAGGAAGACAGGTGAGCGGTTTGGAGCCAGCAGTCCCAGATTGTGAAAGGGATGTCCGACTGCCAGTTTAGGCCTGTTCCAGTTGAACATCTCTCAAGGGGTCCCAGATTGGAGAGGGTGCAGGCCAGTCTGAGAGACACCACCCTCCCCCCCATGCACAAATTTCATTCACAGGGCCACTAGTAAATAAATAAATAACTCTGAGAGATTAACTACTTCATAATGCCATTATATGTTAGATATGGAAGGCCTGAAATTTTTAAGAAATTATATAATCCACATCCAATAAATGGCATTTATTTACCTCCTTTCCTTTTTTATTTACTTAGAATATTAACAGGACTGCATTGCTTTAGAATTAGGCTAGTATTTCAATAAGCAAAGAATTTTATTATAGCTATCAGCTGCAACACATATTTGGTAAATCTTAATAACATCCTCTTACACCTACACAGTAAATTACTAGTAAAAGCTTCTTTAGCTGTGACATTTTCACTGTTTGCTTTATCATCAACTTTTAGATAGACATATATTCCAATTTTGAAGAGAAAAGCTTTTGCAAACATAATGACATTTGATTGAATTGAATAACTTAAAAAACATGCCTTCTTAAAATACTTTCTAAAGTCATATTGCTCTTCAGAAAGCAGTATCAAGCAGATCTATAATTGGAACTAGCACCCTTCCTTCAAGATGGCCAATATGCTATTTCCGTATAATGATTTTCCATAGCTCTCTCTCTCTCTCCCCTGCACAATTACTAACTTAAAATTTCAAGTTAAATCTCAGTTTCCTCACACTCAGGGTTCCTCAGTACACTATTCACAGCCTACAAGCATATGAGCATGGCATTTAATTCTCAAAGTTGAATTGATTATTATAAAACAATCTATATATATAAAAGGCTAATATGCTAAGTGTCCCTCCGACCATCCAACCAGTCGCTGTGATGCACACTGAACACCAGGGATCAGACGCTCAACACAGGAGCTGCAGTGATGCATACTGGCCATTTACAAAGAAATGGCACTGCTGACCTGGCACTGACAAAGCAACACTTGGCTTCCCCCAACTGGGACAAAGGCCCTGCCACCACCCTTGAGCAACACCCCACCAAATTGCAGCCAATGCTGCCAAGACCCTATGGTGCAAAATGCATCCCACAGCCCAGCCCAGCCTGAAAACAGTAGCTATGGGCACCTGGTAATGACATCATATAGCAATGCCCAGCTTCCTCTCCCTAGAA
Organism: Eptesicus fuscus; assembly: GCF_027574615.1. Classification (NCBI taxonomy): domain Eukaryota; kingdom Metazoa; phylum Chordata; class Mammalia; order Chiroptera; family Vespertilionidae; genus Eptesicus; species Eptesicus fuscus. The sequence continues at coordinate 26,673,083 of NC_072480.1, forward strand.
ACTAGCCTCCTTGGAGTTTCTTCAGCCCAGGAACACAACTTGTTTTATAGCCAGGTACACTTTAATCAAATGTTTGTGAAGTGTTTTCCCATGCCTCATCTCATTTGATCCTCACAGAAGTCCTAGAGTAGCTAGATAGGAGACTCGGTAGAATCCTATTTTCTTTTCATTAGCCAGAAAACAGAGATTTATAAAGTTGGCCTGACTGAAAAGAAGTAAGAAATAGTGGACCTTGAAATGACTTCAGCTTTTCTCACTGCACAGAATATAGTCAAATACTGCTGCAATTAAATATTTTACCCTTCGTTCTCCCTGCATGATCTACAATAATAATCTGCTTCATGTTGATATTTACTGCTGTGTTGCTGACAATTACCTGAAAGAGAAGTTGGGGTGCTTCATTGGGCTGGAAAAAGTTTAGCTAAATCAGCAAGCAGGTCTAATTAAGCAAGTTTATTATACATATATGGCTAAGTTAAGTCATGCATGTGGGATACATATAAAGCTCTTGTTGGTGCCAATCACATGCGTGTATTTTGATCTGTCATTGTAGATCGCAAATTTGGTTGACACTTCTATTATAGAGAAAGGGTGAATAGCGATATTAAATTATTTCTTTTAATTAATTTCCTTTCAATGTGCATGAATCCATGCACTGGCCCACTAGTATTTAAATATCATTTATACTTTTTTACAAAGTTATTTGTATTTTGGAAAGATTCCCTGAATGTCTTAGAATTAAAGATATTAAAATAAATAAAGTTAAGAACTGGAAACAATGGAATTTTAAGCAGCACAGAAACTAACTGGGTGAGCACACCCATGAGAGATTCTCAATAATTCATCCTTCCTGAACACGTCATAAACTATTCCACCTAGCTATTTAATTTGACTTTTATCTCAGGTGTCTTTTTCATTTTGTTGAAGCTTATGTGAGTAGAATAGTTGAAAGCCTTAACTGATATTGTATAGCAAATATTACATAGCATTACAGAAAATTTTAATAACTTCATATGCAATATATCATTTAAACGAGTGGTTAACTGAAGGTTATTTTGCCTTCCAGGGGACATTTGGTCATGTCTGGAGATATTTTTCTTTGTCATTAGCACACTTGTGTTCCTGGTGTCTAATGGGTAGAAGCTTGAGCTGCTGCTAAACATCCTAAAGTATATAGAACAGACCCTGCAAGAAAGAATTATCTGGTCCAGTATGTCAATAGTGCCAACATTAAGTAGTTATTATTTATTCTTTTCACAATACCTACTAGATAAGTAGCTATTGACAACAGTTTAGTGGTTTAAAATTAGGGGACTATAATGTTAGCAACTTGCCAATGTCACAGAAAACATACAGTTGAGTTAGAACCTAAACCTAGGCAAATTCAAGCAGTTGGCACAGAGAATATGATTGTGGTCTCATTCATGTTATGATAGGCTACTTAAGAAATGGTTCCTAATGACAACTCCTGGTACTCACACCATTGTGTAATACCCTATATTTGTGTGTGAAATGGACCTAGTGATTTGTTTTTTTAAGAATAAAATGAGGCAAAAATATTGGGAGATCACTTTTAATGTCTGTATATACTAGTATAAAATCTTAATATGCAAATAGACCGAACAGCAGAACAACTGAACAATCAAACAACTGAACAACTGGTCGCTATGATGTGTGCTGACCACCAGAGGGCACATGCAGAACATGGCGGGCATCAGCAGCAGGCAGAAGAGCATGTAACATGGCGGGCATCGGCTGCAGCGGGATGGTGGAGTAGGTGAGTGGGGGCGCCAGACCAAGGTGGGGCACTGGTCACTGTCATCGGGGCAAGCCTCTGGTGGTTACTGAAAATTCTTTGCTCCCATGAGCTGAGGTCCCACCAGGCATTTGCACCCACTGCTGGCACTTGAGCCACCACTTGCACCCGCTGCCTGCACCCAGTGCTGGCCCTGATTGCTCGGCACCATCAGTGGATGTGAGTGGCGGCTGCTGGGCCTGATCACCCCTCAGGGCTTCTCCACCTTCCCCTGCTCCTGAGGTGTGACCAGGGATGGCAGCCGCCGCTCGAACCCACTGCCGGCATTGGCCCTGCTCACACCCAGAGCCGGTGCTGGAGCCATCACTTGTACCGGTTGCTCACACCTGGCTCTAGTCCCTATTGCCCCTGAGGGCTTCTCCACCTCACGCTGCTCCTGAGGGGTGATTGGGGCAGCAGCTGCCGTTCACACCTGCTGACAGCACTGGCCCTGCTCGCACCTGCTGCTGGCACCAGCTCCAATCGCTCCGTGCCATCAACCGGTGTGCGTGGGGCCGGCGCCATTAGAGAGTGGGAGCAGCGGTAGCAGGAGCAGGGCTGCTGGCAGACAGGGGACCAACCCGGGGCCATGGTGGGAGGGGCCAGGCAGGGGTGCGGAGGATGGACTGAGACCTGCCCCTGTGCCCACCGCAGCCTCATGGCCCACAGTTCCTTTCAAGGTGCATGAATTTGTGCACTGGGCCCCTAGGAAGTTACAAAAATCTGTGACCTCTCATTGTAGTTTTGATTTGCATTTCCGTGATGATTAGTGATGCTGAGCATCTTTTCATATACTTGTTAGCCATTTGCATGTCTTCTTTGGAGAAATGTCTATTCAATTCCTTAGCCCATATTTAAATCAGAGTATTATTTTTTTTCACTGTTGAGTTGTGAGAATTCCTTATATATTTTAGTGATTAACTTAATTTCAAATATATTATTTGCAAATATTGTCTCATATTTTGTAGGTTTCCTTTTCACTTGCTTCCTTTGGTGTGCAGAGCTCTTTAGTTTTGTGTAATGCTACTTGTTTATGTGTTTTGCCGTTGCCTTTACTTTTGATGTCATAGCATGAAATCACTGCCAAGATTGTTGTCATGAAGATTTTTCTGTTTTCTTACAGCAATTTTATAGTTCCAGGTCTTCTATGTTAGTGTTTATTCTATTTTGAGTTAATTTTTACATAAACTGTAAGGTAAGGGTCCAATTTCCTTCTATAGATTGCACATTTCCAGTTTTCCAAGAACCATTTCTTAAAGAGGCTATCATTTCCCTACTTTGTATTCTTGCCCCTTGGTCAAAATCAGTTGACCTTATATGCACAGATTTAATTATGTGCTCTCTATTCTGTTCCATTGGCCTATATATCTATATTTATGCCAATACCATACTATTTTGTTTTATTTTGATTACTAAAGATTTGTAATATATTTTTAAATCAGAAAATATGATGTCTTCATCTTGTCTTCTCAGGATTAATATGTCTATCTGTGGCTTTTTCTGACTCCATATGAATTGTAGAATTGTTTTAGCTACTTCTATAAAAAATGTCCCTGAGCCTGGTCCAAGGAGCTCAGTTGGTTGAGTATTGCCCCTGAGCCTGGTCCAAGGAGCTCAGTTGGTTGAGTATTGTCCCTGAGCCTGGTCCAAGGAGCTCAGTTGGTTGAGTATTGTCCCTGAGCCTGGTCCAAGGAGCTCAGTTGGTTGAGTATTGTCCTGTGCACCAAAACGTTACCCGTGGGTTCTATCCCCAGTTGGGGCACATACAGAAGGCAACCAACTGATCTCTCTCTCTCTCTCTCTCTCTCTCTCTCTCTCTCTCTCTCTCCCCTTTCCTCTCTCTAAGCAATTCCTTGGGTGAGAACTAAAAATTTTAAACTGAGATTTTGATAGGGATCACTTGGGTAGTATGGACACTAAAACAATATTATGTCTTCTAATCTATGAACATGGAATGTCTTTCCATTTGATTGTGTTTTCTTTAATTGCTTTTATCAATGCTTCATAGTTTTCAGTACACAAATATTTTGTCTCTTTAATTAAGTTTACTAGCACCTGTTAGGATGGCTACGAGACAAGTGTTGACAAGTACGTGGAGAAATTGAATACTTGCACACTTTTTGTAGCAATGCAAAATGATTCAGCCACTATGGAAAATAGTATGAATGTTTCTCAAAACATTTGAAATAGAACTACCATATAATCCAGCAAACATACTTCTGAGTATTTATCCAAAATAATTGAAATCAGAATCTTGAAAAGATATTAACACTCCCATTTCATTGTTCACAACAGCCAAATTATGGAAGCAACCTAAATGTCCAGCAACATCGAAATAAAGAAAATATGGTATATATGTACAATAGAATATAAACCCTAAAGAAGAAGAAAATGCTGCAATATGCAACACCATTAAGCTAAATTAAGTAAATCAATTACAGAAAGACAAATACTGTATGATTCCACTCATATAAGTGGAATTATTGATTACTAAAGATTTATAATATATTTTTAAATCAGAAAATATGATGCCTGTACTTTTGATGTCATAGCATGAAATCACTGCCAAGATTGTTTTCATGAAGATTTTTCTCCGTTTCCTTATAGTAATTTTATATAGTTCAACTCATGGAATCAAAGAGTGAAAGGGTGGTGACCAGGAACTTGGGAAATGAAAAATTAAGAATTACTAATCAACTGGCATAAAATTTTAATTAAGCAAGATAAATAAGCTTTAGATAACACTGCACCTATAGTTAACTTTAATATATTGTATACTTAAACAATTGTTAACATGGTAGATCTCATATTAAGTGTTCTTACCACAGTAAAATGAAATAAAATTTTAAAATAAAACTTTTTTTCTTTAAAAAAATAGATTGGGACTACCTTTGACTGACACACACTCTCTTGGGCTTTTCTGATTTGCTTCTTTTTTAAATTTATTTTTATTATTGTTTAAAATATTACATGAGTCTCTTTTTTCCTCCATTGACCTCTCCCTGGCTGCTCCCACCCCCAGCACATACCCTCAGCCCCCATACTGTCTGTGCCCATTGGTTATGCTCATATGCATGCATACAAGTCCTCTTACCCCACCCCACCCCCTTCCCTCATAGGTTGGACAGTCTGTTCAATGCTTCTATGTCTCTGGTTCTATTTTCATTCATCAGTTTATGTTGTTCACTGTATTCCACAAATGACTGGCTTATTTTGCTTAGCATAATCTTTTGATGAAACAAGTTGCCATTGTGAGCTGCCTTACAGAATGCCCCACGTGGCAAGGATCTAAAAATGACCTCTGGCCAGCAGTCCTTGCTGCAAATTCTGCCACTGGCCATGTGAGTGAACTTGGAAGCTGATTCTTTCCTGCCTTCATGTAAATGCACAACCCTAGCTAATACCTTGATGACGATTCATTACTGACAGAAACTGTGAGCTAAATGGTGCAAATTAAAATACTAAATTTTGGGTAATTTGTTATGCAGAAATAGGTAATAATTTGGAGTTTATTTTAAATGTATCTTTGAAAAAGGTTCACAGTTTTTTTATATCTTTTTTGGAGAAAAATATACTATAAGATGTATCTATAAACTTTTTAACTACTTTAAGCAATATGATTGGCGTAAATAGATTAATAAAGTAAAATAATTTAGTGGGGATTTAATATTTTATCATTGATAATATAAATATAGCTACTACAACACTGAGACATACACGAGTCATTTAAAGGTAATATGTCAATCACAGTGATAGATTGTAGGTCAATAAATGTTCTATTGGTATGTTGTTCCTGTCATAGTGCCATTGTAAGTTAAATAGTGGCTAATACATATCACAGTTGTTCAATCCCAACAATATGTGATCTAGTTTTATAGCCTAAAGAAAAGAACATTAGTTAACAAAATTGGCAGAAGATGGTGAGAAACTTAACCACTCCCTGGGTAAAATTACTCAACTTATAACTGAATATTCTCTCTTTTCCTTCCTTCCTTCCTTCCTTCCTTCCTTCCTTCCTTCCTTCCTTCCTTCCTTCCTTCCTTCCTCCCTCCCTCCCTCCCACCCTCTTTCCCTTCTCCTCCCCTCCCTCTTTCTTTCCTTCTTTCTTTCCTTCTTTCTTTCCTTCCTTCCTTCCTTCTTTCCTTCCTTCCTTCCTTCCTTCCTTCCTTCCTTCCTTCCTTCCTTCCTTCCTTCCTTCCTTCCTTCCTTCCTTCCTTTTCTTTCTTTCTTTCTTTCTTTCTTTTCTTTCCTTTATTCTTCTTTCTTGCTTTTAAAATCTGTATTGTTGAAAGTATTGTATATGTCCCCTTTTCCCCCCATTGACCTCTTCTAGCCTGCCCCCATGCCCCCCACCCCCATTCCAGGCCTTCACCAACTTATTGTCTGTCTGGAGGTTATGCATATAAACATGTAAGTTCTTTGGCTGATCTCTTGCCACACACCCACCCTCCCCTGCCTTCCCTCTGACTGAATACTCTTGATGAAGTTGGTACTTATACATCTTGTCACCTGTCAGCTTGATTTACTTCTGTCATCATGTGAAACTTTAGGTTTCTGCTTTAGTTATATTCTGTAGAAATCAAACCATAAAGACAAGCTTTACATATATAACTCATAGATATAATACAGGAGGTATTATGATAATGACCATTCTTAAGTATTTCTCAATTATAAGTTAGTAAAATAAGAGCAGGAACACTAGTGTGTCTGGAGCTCTTGAAAAGTGCCTGGCACACAGTAAAATCCAGTCTGTATCTGCTGTCATATTAAAATTGTAAAGTTGTACAAAGCTGTATCAAATGGTATTAAACACTTTAAATCACAATAAAAATGCACAATTATTTTTAAATATCAATAACCAAAATCTGTTTAAAAGTATGATTTACTATTACAGCAATAATATCATCCCTTCAAGTTTCCATGTGTATTAATTTATTTATAGACTAGAGGCCCGGTGCACAAAATTTGTGCATGGGAGGGGGTGGGAGTCCCCTCCGCCTAGCCAGCATCCTCTCCAATCCGGGACCCCTCGGCAGTCAGGCCTAAACCGGCAGTCGGAAATCCCTCTCACAATCCTGGACTGCTGGCTCCTAATTGCTCACCTGCCTACCTGTCTGATCACCCCTAACTGCCCCCCGCTGCTGGCCTGATCACTGCCCCTCACTGCCTCTGTGTGCCAACCTGATTGCCCCTAACTGCCCCCCGCTGCCTGCCAGATCACCCCCAACTGCCCCTCCTGCCAGTCTGGTCACCCCACACAGCCTGCTGTTCAGTCATTTGGTCATCCCTCACTAACCCCACTGCCAGCTGGGTTGCCCCATGCAGCCTGCTTGTTCAGTCATTTGGTTGTCCCTCACTAACACCCATGAAGGCCTGGTTGTAGGCAGCCATCTTGTGAGGGTGTGATGGTAAATTTGCATATTACCTCTTTATTATATAGGATTAATCCATTAAATATGTATTAAATTCCTACTGTGCTTCCAGCACAGGATTAGATTCTGAGGACATACTACTTAAAAGGAGAGAAAGAAAACCCAGGTATATTCCAGGTAATGACCCCAGATACAGAAATTAAACCAATAAATATATAACTATTTACTGAAATAAGTGCTTTAATATAGAAAGAAAGTTTCTATGAGACAGAAAGAATTTTTGTTTTTGGAATGAGTCTGTCAAGGGAAATCTCACAGAGAAAGTGACTTTTTAACTGATTGTTGAATGTTGAATAGCTGATACCAGAAAGACAGGAAAAGTATTTCAAACAGCAAGTACCTGCTCCAAAGTGTAAGAAGCAATAATCTTGGTGAAATCTTGGACCAATAGCTGGTAGCTATTACAGGGCCGATGGAACTGTATTAAGAAAATATGATCTCCAAGAATATTTGAGCACTTAACCCACAAAGCTGAAAGAAGTTAAGAGTGCCTTGTCCAAGCACCACCTTATGCTCCCAAGCTTGGGATCTAATCCTAATAAAAGTGATACATTGCATTTATACTCATTCTTTTTTTGTTCTTAATTATGAAAGCACATTCTTTATAACCTCTAAAGTGCTGCCAACTTATATGCTGTGGAACTGCCCCTTGACCTCTGGTTGTGCCAATGCTCCACAACCCTTCGTCTCAAATCAATGTGATCATATTAATCAAAGAGCTACTAGACCCAGGAATCACCTAAAAAGGGCCACCCAAAAGCCTTCCATATGTCTTGTTTAGAAAAATATATAGAGTTTTAGCATGTTTTTTACCATGAATGTAATGCTGACTCCTTGAAAATTTTTGTTTTTTTAATGAAACCTGTTAAAAGTGATTCCTTTTCTTTCTTGGAGTAATGCTATAGGCCACTTAATTATAATATGTAGTTTGTCATTGAATAATTTTGGCTTAGTATTTTAAAAATACATACTAGATTTTTCATAGCAATAAGACAAAAAAGAAATATGTTTAATGTGTAAAACTAAATCCTAATCACAACATTTTGAAAAACACTTTCATTAACTAGTTCTTGGACAACCAACCAGAGAAACAATTTATACTGTGTTTTTAAAAGGGCTTGCCCCAGTTCCCACAATTTTCAGTTTATTTTTTTCTTCTCCCTAGGTGGAGCCACTCAGTGATCATAACATTTTTGATGTTCCAGATCCTTCCAGAGCTATAACAAAGCAGAAAGAAAGGGTAAAATTAAAGCAGGATATGACTGAGCTTTTCTATTTCTGTGTTTGGGTTTCTTCATCTTTAAAATAATGAATCCCTTCAACCAGATTTTGTTAAGCAAAGTAAGCCATAGTTGCTTAAAATGGTTTAAAATTTCTCTCTGATATTTTAATCAAAAATCCCCTAACTAAATTAATTTTAAACTTCATATATGAATGAATACTATAATTTCATCAAACATAATAGGTTTCTCTAGAATCTGTTATCTATTGTACTAGGATAAAAGCTGATTCTGGACCATCATAGGGGCCAACAACCCTCCTTCCATTAACTTCATTTCTCTGTAATTATTTTATCAGGTGTTTACATAAATAAAAATAATATACAATGAAAAATTTGAATAGTCATGCTCAAGTTATAGTAACACTATAATCTTAAATAAAATACATTAATTCACACCCCTAAAAATAAAGTATGTAGGTGATAACAGTTTTAACTTGTCACTAATATTTCATTTATTCAAAAAATATTTATTTAGTGACTATTTTTGCCAGGAACTGGAAATAAAATAGTGAAAATTTCAGGCAAACCAGAAAACATGAAGGCTAGTAAGCAAACTGTCAAAACCATATGCTTATATATTTTTAGCTAATAAATTTTAATTCTATTTCATGCACTTTTATTTTTTTCATAATTTTTATTATGAAGTATATTTGGAATATTCCACATAGTTAATAGAAAAACAAGTATTTTAAACAGAAATGCATTTTTTGACAATTGACAAAACCATTATTTTAAATGGCCAATAATATTTAGAGGTTCTGCAAAGTGAGGAAAATTGTCCTGCTGATTTTACTAGAAAGAAAAATGCATACTAGAGGCCTGGTGCATGGATTCGTGCACTGGTGGGATCCCTATGCCTGGACTGCTGGATCAGGCTGAAACTGGCTCTCCAACATCCCCTGAGGGTTCTTGGATTGCAAAAGGGCAGTTTTTGGGTGACGCACCCCAGAATCAGGCTCCCTCCTCTCTGGTTCTGGGTGAGTCACCCGGGAACCGCTGCTGCCAAGTCACCACAGCTTGGCAGCTCCTGTGTTGAGCATCTGCACCCTGGTGGTCAGTGCACATCATAGATACCAGTCAGATGGTCGCTTAGGCTTTTATATATATGGGTATAAACTTATTTTCTAGTTTTAGGAAGCTAAAATACTTTAAGAAAAAGTCAGCAACTAGGAAATTGTGTTTTGAGTATCCTAAACAACAAGTATACACATTAGTTATGTATCCAACACTCAGACTTTGAACTTCATTCATGTTCTGTCATGATTTCTACCTGCTTTGCCAAAGTCTACTTCTGGGTAACTCATGGCTTGTGCATTCAGTGATTCTGGTCAAAGATATTTCCAAATTACTTCATGGAATTGAAAATTCACATAGATTGTCTAAAATCCATGTTACCAGTCCTCATGTGGAGAGGTTGAAACAAAGAAGAGTTTCCTAGGAATATTCAAATTGATTTTTTTTAAAACCAAGCATGCCTAGTTTTCTCCAGAAACAAAAGGACAGCCTAGAACAATGCTTATTCTAGACAAAAGAGCTTATTAGCCTGTGGTGATAATCCTCTACCAGGAATCATAATAGACCAGACTTATCACAGGGGGGGAAATAAGTATATTGGAGGGGAATTAGAATGTATTTATGTGTGTGTGTGTGTGTGGTGGTGGTGGTTGGAAAGTTATGATTTTAAGTAAAGAAACCTAGAAATATAGTGAGAGGGTTGCCATGAACTTTGTTTTCTATCAGTGCCATTTCCTATCCCCAGCTTTAACCTCCTACTCATCAATTCAGAGTAAGAAAATATAAATGCCAAGACCATGAGGGATAATCAAACAGTTTGATCCCAGGAAGATTGCAGAGCAGATAATGAAAAGAGATAACTGGCTGAATTCTAAGCTAACTATACTGCCCAAATCTAAGGGCTTCAAAAATGGCAATTAAGTAATATTTTTAGGGGAGAAAAAGTTGCTCAGAATATAACTTCTTAAAGTTTCATTGAGCTCATGGACACTCCTGGAAGGATGGAGTGGAGCAAACAGGATGTGGTTGAGCCTGGGCTGGAGATGGCAGGAGCCGCCTTAGGCACTTCATAACGTCTATAACCCATTAAAGTTATAGCTCAGTGAACTGAGATAGGCTTTCACCCCTCCTTCCACATACTCATTATGGGTCTAGATAAAAAAATTGGTCTAATCTAAAAGGAGTTTACAGAAAAAGTAATGAATTGCTAGTAGTGCATGAACTACAGAAGAAATATCAAAAGCTTATTAGTGTACAGCACTGGTTATTAATTAAATGGGGGTGAGAACTGATCCAATTTTTTTAATCCTAAGAAGACAGACTAATAAAACATCTCTGAATTTCACCTCAAAGATGTAGTAAGCTGGAAAGAGTGTTATTCTCATACTTATAATAAAGAGAAAGTTGGACAGAATGCAAATTAATGATTTTTTTCTAACCTGTCAGAGAACTGAGGTTGCAGATACAGACCATCGCATCCCCTAATCCTCCATACAAAAGGTTTAATCTGTGGGAGAAAGAACAAAAACTGACACCTCAGGACACTGGTGAATCACAGGTTGGTTAAGAGAACAAGGGGAAAGAAACAGAAACAGGTACTAAGTCTTTAGATTGATGTAGTCCCATTTGTTTATTTTTTCTTTTGCTTCCCTTACTTAAGGAGGTGATCAGGAAAAAACATTGCTAAGAGAAATATCTCAGATTTTATTGCCTAAGTTTTCTTCTATAATTTTTATGATTTCAAGTTTTCCATTTAAGTATTTTAGTTTACTCTTGTATATAGTATATAAAGGTGGTCTACTTTCATTTTGGGGGGCACTTATCTGGTCAATTTTCCCAACACCATTTATTGACTAAACTGTCTTTAACCCATTGTATGTTCTTGCCTTCTTTGTCAAATATTAATTGACTATAAAGGTGTGGGCTTTATTTCTTGGCTATCTATTCTGCTCTATTGCTCCATGAATGTTTTTATGTCAGTATCATGCTATTTTGATTACTATGGCTTTGTAGTAGAGTTTGATATAAGGTAATGTGAGTCTTCCAATTTTGATCTCCTTTCTTAAGGTTGCTCTGGTTAATCAGGGTGTTTTTTGGTTCCATATACACTTTTGGAGTAAAGTGTAGTATGGCACTGGTATTTTAATAGGATTGCATTGAATCTATAGATTGCTTTGAGTAGTATGGACATTTTAATTATGTTAATTCTTCCTATCCATGAACACAGTATATCCTTCCACTTATTTGTATCTTCCTCTACTTCTTTCTTCAGTGTTTTACAGTGTTCTGAATGTAGGCCTTTTACATCCTTAGTTAAATGTATTCTTAGATATTTTTTTATCATGCAATTGCACATAGTACTGTACTCTTTTCTTATATTCCCTTTCAGATAGTTCATTATTGGTGTATAAAAATGTTACTAATTTTTGGATATTTAATCTGTATCCTGATTTATTTCATTTATTAGTTCTGATAGTTTTGTGTAGAATCTTTAGGATACTCTATTTACAGAATCAGGTCACCTGCAGATAATGACAGTTTTATTTCTTACTTTTGAATTTCATAGCCTTTTATTTCATCTTCTTATCTGATTGTTATGGCTAGGACTTCCAGGACTATGTGGAATAAGAATGGTGAGAGCAGACATCACTATATTTTTACTGATCATAAGAAAAATTCTTATAGTTTTCCCCTTTAGTATGATGTTGGCTGTGGGTTTGTCATATATGCCCTTCATTATTTTAGGTATGTCCCCTCTATTCCTACTTTGCTAAAAGTTTTCATCAAATATGGGTGCTGGATTTTATCAGACGTTTTTTTTTGCATCAATTGATATGATCATGTGATTTTTCACCCTTCATTTTGTTTATGGGGTATGTCACATTTATCAATTTGAAGATATTATACCAATATTATATTTATTATATCCATGAAATAAACCCTACTTGGTCATGCTGTATGATTTTTTTAAGTATATAATTTTTGCTGAGGATTTTAGCATCTATATTTATCAGGGATATTGGCCTATAATTTTCTTTAATTATAGTGTCTTTTTCTGGTTTTTGAATTAAGATATTGCTGTCCTGATAAAATGAGCTTGGTAGTCTTCCTGCCACTTGAAATTTTTTTGGAATAGATTGAGAAATATATGGGGTATTTCTTAGAATTTTTGGTAAAATTAATTTCTGAAGCCATCTGGTCCAGGACTTTTCTTTGTTGGGAGTATTTTTTTTATTACTTGCTACAATTTCATTTGTAATCTGTCTATTCAGATTTTCTTATTCTTCCTGAGTCAGTTTTAAAAGATATGTGTCTATGAATTTATCCATTTCATCTAGTTTGTCTAATTTTTTGTATATATGTATCCCTAATATTATCTTACAATCTGTGGTCAATTGTTAATAAAAAGTTTTTTTTTCATAGCAAAGAAAACTATCCACAAAATGAAAATACAACCCACTGAATGGGAGAACATATTCTGCAATGATACATATGATAAGGGGTAAATATCCAAAATTCATAACGAATGTATACAACTGAACACCTCAAAAAATAATCCAATTAAAAATGGGTAAATCTAAATAGACATTTATTTAAAGAAGACACATGAAAAGATGTTCAATGTCATTAATCATCAAATTAATGGAAACTACAACCATAATGAGATATCATCTCACATTTGTGAGAATAGCCATCATCAGTAAACCAACAAACAACAAGTGCTGGGAAGGATGTGGAGAAAAGGGAACACTAGTTCACTGCTGGTGGGAATGCAGATTGATGCAGCCACTGTGGAAAACAGTATGGAGTTTCTTCAAAAAATTAAAAATTGAACTGCCATATTACCCAGGGACTCCACTTCTGGGAATATATCCAAAGAAATCTGAAACTCTGATTCAAAAGAATATATTCACTCCTATGTTCATGGCAGCTTTATTTACAGTAGCCAAAATTTAGAAGCAGCCCAAGTGCCCATCAGTAGATTTAAAAAAAAGTGGTATATTTACCCAATGGAATACTACTTGGCTATAAAAAAGAAAGAAATCTTACTCTTTGCAACAGATGGATGGACATGGAGAGCATTATACTAAGTGAAGTAAGCCAGTCAGAGAAAGACAAATACCTTATGATCTCACTTGTATGTGGAATCTAATGAACAAAGAAGGCTAACAAACAAAATAAAAACAGACTCATAGATACAGAAAACAGATTGACAGTTGTTAAAGAGGTGGGGGTTTGGGAAGCTGGTTGAAAAGTTAAGTTTTTAAGCAAAAAGAAAAAAAAAAAAAAAGAACACTTCATAGATATAGACACAGTAGGGTGATTACCAGAGGGAAAGGGGGCTGGGGATAGTAGAAGAGTGTAAAGAGTGGGTAAATAGTGACAGAAGGAGACTTGCCTTTTGGTGGTGAACTCACAATACAAATATATATGATGTATTATAGAATTGTACACCTGAAACCATTATAATTTTATTCAGCTACTAGAGGCCTGGTGCATAAAATTCGTGCATGGGGGGGGGTCCCTCAGCCCAGCCTGCACCCTCTCCAATCTGGGACCCCTTGAGGGATGTTTGACCACCCATTTAGGACCGATTGAGCCTAAACAGGTAGTTGGACGTCCCTCTCACCAGGATCGGGCCTAAACAGGCAGTTGGACATCCCTCTCACAATCCAGGACTGCTGGCTCCTAACCGCTAACCTGCTTCTGCCTGATTGCCCCTAACTGTTTCTGCCTGCCAGCCTGATCACCTCCTAAACACTCCCCTGGCAGCCTGATCAATGCCTAACTGCTCTCTGGCTGGCCCAATTGCCCCTAACTGCCCTCCCCTGCAGGCCTGGTCGCCCCCAACTGCCCTCCATTGCAAGCCTGGACTCCCCAAACTGCCCTCCTCTGCTGGCCTGTTTACCCCCAACTGACATCCTCTGCTGGCCTGGTCACCCTTAACTGCCCACAACTGCCTTCTCCTGCAGGCCATCTTGTGGCGACCATCTTGTGTCCACATGGGGGCAGCCATCTTTGACCACATGGGGGCGGCCATCTTGTGTCTTGGAGTGACGATCAATTTGCATATTACTATTTTATTAGATAGGACTAGAGGCCCGGTGCATGAAATTCGTGCACTGGGGAGGGTGTCCCTCAGCCCAGCCTGCACCCTCTCCAATCTGGGCCCCTCGGGGGATGTCCGACTTCATGTTTAGGCCCAATCCCTGGGGTCGGGCCTAAACCTGAAGTCGGACATCCCTCTCACAATCTGGGACCACTGGCTTCTAACCGCTCACCTGCCTGCCTGATTTTCCCCTAATTGCTCCTCTGCCAGCCTGATTGCCCCCAACTACTCTCCCCTGCTGGCCTGATCACCCCCAAGGCTTTTATTAGTATAGATATGACCCTTCACAGAAAATTTTACTAACCCTGCTTTACAATAAGGGCTTGACAATTGAATCATTGGGACCAGACACCAAGATTTCCTTTCTTTGAATAGTGGAGGGAATAATTATCTTGTCTTTAAGTTGCCCTGAAATTAAAATGAGATAATGACTTAGAAAAGTATAAAAGCACCATATAAAGACAACTGTCTTTTTCATGTACTGAAAAGACAATAAAGTGGTAAAATGAAAAACACTATTTTTTTATTCTCCCCCTTCCTTCCTTAACAGCCTTTATTTAAACTTTGAAACTTATAAAAATTTCACTCCAATTTTCATTTCTTTACATTCAATATTATTTTGTATTGGTTTCAGGTTTTATATTAGTTACAGAATAGTGGTTAGACAATCATATACTTTACAAAGTGTTCTCCGATATTTCCAGTACCCACCTGGCATCATATCATCATTACAACACTATTGACTATATTCCCTATTTAAGTGACAATGGATTTACAGGTTCCTTCCAGTCTTTCTTTTGTGTTGTTCGCCTTTCCTTTTCTTTCTCACCTTTTCATCACTTTCCTTATATAGTATCTCAATTGGCCATCAAAGCTCAGTGAAGGCACTGGGACACGCTTCATCCATTTTACAGACCAGGAGGCCAATTCCAGTTGGCTGTGGAACTTGACTCAGTGCACAGGGAACCCTCAGAGCCATGCTCTCTGCCCTTCCTAAGGGGCAGCCACGGGGCAAACAGAACAAACCTTCCTGTCAGGCTTCCGAGCCTCTTTCTCAAGCACCTTTTCATTGCAGACGCTCCTCATTCTTTCCTCTCTCTGGTCCCCTGCCCCCATTCTTTACTGCCCCCCCGCCCAGGATCTCCGGAGCAGGTGGAAGGCTTCACACTCACTGCCTAGGCATGCTCTGCCATGGGGCAGGGCGGCGTGAGCTTGCTTTTGGGTCAAGGCGGGAGCAGGAGTCGCCGCCTCTGAAGTACGAAGGCTGCGTGGGCGAGGCTGAGGCACGTTAGCACTGGGAGCTTCTCTGAATCAAGTCAGTCAGTCCGGTACCCTACAGTGCGGCACTCCTCCACTGAGGTGGCACTGCCCCTCAACCCCCGCCTCAGAGCTGTGGGTCCTTGCCCCTCCCCCCAGGCTTCCTTCCATGCCCTTTAATCCCTGGCCTGGCCCACCCACGTCTTGGGGCCACTGCAGAACCTCTCTCTCTCTGCAGTGAGGCAGATCCCTGCCCTTGGTCTCCATAAAGCTGTGAATCTGTGGCCAGAGGCCTGGTCTGGGTATCAGCAAACCCATGCCTATGATGTTCCCAGGGCCCAGCTGCACCTCCCTGGGCAGCTATGTTCCCGGAGCCTCATGGGAGTGGCTAGGCCGCCAGCCATGCCTCCCCTGGGCTGCGATGTTCCTGGAGCCCCACGGGAGTGGCTAATCAGGCCCAGCCACTCCTCCCCAGAGCTGCAATGTTCCCAGGGCCCCACAGGAGAGGCTAGGCAGGCCACTGCTTCTCCCGGGGCCTGCGATGGACCCGGACCCCTCAGGTGGCATCTGGTGCTGCCCACCCCACCCCCCTCCTTGGCCCGATGGACTGGTACCTTGTGGGCGGTGTCTGGCACTGGCCTTCCTTGCCCAGATGGACCCGAACCCCCAGGAGCTGGCCATGGCGATGGCCGCCCTGCTGCATATGCAAATTAACCTCCATCTTTGTTGGGTTTATTTGCATACTCACTCTTATTAGGCTGTGGGCGTAGCGAAGGTATGGTCAATTTACATGTTTCTCTATTATTAGGTAAGATGTTACCCCAATACATTAATTTTTTAAAAAATACAGGCATTAACATTGAAAGAGGGACAATAATATATGCTGGGTTCAGAACTATAGTTTTATGAGAGGCAAGAAAACTTAAGGACATAGTACCTGCAAGATTGAGGCTTCATCAGTAAATAGGAGAATGCTTTACCTCTCTGCCACATCCTCTACATAAATGTACATCAAATGAAAATGACAGAATTTCTCTGGGGTGGAGTATAAAGGAAAGCTTCAAAGCCAAGGGTGAGCAGACATTGTGGAAATAACCTCTGGTCCTGAGGGCATGCCCATCTAGTGGAATTTATCAAAGTTGTGTTATGTTAGAGAACCCACCCTAAAGTGATATTAATGAAAATAATTGCAAAGGTAAAAACTTAGCTTGATTTGTGTCCCAGCTTTAGGCAATTCTAGGCTGCCTGAGTAACAGAAGGAGTCCTATAATACCAAATGTTATACTTTATATCTACACCACCCTCATTGTACCTTATTTAGATTATTGTTGCACACCTGAAGGGCAATCTTACAGAGGACTGCAACAGCAAATATTCAAAAGAATATCACTTAATGTGATAATACTTAATACCATTCAAAATGTATTACCGTATTTTCTGGCATATAAGACGACTGGGCATATAGAAGGTTTTCCTGGGTTAAAAAGTCGTCTTATGCCCTGGAAAATATGGTAGTTTTAAAGATTAAGGGCTATTTAACCTTGAGGAACAAAAGCCTATGAAATATATACTAGGTGTCCAAAACCACTTAAAGGATTTTTCAATGAAAAGGAAAAATTACCTATTTTTGTATATGGCATTGAAGGATAGAAGTTATTAGAACCAATGTGAATAAATGAGATCTATGCTTTCAGTCATGGAAGAAATAACTTGTAATTGTTGAGAGTAGTATAAAGATAAATATATGACTTTAGAGATGTCTCATTAAAAGTACTCAAGTATATGGTAGATGGTCAATATTGGGAAATATTTTTTAGGTAACTGATCATTGTTGTATCAAACTATATTTAATACTCACTGACTATATTATTGTATCAGAAACTTATTCCAAGTTTTTCAATTCATATTTTTATAGATACCTTTTGAAAGAAAGAATTCATGATCATATGTAGGTTAAAAATTCTACATAATATTAGAAGCTATAACTCTTCTAAACTAAGTTATTTGGCAGGCGATAGTACTAACTTTTTATTTCAATGGAAAAAAAAAAACAATTCAGAAAATATTCTTTTAAAAACAGGCCAGATATTTATATTTATGTATTAAATGTACTAAAAATAATGAAGCTGCTTTGTATTACGCATTGCTCACCTTTTAAGAATGCAGTCTTCTTCTAGAGGCAAGCGACCTCAGTACATTCCATGAATCATCTTTTAGACAGGAAGCACGGGACTTGCCAATATCAGTGAAGGTGACTCCCTTATAAGTTTCCTTTCCTTTGTCTCCAACTTCCACCAGGTTCTTAGACAAATTTAAAAATACCATTTGTTACTTAATGACATATCTTAATTTATATTTAAATATAAGAAGTATATAATTTAAAAGAAAATCTTAATAATGTTTTATAGCTTGTGATTATAGGGAAGATTTCATGAAACAAAAGACATAGAACTAAAAATGGCTTTTGTGTTTTCACCTACAAAAAATGGAATTTGCTGCCAGGAATAACAAAATGTGAAACAAGCCTTGCAATACATCAATACATTTTTAAAACATCTGCAGCAAAGTTGGTTGAACAGATGTGGGGGGATTTGTGTTCAGGAAGGGAAAAGTGTTTTGGAGCCACACTAAAGGGCTATTTGTTCAGTGGAGACTCCTGAGGGATGTCAATGATAAGGAGGCAACACTCTTAACGCAGCCTTATTCTCCTGAGTCAAAAAAGCACAAGGACATTATCCATCTATGTTTTCCCATAAGATATTGTCTGGCAGTAATTTAACAAGAAATTCTATGAAAAACAATGTAGCAAGCTCTATATCATTCTAATAAAAATCATTTAATTATTAAAGAATTCAGATTTTAACTCTATGTTAACATAAAACCAATGAGAAAGCCAGTGAGTTTATTTAAACATTATAAATAAAATACTTGATTTTTATCTTACAATTTTTAAACTTTAATAATTCATGTTTCATAATTAATTTAATTCATATAAATACCAACATTACTAACCTAACAGTTTTAAGAAAACTGGGGGGAAATGAACAGCCAAATTATATTATCAACCAAAGGACTTGTATGCATGCATATAAGCCTAACCATTGGACACAGACAACAGGGGGGTGAGTGGATGGGGGCGGAATAGGGGGAGTGGTGGGGGAATAAGGACACATATGTAACACCTTAATCAATAAAGAAATTTTAAAAAATATATTATCACATTTGCCTTCCTCAATGTTTCTGGTTTCTATGACTTTTTACATTAATCAATGATTGAAAATTTAACCAGGTAATGTAGAGTAGCTCATTTGTCGATCAGCATTTCCAAGAACAAAATCAACCAACCAATCAACCACACTAACAAAAAAGCCCACCCTGTCACATAGCATAATGTTCTTGGAAATGGCACTCACTCCCAAAGGCCAATGGTACACACATTTCAATTAACAAAGCTAGTTTCATTGTTAAAGCCTTATATCAGTGGAGGAGGAAGTTTAATCCTGCTATAGGAGAAGGCCCAGGAAAACAGGGAAAAATATTTTTGATCACTAACACCATCCAGAATATATATACACAAAAATATAATTATATCTTAACCCTGGGGTAGATATCCTAACTCAATCATCCTCTATTTTAGATGAGTTTGTTGGAACTTTGTATGAAATTTTAATAGGCTCTGATTGGATAAACAAAATAGCTCTCCACAGTTATTTATTAATGATTTATATACCTGAATACCATACTGTTAACTCATAATGAAAAGTATAGCAAGTACTATCCTAAAAATCCTTATTAAAAATAGCCTTTATCAATTGCCCTGGCCAGTATGGCTCAGTTGGTTGGAGCATTGACTCATTCATCGTAAGGTGTTGAGTTTTATTCCCAGGCAGGGAACATACCCAGGTTGCGGGTTCAATCCCTAGAGGCATTGATGTTCCTCTCTCATATGGATGTTTCTCTCTCTCTCTCCCTTTCCTCTCCTCTCCTAAAATCAATAAAAACATATTCTTGAGTGAGAATTTAAAAAAAAATGTACTGAATTATAAACAAGTATTTATTAATCTTAAATGTTGATGATACAATATAAGAAATATAATTATGCAAACTAGGGGTGATGATGAGACAATTTTGAGGTTAATTTCTGAGAAATTATAAAAACTCATCAATGTCTTTAGAAATTGATGACATTGGTTTATACCTGCAATAATTTTGCAATACCTATGAATTAAATCCCATAATCAGTGCATCATTAATATATGTTAAGCTTTTCTTAAGTTGACAATCAGAATTGTGGTATATTTAACTCTTTTGGTAAACATGTGCCAACAAAAAAGAGATTTAAAAAGTCTAGATTAAAGAAAGGAAGCTAGTGCATACAAAGAACTAGAAAAATATTTAAAAAGAAAAGAAAAATGAATGTGTAAAAAATTAAGTGGTATATAGAATAATCTGAATTAAGAACTATCAAAGATGGTAGTGCCCCAAGCAATCCCCTGGACCTGTCTCTTGCCTTAACGGTGTTTTTGTGGAACAGACCCAGGAATGCCACTTCTTACAGCCTCCAACCACCCTCCAACCTCTTTCCCCGGTACCACCTTGAAACCCTCTGAAATCATCCTCAGCCTCCAAGATCAGCCAACATTGTATTTTGAGCTTAACTTCTTATTGCTGAGAAACCATGAACTCTCAAATTCATCACTACTTTTATAGTGTTTTTATTTTTTTAAGACTATGTTTTGTTTATTTCTGCTTGGTCTTTATTCTTTCCTTTCTTCAATTCACTTTGGGCTTGCTTTTTAGTTATCCAGTTCCTCTAACTGTAAATTTAGATTATTTACTTGATATTTTTCTTATTTAACTAGGTAGTCCTATAATGCTATGAATTTCATTCTTAGGACTTCTTTCACTGTGTCTCATAGATTTGGGGCATTTGTGTGTTCATTTTCATTTGTTTCAAGGTATCTTTTGTTTTTCTACTTGATCTAATTATTAACTCATTCGTTTAGTAACATATTATTTAGCTTCCATATCTGTGTGTGTATTTCAGTTTTTTTCTTGTGATTGATTTCCAGTTTTATACCATTATGGTAAGATAAGTTGCTTGACATGATTTTAATCTTTTTAAATTTGTTGAGACTTGTTTTGTGTCCTAACACGTGGTCTATCCTAGAAAATGTCCCATGTGCACTTGAAAAGAATGTATATTCTGCTGCTTTGGAGGTAACTGCTCTGAAGATATCAATTAAATCCATCTGATCTAGTGTGTCATATAAGGCTGCTGTTTCTTTATTGATTTTCTGTTTGGAAGACCTATCCATTGATATCAATGGGGTGTTAAAATCCCCCAGTCTGACTGCATTACTATCAATATTTCCCTTTATTCTATCAAAATTTGCTTTACATATTTAGGTTATCCTATGTTGGGTGCATAAATGTTTACAAGGGTCATATCCCCTTGTTGGATTGCTCCCTTTATCATTATGTGGTATCCTTCTTTGTCTTTTACTATAACCTTTGTTTTAAATTCCATTTTGTCAAATATAAGTATTCCTATCCCAGTATATTTCCCTTTCCATTTGCATGAAATACCTTTTCCATCCTTTTACTTTTAGTCTGTTTGTATCTTTCTTTTATTATTATTATTTTTAATCTTTACTGTTGAGATTATTACAGATGTCCCTCTTTCCCCCGGCCCATAGCTCCCACCCTACCCAGGCCCTCACCACCCTATTGTCTGTATCCATAGGTAATGCATACGTGCATATAAGATCTTTGTCTAATCTCTTCCTGCACCTCCACACACCCTCTTCCCTCTGAGACTTGGTAGTCTATTCTATTTCCATGCCCCTGATTCTATTCCATTCACCAGTTTATTATGTTTATCAGATTTTTTATTCATGTGATTTTTAGATTCACTTGTTGATAGATATGTATTTGTTGTCACTTAGTTATTCATAATTTTTTATCTTTACCTCTTTCATCTTCTTCCTCTTCTTAAAGAATACCCTTCAGCATTTCATATAATAGTGGTTTGGTCGTGATGAACTCCTTTAGCTTTTTCTTGTCTGTGAAGCTCTTTATCTGACCTTCAATTCTAAATGATAGCTTTGCCGAGTAGAATAATCTTGGTTGTAGGTTCTTGCTATTCATCACTTCGAATATTTATTGCTGCTCCCTTCTGGCCTGACAGTCGTATGGGCACTCCCTTCTAGGTAACTAACTGTTTTTTCTCTTGCTACTTTTAAGATTCTCTCTTTGTCTTTTGCCCTTGGCATTTTAATTATGATGTGTCTTGGTGTGGTCCTATTTGGATTCCTCTTGTTTGGGGATCTCTATGCTTCCTGTACTTGTAAGTCTATTTCTTTCACCAGGTGGGGGAAGTTTTCTGTCATTATTTCTTCAAATAGGTTTTCAATATTTTGCTCTCTCTCTTCTTCTGGCACCCCCATAATTTGGATGTTGGTATGCTTGAAGTTGTCCCAGAGGGTCCTTACACTATCTTCATATTTTTGGACTCTTTTTTTCTTTTTGATATTCTGGTTGGGTGTTTTTTTGCTTCCTCATATTTTAAGTCATTGACTTGATTCTCAGGATCCTCTAGTCTACTATTGAATCCCTGTATGTTATTCTTTATTTCAGTCAGTGTATGCTTAATTTCTGACTGATCCTTTTCCTTTTTTTTTTTTTTTTTTTTGCATTCTCACTAAGATCCTTGAAGGTCTTATTAAGTTTCTCAGAGGTTTCTAGAAGATTCTTGAGTAATCTTATAACTGTGGTTTTGAACTCTATATCCAGTAGTTTGCTTTCTTCCATTTCTTTCATTTGTGACTTGTTTCTTTGTCTCTGCATTTTGGCTGCTTCCCTGTGTTTGCTTCTATGTATTGGGTAGCTGCTAAGTGTCCTTGAGTTGATAGAGTGGCCTTGTGTAGTAGGTGTCCTATAGGGCCCAGTGGCTCAGGCTCCCTAATCACCTAAGGTGGACACTCTTGGTGCACCCCTTTGTGGGCTGTGTGCACAGTCTTGTTGTAGTTAAGCCTTAATTACTGTTGATGACACTGTGGTGAATTGACCTCCAGGCCAATTGGCTGTGAGAAACAGCTGCGACTACAGTGGGAAAGCTGCTGTGCAGGAGACACCCTTATGGAGCAGGACTTGCTTCAGTGGGGCTTTTGTGCTCACTGAGTCTGCCTCTTGAGTGTGTCACTTATGGATGTGAAGAGTTGTAATCTGGTATGGTCTCACACTGACCACTGGGTACACTGGCTCTTGGGTCTCCAGGGAGGTGCAAAGTCAGCCACTGCCTGGGGTCTCCCAGCAGGAGATACAGAGAGATCTGAAGATTCCTCTTCTTTGTATTGGTTTTGGAAGTGAACAAGGCCCAGCTGTGAAGCAAGGCAGACTGTTGCTGGTGCTGGTCTTGGGCCTTTTATTGATAGCTTTGGGGATCCCTGACCCAGCTGCAGCTTGTTTGACAGGTTTTAGGCTGAGAAAGGACAGGCCATTCATATGCAAAAGCTGCTACGCACAGCTTGGGTGGGATTGTAAATTGGGTGGGGTGGGGTCTCAGGGAATCACCAGGGTAGAGCAAACTGAAATGGCTGCCAGTCAGCCCTGCACCAGGGAGGTCTCAGCATGGGAATAATGACTGCTGCAAGCACCTCTATCTGGAAGAAAGCCACCCCTCAGTTCCTGCTCTGATGCCAGACAGTCCAGTTTCTCCCTGTATGTGCCTGGGTCCCCCAGAGCCTCGCTCAGCACTGGAGCTCATAGCAAGCGAGAGCTTGTAAATTCGCTTCAGGGTGCTGGTCTTTTAAGAGGAGCAGCTGGGTCTCCAGCAGCCTGTGTGTCACTCAGCCCCAATCCACACTTACTATGTTTCTCTTGCTGCTTTTAAATTTCTCTCTTTGTCTTTAACCCTTGCCATTTTAGTTATGATATATCTTGGTGTGGGCCTTTTTGGGTTTATCTTTTTTTTTTTTTTTCACACTCTCTGAGCCTCCTGGACTTGTGTGTGTGTGTGTTTCCTTCACTCTGTTAGCAAAGTTTTCAATAATTATTTCTTCAAATAGAGTCTCAATCCCTTGCTCTCTCTCTTCTCCTTCTGGTATCCCTATGATGTGGATATTGTCATGCATGTTGTCCCAAAGGTTCCTTAAACCATTCTCATTTCTTAATTTTTTTTTTTTTTCTATATGATGCTCTGACTGGGTGATTTTTCTACCTTGTCTTCCAAATTGCTGATTCAATAATCTGCTTCAGCTCACCCATTGTTTATTCCTTCCAGTGTACTCTTCCTTTTAGATACTGTATTCTTCATTTCTGACTGGTTCTTTTTTATGGTTTTGGTGTTATTTTTCATGCTGTTGAGCATTCTTATGACCATTAATTTGAACTCTATATCTGAAAAATTGCTTGCCTCCATTTCATTTAGCTCTTTTTCTGGAGATTTCTCCTGTTCTTTCATTTGGGCCATGTTTCTTTGTCTCCCCATTATAGCTGCCTCTTTGTATTTGTTTTTGTAAGAATTAGACAGATCTGCCATGATTCCCAGTCTTGGTTAGATGGCCTTATGCAACAGGTTTCCTGTGTGGTCCATTGGTACAGACTGCTTGACCACCTGAGCTGGGTGCTCTAGGAATGTCCCTTGTGTGTGTTATGCAGACCCTTCTGTTGTAATTGAGTCTTGATTGCTACTAGTCTGTTTGTACAGAGACTCAACCCTCAGACTGGCTAACTGTGAGGCTCAACTCAGAAAATGGCTTTTGAGCTGTTGTGCAGGTACTGATAGCATGAAGCAGAATTTGCCTCAGTAGGTTCTGGTGCCTGCCAAGATTTCCCTTTTTATTTTTTTTTTTTTTTTAATACTCACCTAAGGATATTTTTCCATTGATTTTTAGAAAGAGTGGAAGAGAGAGAAAAAGAGAGGGAAATATTTATGTGATATAAACACATTGATTGGTTGCCTCCTGTATGACCCAGACCAGGACCCTGGACGGGGAAGAGCCTGCAATGAGGTATGTGCCCTTGGTCAGAATCAAACCTGGAACCCGTTGGTCCACAGGCTGACGCTCGATCCACTGAGCCAAACTAGCTAGGACCAAGATTTCCCTTTTGATATGCTGCTTGTGAAGCTTACTGCCTTTTGTTCTGATATCTGAAGCTGGTCACTGGATGTGTTGATTCTGGGCCTCTTTGGAAGGACTCTGGTGCAGGTCAATGTCCAATGCTCCCTGTGATGGGCTCTCAGCAACCTCCTTGGAACAGTCTCAATGTGGCTTCTTCTGTAAATCCTTGGTTATAAGACTTCTCTTCAGATAGTCTTTATTTGCTTATTCAGGATTATTTTTCTACAATTTAGTTATAATTCCAGTTTAGTCTGGGAAGGAGGTGATTGTAACTTTCACCTACTCTGCTGCCACCTTAGTTTCTCCAAACTATGAACTTTTATAAACAACCTATGAGCAATTTCTTTGTGCCTAAAATGGAAGGATATGTTTTAATTGATCAGTAAAATAGAAATAATTTTAAAATTATTTACATTGTGACTTCTAAGACAAGAAGTTCCAAGTTGAAAAAAAGTCAAATATTATAGAAAATGCAAGTAAGAAGTCTTCTAAGGAGCACCAGGAATAAGAAGAACATGATTTGAACAAATTAATTAGTGAATAAAGAAAAATATATAATTATTGTGGGTTTTTTTCATTTTAGTATTGAAATATTTTAACCTTGAGTACCTATGCTGAGTTACAAAGGTTCTATGATTTACTTTAACCATTATATTAAAAATAAATGAATCTATATGTGAGCTTCAAAGAAATAATAAATGGGCAACTGAGATCATAGTGAAATCTTTTTTAAGTTTAGAGAAAATAACTTTTGAAATGGGAAGTATTTTGCATAGATAATGAGATCTAATTAGGTTTTTATATAGTTATAAAGTTTGTTTGTTTTATCTTTATTTTGTTCCTTACTTGAAAGTGTAGATATTATTTTTAAAGTATCACTTTAGAAGTTTAGCAGAGGAGGAGCTGTGGGTGGTTTACATTTATAAGACGATCTCCTGGCAAGGACTCCTATTTGCAAGTAAATATTTAAAACCCTGTTTCATTTTATAAACACAAGAAAAAATTGAAGTCTCTGATGCTCCTCTGAATCAATCAGAATAATGTTATTAAAATAAGATTTAACATAAGATGCGATATGGTATATGCTTTACACAGAGTTGAAGTTATACTTAATGTTAGTCCTTCCCCTTCAAAAATGTAACTACATTGAATTATGAATAAATAAAAAAATATTAAAGAGTATAGATAGAGGATAATAACACAATCTGTGTCATACTGTTAAATTTCCTCAAATCTTCACATTTATGCTAGTCTTTTATTTAAAATATATTTTCATTGATTTCATAGAGGAAGGGAGAGGGAGAGAGAGATAGAAACATCAATGATGAGAGGGAATCATTGATTTGACTGCCTCCTACATACCTCCTACAGGATCAAGCCTGTAACTGTGGATCAAGCATGTGCCCTGACTGAGAATTGAACTGTGATTTCCTGGTTTATGGGTTGATACTCAACCACTGAGCCACACCAGCTGGGCTTTCTGCTAGGCTAGTCTTATTTCATATTTGAAAAATTGCACATAGAAACTTTGAAATAAAAAAATTCTAAATAGCATCAACTATCCATACCTCTCATTTTGAAGAGAATAAAAGGAGGTTTGTAATGTCTGGGTAAGGCATCTAATGTCAAATAAATAATTAGCTGCAAATCTGAAATTTAATTGTCATTTTTCTTTTTTTCTTTAAAATCATGGTAGATTATAATTCATTTTGTAATCTAGTTTCTAATCTTACCTGCTTGTTATAGGTTGCATTGTATTCCCTCCAAATCCATATGTTCATTCATACATCTTATACCCCAGTGTCTCAGAGTGTGGCCAGATGTGGAGATCAGAGTCTTTGAAACAGTGATTAAGTTAAAATGAAATCTTTGGGGCAGGAGGTATTCCACTATGACTGGTGTCCTTATAGGTAAAAAAAAAAAAATAAAATAAAATAGACACATAGAAACATCAGTCACATGTGCATGCAGAGGGAAAACCATGTGAAGACAGAAGATACAATGAGAAGGTGATCATCTGCAAGCTAAGGACAGAGACCTCAGAAGAAGCCAATCTTAATGTTACCTTGATCTCAGATACCTAGCCTCAAGGACCATAGGGAAATAAATCTCTGTTGTTTAAACCAACTAGTCTGTGGTATTTTGTTATGGTTAGCCCTAGCATACTAATATGCTGCCTATTTTAATATGTGAACACATCATAAGTAATCCACTGCTTGGCCTTTGGTTTCTAAGGTTTATTTATTATTACAAATACACTTGTCAGTGGTTCACCTTTACTGGAATAATTTGTTCAGAAGCAGGAAGCATAAAGGAGTTATCTTTTGTGTATCAGTACCATGTGTAGTACAAAGCTTCAGAGAGTCCTGACAAGAGTAGATAGCATGCTTCCAAGAGTAACTAGTATACTTTGTAGCTTAGAATTTGTATTTGGGAACATACCACTATATCTATTTACCTTGCCTATCCAAGTTGTTAGAATTAATTCATCTTACCTCAGAGTACTGATGATCCCAGACCAATTGAACCTAAAATATCATTTCTGTATATACTAGAGGCCTGTTGCAGGAAGATTCCTGCAAGAACAGGGCTTCTAGCGGGCTTCCCTCCTGCCATCGCCACCCCTCCCGCCCCCTGTGCTTTCCCTCCCGCCGCCACCCTGTGCTTTCCCTTCCTTCCCGCCTCTGCTGCCCCCCACCCCTCACTTTTCCTCCCGCCTCCGCAGCCATCCTGCACTTTTCCTCCTGCCACTGCACCCCCTGCGCTTTCCCTCCTACCACCACCGCCGACCCGCACTTTCCTTCCCGCCGCCACTGCTGCCTCGCTTTCAGCTTTCCCTCCCTCTTCCTTCTATGCTATCTTCAGTCTTCACTCCGTGTCTGTGTATGCAAATTAACCACCATCTTTGTTGGGTTAATTTGCATACTCGCTCTGATTAGCTGGTGGGCGTAGCAGAGTGATGGTTAATTTTCATGTTTCTCTTTTATTAGTGTAGATTTCCTAATCCAATCCTCCATTCCTTTCTGTTCTGATCATAACTTTCACTACTTAAGCATGTTTTCTTTTTTTCTCTACTTTGAAAGAAGTAAACCACTTTGGCCATGCCCTAGGTAAAATTAATTAAAAAAAAACAAAAAAAAAACTACCCAACTATTTCCTTAGAAAAAAATTATCTACTAAAATATATAATTTTGAAAATGTGCAAAATGTGCATAATGGAACTGAGAATGAAAGTGATGTCACCAAAAACTGGTATCTGCCACTTTTAGTCAGAAGACAAAGTTTAAGAGGAAGAATATATCTAAAATTCCTTGAAGAAGCAGGACAAGGATAACATCATGAACCATTTCCAAAGAATTAAAAGAGCAATTTTCATTTTTTGTTATAAAAATATTGGCATGTTATGCTTCATAATTAGATCACATATGAGGCCATACCAGGAGTCAAAGATAATTCAGAAGTTGATTAGAAAATGTACCTTTCAGCCATCTTGCTCTCAGCTTATCTGAACCTGACACTTGCAGCATTTGCCATGCATATTGAGGCAGTGAAATGGTTTTTATTAAAGTGCAGTTACTGTTGTCAGTTTGTTTCCAAAACTTGGTCTTGGCTAAAAGGGACATTTCTTCCTGAATATCCATCACCCAATTCTACAGGGTTTATATTTGCTTTATGTGAATATTTAGTTTCATGTTTTCAATTGGAAAATTCTATGGAAGAGACTTTCACTACAGAAAGTAATGAAAATACCACACAAATAAAATAGATGAGCAAAAT
Source organism: Eptesicus fuscus (assembly GCF_027574615.1). Taxonomy (NCBI): domain Eukaryota; kingdom Metazoa; phylum Chordata; class Mammalia; order Chiroptera; family Vespertilionidae; genus Eptesicus; species Eptesicus fuscus. The sequence goes on from NC_072480.1 coordinate 26,701,875, forward strand.
CTGCTGAAATCTCATGTAAATGGCAGCATTATTTTTTCCCAGTAAAATAAAATACCTTTTTTAAAAGTCTCAAATATAAGATGATAGATTTTTTTTCTTAATTAATTAAGGTATTACATATGTGTCCTTATCCCCCCGATGATAGATTTTTAAGTTATTAATGCTCCTGTTTAAGATAGCACTTCCAAGTCATGATGTATTTCACAGCATCTTTACTTATCTGTAATTTCCCTTTACTTTCCACCCTTTGGCTCACTTGAATAGAAATATAATCTTTTCAGTTTGCAAAAATTTTCAAGAATACTTTTGTCCATGAGTATAGTAATAAAATAATTAAAAATGAGAATCTATTTGGGGGTATAATAATTTTCAACTCATTATCACTACCATAACCATACATCTAACTGTACCTTCTAAGCTTTACCTGTGGTTAAAATAAATAAATAGATAAGACTTTATAATTGAGTGGCAGTGTTTGGGGGAGATAATAATGGGGTAGGGAAGAAAGAATTATCCTCATGAGGAGGTATCTTTATAAGATTATTAAGGAGATAATTTTATTAATGGAAATTTTTATTGTGTTTTGTGCCATAAATACAATAATCTTTAAGCTAGAGAGGTAATACTAAGAAATTGTAAAGATGTTAAGAGCTTGGGCAGTCAAAGGAAGTAGAGGAGGCTACAGGGGGTAAATGGTGCAAGACAGAGACTTGACTTGGGGTGGTGAACACACAATACAGTGTACAGATGATGTGTTGTAGAATTGTGCACCTGAAACCTGTATAATTTTGTTAACCAGTGTCACCCTAATAAATTTAATAAAAATAAATAAATAAAAGATTAAGGGCTTAAAAACATTAATTGCTTGACACAAAATAAAGGTAATAAGATGCCACAGTTACACACATACACATTCACACACATTGGTTGGTTGAAACTTGATAGCAAGTAAAAATAAGTGAGAACATAAAATAAAGCTACAGGCAACAAATGTAGCAGGAGGGAATGAGATAGGAAGGATAATAGCTTGCTGTAAATTAAGAAGGAAATAAAATTAATGATGAGTTTTTAGTAGTCAAGATACTGAACTAATATTTTAAACTTATCTTGAAGGGGAAAAAATGGGAAAAAGAAGCCTAGATGTTAAGAGAGTAATAGAGATTAGACTCATTGCAGTTTTAAAAATCTAATAAGAAAATAGAGTACACCTAAAATTGAATATGTAATATGATAGAGTTCAGATGTAATTTTTAATAAAATAATAAAATAATTATAAGCCCCTAAGAATGTCTTAGAAAATCATATAGCACAGAGAGATAGAGCCTGTGCTTCAGAGAAGTTAAGAAACTAAACCCAAGAAATTATTGCTTGACTCAAACTAGTCCCAATAGATACCTCAATAATATAAAAATGTATTTAAGAGATAAAAATACAAAAACTTTGCCTAGCTGGAAATAATACATTGGGAGATTTCTTTGTAGGAAAATATATGATTATTTTGTCTTTTGAAGTAAATCTCCTACGATATGCTGATATCAACAGCAAAAAATACACAAACATACAATGAAACACTTTCAACATATAGCCACAGATATGGAACACCTAAAAGGAAGTTATTTCATGCAAACATCCTATATAATAAAAGGGTAATATGCAAATTGACCCTAAAGGCTGAATGACCAGGAACAACCAGTCGCTATGATGCACACTGACCACCAGGGGGCAGACGCCCAATGGAGGAACTGGCCCCTGGTGGTCAGTGCGCTACCACAGGCGGAGCTCTGCTCAGCCACAAGCCAGGCTGAAGGCTGCAAGCACAGCAGCGGTGGCGGGAGCCGGTCCTGCCTCCTTGGCAGCACTAAGGGGAAGTAGTCCTAGGCTGGCAAGTGGACATCCCCCGAGGGGTCTTGGGCTGCCAGAGGGTGCAGGCCTGGCTGAAGAAGCCCCCGAGTGCACAAATATTCATGCACCTGGCCTCTAGCTAAGCATAAACAAGCTAAAGTGGTTCTATTAATATCAGAAAATGTAGACTTCAAAAATATAGTATCACATATAAAGTAATTTCATATTGACAAAAGAGTCAGGTTATTAAAAATACAGTGTGAAATGTGAATTATAGACATAAAAAAGGAAAATAGAAAGTAAAAAAGAGAATTGTTAAACAGTTATTTCTCTGCCTCAATTTTGAAAAATGTCTACTTAAAACCCTCATGTACAAACAACAAGATTAGAAATTGATTATTTTTATTAACACAAATTTAGTTCATTTTCAATGGACAAAAGCATGGACAGAAATACAGAAATATGACAATTTGAAATACATGAGGAGTATCTAAAATAAATAAAGTCATGACACTAGAATAAACAGAAATGTCTGGAAATCAAAATAATATATACATGTAAACTAATAGAACAACTGGTAAACAGATGTGAATAGCCAATTCATAGAAGAGAAACCCCAAAATTTGATTAAGTAAATGAGAAAAAAAATTCATATTTATAGTTACAGAACTACAATTTACAAACAACACTTTAACACATTACCAGCATCAATTAGGAAAACATGCAATATGCCAAGTTTTTGTATCAGCTGTGTAAAGGGAAGAATGATGAAGCACTACAGTTAAGAATGTAAAGGAATGAAACCAAATTGATTCCTGGTCAGGGCATGTACTAGAGTCCACCGATAAATGTTTAACTCTCATAGAAATCTCTCTCTCTCTTTCTTTCTATCTATCTATCTATCTATCTATCTATCTATCTATCTCAAAAAATCAATTTTAAAAATCCCAAAACATATTCTCAATTTGAGGATTATGTTTCTTAAATATGTCAACTTAAAAAATCAATTATCACAAATGTACATGATTTAAGATGTTTATCACAGAATTGCTTACAGTCATGAAAGTTGGAAGGCACTCAGAAATCCATCATTTGGGAAACAGGAAAACCCTGGTGAATATACACCACTATATGCAATGTAGCAATTAGAAGCAACCAATATCAACATACATGTTCACAAAGTTGTGTTCTCCAAGATGGATATTCCCTAAAAACATTATTCAGAGAAAAAGTTAAATTATTTTTAAAAACACTATTTACATGAATTAAAAATAAATACATAAATAAATAGGTGTAGATACAAGTAGAATTAAAGACTTTGTGGCAGGATTTGAGGTGGGTACTTTTCATAGTTTATCTGTTCTATGAAGTAGGCGGCAAGGCCATCTGCTGAGAATGACATAGGTAGAGAAGTGTGGAGAATAGAAAAGTTTGACTATATAAACTAGACAAAAAAATGTAATAATAAAATTTTCAGCAGTATTGAGGTCCAGCTGAGGTCAGTGACTATGAATTTATATTGCTAACAATCTTCTCAGTATGTGATTTTTCTCCAACTATCTTCAACTGCCCCATAGGAGGCTTGGAGAAGACTGATAAATGAATCAGTCAAAAAAGAAAGTAAGAAATTCATTCATTTATTCAGTACATAGACCAATTCTTGTGTTTTGTTAAAATTATCTAGGCAGTACTTCATACTGACTTGCTGCTGCTCCCAGTGTACAGCAAAAAATGAGCCATGATTAAAAATGGCAGAGTTTGATCCCGGGTCTGGGTGAGGCCGTGTGCCCCTGGATCCGGGTGAGGCTGGGTCCTGAGTCCGGGTGAGGCCGCACGCACCTGGGTTCAGGTGAGGCCACGCGCCCCCTGGGTCTGGGTGAGGCCACGTGCCCCTGAGTCTGGGTGAAGCCATGCCCCTGGGTCCGGCTGAGACCAAACCAGAGGGCGTCGGACCTGCATTACCACCATTTGTCCACCATCCAGAGCTGAGGGGTCAGTGCCGACATATACACATAAGGAACTGGTGGACATTGAAATTGGGTCTCAAAAGAACTGTTGGTCCAGAAAGAAACTCACTACAGACTGATTCATTTGCCTGTCAGCATAACTATTATTGCTCGTCTCACATTCAGTTCTTATAAGTATATCTCTAGTGACACATGATCTCGCTCATCTAGGGGAAATGATGAACAACATAGACTGATGAACAAGCACAGAACCAGAAACAAGGAGGCATCGATTGGACTATCGGGCCTCAGAGGGAGGGTATGGGAGGGTGGGGGGAGGGGGGAGAGATCAACCAAAGGACTTGTGTGCATGCATATGAGCCTAACCAATGGTTAAGTTCAACAGGGGTTGGGGCATCCGTGGGGAGGGGCATGGGATGGGAATGGGGGGATGAGGACAAATATGTGACACCTTAATCAATAAAGAAATTTAAAAAAAAATGGCAGAGTTTGGAACAGATGAATTTAAAGAAGGTTAAGATATGTTTGGAAATCTAATCAAAAGTATGATTTCAGGTAGTTACCCTTGGAAAACTTGCTTTAAAACAGAAGAGTGACTACATAAATCAGGAGGGATGAATTCTAATCATAATACTGTTACTAGTCAACTTTCTGAATTGAGACCCCTAACCCTTTTGAACATCAGTTTCATCATCTATACTTATAAAATGATAATATGCTAATTAGACTGGGTCGACTAGACATCTTCTGGTCATCCAGTCCTCCTTCTGGACAAAGCCACAGTGGTCGAGGCCGAGGTAGAGGTGGTTAGGGGCAATCAGGCTGGCAGGGGAGCAGTTAAGGGTGATCAGGCGGCAGGGGAGGGTAGATTGGGGCTATCAGGCCAGCAGGGGAGGGCAGTTAGGCAGTTAGGGGCTATCAGGCAGGCAGGCAGGTGAGCAGTTAGGAGCCAGCGGTCCCGGATTGCGAGAGGGATGTCCGACTGTCGGTTTAGGGATTGGGCCTAAACTGGCAGTCGGACATCCCCTGAAGGGTCCCAGATTGGAGAGGGTGCATGCCAGGCTGAGGGATCTCCTCCCTCCCCCGTGCATGAATTTCATGCACTGGGTCTCTAGTCTATCAAATGAAATGATAAGATTATTGTTATTTATATACCTCCCACTGCAGACCTAGTAGAGTAAATGATTCTAGCTGAGATCACCCAAATTACCACCAAATACTTGGACAAATTTAAACTTTGCTAAAATTAGGTTATTATTTTTATAGGAGAGCACCATAATGGAATATAAAATGTTTTATTTTTGACTAGCAATCTCAAGAGTTATTAAGCTATAGGATTTCAAATGCATTATCTTTAGTTTCATTCCTACACTAAGAAGATTTTGAAATTATACTTGTCAAGAGAAAAATATAGCTTTACTCATTATTGTAAATAAAATGATGACAGAGTTAACATTTGTTTTCTGATTTCTTTATCTGAAGCAGAACTATGATAGAAGTTATGCAGTTAAGAATATATTCAGTTGTACTATCTGAATCTTATGATTGCCTATACACTTTCCTATGGATCCATTTTATTCAAAACATTTGATCCTGAACAACAACATTTTAGGAGCTCATTTTCCCAAAAATAAAATTTAAACAAATCATGATTTTTCTTTGTGGAAAACTTTCAGAAAGTCATACAATAAAGTAAATAAATGCTTTCTTCTCAGCAGTGTGCCTCACAAGTGACAGATGCATTTGGGAAGTAACAAATCTGATATACTCATTACCAAAATTTATAGTAATTCTATTTGTTTCTTCCAAACACCACAATTAAATCACCATAATATATAAAGGAAAAATATATGGGCTATAATATTCTAATTATTTTAAAGAGCAGATAGCCTAAAATATATATTTTCATAGAGGGCACAAATAATGTATAGTATGAGGAAAATGTTCTGATAAAAGTGAAATTAGGACTTGATCTTTGATTTTTTGAAATGTGACTTAGGAAACATGGTAACAAAAGATGTAAGAAAGTAAAATTAAAAATGTTTCTCAAACTCATCCTGCAGCTGGCACATGTCTAACCTCCTTTCTAATAAAGCATAATATATGTATATTCATGCATATATATATATATATGTGTGTGTGTGTGTGTGTGTGTGTGTGTGTGTGTGTGTGTGTGTGTGTTTGTATAATCTACATCCACACATATAAACATCTATGTTTGTTCACATATTTCTGATCAACTGTTTTTCTTTTCAGGAACAGGATTATATTTCCTACCCCTATTCTTTAGCTAGATAGTGCCATTGAACTAATTTTGATGAATGGATTTGGAACAGAAATGACATGTGTCTCTTCCTGGCCAACACATGTAATTGCTAGTACAAGACCATTCTCTCAATGGCATTCATGGAAGAATGTAAGGAGATAGATCCACAACATGGAAGTCAGCTCCCTGGGCAAATAACACAGACCTACAGCTAATTTTGTATGACCAAAGAAAAAGTACAAAACAAATAAATGTTAAAAAAAAAAAACAACCACCTATCCCCCACCCAATTAAAAAACAGAGACGTGTGTTGTGTTAGCTACTAAGAGTTTGTATTTACACAAAATAAATAGCCCATGCTGAGTGATATAATCGCCATAATTATTCCCATCGTTAAGTATATTGAGAGCCCCGATTCTAATACAGTTGAGACATAGCTTAACAGTAGGTTATTTTTAAGTAGCTAAAGAATGCTACATATTCTGATATAATATTTGTTCTTGTTTTTATAAACATGATTATCATGGTTGTATTATTGTGGGAAATTAAAATATTCATGTTTCTGGTCACCAGGCAGGTTATTTGGTCATTTTTATTCTTCAAATTAATTATGTGTTGACAAAATGGTAGGTCTTATTTTGCTTTAATTCAACTTGTTTAACCGTTTTAGGTTAATTGCTTTTGCAGTTGCTTTCCCCATTCTCTTTTACATAAAACAAATCACACATTGTCATTTTATAATCAGAAGTGTGTTTGTTATTTTTAATATTTCATTACTTATTATTTTTGTTATAGATTTTCAGATATATTTGTTCAAAATCTGGATGTCAGATTTAGCATGCTCATGTAGTTTGGCGTTCATTTAAATTGGAGTTAAACTTTCTATGGAATAATTTAGAATGTTTCAACTAGCATGCCACTGATCAATACACCCTAGAATGAGGAGATTCTCATGTTTTTCAGTGTAACATAGTAAGAGAGCAAAGTAATACATAAAAACTCTGCCTTTAATGTCTCATCAAATTCTGACCAATTTTGAAGAAGCTACTCTTCCATTCCATGAACAGATAGTTGGTTGTATGTGAACTCATCCAAGGTATTCAAACAGATGTCTGTCCTATAGTCATCCTACCACAGATTAGAAGATATGTAAATACTAATCCAAATATGAGCAACATAACTTTTTTCAGTAGAATTGGGTCAATAAAATAACCTAATTTTTGACAGTCAGTTTTGAGGAAACCGCAGCTGTTTGAAAAATCACAGGTGTGACTCTTCACAATTCCTCATTTCTTCTAATATTAATAACTTAAAAATTAGACTTTTTTCCCACATCTTAAAATTCTTGACTTTATAGCAAATATGATTGCAAATTGTCTTTTATTCAAATCTAAAAGGCAATTACTTTGTTAGTAAATACAATTTTCAAGTTATTAGTAGGTAATTAGTGAGAGACCTGCTATTTTATTAGTAACATATCTTAAAATTTTATTTTATGAGAATATCAAGTACTTAATATCATTATTTTAGTGATTAGTTATTTAAATCACTTTAGGTTATTGGATATTAGGCAACAAATATCAGTGTTATGTTATGGTATAAATCCAATCATAATTAAATATGTCTACTTATTTATTCCCTAATATTTATGAATGCCTAAAATATTACATTTACTCTTCAATGTCACTCTTAACTGTTAAAGTTTAAATAGGAGAAAAAGACTAGAAGGGTTACTTTATATTTCCAAGGTCAGGATATCAAATTGAAGATTTCCATAGCAGTGACAGCAAATACTGATCGTGCACCTGGAAAACTTGTTTTAAAGGAGATTTTTGACTTTCTCTTTGTATATAAATTCACCAGAACTTTATAGAGTCAATACACATTTCATAGATTGTTTTATAATTTGGTCCCCTAATTTTCATAAGGTTGAAGATGAAAAACTGGATTTTTTTTTTTAGTTTCATAAGAAGCTTCATTAGTTTAAATCCTCCACATTTTCTTATTTCACTTAATATTATACTCCCCAAATCAATTTACAATTATATTCAGGTAATACTAGTGGCTGTTTCTATTTTTATTATGAATGACCAATCATCCTTCTTATAATTTCATTTTTAATTTGACTCATTTGTTAATCACAATTAAACAGAAATAATAGTAGTTTTATTCCTTTTATCATTTAATTTATTTTTTAAATCCTCATTCGAAGATATGTTTACCAATTTTTAGAGAAGAAGCAAGAGAGAGACACAGAGAGAGAAAAAGAAGAACATGGATGTGTGTGAGAGAGAGAAACATAGATCTTAGGGGCCAGACCTAGGATCTAACCTGCGAGCTTTTTGGTGTATGGGGTAACACTCCAACCAACTGAGCCACTTGGCCAGGGCTCCTTTAGCATTTGAAGCACAGATAGAAATCCTGAAAGTGATTCATTTTATTTTCTTAACTTTTGAGATTGTGGTTTCATAAGGGATGACCTGAAATTGATGATGCTACTTTTTACAAGGCTGAAATCAATGGGATAGCCAATTTAAAGAGACAAAGTACAAAAATATGGTGCATTCTTCCTGTCACCTTTTCTGAGAATTTGTCTATCTTAATAAACACAAGTATGCCCAATTCTTACGTGTATTATTATGACACTTCAGAAAATCTTGAACATTATAGAAAGAGTACAAGGGAAAATGCCAGCTTATTTTTAATAGATATTTTAAAATTTTCAAAGTGTTCTAAAACTCATTCATTTTTCAGTAAAATAATGAAAAATTGGCAGGATATATATATGTATATGTATATGTATATGTATATGTATATGTATACTTACATATACATATACATATATATATATAATACATATAATAGATAGATATAGATATAGATGATATAGATGATATAGATGATATAGATGATATAGATGATATAGATATAGATATAGATATAGATATAGATATAGATATAGATATAGATATAGATATAGATATAGATATAGATATAGATATAGATATAGATATAGATATAGATATGGTATTTCTTTTCCAAAGATGACAAAAACAGTCTCTACAAGGTGAATTGAATTGCTTGCTTGTAAGTCAGGGATTGGTTTAGAAAAAGGGCTCTTTTATAGCAATTTCATGTGTTGTTTTTTTTTTCCCATATCCATCAGTGTCTTCAGAAGTAAAGCCATCAAAATGGACCTTCAATTTATTTTATATGGATCCATTCATCTGGTGAAAGAGGTTGGATATGTGTAATGTGCAACAAAGCAAAATAAAGTTATATTTCTTCATATTGTTGTCTGGTGTCCTTTATATTCTGCTCCATTCTATTATTAAACACTACCATTCTCTTATGTGTCAGTAATTAATATGTTGATCAATAATTATTTTATCAAGCATCTACTATATGTTATGCAGATCTATGTATCATGGTGACTAGGAAGGAAAGGCTTCATAAAACCCTCATTTCCAATGAACATGATATGGGCTAGGATGTAAAACATTTAACTAATATCTTACTAACAATTTAAGGGAAATTTTAATGTAAACACCCATTAAATGTGTAGTTTTATCAGTGAATGATATAAAAATTCTGATAAAGAACAGAAACATTCCCTGATGGGTAGTTAGTGATGGACTCCCAAAATTTGGACAGAAAGGTGGGAATTAAATTAGCATGGAGTATCAAGAGTATAGATATGCAGCTTTTAAATGTCATGTGAGTCTTTGAATTCTCTAGATGTAATATGATTTTCTTATTGGGAAAATGCATAAAGATACATTAGGAAAAGTAAACTTGGTTACCAAAGTATTCTGTATATCAGTCAGAAGAGTAATATTTCTTACTCTAATAAGTGAATTAGTGATATTTAAGTTTTCATCTAAATATATAATATTATAATTATTTAATTTTGTATTCTGCCGCAACCTTCGTGGCAAGGTTCAGGATCTGAAGGAAGGGCCAATGCACAAGTGAAAATGTTATACAAGAAATTTGAATTTAGAAGGCATTGCGGGGCCAGGTGGAGTCTCTTTCTTGAAGAAACACACTGAGATCTGGCCTAGTCCACTTTTTATTCCATTTTAGATACACATCTTGCCCTCAGTAAAGCATGGCAAACACGTAGCAGACAGATAGTCTCAAAGGTCAGTAAAGATGAGTAAGGTCCAGTAAACATTTACTTGGAGGCTATCAGGTCAGGAAATTGCTTCAAGCCACCACTATCTCAACACGAATAATCAGTGCCTAGTGCCAGCCCTGCTAATGCTCAAGGTCCATTGGCCTCCCGCATTCCTTGGTGCATGCTCATGACAGTATTGGCAAGCAGTGGCTTCCCACAGTATTCCATGTTGATAAATTTGGTTTAGTGTAATTTTGTCTTCTCTGTCTACCATAGACCTTGACACATGATGAATCTTAATTGAATTAAGGAGAGCTTGAATTTGAAAGACAAAGAACATCAGAGTGTTAAGCTGATACATGTGTTGTACTTAATTTATCAACTCACAGAATTAAAGAACTATATTTTAGAAGAAATCACAAAAGGCAAATATTTCAACAGTGATTTAAAGAATACAATCAAAAAGGTGAAATTCCTTCCATAATATTACACAAAAAAATCAAAATCAAGAAATTCCTTTCTAAAGTTGTATGTTCAAAAAAATGCAGATATTTCAAAACCTGCATTTTTAAAATCATGATTTGATTTGCTATCATACAAAGTTAAAGATTCCAAATACTTGATGCACTTAAAAGTATCTCTATTTTATTATTTTATATACTCAGTATATTTATTCAGTCAAGCATAACTGTAAAATAATAAATAGTGAAATCATGTCATTGTAAATTATATCCATAAGCTATTTAATACAACATATATGAGAACAAATAGACATACCTACACGTATACATACAAACATATATATAAACATACAAACTTGCAATTGAAAAATAAGCATGTCACATTTCTTCCATTTATTGTAAAAATTCTCGTTTAGTAACCATGCATTGAATGCATATTTATGAGTTAGAAGCAGGTAACATTCTCTCCTTTGGTATCTAACTTGATTATGAGGGAGTGACTTAGGTGCTCAGGAGTCTTTGGATTATTATATATCTATGTCAGTGAGAAGCAGAGAAACAGCAAAGCTCTGGCTAATACACCCTTTCCTCAAGGAGAAAATGAACTGATTTTGTTCCCTCACTAGGGCTATTTGTGCCAAATATAGATGATGGTCACAGGTGGTCTGATCTTATCTTTTCTTATCTTTGTTGAGAAATAGATTTTCACACTTAGGATAGTTCGCTCCTGTTTAGCTCTGAAAATGAAATATTCTTGCATTTGTGACCAAAGAGAAGTCATCTTCCTTTTATAATGATAGAATCTCATAAATAGATCTTGGAAAAAGTTTTAATATTTAGAGGATAAAAAAATAGCCTTTGTAATATCCATAGCAAAAAGTGAGGTAAAAAAAAAAAAAAAAGTAAGGTGTAGATATGGTAATTTCATTATCCTATCTAATAAAAGAGTAATATGCAAATTGACCATCACTCCAACACACAAGATGGCTGCCCCCATGTGGTCAAAGATGACTGCCCCCATGTGGACACAAGATGGCCACCACAAAACGGCTTGCAGGGAAGGGCAGTTGTGAGTGATCAGGCCAGCAGGGGAGGGCAGTTGGGAGGGATCAGGACTGCAAGGGAGGGCAGTTAGGGGGGGGGGCAGGCCTGCAGGGGAGGACAGTTAAGGATGACCGGGCTAGCAGGGGCGGGCAGTTAGGGGTTACTGGGCCAGCAGGGGAGGGCAGTTATGGGCAATTGGGCCGGCAGGGGAGCAGTTAGACGTTGATCAGGATGGCAGGGGAGTGGTTAGGGGGTGATCAGGCTGGCAGGCAGAAGCAGTTAGGGGCAATAAGGCAGGCAGGCAGGAGAATGGTTGGGAGCCAGCAGTCCTGGATTATGAGAGGGATGTCTGACTGCCCTTGAGGGGTCCCAGATTAAAGAGAGTTCAGGCTGGGCTGAGGGACACACTGTCCCCCCATGCACGAATTTTGTGCACCAGGCCTCTAGTTTTTTAATAATAATTTAATTTCCAACCTTTATTTTTATAACCTAAAATACTCCAGTTTGTACTAAATTTTCATGGAAATGAAGTTATTTTGATATGTCCTATGTAAAAAAGGAAGTTTTAATTTTATACTTTTTGACTAGAATGTTAATGCAAACTTATTATTGGAATGTGAATTGAAATGGTCATACAAAACAAGGAAGGGTATTCCTAGCAAAGGTAAACTATAAAGAACAAGGCCATGATTCTGAAAACAGAGTAATTAGATGTGTGGTAAGACATTTTCTATCTATTACATAATATTGTTGGATTTAAGAAAAAGTAAAGAGTGATATAAAAGAATATTGAACTCACAGTAAATTTTGTACCTGAGTAGGAAAACACAAACAAACAAAAAAGAGTTATCCCTTAACATCCTAACAAGAATCACAGCCTTATCAGGATTAGTTGACTGTTTGAGTCATTGACTCTGTTCTGTTGTGCTTGCAACTAGTAATGAGCTAATTGCAGTCAAGATATCTTGAAGTCCAAACTGAGAGATTAGCTAATATCTCTGAATCAGTAAGTGTTGAGGAATGTATTGCACTGGGAAAATTGTATATTTATTCTTTCTAGTTAGAAGAAAACACTTTGATAAAATAGAAGAGTTTAGGAAAGCCACATTTGCCAGTATTTCTCTCTGACACCTGATTTATATTTGCTCAATCTGTGTCAACTTGCAGGATTCTTTCAGCCCACCATGTTTGTTTCCAAATCAATCCTTAATAATGAATGTAAAAAAAAAAAAAAGAAAGAAAGTAAAACATGGTTAAAAGGCAAAAGATTTATGTGATCTGAAACCACAGTTAAAATGGTAAATTTTGTTATGTATGTTTTACCAAAATAAAAGTAATTATTTTTTAAATGAATGCTTTAGGCACTTAAAAATTATGCTTAGGCTCTAGACAGTTTGGCAAAGTGGATAGAGGGTAGGCCCTTGGATTTACGGGTCCTTGGTTTGATTCTGATCAAGGACATGTAGGTGGGCTTCAGGCTCGTTCCTGGTCGGGGTGCTTGTCGGAGGCAACCAATTGATGTGTCTCTCTCACATCAATATTTCTCTCTGTGTGTCTCCCTTCTTCCTTCTACTCCCTCTAAAAATCAATGGGAAAATATCATTGGGTGAGGATTAACAACTACAAAAAATTATGTTTAGTATTCAAATGAGTTATAAATGAAAAGCCAATCTCCACTTATTTTATGATATTTTGGTAAAAATTTTTAAATTACATATTGAAATGCATATTATTTTAATAATTGATGACAACTTTGTTTCTTTCCTTCCAACTTTACTACTAATATGGCTAAAAAAATAATGATTGATTATTAGAGAGAGTGGAAGGGAGAGATAGAGATAGAGAAAGAGACCAATTTGTTATTACGCTTACTTATGCATTTATTGATTAATTTTTGTATGTGCCTGACTGAACCTGCCACATTGCATATCAGGATGATGCTCTAATCAACAGAGCTACCTGGCCAGGGAAAAATGCATATATTTTTTAATATACTCAGTGATTTCACTGTGAGGATTTTACTCAGGCAAAATTATTTTCTAAAATTATATTTACCATTTTTCCAAGGTTCTGAGCCATGCTTTTCTCTTAAAACTATTTAATGCTGTTTATATTTCATGATCATAACAGCCTCAGATTTTTTAAATATGTACTTTAGTTCTCACCAGGAGCACTTGAATGAATACAAATGCCTTCTATAATGACAGACAAACTCTGGATATTGAGTCATGCACACACTGATATTTCCTGGTGCCACAGCACAATGCTCACTCATTTAATTTGCAGTTCAGTACTACCCTTTAAAGACACTAATAAATTGTATTTTTCCAAACAACCCATTGCATTGATAGCATGCCTCTGATTATTTTTCTTCATAAGCTTTGGTTTGTATTTCCATATGTTTTATTTTATCTAATTATCTCTTTATCATCCTACAATGTAGTTCTTTTATTTTTTTTACTTTTTAATATGTAATATAAACTTCCATTAGCTTCACTATTTTATTAATTTTATGGAAATCTTATTAAGAATCTTCATTCTTTCAGATCATTAATAACAAAGATATCTATGCATTATAAAGTTGATGCTCATGTTTATGTTTAACAGACATTTTCTTATGCTCTTTTATTTGACAATCCCTGACTAAAATACAGATATGGCTTTCTATTGTATATGAATTTATATTCATGAATTCATCTTGTACAAAAGTTATATAATACATTTTAAAATAATTTCCTAAAATCAAAACAACTGTTATCCTTCTTAATACTAACAATTAACTTATTTTATAAATATATTTTGTTCTTAACCATATCTCATTTTTTGTACATGACTCATTTGCCCTGTTAGGGATTAATTGAATACATATTTATAACCTACAGCATATGTTTTTCCTTTATCAAAATTGACACTACATTTACCTAGTCTTAAATGTGCATATGCTGTGAAACACACAGTGTAATAGACATTTTGACATGAAGTAGACAGACTTTGATTGCTGTAGTATATTATCATATCTGAACCATGATAACTCATCTAAGTATGACTTTTTGATAAAAACTCAGAGTAAATGTTAAAAATTGACAACTAATTTTACTTTCCATGATAATGACAAAACAATATCCCAGAGTAACTAATAATCTTCCATATTTTTCCCATTCATATTTTTTGTTTTGTTTGATTGTTTTGTTTTATATCTCTACTTAGCGCTGCCATAATACATAAGAGAAGGGAAAGTAATAGAATGTAAATTTAATGACACTGTGAAATGAATTGCAAGATTCTCAAAGCTGAATAACAAAAAGCATTCATACATATCCTGTTCAATTTATTGATGTTTGTTTTGGACTCAGAATATGGTCTATGTTGGTGAATGTTTCATGTGCAATTGACAAAAATGTATTCTCCTGTTGTTGGATGAAGTATGTCATGACTATTTGGTCAGGTTGATTGATGTTTTATTTTAGGCCTTCTATATTCTTTTACTGAATTTTCTAAAAATCTATTCTATATTTTATTAAAAGAAAAGTTAATGTTTAGAGTTATAATTGTGGATTTACTGATTCTTTAAATTTTATTTATTTAATTTTATATTGAAATTCTCTTCTAAAGTTTACAAATATTAGAACTGTTATATCTTGTTAAATAAGTGACACTTCTATTATTATGTAATGACACTTTTTATCCATGGTAATACTCCTTATTTTGATGTCTACTTTGTCTGATGTATTCTGTCTTTTAATAAGTGATCCACCCTTTTATGTGTAACCTATGTTATTATATTGGAAGTGGGTTTCTCATAGAAAGCACAGAGTTAGGCCTTGTATTTTCACCCAACTTGACAATTTCTTAATTGGTAGGTTAAGAACACTTATATTTTATATGATTATTGCTAAGTTTAGGTTAAAATATTATACTAGCTGTTTTCTATTTATTACATCTCTTCTTATTTATCTTTCTCTCTTTAGCTGCCTTATTTAGGATCAATTGATATATTATAAATTATGATCCCATTTTTCTTCATGTTGAATTATAACTTTTACTTCTTACTTATGAGACCTTAGAGAGGATAGAATTGGAAAATATATAGTGGCCAAAAAAAAAAATAACTGGGTCCTGCAAACTTTCTACAGACTCTATTTTTTAGGGAAAGTAATAGAAAGGAGTTTGACTGTATTTTTTATTTCTAAACCGGTTAATAAGCATAAGAATATTTAAGAGTAATTCAAAGCAAAAAAGAAAAAATATATATAAGTATATATGAAAAGCAAACCCATTTTTTTCTTTAAAGGATGAGAGAGTAAATACTTAAGGTTTTTCAGGCCACCTAAAGTCTTTCATGAACATTGCTCTCTGTATTTTGTTTTCTGTTTGTTTGGTGATGTTTTTTTGTTTGTTTTGTTTTGTTTTTGCCACTCTTTTAAAATGTAAAAGCCAATTTAGTTCAAGGACCAAACAAAATAAGTTATAAGCTTAGACTGTGCTCCTGGGCCTCAGTTGGCCATCTCCTATACTTCAGCATTCTTTAATACGGCATACTTCATAAATGTCATTGCAGTAAGTGATGGCTGGACATGATATGGACCCAGCAAAGGAGGAAAGAACTCTATTTGCTAATAAAGATGACTTTTGTTGATAAAGTAGAATGTAGTGCATGGCCTTGGAATAGTATACACACTTCTTATCAGAACTATAAACTATCAAGTAAGTCTATGTGAGTACAATTAGAGTCAGTCCCACCATACTCACCATGATTAGCACCCCTGATCTTATACATGGACTGACATCTTTAGCAAATAAAACATACCATTTTTTAAGTCTTTATTATTAAAAGAATTACATATATACCACCTTTCCCCTATTAATCCCTTCTAGCCCTCCCCCATCTCCCACCCCAGGTCTTCACCACACTGTTGTCTGTGTCCATGGGTTTTGCATATATGCATACGAGTTCTTTGGCTGATGTTTTCCCACCCACCCCTCACCTTCCCTCTGAGATTTGACAGTCTGTTCCATGCTTCTATGTCTTTGGATCTATTTTATTTTTCAGTTTATTTTGTTCACCATTTATTTTTTACCCTCTTGCCTTAAAAATTCACTTCATAGTGTCTTAGTTTTTCATTTGTTTGATTTGTTTGCCATCCTTAAAATGTGACCAATTAATGGAGAATAATTGTGGTTGACAATTGCAGCTTAAATTGATGCTTTCTCTGTAACTTTCTTAAGCATATTTGAACTAAGACTTACTCATTGTCAGAAATGATGTCTTGGCATTCTGTGCTATAAATAACTGAATTTGAAAAAAAAATGTATAAGATGGAACCAAGAGAATTAAAACTTTTATAAAATCAGAATGACAAAAGGAAGATTTTCCCCCTAAATTCTGATGAAAATAAATTGTGAGAGGGGCTACAGCGTTTGGACAGGTTCAAGCCTCGGACTAATGAGAGGGCACGGTCCTCTCATGGCAAAACCATGTGCAAGTCCCAGCTTGGAGGGCAAAGCTTTCCCAGCACAATTATAGCCAAAGGCTATGTAGTCCTAAGCTTGACCTTATGGTCCGAACTTGTGATCCCAGGTGGCTAAGAGATGTAGACTGAGGAAGGTGCAGCAAGTGCTGCCAAAACAAAGCTTGATAGAGTTTAGGTGCATGTAATTGAGTAGATTCAAAACTCGCGAGAACATTGTAAACATCTTGACCAGGCCCTTTACTTTGCCTCCTGGAATCTGGCTATAAAATAAAGACTTGGCTTGCAGGCTGTGGCACTGTCTCTCCATCCAAGAGTAGTGTCCCAACTAGCTCCAGCTTTATTCTCTTGTCTGTCTTCTTTACTAGTAATGCTTCATTGCTCCCCACCCACCCTCATGTTCACCCCTGGTTGTGCTGAACTCGGCTCAATAAATGAACTTTATTTAGAGTCATTGGAATCTTCAATAAGAAATGTGGCTATAGCAGCTTATGAAGCAAGTCCAAACCTTGCTGCATTATGTTACCTTATTTCAATAATGAAGTTTAAATAAAATAAAGGTATGATAATGAAAATGAAAATTATTAAATAACTAGAGGCCCTGTGCACAAAATTCGTGCACTGGGGGGTTGTCCCTCAGACCAACCTGCACCCTCTCCAATCTGGGACCCCTCGGGGGATGTCCAACTGCCTGTTTAGACCTGATCCCATGGGCAGTCAGACATCCCTTTCACAATCCAGGACTGCTGGCTCCCAACTGCTTGCCTGCCTGCCTGATTGCCCCTAACTGCTTCTGCCTGCCAGCCAGATCACCCCCTAACCACTCCCCTGCCAGCCTGATCAATGCCTAACTGCTCCCCTGCCAGCCGATCATCCACAACTGCCCTCCCCTGACAACCTGGTCACCCCCAAATGCCCTCCCCTGCATATTCCCTCTTTATTAGATAGCGTTTTTGCTTTATATTGGACAGCCCTAACTGGTTTGTCTCAGTGGATGGAGCATTGGCATGCAGACTCAAGGGTCACAGGTTCAATTCCAGTCAAGGGCATGTACCTTGGTTGGGGGCACATACCCAGTGGGGAGTGTGCAGGAGGCAGCAGATCAATGTCATTCTGTCATAGATGTTTCTAGCTCTCCATTCCTTTCCCTTCCTCTCTGTAAAAAAAAATCAATAAAATATATATTTTTTAAAAAGAAACATTTAAGATTCCTCCATATCTGCCTGGCTGGTTTGACTCAGTGGTTGAGACCCCAGGCTGCCGCCACTGGGAGGGGGATTGGGCTGTGGGGAGTGAATTTGTTTTTGTTTTTTATAAAGGGTCAGGAGGGCCTCTGGGCAGCATTCTGCCAGGCCGCTTACTCTGCAGGCTCTCAGCGGCAGCCCTCCCTGAGACTGGGGGTACTCCGGCAGGGCTGAGAGGACTGGGCACTTCCATCTTGTGGCTATGGGCGCTGCCATTTTGTCACGGAGTGACTGTTAATTTGCATATTACTCTTTTATTAGAAAGGATAGCTTGAATTCTCTATAACATGTACTAATTTGAATGCCAAATCAGTCTAATTCTGTATCCCCTGCTACTTCTAACACATATTTAGACTACTGTGAAGTACAAGTCAATCTATAAATCAATGCACTTACTCTTTTCATTGAAGTATCTGAAAAAAATAAATCAAGAATCTATTAATACTAAATTAGAATTTATAATGGTAAAGAGCTCAGAACATCTGTTTCAAAATTGCTATTACAGCAATGAAGGTAGGCATCAAGTATTTAGCCAATAGCTTCAGATATAAAAACACAAACCCTGGAATAGAACAAGCTTTAATTAACTGACCCTTATATTTATAATAAACCCTAGTAAAATGTGTGCAAGAAACATCCATAAATCTATTGGAAATATATTTTTTAATTAAATATGCTGTTTGGATATCTCACCAATAGTATTGACTCAAAATTCCTGAGAATATGTTGAGTAATTTTCGGAGATGAGAAAACTATTCTGGATTGCTTACTTATCACCTTCTTCTCTCTCTCTCTGTTCTCTCTCTCTCTCTCTCTCTCTCTCTCTCTCCCTCTCTCTCTCTCTCTCTCTCTCTCTTTTAATTTGAGTTTCTTATTTCCAGAATTTGGTGTAACATATTTCAAAACATCCTTATGACATGTGTTAGAACTGTTGTCTGTAAACTACTAATAAAGAGCCAATAACTCAAAAAAGTTAAGGGGTTTGCCCTTACAATCACTTATGGAGAGATGAAATTCTGAACACAAGCCTCTTTTCTTTAAAGGGTTATCTATTAGGGACTGTTGTATAATATATATATATATATCAGTTTATTGAAATTCTGTATACATAATAAGACAAAAATTATTCCCAAAAGGGTTAATGTAAAAACCATCATTTTTATTCAAAATGACAATTTTAACTGTTGTAGCATGAGACCTTTCCCTACTATATATTTGAGAAGTCATAAGTAGTGATTATTACTTCTTAGTTTGGATGATGATATGCATATTTTCTTTTTCTTTTGAAGGACAGATTTTCAAGTGTTAAAAATCAAGTTTGTGTCAAGGTTTTAAAAATGTATTTCAATTAATACAATAGAATTATTTTAATGTATTATTAATACCAAAAAAAGAGACAAGTCTAGGAGTCATTACTATTGAATTGTCTGTCATATTTTTTTCTTCTTTGCTGTACATTCCAAACAAGCTCTTGCAACTCATTTTTCATCAGCTGCTTCTTAAAATCATAAAGCTAATTGTGCATTTAAGCTAAAGAATGAACCTCAGGGCATGCCCATCTGTCTAGACAAATAAGCACATATCCAACCTACTTACCAGGACAGATTGTTCTTTAAATCGAGGTGATGGATGTGAATGTTTAAGAAATTATCAACTATTGAAAAGCACATAGCTTAATATATTGCTTTTCATTCCTTTAATTGTATTTTTAAAACATATTATTGACTTGGGATAATTGTTACTATTATTATGAAAATGGTGTTATCTTTAAAGTGTTTCCAGATTAACATAGGTAACTACAAGCATGAAGAAATGCATTAAAAGGTAATTGAACATTGCAGAAATAAAAACTCTATTACATGACTCTTTTAAAGATATATACTTATACCTAGTGATTTAAAACAAATTTCATTTACATTAATTCTGTTTTAACTAAAATCTGTGTCAAAATAGAATAGCAAGCAATTCTTAATAAAAGTTTGCAATATTAAAAAAAAAAACACACACACACACAGAATGGCAAAAGCACTGTTATATCCAACTCAGTTAAACATGGTAATAATTCATTTATTCTGCAGAGATATTTTTACCCCTAAGCCCACTCTACTACAAAAGAACCACAAGATATGTATATTAAATTTTAAAGGACAACTTGTATTTACAATACTTCAAAATAAATGATCTCTATAATTAACTTACACAGTTAAAAGATTATCTTAAATTGAAGGACCATCTCTTTTATAGGTATAGGGTGAAAAGCATATGTTAGATATGAGTAGAGTTAATGTGAACTAAGCAAGTAAGTCATATAAAGTCTAAGTTAAATAATTTGCCCTTGCTTTGGGTGTGAGGGGTGGCAGGTGAGGGGGAGAGCTTTTCTCAATACTAATTTTCTTTTGAAATACAAAGGCCAACATTTGAATTAAAAAGAAAGGGGAATTCTTTAAAAAATGTTTACAAGGTACAAATTAGGGTAGAAATTAGAGGGAACCAGTATGCTAATGAAAAAGCAAAAAGTAGTCCAAGAAGAATTGTGAGCACACGAAGTATTTTTCTTTCTTAATCTTTAGAAAAGGTGGTTCATGAAATTGGAGGTAATCATTTCTGCTCATAGAGTGGCACACAAAGACTTGGAATGATTTTCAGTCACAGCAGGCAATTTATCCACACTTCTGAAAATTATCCTATTTCTTTGCATGTACAATTCTGTTCATCCAAAATCTTAATTATGACCTATAAAACCTTTGCTCTAAAATTTTTCTTTCTATATTTGAAAAGTCAAGTCCTCTAGTCATAATAAAAATGTGGTTCGATATTGGTCTTAAAGTCTGTTTTGCATCATTTTAATTTAGATTTCTACTAGAATAAAGATTTCCACATTAGTTGGCCTGCTTTTCAATTTTATAGAAATTCAAATAATATAGTTTTTACTCTTGTGCCAGCCTTTCCTATTAAATAGTATAATTGTGGGATTTATTTATGTTATAGTCAATTATTTAAAGCATTAAGTCTATACGTCCCACATGATACCGTCAGTAGTATTTCTGCTCTCACTTTTTCTCTTTCAATATCCTTCTGCTTTCCCAATACTCTTTCTCACAAATGAATGAGCATGTTCCCCTTTTTCTTGGTTTATACATGTTTTGATGGAAAATATTCACCTGGTGGTTGGTAAAAACAAATCCATAAGAAATATCTTTTTAAAGTTGTTGCTCAACAGAAAATGATTTTATCTTACTCCCTCATTTCATTAGAAATCTCCACTATAAGTTGTTTACATTAACAATTCCGAAACTGTGGTTTCCTTATTGTTTTTGGTGTGTGTTCTAATCCTTCATGTGTACTTTTTTTCTTTTTTCACTCTGAAAGGATTTAGAATTGTTATTTTACTCCTGGTATTCTGCAAATTCACACTGACATATACCTTGGGCTAGATCTTTCTCTTATTTCATTCTTGGGTCATTTATGGGCCCTTTTATTCTTGAGAGAATTACTTACAGTCCAAAAAAGTTTTATATCATTATTGAAATATTTTCACCCTCATTTTATCTATTCTCTCTTTCAGAAAATATGGTTAGTTGGATGTCAAGTCTCCTAAATTAATCTATTTTTTAAAATATTTTTTATGTTTCACATTTCCTCCTACTTTCAATGATTTCATCAATTTAATTTTTGAACACTTCTATTAAATTATTTTGACTGTCGTTTTATTTTCTTGCATTAAATGTTTTATTTTACAATCTCTATTTTGTGTTATAGATGCAATAACTTTTTCTCTGAACACGTTAATTCAGCTTACATATTTTAACAATTTATTTTACTGCATGTACTGTATTCTTTTTTTCAAAATATATTTTTATTGATTTCAGAGAGAAAGGGAGAGGGAGAGCGATAGATAGAAACATGAATGACGAGAGAGAATCATCAATCGGCTGCCTCCTGCCTGCCCCACACTGGGCATTGAGCCCACAACCCAGGCATGTGCCCTGACCAGAAATCAAACTGTGACCTCCTGGCTCATAGGTGGACACTCAACCACTGAGCCACACCGGCCAGCTACTGTATTCTTTTACTCTCTCTCCTGTTATTCTTGTTTTGTTTTGGTTGGCTTCTGCCTTTCTTGATGCAAACTTTCAATAAATTATACCAATTCCTTTTTTGGCATTTCATACATAAAAGTTAAGGACTAATAAAATGACTAAAATTTTTGTAAGATCAGGTTTACTTATCTGGTGGCATTAAACAAAGGTTAGGAAGTGAGACTACTTTGTGGAGTCATCCTAAGGCAGATTCCATAGTCTTTCTAAGACTTAATTTTTCATAAAAATGTTCTCTAACATTTTTCAGAAAAATGTTCTCTAACAGTCCTGTGGAGTTCTCACCATTCATTGAGCTAATTTTTATTTAATATTTTGCTTTCTCTCTCACAGTTTAATTCTGTCATTTACTCTGCCTGTGCCTCCCAATCCACATATTTTTGCCTCAATTCCTCCAGTTTATATAATTCCTGATTCTAGGATGAACTGGGTAGAGAAGACACCTGGTTCTCACAATTGTAGCTTTCTGGGGATCTAGTTTGTCTTTACCTCACTCTTTGATCAACCTCCTGCTTTTTACTACCTATTCTCACCGCTATTGTCTATAGTACCTCATGCAACTACATTATACATTTCAGGAATTCTTCAGGGACTGTTGTCTTATTTCTAATTGGGATTTTCCTCTGCAAACAGCAAGCATTTCACTGTACTCATGGTATTTAGCACGCTATCCAGCTCCAACTACAGTGTGCTAAGTTATGATTATTTCTTAATTTTATCAAATTTTTTTCTATATTTTTTTATTCTTGTTTTCAATGATTTGCAAATGGAAAGAACACACATTATTTACATTGACATCTTAAAATTGGTCAAAGTGTTCTTTATCAAATAATTTTGATGTTTTATAATTTCTGATATTTAGAGGAATATTTTACAAAATTAGCCTTTTTTGTTTCCATTTATTAAATTTATATTACCAATATTAGGTAGACCTTTAATGGCTGTTAGAGAACCATTAGGGATTCAAAAAGGTATTGCAAAATAAGTGTATTATTCCCTTGGGCTTTTTACATAAACTTTTAATATTGATATATGTTAAGTTTTCTAAATTTTTATACTTTTGTCTACCTGATAGTGATACCGTTATAATAACCTGGTTATTATTTAACATAAAAGGAGTGAAGGGAAGACTGGATAATATAGGCATGCCATTTATTCAGCTTTGCTAATTAAACACCCTCCAAGTATGCTCCCCGTTGATTGATGGGGGAAGGGACTAGACAAAGGAAGTTTAGATGCATATCCAGTAAGGCCTGAGTGACTCACTTGGGAAGATGCTTTCCTATCAGTCACACCTGGGAACAAGCCAGTGGCCTGAAAGGCATGGCCACTGCCAGCGTGGAAACTGGGTATTTAATCCTGGGCAAAAGAACACGCTCTCTCGCCTCTCCTGCTTGCCTACACTCCTGTGACTCCTGTGGCCGGGGTCACGCTCCCCTGCATTTGCCCATGTGGGACCCACACAATGGACTGATGGATTTGAATTATCTTGGGTGCTGCACTGGATTCCCTGCAACATGAAACAGAAGCTCTGGACACTGGCCTTGCTTTTGGCTCTACTGGAACCGCAGCTGAACCTTTTCCAGGACTGGCTTAAGGGACATGGGACTTTAAAACCTGAGGAAGGTAACCTCACACCAATAAAAACCATTCGTTGTCTCCTGTGAATCTTGGAAAATTATTTTACTGAAGATATTACAAAAGCCATCATCCCATGCCCACTGTGTCAGGGAAATCTGGCCCACTAGTTTTTCGGTAATAGTAGCATTTCATTATATATTATATTGAGACACACTTAAAAAGTCAAAATTCCTAGTGAGTATAGTAATAATGGCCTAGGTTCTTAAATTGCATGTCATGTCCTACTGGCCTAGTTATAAACATCTCCTAGGAGCTAGGTATTACAAATTAGAATCACTTGGCCAAAAAACCCATAAAATAGACATAAGAATATTAACTAATTGCATTTATGCAAAAATTTTACATCTGAATCTATTGCATTGGATTATATTTAAAAACATGGTTTGGAAACAAAACTCGGGGATTGAAATTTAGATAATTTTTTTAAAACCCCATATTAGGTATACTAGTATTTTGTATATCCATGTATTTTATCCATTTCTTTCTATTATGGTTTAGACTCCATATTTCCTGAGTTCAAATGGTAGAAGTACCCCTTAAACTCATGTGTGTTTAAATGTATCATTCTGTCGGATATTACCAATAGTTTATATATTATTCTGTGTTTCATAATATATGTGCACAGTCAACATATTTTATGTTTGTCTGATTATAATTGGGGGCCTTACACAGGAAAGGGAAACATACCCATATTCTAGCATGTACTACATAATTCTGCTTCTCTTTTGTGTATCAACATTTTCCGAAACAAGCCACTTTCTAAAGAAAAATTCAGCACTCTGGTTTAGTTATTTCAGAAGAGTGTCAAGTATTTTATGTTAAACAAGTTTTCATTTAAATGTATCATTTGCTTTCTAATCCATCTAGTTAAAAATTCTTCTAAAATCCCATTATTTTACTAAAATTTTCATATTTACTAACTAGATAAAATATATCTTAATAAATATTTATTTCTGTGTATTATGATTTTATATCATTATATAACAAAGTCAAAATACTAGAAACAATCTTTTACCTATTTAACAATTTGAAATAGTCAATAATTGTTAGGTAAATATTCCACTGAGGATTTCTAAATTCTCAGTTTTCTGAACTCTTATTCAGTATGTGATTATTAAAATGCAACAAATGTAATTATTTCAGTTTAAGTTTCTATTTGGGGACATTGTCATAAGGATATTAACCTACATAATATATTTTGAGAAGACCCATGCGTATATAAGCATTTTCCTAATCAAGATATAATTAAATTACAATTTAATTTATGCTGTATTTAAAAGTCCAAATTTCTTTAGGATTCTATTCTCATTACAGATATAACCATCCAGTCAGAAGAAATAAGAGAATCTATAAAAATAAGTAAAATCATTAATGTATAGACAGACTTTGCTATTAAGTAAACATACTCCTGGAGACAAAGAAGGAAGTGATTCAACTTTTTATACTTAAGTCATACTAAAATTACTTAACAGCTGAAGAATAGATTATTGAAATTAAAACCATTTCAAAATTTATACCAAAAGCACATTTTTATAGTATAATTATTGCAACGATATAAAGAAGTAAGTAACAAAAATGCTGACACATCCATCCATAACTAAACTCCTGCAACCAGTCTATGCTATAATAAAGTACTGTTTTATTAAGCACTTAATTAATTGCCACATTAAAATAATAGGGACTCAACTCATAAAAATGACTTATGAGTATGAAGGCTTCTTTTGCTGTGTTACTGAAAATGCAAGCTGTACACACAATTTAATTTTAAAAATGTAATCAAGCAATAGTGTGGGTGTCTAGTTTGAAGAGAAACTTGCAGTTCTTTGGGGATAAAAAAATATGATAGTGACATCTTTAGTTGAGAGTGTCATTTACTGGAACAGGCTCTAAGCTAAAGTTTCATAGGCACTCCAAGCTGATATCAATAGAGGTTCTCTGAGGTTTTATTCTATAGATTTTATTTATTTTTAATTTTGAGTTGCATTTAAGACATGTATATAGTAATCCTATCTGCAGACTCTGTATATTTTCAGTATCACTTGAGGCAATTTTTTGAAAGGCAGCTTAATTGTAAGAAATATTTAACTTCTTATATTGCACTATGGACTTTATATGCATTAATTTTCTTTCTCTCAGCAACCCTTTCACATTTATTCCAGTTTGCCAGTGTCTTAGGAACATTGATGACTTTTCTAAAGCCATACAGCATGCTGTAGAAGAGCTAGATTCCTAATGAAACCAATATGTATGGCTGTACAGTCTGCACATTTAAACTTAATCCCTTCTTCCACGGTTCTTTAATTTAGATGTACTTGCAAAATAGTGATCATTTTCAAGTTCTATGATGTAGGTAAGATCTGGGGCAATAGAGACTAATGACTAAATTTCTGCCCTGAAAAAGAAAACAAAAAGACAGAGGATAAATGGTCAATTCTCTTCAGAAACCATAGGGATGAATGAAACAATTACCCTTTTCAGAACTGGCCAAACATCAAAGCTTAGTATTATCTCCTTTAAAAAATGCAGAATATTGCCTACCACAGTCATTGCATTAAAATTGAAAGATAAACTTTTATTTCCTAAAAAAATAAAGACTTTAACTGGCCCTCGCAGAGATATTCAGTTCAGCCATGTAATTATACAGTAATGACACATCTTATACTCATAAAAGGTTGTAAAAGAGTGAGAAGTATAGATAGTCATGATGGTAGAAGTACCCCTTAAACTCATGTGTGTTTAAATGTATCATTCTGTTGGATATTACTGATAGTTTAAATATTGTTCTGTGTTTCATAATATATGTGCACAGTCAACATATTTTATGTTTTATGTTTGTCTGATTATAATTGGGGGCCTTAAATGTCACTGGGTTCTTAAATGTCTTCTTCACAAGGACCCCAACTTTCAAGAATATTTTACTCATGTAACCCTAATTCAGATTTTTGTCAAGTTTCATACTTTGCCCATATTTATCAGGAAGGCATCCATCCATCTCTTGCATGGATCTGAAATCTGGTCAAGATAGTCTAGGCACCATAGTAAGATAATTTAATTATGCTTTAAGAATATATTTGCTCTCAAACTCAACAATATTTTATACTATAAAATAAGGTAAAATAAAATTAATATTTAAATGAAATGTTGCAAAAATTGTTGATAAAAATTTCTCCTTTAGTGACTACAACCAAAAAAACTTTAAAATTAAAATAATTGTCATTTTTCTGTAAATATGCATTGCCTTGACCACCAAAAATGTTATATTGTTCTTGATATGTCTGAGCAATAAAGCAATGCATTATCCAAATAGTTTTGGTTACATTAAATATCACTATGCTAGATAACCAATCATAAAATAGTTTTTATAACAAAATTATAAAAATATTTTAAAACTCCTAATGTAACAGGCTAGAAACACATTAAGATGCAAGATAAGAAACACTGGGTAAGGATTTTATACAGCAAGAACATAAAATACAAAAACAAAATGAAAATATTTTCTAATGCATTTGAAATTTATAAATTGACAGTGTCCTATGTAATAAAACCTAATATGCTAAGTGTCTGGGTGTCTGGTCATCCATTCAATCAATCAAAGCATAATCCTATCTAATTAAAGAGTAATATGCAAATTGACTGTACCTCTGCCACGCCCATAAGTCACGCCCACCAGCCAATCAGGAGTAAGTATGCAAATTAACCCAACCAAGATGGCTGCGGCCATGGACCAAGCAGGAGGCTTAGGTTTCTCCAGCAATGGAGGAAGCCAAGCTTTCTGCTTGCCCTGGTGGGTGCTCAAGGCTACAAAGTTTCAATTATAGAAGATAAATAAATCCCAACAAAAATGGCAGCAGCCAAGGAGCTGGAGAGAGCAGGAGGCTTGGGTTTCCCTGGTGATGGAGGAAGCCAAACTTCTTGGCCTGCCCTGGCCTGCTCTCAAGGCTACAAAGTTTCAATTATAGAAGATTAAATCCCAGATACCAGGGCCTCTGCTCGGGTCGCCGGGGGGCGTGGCAGGCCTGCAAACCACCACAGGCCCCTTACCCAGGCCATCCCATGTCCCAAGGGAACCCCCACCCTGATCGGGACACTCTTCAGGGCAAACCAGCCAGTCTCTACCCATGCATCAGGCCTCTATCCTATCTAATCCTATCTAATAAAAGAGTAATATGCAAATTGACTGTCACTCCAACACACAAGATGGCTGCCCCATGTGGTCAAAGATGGCTGCCCCATGTGGACTCAAGATGGCCACCACAAGATGGCCAGCAGGAGAGGGCAGTTGGAGGTGACCAGGCCTGCAAGGGAGGGCAGTTGGGGGTGACCAGGCTGGCGGAGAAGGGAAGTTGGGGTCGACCAGGCCTTCAGAGAAGGGCAGTTGGGGGGGACCCAGGCCTGCAGAGGATAGCAGTTGGGGTTACCAGGCCTGCAGGGAAGGGCAGTTGTGGGGGACACAGGCCTGCAGGGAAGGGCAGTTAGGGGCAATCAGGCTGGCAGGGGAGAAGTTCGGCATCAATCAGACTGTCAAGGGAGTGGTTAAGGGGTGATCAGGCAATCAGGAAGGCAGGCAGGCAAGCAGTTAGGAGCCAGCAGTCCTAGACTGTGAGAAGGATCGGGCCTAAACGGGCAGTTGGACATCCCTTGAGGAGTCCCAGATTGGAAAGGGTGCAGCCTGGGCTGAGGGACACACACATCCATGCACAAATTTCGTGCACTGGGCCTCTAGTATGTTGCTAATATGCTAAGGCCACTCAGTGGCTCCCTATGACATGCACCAACCACCAAGGGCAGATGCTCTGACTGGTGGTTAGCTTCCTGTTGGTGTCCAGCCAATAGGGACTGAGCGAGATGGGCTGAAAACACCCTGGAGGCCTCCTGCTGTCTCTCCTGGGTTGGCCAACCTCCCACATCTCTCCCGGCCCCAATCATGCACCAATGGGGTCACTCGGCCTGGTCTGCACCCTCTTGCAATCCAGGACCCCTCAGGGGATGTCAGAGAGCCAGTTTTGGCCTGATCCCACAGGCCAGGCCAAGGGACCCCACTGGTGCACAAATTTAAGCACCAGGCCTCTAGTAGGAAAATAAAACTAAAAACAGTATAGGAAAAATATCCATGATTACCTTATTTCCAATAAAAGCATTTAGCTATAAGATGACATAAACAAAACACTGTGATAATCATTTGATTTTGAGATCTTTATGAATTCCAAAGGAATAGCCAATTAATTATATATTTTTATTCACCATTTTTCTCTTTCCAAGTAGTTGATCCATTTACAAAGCTCTGCATTCAAAATTCTGCCATTACTCTAAGGATTCCCTCTCTATCCATGGCTCATTCTCACAAGAACTAAACTTGGTCTTTACTCCATCAGTGAACAATCCTGGTTTAATGAATAGAGGATGCATATTTTCCAAGTGTTATGTGTTTAAAACGCTTAAGACCCTTGAATTGTATGTATATTGGTATGAGGGAATACCTTTATAGTGTTTTGATATAGGTTTAGTAATTATAACATATGTACAACTCTGATGGGGGATGTCAAAGTGGGATGGCTGTGCACAAATGGAAACAAGGGGGTATTTTGGAAATCTCTGTAAACTCCCCTCAATTTTGCAGTGAACCTATAATTGCTCTGAAAAAAAAATAAAGTCTATTTAAAAAAATAAGAAAAAAGGAATAAATTAAAAATTCCAAGAGATAGTTCCATAGAGAGGAACCCTATTTTAGTGGATAGAGCTAGAGCTATTGATCAGATGACCAAGTTGTCATCTTAACTTGGTTTTTCATGCACTGTATAATACCTAACATCACGTAACTCTTCAAAACTGCTTCTTAAAAAAAAAATGGAGATTGCTCATTGTATTTCATTGAAGCTTGTCTTTCTCACCTCCATTGATCTCTCTCAGTCTTTTTCTTTTATCGCTCAGATTTAAAAATTTACCTTAAATGTCATTCAATTTCTCTCTTTCCAGTGGAGATATCTGAGGTCTTTGCAGTCAGTAAACTTTAACTGTAAAGGGCTAGATAGTAAAAAGTGTAAGCTTTAATAGCCATAAAAACTCTGTCACATTCCTTTATTCCTCCCTTTCTTCCTGCTTTCCTTCCTCCCCTCTTTCCTTTCCTATTTCCTTACTTTCTTTCAGTTTATTTTTATTTTAACATTATACTAAAAATGTAAAAACCTCTCTTAGCTCAAGATCCATGCAAATGAACAAAAAACTTCACAAGCCATTATTGTCCCACAACTGTACTTGATAAACCCTCACATGCAAAAAATCCCTGACATACAAAAAAAAAAAATCACTTATTTAAAGTGAAGGATATAGGTTTAATTAAATTAAGAAATGCATCATTTCTTACTTCTTTTCTCTTGATCAGAGGTTGGCAAATATTTATTAAGATAGTAAATATTTTAAACTTGCAAATTATATGATATCTACTGCAAATATTTAACTCTGCCACAGATTTGAAACATGCAAACTGTCATAGACAACAGGTAAATTAATGGTTGTGACTATCTTTCAATAGAAGTTTACTTACCAAAAAAGTGGCTGATCTTTGGTCCAGAACACGGCATGAATGTTTTAGCAGCTTTATTTATAACTAGAGGCCTGGTGCACGAATTCATGCATGGAGGTGGGGGAAGGACCATAGGAGGTTGGCCGGCGGTGGTGGGGAGGGACCACAGGAGGTTGGCCACCGGTCCAGAGGAGGGAGCCTGCCCTTGGTCTCCCTGGAAAAGGGGCTACATCCACTGCCACCCACCCCTGGTTCCCTTCCCAGCTCAGGCCCAAGAGTCCTGGAAGGGTTGGGAGAGGAGGCAACAGTCACAGGGCTGGGAGTGGAAGGAATGGCCGCTGGCCGCTGCTGCAGCCATCAGTGCCCAGCCACCACGAGGTTCTCTGCCCGCCCTCTTCCTTTCCTCACTACCTCGTCACCACCATAGCTGGTGGGCAGCCCCCAGGGAAGGGAGAGAACAGGAGAGAGACAAACCCTTGTGTCCAGGGCTGACTTTCAATAGATCACAGCGAGGGAGCTGCTCTGCTACGAATGCAGCCCTTACCCAGAAGCAGGTCTCTATGAATGGTTTAGCACCAGGGGCCGGTGGGGGCTGGCTGCCTGGGAGGAGGGGCTATGGGAGTGCACTGACCACCAGGGGGAAGCTCCTGCATTGAGTGTCTGCACCATGGAGGTCAGTGCATGTCATAGTGACCGGTCGTTCTGACCGTTTGATTGTAATGGTCACTTAGGCTTTTATATATATAGATAGCCCCAAACTGAAAATGTCTCAGATGTCCTCCAATGGACAAATGGTTAAACGAATTGCAATAGATCCATACTATGTAATACTACACAGAAATAAAAAAAGAACCAACTATTGTTATGTACAACTATGATAATTCCCAAGGGAACTACATTTTATGAAAAAAGGCCAATTTCAAAAGATTATATAGTATATGATTCAAATTCTATAACATTTTTCACATGAAAAAATGATACAGATAGAGAAGAGATTAGATGTTGTCGTGGGTCAAGGATAGGAGAGGACCATAATATGTTTGGCTATAAAAAGGTAGCACTGGGAATGTGTTATAAAGTCTAAACACTAATATAAAAATAAAATGGAGGGCTTAAATTATATTAATAGAAAAGCTCAAAGCAAAAATCAAATACAGATTTTGTTAGTCATATGATTATTATTGAAAAAATAAAACACTTTTTATATTCATGTTTAAATATAATTATAATTAGCAATCTTTACTTTTCTATATTACCTATTTGTATATTTATAATTCCATAATAAATTTGAACAAATATTTGTAGTGAAAAAATACATATTTACTATTGAAAATGTTCAGCTCTTCTTTAAGTCAGCCCCCAAAAGTTTCTATATTGCATATGTGATTTAGTATCTACTAAATATGATTAGCCTTTGCTCTTTGAGCCAAAGAATTCCTTGAATATTTTTTATTATACTAAAATAAAAATCTAGAATAATAAAAGCCACATACTAATTTTTATCTGTCACAAAACTCAGTGGCTTTTTTGTGTGTTTTTGGTTTTTACTATTGTTTCTTTTATGTCAAATACAGTACAGTGTACTACTTTGGCAAATATTTCCATCTTTTGGTAAAAAATGGAGTTTTCCTGTTAACTGAAGAGTTTTAACCCACAAAGTATGGAGAGACCAGATTGTCAATGGCCACAAAACAAGGAATTGTTTTTGCAATCTAAAATCAAAATTGGTCCAAGTAAAACAATACACCTGATGCTACATCCAGCAATTTTTCCCTTCAAATATGAAAAGGCAGTAAATAAAATCTCAGTAGAATAAATTGTGAGGAAATGCATTACCATCAGGTCTTCCCTGCAAGAATTGTAAAATTATTTTTTTCAGGCAGAAGAAAATTTATATACGTTAGAAATGTGATTCTACATAAAAAAGAAAGAAATTCAGTGAAGAAATAAAAAGGTAAAATAAAACATTTTATTTTTGTCATTATTGATCTAAGAGATACTGTTCAAAGAAATAAAAGTAGTAATGTATTGAGTGATTATAGCACATGAATAAGTGAAGTGAATAACAGCAGTGTCACAAAAGATGGAGGAAGGAATTGGAAACACTGTGTTAAAAGGTACCTGCACTAAACTTAAAGAAAAATACTTTATTATTTTATTTTATTTTATCTAAGACTAGTCATAAATGATTATTATAAACCTAGGACAAACAATTAAAAATTAAAATATAACTGATACACTAAAAGATGATTTATATAAAATATTACATTATCAGATCAGAAAGTTAAAGTAGGTTCTGGCAACAAATATAAAACAGTTTCAGACATAGTAGATAGTAATCCAAATGTGTAAATAATCACTTTAAGTATGAATGGTCTATATGCACTAATTAAAAGACAAAAATAGATACAGAGGATAAACAAACAAAATACCAAATTATGTGTAGTCTAAAAGAAACTCATTTTGAATATAAAGACTCATAGTGTGGAAGCAAAGAAATAAGAAATATATACCATGTTCACACTAATGAAAACAAAACAAGAGGAACTGCATTATTTTCAAATAAAGTAGACCTCAGATCAATAAAAATTATTACAGATAAGGAGAGGCAACACATTATGATTAAGGAATCAATTCTGCAATAATATATAACAATCCTAAATGTCTAAGGACCTTAAATTATAATGTCAAAATATATGAGGTAAAAATTAATAGAACTGAACAGACCATGTTAGGAATTGGTAGATCAAGTAGGCAGAAAATCAATAAGGATATAGTTGACCTGAACAAGACTATCAATCAGCTTGATCATATTGATATTCATAGAAAACTTCATCCAATCTTAGAAGAATATACATTCTTCTCTATCTTGCATAAAACATTCACCAAAATCAACCACATTTTGGTAATAAAATAAACCTAACAAATTTCATAAAATAGAAGTCATGTAACATTTTTTCTCAGACCAATATGGAACTAAATTAAAAATCAATAAAAATAGCTGGAAATGAAACAATGTATTTCTAAATTATATTTAAAATCTCAAGAGAAATTTGAAAGTCTTACAAAGTAAATAAAAACAAAAACACAACCTATCAAAATGTGTGGGATGTGGTAATAGCATTGTGTAGAGGAAAATTTATAGAACCTAATGCAGACATTAGAAAAGAAAGGTCTAAAATATAAAAGCCAGTTTCCACTTTAGGAAACTAGAGAAAGAAGAACAAATTAAAGCTTGAGTAGGCAGAAGGTAAATAATAAATATTAGGTCAGAAATCAACAAATTGGAAGGAGAAAAACAATAGAGAATGTCAACAAAACAAAACAAAAAAGTTTCTTTCTAAGTGGATATATTTATAGGCAGGATACTGGTAAAAATAAAGAAAAACCTGAAGAACAAATTCTGAAAATATATGGTGCCAGAAGATCATTTGACTTTGGATGGTAGACATGCAATGCAATATATAGATCATGTATCATAGATGTGTACACTTGAAACCTATATGACCCTATTAAACAATGTCATACCCATAAATTTAATTAAATTTTAAATAGAAAAAATGAAAAAGACAATTTATTTTACAAATATTAAAAAGGTAATAAATGAAGCCACAAACAACTCTATACCTACAAATTTGGTAAGTTAAATTTAAAAAAGACAATAATTTAAAAGGCAAAACTACCAAACTCATAATGGGAGAAAAGTATAAACTGAACAGTATGACTTCTATTAAGTAAATTGAATCAATTCATAATCTCCCAAAAAGGAAAGCACTGTTTATTATGATTTCACTAGTGAATTCTACCAATCATTTTAAGGAAGAAATAATTTCAATTTTCTACAATTTTTTCTAGTACATAAAAGCAGAGAGAACACTTCTTAACTTAGCCTATACATTATATCAATAACAGAACAATATAAAAAGTTTATGAGTCCTAACAGGTTTGGCTCAGTGTATAGAGCGTCAGCCTGTGGACGGAAGGGTCCCTGGTTCAATTCCGGTCAAGGGCATGTACCTTGGTTGTGGGCACATGCCCAGTAGAGGTTGTGCAGGAGGCAGCTGATCAATGTTTCTCTCTCATTGATGTTTCTAACTCTCTATCCCTCTCCCTTCCTCTCTGTAAAAAATCAACAAAATATATTTTTAAAAAGTTTATAAGAAAAGAAACTGCAGACCAATATCTTTCATTAACATAGAGACAAACATCTTCAAGAAAATATTACCAAATGGAATACAAAATGTATTAAAAAAACTATAAATGTTGGCCAAGTGAAATTTATCCCAGTACTGTAGAATCCTGGGATTCCATTCCAGATAAGAAAAGTTGGTTCAAAATTTGAAGAGTAATCATTATAACCCACCACATCAATGAACAAAAGAACACTAACAAACTAAATTATATGGGTACATTTGACAAACTACAGAAACAATTCTCACAAAAAAAAAAAAAAAAAATCTCAGAAAATTAAGAATCAAGGGGATCTTCTTCAATTTTATAAGGAACATTCTACACACACACAAAAAAAAAAACTATAACTGACATTACTCCTAATGGAGCAAAACAATTCTTAACCCATTGTACACCATAAGCGTTTGTAGATGCAATCAGCAGACCTTCCCCACAAACCATGCACGTCTATAAAAAAAACAAAAACTTTTCCCTAAGTGGCAGCCCTGACCAACTTTAAGATCATTTTTCAGGAGAATTTTCAGATGAAAGTATTCAAGAATACCTGAATTGTGAGTAATATATTTATAATATTCATTGCAAATTGACTTTTTAAATTAAATTCAAAATATCATGGTGTGTGGGACTGGTTTCCATTTTGGACACGTGGCAGTTAACTGGTTAAAATTAAGGAGACAAGAATGTTCTTTGTCACTGCTCCTATTCGACATCACAGACGAAGTCCTAACTGGTATAGTAAGACAAAAAAAAAAAAAGGAAAGAAAAATATACAGAATGGAAAGGAAAATATAAAATGGTCCTTATTTGTAGATGGAATAATTGTGTATACAGAAAATAACATAGAATAAGCCTCCTAGAACACATAATTAGATATACACTGTTGCAGCATACAATGATAAAATATAGTCAGGTGTTTTCCAATATAGAAACAATAAAGCACTGTAACTTATCATTTAAAATACCATTTAGAGCTGTACCAAAAAAATAAAATACTAAGCAAAAATCTAATAAAATATATAAAAAACTGTGTGTGCAAATTTACACATCAAAAGTACTTTCTTTTTTTTTGTTTTATCAATGTGGAGTGCTTTATTTAAGTTGTCTATGTATGTGAATGAAAAACTCTCAAAACTAATTAATACTCTTAGAATTGTCTAGTTTTCAAATGGTGTATACTAGTGGTCCAGGGAGATGATAGATTTGTATATAGTCATTGACCATGCCGTTAACTAGTTGAATTTGGGCAAGTCACAAACTTATTTTTTTTAATCTAAAGATTCTTTATCATCCTAATCAAAATCCCAGAAAGCTGCTAGTATATATCAACAAACTAATTTAAAGATTATATGGAAAGGCAATTTCCATATAAAAATTAAGAACTCACAATACTTGATTTCAAAATTTCTACAAAACTTTATTAACCAAGAGTGTGATATTGGTGAAAGAACAGAATTTTACAGGTATACTGTAACCAAACAATTACATAAAGGGAAGGTAGAGTGTTGAATTGTGGTTCCTCATTATTGAAATGAGAATTTACAGGTAAATAAGGGGAAGAAAATAGAATGACATATGTCAGTGATGGGCAACCTTTTGAGCTTGGTGTGTCAAACTTTGCCAAACAACTGAGCATAACTCAGTAGTGTGTCACTTTTGAGGAAAAAACTAACTCCAAGACTCTAGTCACAAATGTTTCATCCTCAGCATGCGGCCGCGTGTCATCAGAAATGGTTAAGTGTGTCAGTGCTGACACGCGTGTCATAGGTTCACCATCACTGACATATGTAGTAACGGATTAAAGTCAAAGATCTATATATATAAAAGCCTAAGCGACCGTTACAACTGGTTAACTGAACAACCAGTAGACCAAATAACCAGTTGACTGGTCGCTATGAGGCGCACTGACCACCAGGGGCAGATGCTCAATGCAGGAGCTGGTGGTCAGTGCGCTCCTACTGCCACACTCTTGTGGCTGGACAACCTTCTGCAGTCCCTGGCCCTGCCCTCGGCCAGCCAGCCCCAATTGGCCCCAATAACTGGCCAGAGGCCGAGGGACCCCACCTGTGCATGAATTTATGCACTGGGCCTCTAGTATCAGTATAAACTCGGCTTTCATTTAATATAGATACACATGGTTATACATAGAAACATTTATAAATGTTTTGTACACATGTATCTATTTGCTCTGTCAGCTAAAAGAGTCTAGGCACAAAAGCATCCAAGAAACCAGCATACCAAGTACTTAGGTCTTGCTTTCTAATGTGATTTCTAGTATTATTTTACAATAAATTAAACCTGAATTCATTGAAGAAATGACTGATTCTAGAGCTTGGGCAAGAAATATACAAATTGAGCACAAAGCATCTTGTATTGCCGGATAGGATGAAAGTATGAAAGTGCAGGGGGCAGGTAGAAAAAGAAAGGAAACCACCAATCATTGGGACACAGGAATAAACTGAAAGACTACTCAATTGACAAATTTTCAATAATTTAGCGACAAAATAAATATTATAGTATAGATTCTTAGTTCAAAATATAATGTAAATAACCTTGAGCCCATACTGATATAAATAAGTTATTAAATAAATAAATATCTTATGCAAAAGAATTCCAAATAATGTTTGTAGATATTTAACAAGTTGGCTCATATCTCCTATTCATTAAGTGTGGATAAACACAGTAATTTCCTTTTAAATATAAAAGAGAAAAGGGTAAAACAAAACAAAACAAAAACCAGTAACTTTATAGTGGATAAGCCTGACAAACATTACCTCCAACCAGGTGACTATTAAAATAAACCATAAGTCATATTGACAATATGTACAGTACTCTTGACTAATGTGATCACATTTTTTGTGATCCTTCTCCAAAAAACACATTAACTGAGTGTAATTGTGAGAAAAGCATCACACAAGTTTCAAAGAGTGACAGTCTATAAAATATTTGACCAGAATTCAAGGCCATGAAAATAAGAAAAGTCTGAAAAATGGTCACAACCAAGAACAGTCTAAGGAGATATGACTACTAAATGTAATGTGGAATCATGGATGGAATCCTATTATAAATATTGATATACATATTTAAAAATTAAGGAAATTTAACTATATATATACATTAGTCAATAATAACATATCAACGTTTTTATTAATTTTTACAAAGGTACCATACAAATGCTAGAGTTAATAAAAGGAAAAATCAGTGGAAGTTATATAGGTACTCTTCATACTATTTTTATTTTTTGTTTTAATCCTCACCCA
The DNA here is from genome assembly GCF_027574615.1 of Eptesicus fuscus. NCBI lineage: Eukaryota > Metazoa > Chordata > Mammalia > Chiroptera > Vespertilionidae > Eptesicus > Eptesicus fuscus. Next base: position 26,739,993 of record NC_072480.1, read on the forward strand.
AGAATAGTTTTTATTGATTTAGGAGAGAGAGAGGGAAACATTGATGTGAGGGAGAAACAACCATGGGTTGCCTCCCATACATTCCCTGACTGGGGGTGGAACTGCTACTCTAGGTATGTGCCCTGACCTGCAATCTAACCTGAAAACTTTTGGTGTATGGGACAAAGTTCCAACCAACTGAACCACCCAGCCAGGGCCCATAAAATTATCTTTTTCTTAACAGTTTTATTGAGACACAGTTCATATTCCATACAAGTAAGCAACAAAGTATACAATTAACAATTATTAGTATTTCACAGACATGTGCAACCATAACTGCAGGCAATTTTAGAACATTCTCATTACCCCACAAAGAAATCCTGCACCTTTAAGCTCTAACCCACTATTCCCCATCCCAACTCCCCAGCCATCAGCAACCACTAGTTCACTGTCTGTCTCTTAGATATCCTATTCTGGATATTTCATTTGAAATTTTGGTATTTTGTTACTGGCTTATTTTGTTTAGAATGTTTTCAAACTTCATCCATGGTGTGGCATGTGCTATTTCTCTGTTCTGTTTGGTCATTGAAAAAAAAAATACTATTCAATGGATGTACTGCATTTTTATCTATTCATCAGTTGATGGACATTTAGGTTGTTTCACTTTTGGCTATTATGAATGGTGTTGCTATAAACATTTGCATGCTAGTTTTTGTGTGGACATAAATTTTAATAATTTTTCTAGTTTTTGTATGGACATAACTTTCAATAATTTTCTTTTCTTCCTCTCAGTCTCCTTGCTGTTCCTCTTTGATAACAAATTATCAAACAGGCAGTATATGTTTTTATTACATAAACTAGAGGCCCAGTGCATGAAATGTGTGCACTCCGGGTTGCGGGGGGTGGGGGAGTCCCTCAGCCTGTCCTGCACCCTCTTGCAGTCTGGGAGCCCTTGGGGGATGTCCAACTGCCAGGGAGCAGGCCTAAACAGGCAATCGGACATCCTTAGCACTGCTGCAGAGGTGGGAGAGGCTCCTGCCACTGCTACTGCGCTCGCCAGCTGTGAGCCCGGCTTCTGGCTGAGTGGCACTCCCACTGTGGGAGGGCACTGACCACCAGGGGACAGCTCCTACATTGAGCATCTGGCCCGTGGTGGTCAATGCACTTCATAGCAACTGGTCATTCCATTGTTGGGCCCAAACCGGCTCTCCAGCATCCCCTTAAGGGTCCTGGATTGTGAGAGGGTGCAGGCCTGGCTGAGGGACCCCACTGGTGCATGATCAGGATTGGGGAGGAAAAGGGGAGGTTGGATAGCTGGAGAAGGACCGTGAGAGGGTTCTAGGGCATGTCCAGACCCTCTAGCTCAGTCCCAATTGGCCAGACCCCAGCAGCAAGCTAACCTACCAGTTGGAGCATCTGCCTTCTGGTGGTCAGTTCACGTCATAGGGTGCAGTTGAGCGGTCTTAGCATATCATTATCATATTATGCTTTGATTGGTTGAACGGATGACTGGATGACCAGACTGTTAGCATATTAGGCTTTTATTATATAGAATGAGCTACAGATTAATAGAACACTATATCTGAGTCTTAAATATTTTTTATACCTTGGGTAATTACCTTGAGTAATATTTGAAAATATTAACTTGCATTATGGCATATGTAACTTTGTATTGAAATAAATACATAAAATGTGACATAATTGTGTTAACAAGAGAAACCCCAGTGATGCATGATTGACTAGATCTCTGTATCCAAATGAGATTAATACATTTTAGAGCAGAGCTTTGAGAAATGTCTGTCATATCTACTTCCTTCTACAGTTATTCTAATTATAAGTATTTGAAATAAAGATATTGTGAGATATGATTCATATCCCTACCAGAAATGTTAGTTTCCTTCTTCATAATTCTGTGACATATGTGACATAAAGTTTAGAACATTTATAATGAAAATATTAAAATTGTATAAATTGCTATCTCCCTCCTTTTTTTCTTTTAAATAACAACACTGAAACCTAATAATGATTAGTAACGAAAAGGATTCCATAGAAGCCCCTATCAGTCCTCAGTCTTATACGCAACAACATTCATTACAACTTTAACAAATATTTCAGTTAACTCTGATGCCTAAACTCAAGCTAAATAATTTTATCTATTTATTCTCAAAGATATATTCACTCCTATGTTCATTGCAGTATTATTCACTGTGGCCAAGACATGGAAACACCTAAAGTGTCCTTCAATAGAGGATTGGATAAAGAAGATATGGTACCTATATACATTGAAATACTACTCAGCTATAAGAAAAGATGAAATATTACCATTTGCGACAACATGGATGGACAATGAGAATATTATGCTAAGTGAAATATGACAGGAAAAGCTAATAATCATATGATTTCACTCATATGTGGGATATAAAACTGAAAGTTATAGAAACAGACAGCAGTATGGTGAGGAACAGAGGGAAAGGAGTGGGGAAGTAAGAGGGATAAAGGAGACAAATAATTGGTGATGGTAGATGATTTGAATTTGAGTGATTGACAGAAATACAATATACAGATCATGTGTCATTGAAATGTACACTTGAAACCTATATGATCCTATTAACCAATGTCACCTCAATAAAAATAAATAAATAAATTTAACCATTATCAAAATACTTCTCCCAATATAAAATAAAATAGTATCTAAATATCTTAAACAAGTAGACAGTTTGCCATCCTATCAACTACAAATTCTTAGAAATAAAATGAAAGTCACAATTTCTTAAGTTTCTTTACCTTAATCAGTCACTTCCTATTATATTCATACTACAGGCCCAAATTCGTGCAAGAGTAGGCCTTCCTAACCCCGGCTGCCTGCACCAACTTCCTTCTGGCAATTGGGACCCAGCTTCCCTGCAGCCACCAGCAGGAACCCAGGACCCGGGCTTCCATCCCATCCCTGGCTTTGTCCGGAAGAATAGAAGGACATCCAGAAGGATGTCTGGTCTAATTAGCATATTATGCTTTTGTTATTATAGATACTAGAGGCCTGGTGCACAAAATTTGTGCATTGGGGGGTTGTCCCTCAGGCCAACCTGCACCCTCTCCAATCTGGGACCCCTCAAGGGATGTCCGACTGCTAAACCGGCAGTCGGACTTCCCTCTCACAATCCATGACTGCTGGCTCCTAACCACTTGCCTGCCTGCTTGCCTAATTACCCCTAACCACTTCTGCCTGACAGCCTGATCGCCCCCTAACTGCTCCCCTGATGGCCTGGTCACTCCCAACTGTCCTCTCCTGCCAGCCTGGTTTCCCCCAGCTGCCCTCCCCTGCAGGCCTGGTCACCCCAACTGTCCTCCCCTGCAGGCCTTGTAGCCCCCAACTGCCCTTCCCTGCTGACCTGGTCACCCCTAACTGCCATCCCCTGCTGGCCATCTTGTGACAATGTGGGGCAGCCATCTTGTGACAATGTGGGGGCGGCCATCTTGTGAAGACGTGAGGGTGCTAGGGCCACCTAGGCTTTTATTAGTTTAGATTCCCAGATATGAGTGCTTTATTATTAACTCCACATACTTCCTCAATCAGTGGAGCTGAATGATTGTTTAATTATAAACATAACAACAACCCCCATTACATATAATAATTCCTCACACCCATGGGGGGGCGAGGAATATCTAGAGATGTGTTACGTTTGGAGACAAACGTAACACACCTCTAGATATTTTAGAATTACAACAGCATATTATATAATTACCCCAAACAAACTTACAAACTAATTCTTTGAATGTCTGGCAGCAATTTAAAAAGGACATGAAAGGGTTTAATCCCTTCCACTATGTAGAGGGCCCCCTGGGAAGGCACCTGAGCATTCTAAATTGGCCCCTCTTGCCCTTTTAGCCAAGAGGGACCTGCTTCTCACAATCCAATTGTCCACAGCTGTTGCCTGAGCTTCTGTTCATGCCAAGGGTGAAACCTCATGATGGCTGGTACCATGGATGTGTCTCTCGCCCAGTGGGGTGAACTGGGCCTCCTTGGAGAAGAAACCTGGGTTCCACAAGATATGTGATCAGTGCTGGGACCCTGCCAGCAGGCGAGGGGATCCCAAGACAGGTGCTGGGCGCGGAGGCCATGGGGGCATAGGCGACCAAGGAGACAGAACTAAACCTCACATCACCCTGCTTGGCCCCGGAGGATGGCTGGTTAGCCAGAGACGGGTAAGATTCCTCAGGGAAGGAACAACCTAAGACAGGCACAGTCGCACAGGGGCCATCAGGAGAGAACTTGGGGGACAACAGAGGTGGGGCACAGACCTTCACCCCCCCAAGTTTGCAGGGGCCTGAACCCTCACCCCTGCTGAAGGAGATCTCCTGCCCCCATGGCTGCTCAGCTTCACATGCCCAGCTCAAATTGGGACCCAGGTAACAGAGACTTGGCCGACAGCAGATGCCCCCTCACCGCAACAAGACTTGATGGAGATGTCTTGCACCCATGATCCAGGGAACTGGGGTCTAGGATATCTAAATCCAGCCTAGCACCAGAATGCTCAGGGCCTACTCAAGAAGGCAAATAATCCTCTCCACTAATAATTACAGGGTAAAACAAGATGGTTGTTAGAGTATTAAATTTGACAGTAAAATAGTAGTCAAGTTTTCAGACTAATTTAAATTGGCCAATCAAAATAAGCAAATACTCTAGAAAAATCAATTGTACTGGACAAAAAAGCTGTTACTAAAGTGTTAACTAAAATTTTTATTGGTAGTTCATCTCATGGTAAAATTGCATAGCATATAATGAACCTAAAGCAGTCACATTTTAGTGCAAAAAAGTAAAATTTAAAAGCTATCAAGATTACAGCATAAAATTTCCAAAAGCCTCCCAATATTTAAACCAAAAAAGGGGGGATAGTAGAAGAATATCATGTAAGGAAAAATATCCTGCAAATAAATTACATCTAGAAAATTTTTACTTTAGAAAATTAACTTTCATTTGTAATGCTAACAGCAAGTCACCCAGGTAAAACATACATGGTGTCAAAACAAGCCAAAGGAAAATCATTTGGGCAAAAAAATGAAAAAGGATCGCAAGTCAAATTTATAGAAAATATTCCTTTATTAACTTTTGGTCGAGAATATGTTTGTATATTTTCAGAAAACAACTCCGAGACATGTGGATTCCTGCAACAGAGAGGAATTGACAGGAGTGCTCCAGCCATGAAGTCAGAAGAGAAACAGTCCAGAGATGGAAGACGCTGACAATGCCTTGCCATACTAGCAGTCAGCAGATATGCGTCACTGCAGATTGCCCAGGACCAAACCAGAGAGGGTCAGACCTGCAATACCACCATTTGTCCACCATCCAGAACTGAAATATCATTGCTGTTATGAACACATTAACAACTGCTGGACATAGAAACCGGGACTCAAAAGAACTGTTGGCCCAGAAGGAAACTCACTACAGACTGATTCATTTGCCTCTCAGCATAACCATTATTGCTTGTCTCATTTTCAGTCCCTATAAGTGTATTCCTAGTATCACATGAGCTCACTCATCTAGGGGAAATGATGAACAACATAGACTGAAGAACAAGAACAGCAATGATCAGACTGTCAGACCTCAGAGGGAAAGTAGGGGAGGGTGGGGACAAGGGAGATAGATCAACCAAAGGACTTGTGTGCTTGCATATGAGCCTAACCAATGATCACGGACAACAGGGGGAGGGGGGCTTGCGTGTGGGGGGGATTGGGAAGGGAACGGGGGGAGGGAGTTGATGACAAATATGTGATACCTTAATCAATAAAGTAATTAAAAACAAAACAACAAATTAAAAATCAGTCTTTCTTTTTCATTTTTTTTTTATTTTTTTTATTGAGGTATTATATGTGTACATATCTTACCATTACCCCCCCACCCCACACCCATACATGCCCTCACCCCCCAGAGTTTTGCGTCCATTGTTTATGCTTATATGCATGCATACAAGTCCTTCGTTTGATTTCATAACTCCCCCACCTCTCCCTAACTTTCCCCCTGTAATTTGAAAGTCTGTTTGATGCTTTACTGTCTCTGTATCTATCTTTTTGTTCATCACTTTATAATGTTCTTTACTATCCCTAAATGAGTGAGATCATGTGGTATTTTTCTTTCATTGACTGGCTTATTTCACTTAGCATAATGTTCTCCAATTCCATCCAGGTTGCTGCAAATGATGAGAATTCCTTCTTTTTTATGGCAGCATAGTATTCCATTGTGTAGATGTACCACAGTTTTCTGATCCAGTCATCTGCTGATGGGCACCTAGGCTGTTTCCAAATCTTAGCTATTGTAAATTGTGCTGCTATGAACATAGTGGTGCATATATCCTTTCTGATTGGTGTTTCTAGTTTCTTCGGATATATTCCCAGGAGTGGGATTACTGGGTCAAATGGGAGTTCCATTTTCAGTTTTTTGAGGAAACTCCATACTGTTCTCCACAGTGGCTGCACCAGTCTGCATTCCCACCAGCAGTGCACGAGGGTTCCTTTTTCTCCGCATCCTCGCCAACACTTGTTGTTTGTTGATTTGTTGATGATAGCCATTCTGACAGGTGTGAGATGGTACCTCATTGTTGTTTTGATTTGCATCTCTCGGATAATAAGTGACTTTGAACATGTTTTCATGTGTCTCTTGGCCTTCCTTCTGTCTTCTTTTGAAAATATTCTGTTTAGGTCTGTTGCCCATTTTTTTATTGGATCATTTATCTTCCTCTTATTAAGTTGCATAAGCTGCCTGTAGATGTTGGAGATTAAACCTTTATCAGTGATAGCATTTGCAAATATGTTCTCCCATACAGTGGGCTTTCTTGTTGTTTTATTGATTGTTTCTTTTGCTGTAAAAAAGGTTTTTATTTTGATGTAGTCCCGTTTGTTAATTTTCTCTTTAGCTTCCATTGCCCTAGGGGCAGTGTCAGTGAAGAAGTTCTTGTGGCATATGTCTGAGATTTTGTTGCCTGTGGATTCCTCTAGTATTTTCATGGTTTCCCATCTTATGTTTAAGTCCTGTATCCATTTTGAGTTTATTTTTGTGTATGGTGTAAGTTGGTGATCTAGTTTCATTTTTTTGCATGTATCTGTCCAGTTTTCCCAACACCATTTATTGAAGAGACTGTCTTGACTCCATTGTATGTTCATGCCTCCTTTGTCAAATATTAATTGAGCATAGTGGTTTGGGTCGATATCTGGGTTCTCTATTCTGTTCCATTGATCAATATGTCTGTTCTTGTGCCAGTACCAGGCTGTTTTGAGAACAGTGGCTTTGTAATACAGCTTGAAATCTGGTATTGAGATCCCACCTACTTTATTCTTCTTTCTCAGCATTGCTGTGGCTATTCGGGGTCTTTTTTTATTCCAGATGAATTTTTGGAGAGTTCTTTCTAGGTCTGTGAAATATGCTGTTGGTATTTTGATGGGGAGTGCATTGAATCTGTAGATTGCTTTGCGTAGTATAGACATTTTAATGATGTTGATTCTACCAATCCATGAACATGGTATGTTCTTCCATCTGTTTACGTCTTCCTCTATCTCTTTTTTCAGTGTCCTGTAGTTTTCTGCGTATAGGTCTTTTACCTCCTTAGTTAAGTTTATTTCTAGGTATCTTAATTTTTTTGGTGCGATGGTAAATGGAATTACTTTTTTAGTCTCTCTGTCTGTGAGTTCATTATTGGTGTATAGAAAAGCCATAGATTTCTTGGCGTTAATTTTGTATCCTGCTACATTGCCGAATTCATTTATTAAGTCTATTAGTTTTTTTATGGAATCTTTTGGGTTTTTTATGTACAATATCATGTCATCTGCAAATAAGGACAGCTTCACTTCTTCTTTTCCAATTTGGATGCCTCTTATTTCTTCTTCTTGCCTAATTGCGATAGCTAATACTTCAGTACTATGTCAAACAGGAGTGGTGAGAGTGGGCATCCCTGTCTTGTTCCTGTTCTTAGGGGAAATGGTCTTAGTTTTTGCCCATTGAGTATGATGTTTGCTGTGGGTTTATCATATATAGCTTTTATTATGTTGAGGTATGATCCTTCTATTCCCACCTTGTTGAGAGTTTTTATCAAGAAAGGGTGTTGGATTTTGTCAAATGCTTTTTCTGCATCTATTGATATGACTATGTGATTTTTATCTCTCAGTTTGTTTATGTGATGTATCACGTTTATTGATTTGCGGATATTGTACCATCCTTGCATTCCTGGGATAAATCCTACTTGGTCATGGTGTATGATCTTTCTAATGTACTGCTGGAGCCGATTTGCTAGAATTTTGTTGAGGATTTTGGCATCTATGTTCATGAGGGATATTGGCCTGTAATTCTCTTTCATTGAGTTGTCTTTATCTGGTTTTGGTATTAGGTTGATGCTGGCTTCATAGAAGGAGCCTGGAAGTGTTCCTTCCTCTTGAATTTTTTGGAATAGTCTGAGGAGGATAGGTTTTAGTTCTTCCTTGAATGTTTGGTAAAACTCTCCTGTGAAGCCGTCTGGTCCCGGGCTTTTGTTTGCTGGAAGCTTTTTGATGACTGCTTCAATTTCTTCCATAGTTACTGGCATGTTGAGCTGTTTAGATTCTTCCTTATTGAGTTTTGGAAGGTTGTATTTTTCTAGGAATATGTCGATTTCCTCCAGGTTGTCCAGTTTGTTGGAATAGAGTTGTTTGTAGTATTTTGTAACAATCCTTTGTATTTCGTCGGGGTCTGTTGTTATTTCACCTCTTTCATTTCTGATTTTGTTTATTTGGGTCCTCTCTCTTTGCTTCTTGGTGAGCCTGGCTAGAGGTTCATCAATCTTGCTTATCCTTTCAAAGAACCAGCTCTTAGTTTTGTTGATCTTTTGTATTGTTTCTTTGGTCTCTATGTCGTTTATCTCCGCTATGATCTTTATTATTTCTTTCCTTCTGCTTACACTGGGCTTATCTTGTTGCTCTCTCTCTAACTCTTTGAGTTGTTGGGTTAGGTAATTTATTACCATTGTTTCTTGTTTTTTGTAGTAGGCTTGTAGAGCTATGAACTTCCCTCTCAGGACTGCTTTCGCTGTGTCCCATAGATTTTGGATTGTTGTGTTTTCATTGTCGTTTGTTGCCATGATGTTTTTTATTTCTTCCTTGATGTCTTTGGTAACCCAGTCATGGTTTAATAGCATGCTGTTTAGTCTCCAAGTGTTTGATTTCTTTGGGTTGTTTTTATTGTAGTTGATTTCCAGTTTTATGCCACTGTGATCTGAGAAGATACTTGATATGATTTCTATCTTCTTGAATTTGGAGAGACTTTGCCTATGTCCTAACATATGGTCTATCTTTGAAAATGACCCATGTGCACTTGAGAAGAATGTATATTCTGTGGCTTTGGGGTGAAATGTTCTGAAGATGTCGATGAATTCCATCTGTTCTAGTGAGTCATTTAGGGTTGATGTTTCTTTGCTGATTTTTTGTTTAGAGGATTTGTCCAATGGTGATAGTGGGGTATTGAAGTCTCCTACTATGATTGTATTGCTGTCAATCTCTCCTTTGATATCTTCCAGGAGTTTTTTAATGTATCTTGGTGCTCCTGTATTGGGTGCATATATGTTTACCAGAGTTATTTCTTCTTGTTGGATTTCTCCCTTTAGTATTATGAAGTGGCCTTCATTATCTCTTGTTATGTCCTTCACTTTGAGATCTAATTTGTCAGATATAAGTATTGCTACCCCAGCTTTTTTTTCATTTCCATTCGCCTGGAAAACCTTTTTCCAGCCCTTTACTCTCAGTCTGTATGCATCCTTTTTTTTTGAGGTGGGTTTCCTGTAGACAGCAGATATCTGGGTTTTGTTTTCTTATCCAGTCTGTTACCCTGTGTCTTTTGATTGGGGCATTCAATCCATTTACATTTAAAGTTATTATTGATAGGTACTTATTTGACGCCATTTTTATTCTATACCCCTGTGTTCCTTCTTTGCTTCCTATTTCTTTCTTTTTTTTTTTTTTTTTACAGCAGACCCTTTAGCATTTCTTTCATTGCTGGTTTGGTGGTGATAAACTCCCTTAGTCCTTTTTTGTCTCTGAAGCTCCTGATTTCACCTTCAATTTTGATTGATAGCCTTGCTGGGTACAGTATTCTTGGATTTAGACCCTTCCTTTGCATGACTTGGTATATTTCATTCCATTCCCTTCTGGCCTGATGAGTTTCTGTTGAGAAATCAGTTGCTAGTCTGATGGGGGTTCCTTTGTATGTAACTGTCTGTCTCTCTCTGGCCGCTTTTAAGATTCTTACTTTGTCGTTGGTGTTTGCCAACTTAATTATAATGTGCCTTGGCGTTGGTCTTTTGGGGTTCATTTTGCTTGGAACTCTGTGAGCTTCTTGGATTTGTGTGGGTTTTTTCTTCCCTATATCAGGGAAGTTTTCTGTTATTATTTCTTCGAACAGGTTTTCTATTCCTTGCTCAGTTTCCTTTCCTTCTGGCACCCCTATTATCCTGATGTTGTTTTGTTTTGTGTTGTCCCGAAGTTCCCTTAGGCTCTCCTCAATCTTTCTAATTTTTGTTTCTAGAAGCTGTTGTAATTGGGTATTTTTTTCCATCTTGTCTTCTAGCTCACTTATGCGGTCCTCTGCTTCGTCTAGTCTACTCTTGATGCTTTCTGTTGAGTTCTTTACAGCAGCGATGTCATTTTTCATTTCTTCTTGGGTCTTCTTGATTTCTTCTTGGTTCTTACTCATATTGTCGAATTTGTCTTCCATCCTTTTCAGCCACTTTATGACCATTTCTCTGAATTCTTTCTCTGATAGGTTGTTTGCCTCTAAATCGTTTACTTCCTTTTCTGGTGATGCCTGCTTCTCTTTCCTGTGGGGGCTATTTCTTTGTCTCCTCATGGTCTCTCTTCTCCAGATGTCTGGTTATATAGATTTCTCTCTCCGGCGTTGATTTAAAGGTATAAAATACAACACAACCAGGCACAACAGACAAGGCACTGAACAGAATTGTATTCACGATATTAATAACCTCCAATAAAGGTAACCACCAGAGAAAGACAAATTAGGGTATAGGAGTGGAAGAGGGAGAGTAAAAAGAAAGAACAACAACAAAAATAAAAAGAGTGTGAATCTGAACTTGGGAAAAGAGCAGAAAGAACGAAAAGAAAAGAAAAAAAGAAGAAAAAGAAAAGAAAAAAAAAGTAAGAGAGACAAGAACGATACTAAAAGAGAAAAGGGGAACAAACTATATATATGGGGAGTAAACTCCACTAGAACAACCACTATTCCCAGCAAATTCCAGCAACACGAGCCTGGAGATTAATACAAACTGCAACACCAGCTAATATCAAGTGAGGCAAGGGAAAACAAAAGTAAAAACAAACAAAAACAAAGCAAACAAAAGAACCAACCAAACCAACAAAAAGAATAATCAAAACAATCTCATAAAAAAGCATAAAAATTCAATCTAATCAACATTCAAGCAAACAACAACAAAAGGCCAGAGAGAAAAATAATTTTTTTTAAGGTAGCGTAGAGAGAGGTTTGTATGGATTTGGAGCAGGGGGTTGGGAATTAGATATATAAGTAGGGTGAAGTTTTAGCAGAGAGTAAACTGAAAAGTAGGGAAAATCTAAAGCCAGAAAGGGTTAAGATAAACGGGGGACCAAAAGGGGAAAGGTTAGGAGGAGAGTGATGGCATAATGTTAGCTTTGAGATAGGGTAAAACGATCGTAAGGGAAAGATGCAAATCGAATGTAGGACACTAATCCAAAAATAAAAGAAAGAGAAAATCAAATGACATTAAAAAAAAAAAAAGTAAAATAATAGTAATAATAATGCTGATTGAAAATAAAAATGTAATACTTAAAAAGGTGAAAATCGAGTGAGGAAAAAGAAAAAAAAAATTAGTTTCTTAAGTAAAAGATGCAAAAAATGAAAATAAAAAATATGAGAATAAAAAATTAAAAAAATTGAAAAAAGAATTGAAAATTAAAAAATAGGAAGACTAAAATGTGCAGTAGCAGCTGTCATTCACTTCCTCTATTATTCTGTTTGGTATGCCTGTTTCCTAGTCTGGGCGGTATTTCAGTTCAGCTTCATTCCAGGGCTCCTCAGTGTTGGAAGCCAGTCCTGCTTTTTAAGCCAGCCGTGTCTTAATTTCTCGTATTTATTTTTGATTACACCAGAGACAATTAGCGTTTCAGCCCCTGGGTGGCGGTGTTTCTGAATTGACTTCCGGGCCTCTCTAGCTTTTTTTTTTTTTTTTTTTTTTTCCCTCTATGGCACTCACTACCAGTTTGTGGAGGTGTGCGCCTCAGAGCTTGTGGAGGTGTGTGCCTCAGAGCTGCCTCTCTGATGGTCACACCCAGCTCTGGTCCCCAGGTTCCGAAACAACAACTTCCCCCTGCAGTCTTTCAGGGCCCCTCCACCTGGGTTTTTCTATGTATTGGGCTTAGCAATCAGAGTCGGAAAGAGCCCAAGTGTGCGGACAGTGGGTCTGTGCGCCAGACTAAGGATCCTGCACTCCTTTGAAAATTCTTAGTCTGACCCTCCTCGTCAGATTAAAATGAGTTGCTTTCAAGAGGTCACTTATGTTAGCAGCTCAGAAGACCCCCCTCCACATTCACGGATCACAGCAGTTCCAACTGCCGCTGATTTTTCTAGGCACAGACCTCCCGGTTCCTGCTGGTCCTGCGGCTGCCGCGCTTCCCTCACCCACCGCAGGGATTAGAAACCACACCTTATTTCAGGCGAAATCTGACCTTTCCGTGGTGCAGTGAAGAGTTCCTTTGAATCCGAATGTTTGCGCTGATAGGGGACCGGTGGTCTGGTGATCGCAGCAGTTCAGTGTTTGCAGTTGTCGCAGAAAGTCAGGTTTCCAATAAAATCCTCTTTTTCATTTTAAGTAAAAAAGGCAGCTATTGAATAAATATTCATGTCAATAACCAATAGAAATTTTATTGAAGATAGCTATAATATAAATTATATTAAAGAAAGCTTGATTTCAAATGAGTTATATGTTTTACGTTATAGCAGCAATTGTTATACAGAGAAAGGCAAAAGTAGGGTTACAGTTGTGAGTACATGAAAGAAAGAATGTATTCTTATATTATTATTTATTAATTGTATTATTTCCATATGAAAAACTGTATACCTACTTTTGCTCACCTTGTATAGTCAATTGCTCGTTAACAGGCAACATAGATGTGAGATAAGAATATTCTCTATCACTCTTTTACTGTATATAATTCTCGGTTTGGAAAGAAAAGCAATGCTATTCTGCTAGATGCCTTATCCTCTTCGATTTTGAGCTCTTCTTTCCCTGTTATTACACTGGTCATGATTTATCAGCTAGCTACTTTAATTCATTCATTCATCCATTTATTTATTCATACTACATAGGAAACATCTGTTTTGTAGCAGACATTGAGTTTTATTAGTTAAACAATTTTTTAAATCATGAAAAATGAAGGCTCATAATTCAGATTGATTCCTATGATGCTGCCTAGGAGCTGATCCTGTTAACCATTAATGGTTTACTCTATTTTACCATTTCAATTTCAATTTAAATTAAAGGAGACAATATATATATATAAAAGCCTAAGCGACCATTATGACCGAACAACTGGCCAGTAGCTAGGATGCACACTGACCACCAGGGGGCAGACAATCAATGCAGGAGCTGCTCCCTGGTGGTCAGTGCACTCCCACAGCCAACCTCCTGGAGTCAGGCAACCTCCCAGAGCCGGCCAACCTCCCATAGTCCCTCCCCGCAGCCTGCCAACACCCCCATCAGCCCCAATCACTGGCCAGGTTGAGGGACCCCACCCATGCATGAATTCGTGCACCAGGCCTCTAGTCTATATATATAAAAGCCTAAGCGACCAGAATGACCTGAATGACAGGATTGATCAGTTGCTATGATGCACACTGACCACCAGGGGGCAGACACTCAATTCAGGAGCTGTACCCTGGTGATAAGTGTGCTCCCACAGCCAACTTCCCCTGGCTGACAAACCTCCCCCAGGCCCCAGGCTGGGATGGGGAACCAGGTGTGGGTGGTGGTGGATGGAGCCCCTTCCCAGGGGGGCCAAGGGTCAGCTCCCTCCTCAGGGCTGGCAGCCAACCTCTCATTCCTCATCCCTCCCCCTGGCCAGCAGGCCCCAATCAGCCTGCTGCCTGCCAGCCACAGTGAGGGAAGGAGGAGGGGGAAGGCATGAAACCACACAGTGGTGGGGTACCGACGATGGCGGCTTCAGCATCTGGCATCCATTCTTTCCACACCTGGTCCAGCAACCATCACCTCCTCTCCAGCTCAGCCCTGATTGGCCTGACTCGGATCAGCCTTGATTGCCAGCAAGGCCTAGGGACCCCACCCATGAACAAATTTTGTGCACTGGGCCTCTAGTTATAGCATAAAAGATTTTATGAATTATACAGGAGATATAATTACTTATCATGTAAAATATTCAGAGTAATAAATAAATATATGTTTTCACAAATAAAAATGGTAATATTCACTTGCTATCAGGCTCTCACCTGAATGATAGATTTTTGAAGGTAAAGTTTAATTCAGATGTAATGCTGGTTCACCTCTTCCTATTTCCATACTTTTTTCTCTTTCATCATTCTCACTCAACTTCCTGAACAATGCCTTTGATTTTTTAGCAGAATATTGATTAATAAAATGCCTATTTAATAAACACCAGTTTTGTAATAGTCATACACACACACACAAAGAACTAGAAAAAAGAGAAATACAATTTCTCAGAAATGACTGGAAGACAGGGAGATATATATATAATAACTAGAGCCTGATACATGAAATTCGTGAACTCAGGGGGGCATCCCTCAGCCCAGCCTGCACGCTCTGGTGGATGTCCAACTGCTGATTTAGGCCTAATCCTACACCTAAACCTGGAGTAGGACATCCCTCTCACAATCCAGGACTGCTGGCTCCCAACTGCTCGCCTGCCTGCCTGATTGCCCTAACCACTTCTGCCTTCCAGCCTGATCACCCCCTAACCACTCCCCTGCCAGCTTGATCAATGCCTAACTGCTCCCCTGCCCGCCCGATTGCTCCCAACTGCCCGCCCCTGCTGGCCCGGTCGCCCCCAACTGCTCTCCCCTGCCTGCCTGGTCCCCCTAACTGTCTTCCCCTGCTGGCCTGATCACCCCTAACTGCCCTCCCCTGCTGGCCTGATCGCCCACAACTGCCCTACCTTGCTGGCCTTCTTGTGGCGGTCATCTTGTGACCACATGGTGGCAGCCATCTTGTGTGAGGGCATGATAGTCAATTTGCATATTACCTCTTTATTATATAGTATGCTACATTCATATAGTATATAAATTGTAGTGGGCTCTATGGTGGCATTCAAAAATATATGTCCATATTTGAATTCATAGAACCTATAAATATTATCTCATCTATACTAATAAAAGAGTAATATGCTAATTACACCAGGAGACCTTCCAGAGACCTTCTGGATGTCCTTCTGGACAAAGCCAGGGGCTTGGCCGGCCTACAAACTGTTCCCAAATGGCCCTCAGCTCCTTGACCAGGTTGGCCACACCCCCTGCAAGGACCCTCACCTCAATTGGGGCATAGCCAGCCTGCAAACAGCCATCAGCCCCTTGCCCAGGCTCTCTCTGACCCCAGCGGGGATGCCACCACCCCAATGGGGGCATGGCCAGCCTGCAAACTGCCCAGCCCCTTGCCCAGGCCAGCACCACTCCCAGTGAGCCCCTGTCCCAGATGGGGGTGTGGCTGGCCTGCAAACTGCACCAAGCCCCCTAGCCCAGGCTGGCCCCAACCCCCAAAGGGACCTGCACCCTGATCCGGGACCCCCTTCAGGGCAGACCATCCAGCCCCCACCTGTGCACCAGGCCTCTATTCTATACTAATAAAAGGGTAATATGCTAATTAGACTGGGAGACCTTCTGGGAGACCTTCCGGATGTTCTTTCGGACAAAGCCATGGTGGCAAGTCCGAGGCAGAGGCAGTTAGGTGCGATCAGGCCAGGAGGGGAGGGCAGTTGGGGGTGATCAGGCCGGCAGGGGGAGCAGTTGTGGGCAAGCAGGCTGGCAGGGGATCCAGTTAGGGGTCGAGCAGGCCAGCAGGGGAGGGCAGTTGGGGTGATCAGGCCTGCAGGGGGAGCAGTTGTGGGCAAGCAGGCTGGCAAGGGGGGTCAGTTGGGGGCAAGAAGGCTGGCAGGGGGGCCATTTGGGGGTGAGCAGGCCAGCAGGTAGAGTGGTTAGGGGCGATCAGGCAGGCAGGCAGGTGAGCGGTTAGGAGCCAGTGGTCCCGGATTGTGAGAGGGATGTCTGACTGCATGTTTAGGCCCAGCAGTCGGACATCCCCCAAGGGGTCCCAGATTGGAGAGGGTGCAGTCCGGGCTGAGGGACACCCCCCTCCTGTGCATGAATTTCATGCACCAGGCCAATAGTATTTATATAAAGAATGAATATTATATGTTATTGTTGAGTTAGTATTACCTTATATGATAAAATATGTGATCCATCAAGGGTTTTTTAAAAGAAGTTTTTATTTTGGATTACCTATGTGCACTAAATCCAATGCCTAGCATCCTTATAAACATGAGGCAGAGTTGATAGATAAGAGTAGAAGGTAATGTGAAGAAATGGGAGTGATGTGGTTATAAGTCAAGTAACACCTGAAGACATAAATATAAAGACACTACCCTTTATCCATTAGATTAATTGAATAATCTATTTTAGTATAAAGTACTGAAATACTTTATTTGTTTACTACTTCTTACCAAAAAGTACATATTTCTCGCACTTTTCATATTTCTTGTAATGATCTATTGTTTAGTTATCTATGCTGGAAATTTCTATTATCCTTAACTTTTTTGCCTCTCTTAAATCATCATCAATCAGTAAATCAATTGCTAAGTTCTAAAAAAAAGTCATCTAAAACATTAATTCATATAAGTAAAATTATTTTTTTGGATAAAAATAATCCTCAATATATGGACATGCATACTTATATAATTCTATTTGAGTGGGTAAAATTGATTAGTTCAAGGGTGAAAGAGTTTTGTATGTATACGTGTGTGTGCCAAGGAAGGAGCAAGAGAGATGATTAACTTTTCATTTCTATACTTTGTATTGTATTGTGTTTCAATCATAAAAATGAGCACACATTAATTTTATAATTTGAAAATCAAACAAGGAAAATTTTTGAATAAAAAGTCTTGTTCTTTTAAAATTTCATTTTTTTTCAGACTATCACCATCCTAATTCAGACTACAGTTTCCTCATCTTTTAACTTATATATAGTTGTTCTCCCAGCACTCAGCATCTTCTAATTATAGTCCATCCTACACACTTTCTTAGACATATCTTTATATAAGTCAACTTAAAATCCTCTGAGGTCTCTCTAGGGACTACATAATTATTAACAAAGGCCTTTATGGCATCCACAATGTTCAAAATGAGGCCCTTTAAAAAAATATTTCAGAGAGGAAGGGAGAGGGCGAGAGAGATAGAAACATCAATAATGATAGAGGATCACTGATCGGTTGCCTCCCTACTGGGGATCAAGTGCGCAACCCCGGGCATATGCCCTTGACAGAAATTGAACCACTCTATCCACTGAGCCAAACCGGCTAGGGCAAATGAAGCTCTTTTTAATTTACTCTTCTGTTTTTAGCTATCTTTAATAGGTAAACTGAATTCTCTGTGCACAAAATATAACTCATGATTTTATTTTACCAATCAAAGTTATATCCCCTGTTAGCTTCAATGATAAATACATTATATAATTAGCAGCTTATAATTATCTAAGCAGCTATAAGTTACCTAATATTGAATCAAAATTTTCTATTAATTTTAAAATATTTATGCTATTTTTTATGTATGAAGGACACTTGTGAACTTGCCCTTTTAAAAGCAATAGTAATTTTTTCTAGTACTTTACAAGCTGTTTTCCCCTTTATGAGCTCATTTAATCCTGATTGTAGCTGTGTTAAACAGATATTATGTTCATTTTATAGCAGAAGAACCTAAAGCTCAAATTATATTATTTAAAAAAACCATTTACCTGGTAGGTTACAGAATTAGCACTTGAACTTCAGTTTTCTGACTATAAACATGTACTCTTTACCCAATGAACAATAATGCATTTTATCTGGCCTACTCCATTCAAATTATCTGCAAACTCTTTGATTAATAATCTTCTGGCTTTAAAAGTAAATGACAAAAATACCTCAAAATAAAATTTCAATAAATATGCTTTAATAGCTATTTTAGTTTTTTTATAAAATGTTTTATTGATATTTTAGAGAGAAAGGAAGGGATGGAGAGATAGAAACATTGATTGGCTACCTCCTGCACACCCCCTACCAGGGATCAAGCCTGCAACCCTGACTGGGAATTGAACAAGTGACCTCTTGGTTCATGGGTCAACACTCAACCTCTGAGCAACACCAGCCAGGCTAAATAAATATTTTTAATTAAATGATGTATTTGTCCTTCAAACTGGTAATATTATTAAAAATATTATTTTAGACATTACCAGAAAATATAACCATAACACTTAGATAAATTTTTGATCAGTTGGATAAATATACACAAAAAGTTATGACTCTATCCTAAAAAGTTTCCGAAACACTGAAAGAATGGGCTATAAATAGAATAGAATATTGGCAAGGTATTATACTTAGTTCCAAAACAGCAATAACTAGAAAAAAAAGAGACAAAATAATATCTGATTTTTTAAGACTTCTTTTTAAAAAATAAACAAATGCAAACTCAATTCTAGTTACTCATGGTTATTGGTGGTAATAGTCTACAAAGTTGCCAGGAACACTAAATTAGTAACCACTGAAGCATTGCTCCTTGATAGAATACTGGTGTATTAGGTCCCTGTGAGCTTCTGGTCATATTTCCACCAACTGACCAATATGGAACCTTGTTTTACCTGATCCTGTTTAAAAACAGCTTATGTTCTTCTTCTTCCTAGTTACACATATAGTAATATATTACTGACTTTAACATTAAGATCACAACCACTAGCACTATAACCTATGCCTGAATAAAGCTAATCTAATAAATAGTTTCTCCATAAGGCCCAAAACAACCTTTTTAAAATTATTATTAAAACACTAGACAGTACCTCAGCACTTCTCTTGATGGTCATTTTAAAAAGTGAAATAACTATCACCAAAAACAAAAGAACAAATCTGTGGAAAGCATAGCCTTACAGAGAACAAGAGGACATTTGATTACAGCATGAAAGCTGCAATAAGAAGGCAGAGAACTACCTTATTCACCTCAGCTGGAACTTGCATACACGGTGATGCCCATCTGCGCTGGTGCGTGTCTGTGCACACATGTCATGCAAAAAAGCACCTGAGTATTGATTTGGAGTTACAAATAAGTTTTAGCCAGCAGGTGAATGATCAAATGCAGAACCTGCCAATCATGCTGATGTATTGTATATAATTTTAGACTGTCTAATTTTCTTCAAAAATACTCAAGAGGATGTGATAACCAAGAAAGCAAGCAGTTCCACAATTGTTAATTTTTCTTTATTATTAGTAGAGTATCAAGAAGGTAGTGATTATTGTCCTATAAATTAGTCAAGTTGTGAGAGGCTTCTGATATTTTGGGAGTCTGTTGAAAATTATTGCACTTCATAACCAGAATAAATGTTCATGAAAATAATATTTTGCACATAATTTTAAGTAGTTCATAAGATTTAAAGATGACATAGTCACATTATTATAAGTTCCCTTGACTTATAAATCTGCAGCAAGCTGTAGTGAGTACATTTATAAAAGACTATAATAATACAAATACAAATAAATATAAGATAAAATAAAATCTTAAAGCTATAAAGCATGGCTCAAAAAAAGTGGGAACAGTTAAACAGGATTTTTTTAGAGTAGTCTGTTTTTATACTGAAATATAGCATATGAAAGACACTTTATTCATTTCTATGTAAGAATTCACATGACAGAACAAGATAATTAATGGAGGAAACCTACAGAGAACTATAAAAAAATGATCTTTGCCAACAGAATTATCCAACTGTGAGTTAACCACCTCAGAAAGTAGGTTATATATATGTCCCTAAAGTCTTAAAACATATGAATGATTATTTGTTGGTGATGTTGAAGGTGTTAAAATAGTATGTGATATTTAGACAGACTACTTAATGCTGAATTATAAAATCAGAGATTCTAAAATTTATGAATATTAAATTTTATATTTCTTTAAGTCATATACTAATAAGAAAAAAAGTATTTCACAAGTAAAATAGTGTATTCCCCTTATGAGAATGAAAGTTCAAATTAATGGTTAATTTTTTTAAATTCTAGTTTGTAGCAGTTATATCATTTAACTATCTTTTGTGTAAAGATAAATTTATTTAGAGTTCCATGGTTACTAGCCCAACTTTGAAAAGCCAAAACTCAAATGGTCAGTTTAGAGTAAAAACTTTTATTGATCAAGAAATCACCAACCAAGAAGATGGGAGATCTAATTTTCAAATCCATCTTACAAAAACACAGAATTCAGGCTTCTTTTATATCAAGGAAGGGAAAATGGGAGAAGCTGTTTTTGTATAAACTCAAGCCCCAGCAGAATTACTCTGATTAGCATATTTAAAGCAGAGGCTATTAGCCTGAAGGCAATGGGAATAAAGCAGGCTTGAACAAGATGAAGTCAGAATCCTGTTCTTAGGGATAATGGTTTTAGTTTTTCCCCAGAGTATGATGTTGGCTGTAGGTTTGTTATATATGTTATATATGGCCTTTATTATGTTGAGATATGATCCCTCTATTCCCACTTTGCTGAGAAATTTTATCAAAAAAAGGTGTTGGATTTTTTCAATGTTTTTTCTGCTTCTATTAATATGATCATGTGATTTTTGTCTTCCAATTTCTTTATGTGGTGTATCATATTTATTGATTTGTGAGTATTGTTACAGCTTTGCATCCCCCAAATAAATCCCACTTAGTCATAGAGTATGATCTTTTAAATATATTGCTGGATCTGATTTTCTAATACTTTATTGAGGATTTTAGCATCGATGTTCATCAGGGATATTGGCCTGTAATTCTCTTTCTTTATAGTGTCTTTATCTGGTTTTGGAATTAGGCTAATGCTGGCCTCATAAAAAGAGCTTGAAAGTGTTCCTTCTCTTGGATTTTCTGGAATAGTATGAGTGTTGCAGAAGACCAAAAAGACCAAGGACGCTTCTGAGGAAGTAGGAGGGACACTGTTTAATAACGCCAGCGGACTCAGGGAACAGCCTTCCAAATCTGAGTGAAGGAACACGCATGGGGCCCTCCCTTATATCTCCCTCCCTGTGCTCTTTGTCCCACAAGCATGGGTCATGCTTCCGGTCCTTTTCTCGGGCCTTGTAAGAAGGCCCCCAGGTGTTGGGGGTCTCCAGGCCATATCTGGTGGTCTGGCTTGGCGTCAGAGTTAATAGCCCTCCCTCTGGCCAGTGTACTGTCCACAGTCCAATGGCCTCTGTAACCGGTTCTGCAAGACCAGTATCTGGGAAGGAGATAGTGACTTAATTATAGGTTATCAGGAATGTACACTGAGCTTACTGGCTTGGATTCAGATCACTAGCCCCAAATATCAGGGTTACATTGGAATTAGCCCTTTTAGCCTCCTCATGAGGAGGATAGGTGTTAGTTCTTCTTTGAATGTTTGGCAAAACTTCCCTGTGAAGCCATCCAGATCAAGGTTTTTGTTTGCTGGGAGTTTGTTGTTTTTTATTACTGTTTCAATTTTATCAGTAGTTATCAGACTATTCAGGTTTCCTGATTCTTCCTGATTGAGTTTTGGAAGAAAACCATTTCCCTTACCAACAGGAATAAGACAAGGATGTCTGATTTCACCACTCATATTTCATATAGTACTGGAAATCCTAGCCATAGCAATCATACAAAAAGGAAAATATAAAGCATCCAAATTGGAAAGGAGGAAGTAAAACTGTCATTATTTGCAGATGACATGATAGTGTACATAGAAAACCCTAAAGACTCCACTAAAAAACTACTAGATTTAATAAATGAATTTTGCAATATAGCAAGATACAAAATTAACAACTATAAATTGATGGTATTTTTATACACCAATAATGAACTCTCAGAGAGAAACTTAAAATAATAATAATAATAAGGTACTTAGGAATAACTTAATCAAGGAGGTAAAAGACCTGTACTTAGAAAACCACAGGTCACTGAAAAAATGAGATAGAGGAAGATATAAAATAGTGTTCATGGATTGGTAGAATAAACATTATCAAAATATCCATACTACACAAAGCAATATATAGATTCAATGCAATCCCCATATTTCACAGATCTAGAATAAAGACTCCAAAATTTTATATGGAACCAAATAGCCACAGCAATCTTGAGAAAGAAGAACTAAATTGGAGGAATCACAATACATATATCAAGTTATATTACAAAACCACTGTAACAAAATAGCCTGGTACTGTCAAAAGAATCAGCATATAGATCAATAGAACAGAATAGGGCCCCCAGAAATTAATCCAAGCCATTATGCTAAATTAACATTTAACAAAGGAGGCAAGAGTATACACTGGAGATAAGACAGTCTCTTCAATAAATGGTGCTGGGAAAACTGGATAGGTACATGCAAAAATAATGAAACTAGATCACCAATTTACACCATATGCAAGAATAAACTAAAATTGGATAAAAGACTTAAATGTAAGTCAATAAACCGTAAAAATCTTTGAAGAAACCATAGAAATCAAAATCTCAGATTTCTCTCAAGCAATATGTTTGCCAATACATCTTTTATAGCAGGGGATACTAAAGAGAAAATAAGAAAATGGTGTTATATCAAAATAAAAAGCATATTAAAACAAGAATGAGGTATTATCTCACACCTGTCAGAATGACTATCATCAACAAATGATAGTGCTGGTGAGGATGTGGAGAAAAGGGAACCCTCGTACACTGCTGGTGGGAATGCAGAATGGTGCAGCCACTACGGAAAACAGTATGGAGTTTCCTTAAAAAATTAAAAATGAAACTCCCATTTGATCCAGTAATCCCATTTCTAGGAATTTATCCTAAGAAAGCAGAAACATCAATCAGAAAGAACATATGCACTCCTATGTTTATAGCAGTGTAATTTAAAATAGCTAAAATCTGGAAAGAGCCCAAGTACCCATCAGTAGATGAATAGATTAAAAACACACAATGGTGGTACATTTACACCATGGAATACTATGTAGTTGTAAAAAAGATGGATCTCTTACCCTTTGAGACAGCATGGAGGGACCTGTAGAGTATCATGCTAAGTGAAATAGCCAGTCAGAGAAAGATCAGTATCACATGTTCTCATTCATATATGGAATCTAATAAATAAAATAAACTGATGAACAAAATAGATCGAGGAACATAGAAGCATGGAACAGACTGATGGATCTCAAAGGGAAGGTGGATCAACTGGGGAACTTATATGCATATATGCACATCCAATGGACACAGACAATAGTGAGGTGAAGGCCTCTGGAAGGGTGGGTGAGGGATGGAGGTGGTCAATGGGAAAAAAAGGGGGAACATCTAAAGTACTTTCAACAGTAAAGATAAATTTAAAAAAATAATAAAAATATGGAGTCAGAGAGACCAAGCACTTAACTCTGTTACAAAAACACTTCTAGACCCAGTTCAAGCCAAAAACCCCCTTTTAATATAGTTTCATCCAAATCAACTTCTCTTGTTTATTTTTAATATAAATTATATAAAACTAGTTACCTTTATTAGTACTGGGATCACAGCTTAATTAAAGATAGTTTCCATTTTATAAGTGGGTAAGAATAATATCTTTAGTTATATTAGATATTTGTGTTTTTCTTTCTAAATTTTTCAATATTATTTTTTTGCTTAAAAGTTGTTTGTAGCCAATTACCCAAAGTAAAATTCAATTTTATTTTCTTACTCCTTTTCAAGTTTTTTCATAAGTCACAAATGTGATGAATCATAAAATACTAGTTTCATAATGCAATGGGTATTCAATAAATTATATTCAGCTTTTATTGAATACAACATTAATTAATTAGTCCACCTATTTATTTTAATTTCCTCACTGATGGCAATTGTGGAATTGATGCAAAAATTCTCTGAGAAACTATAACTTTGGTTGCCAGTCAGGGAAATGTAAATATGTCCCTTTGATAACCTTATCCAAAAAATTATTTTAGCAAAGAAACTCAGTTCTTCTTTTTTAAATATGTTTTTATTGATTTCAGAGAGAGGAAGGGAGAAGGGGAGAGAGATGGAAACAACATCAATGATGAGAGAGAATCATTGATTGGCTGCCTCCTACAGGCCTCCTATTGGGGATCCAGCCCACAACCAGGGCATGTGCCCTGACTGGGAGTAAAACTGTGACCTCCTGGTTCATGAGTCGACACTCAATCACTGAGCCACACCAGCCAGGCCTCAGTTCTTCTTAAAGATATTAAGACAGTAAAATAACATATCAGTTCTCCTAAAACAGAACTTAAAAACAGAAAGTAAAATCTTAATGATTAAAATATATATATTATATATTTCAAATATATTTTCTGTTAATATTAGGTCATCAAATCTGAGAGAACATTAAATCAAGATTATTATATATCTGTTGTGTGTAACATGGAGTATTTTATGTAATTTAAAGTACTTCTGTCCTTCACCTATACACATAATTGTAAAACCTTTTAACATTTGAAGAAATTATGAGGGGATACATTATAATGTATATCCTTCTTTTGAGAAATGTATCCCTTTTCACACTTAATACAATCATATGGAAAACATTGTGGATTTCTTTTTATTTTATCAGGAACATAGTAGAGAGAGGTTGCTGGTTTTGCAAAAGTTGTCCTTCTAACAAGTAATCAAGCACATTTTATTATATATTAGAATATATGTCCTTTAGGTAAAATTATCCAGAGAATATACAATGAGAAGAATCCTGAAAGTTATGGGAAAATGATGAATTATGTCATTCATTACATTTTTTTTTCTCTGTGTGTACTGAAGATCTTCTTCCAGATTGGTTATATGGTTGTTGCAGGATGAAATATCTTTTGAAACTAGGACTGAAGGCCTCACTTTCTAGATAGCTGTTGGTCAGAGGCTTCTCTCAATTATTTGCTATATTTGCCTTCTGTGACATTGTGATTTATAAAAAATATATACTTGGTCATTACCAAGACAAATATCATTCATAAGCATTTGCACTTCATTCATAGTTCCTGGCTCACAACTCCCCCAATTCTTGGAATTTTTTAAGGTAAGATCAATGGAAGCATCTTTTCTTATAATATTTTATCTCTTGTCCTCAGTCCCTAAAAAGCTTTAGATCCATAAAAGTGAATGCACATCTTTTTATTTATAACAAGCTCCTTTCATCCACAACTGAGTCAGTGTTAATGAGGTGACTTCTGGAAATCTCTAAAGGAAAGGTGAGCTTGTCCCTGTTGCCATAGGAACCATGTTGAATAGAGGGTTGGAAATTTCAGTCCCTTCCCCTGATTTCTGAGGAGCAGGGAAGAACTGAAGATTGGATCAATCACCAATGGCCAATGATTTAATCCATGCTTTAATGCCTATGTAATGAAACCTCCATAAAAACCCAAAAGGAGGGGGTTCAGAAAGCTTCTACGTAGGGGAATCAGAACATTTCCATATGCCACCCTGTTGAGCCCCAAGCCCCACAAAGATAGAAGCTCCTTTGTTCATGACCTCACTCTATGTCTCTCTTCATCTGGTGGCTGATTTGAATCATTTAACATCTTTTGTAATAAAGAAATAATCTGGTGAGTAAACTGATTTCCTGAGTCCTATGAGCCATTCCAGCAAACTAAGCAAATCCAAAGAGGAAGTTGTGGGAATATCTAATTGATAGCAGGTGGATCAGAAGTACAGGTAGTAGCCTGGATTTGAGATTGGCATCTGAGATGAAGGCCAGTCTTGTGGGACTGAGCCCTTTATCAGTAGAATCGAATGCTGTCTCCAGGTAGATAGTGTCAGAATGGAATTGAATTGTAGGACACCAGCTGGTACTTGAGAATTGCTTTGTGGTGTGAAAAACAAACCCCACCCCACCCCTGCCATACACATTGGAATTGCTGACTAGAAACCTCACCTCCCCAATGTGATCACTTGTTTCAGCAAAGCCAAAAAGAGACTGATAGCAAGATGGACTTCTTATGAACTAATTATGGAGGAGACATCCATTCAAAGTTGAGATATTCTAAGAAACAAGTTACTAAAGATATCTATAATAATAAAAGTGTAATATGCTAATTAGACCGGACATCCTTCTGGATGACCTTCCAGATGAAGCCGGGGATGTGAGGAAAGCCCGGGTACTGGGTGCCAGAGGGAAGCCGGTGCCGGCAACCAGGGAAAGGAAGGCCTATTCTTGCACAAATTTCATGCATAGGGCCTCTAGTTACTATATGAGGTCGAGAATACCAGGAGTTGGAGCTATGGTGTGGAGGGGACATTTTGGAAACTACCCAGCAAACTATGCATCCAATCAATATGAATTGAGTGTCTAATACACCTTGGTACTGTTTTAGGTGCTGGAGATACAATGGAAGACAGATCAAGTATCATGCTTTATAGAATTTAGTCTATAATAGGAGTAATATGTTATATTTCTGTTTTAAAGTTATCTATCTGGGCAATACAAAAGAATGGTTAAAGGAAAGTCTTGGAGAGCAACAGGATGGCTAGTATAATCTAGAAGAAAAAAGATAGGGTTGAGATAGAGAATTTACATTAGGACCACTCTTAGCCTTGGGCAATTGGTGTCACTACCAAAATAGGAAATGTCTAAAGGGATGGAAGTTATAGGGTAAAAAGAATAAATTATTTTGCATTTGTTGAATTTGAAGCTTATGGTTGTCAACTAGACAGTTAATTTCAGAATTTCTAAAATTCTAACCTAAATACACTCTAAATCAAATCATATAATACTGCACTTTAATATGTCCAAATAAATTTCATTAGCACACATTCATTCAAAGTTTATGTTGTATTCTACCTTATTTTTCCCATTTTTGTTTGTTTTGTTTTGTTTTCATGCTTATACTTCTCCCTAACCCACATTAGTGGTTACACCCACAGTACTGGATTTAATGGATGTCCTCTTAGTATATTTTTCACAATTGATTAATATAATAAAAACCTACATGTATATAAAAAGTGCCCTTCAAAACTACCTTCTATTAATGAATATTCCATCTACTCATCTATCCTTAAAAATATGATTCTGGTTTCAGATTGTGCATATTCAAATTTATATTAACAGTATCATAATTGTCTCATTGTATTTTTTGCATACTTTTTTTTATTTTGTAATGTTATTAGATCTCCCCAAATATGAATATCTAGTTAATTGCTTCTGACTGCTGCATAAATTTTTATCAAGTGTATGCATATTTCACTTTTACATTCATCTAGTAATGAGTGAACTAATATCTCTCTTTCTCAATATAATATTTTGGTAAACACCATAAATATGACTCCTTATAGATGTGTCCCAGAGGTTTACTGGACTAAATAATTTGGAATAGTGTTGCCAGTATATACAATACACCTACAAATACTTCATTTTATTTTTATTAATATATTTTATTAATTTTTTACAGAGAGAAAGGGAGAGGGATAGAGAGTTAGAAACATCAATGAGAGAGAAACACTGATCAGCTGCCTCCTGCACACTCCCCACTGGGTATGTGCCCGCAACCAAGGTACATGCCCTTGACTGGAATCGAACCCTGGACCCTTGAGTCCGCAGGCCAACGCTCTATCCACTGAGCCAAACCGGTCAGGGCCAAATACTTCATTTTAATAAGTATTTCCCAAAAGCTCTTTGGCAATTGCTATGTTCTCATCTGAATTATTTTTCCTTTTTAATCTCTGCTATCTGATGAATCTACCGAGTTATCTCATTGTATTTAAACTTGTTTTTCTCAAATATAATGACCTTCCATCTCTATTTATGAAATTATTTGCTATTTAAAATGTTTTTTCCTCTTTTGTGGCAGCTAGAGACAACAAATATATGTAGTATGCATATCTTCAATTTAGTTAATAATACCTGTTTTCTAAAGCAGTATCATCTATTTACAGTCTCACAACAGTGTATGAATGGCCCACTTGTTCCATATCTTACTAACATTCTCCCCCAGTTTCTGCCCAATCTCTGGCAAACAGTTCTCTCTGGCAACACATGAAACACACACACACACACACACACACACACACACACACACACTCACACACATATGCTCTGGTTACCCACATATCCACAGAGCAATGGGATACAACTATTTCTAAAATACCTGCAAATTTATCACTGTGTATCTGTGTGTGTGTGTGTGTGTGTGTGTGTGTGTGTGTGTGTGTGTGTGTTTGCATGCAAGAGAGGGAAAAGGGGAGACAGTTATTAGTATGTGTCATCTTCAGGATTCTGTTGGATTCAGGAAAGGACGTCAGAAACTCATGGTAGTTTTCTATATCTTTAAGGAAAAACTCAAATATTATCTTTTAATTCTATAAATATTAAATACTCTCACTCCCTCATCAAGATGATGACTTCTCCACCTAAATATGATACAATTTAAAATCCCTTTCCTTCAAATTTATTATTTTTGAAACCAAATAGGATCACTTTTACATAAGCTCAAAGTACTTTTTCTTTAATATTTACTAAAATGTATATATAAATATATGTATGACAAACTTGATGGCTTGCTTCAACTTTCTTGTTTATATTTTCTAACTTACATGCCCCAAAACATATATTACCTTCAAATAATATATTTGGAAATTTGTGAAACAATGAGAATTGCCTTATGCAAAACTAGTTTCTAGAAGCTAAGTTTGTAGATTAGAATATGCCAGAGAGGAACACCTTGGAGGCAACTTGACTAATAATTTTGAACTGACAGTTTCTTTGCCTGACATAGGATGTGCACTTTGTTCTTATTTGTAGCCTCTCCACATTCATTTGCATTAGCAGCCTTGATTCCAGTGGTTGTTATGGCTACTTATGATTCTTAGCAGCTCAGTCTCTGCAGGGTCATCCACCAACAGGTCTGGATGCTTCTTTCGGTGGCATAAAGTTTCGCTATAGGATGACAGTTCACAGAATATGACCCTGCTATGTTTGCTCTTAATAAAGCAGCAGGACTCTGTTTCATTGCTAGGAATCAGTGTTATGTTTATTTGTAATGATTCATTTAAATTATTCATTAATGCAAGAGAAGCTAATACGTTATTTTTATTATATGTTTTTACTACAGATAATTTTTGTGATTTAGAAAATATTTTAGTATATTCTTGTATAAAGTTTTCTAAGACTGCCTACCAATAAGGAAATAATCTTAAACATATTACTTTAAAGAAAATATTATTGAGATAAAATTTTAATGCAATAAATTATAAAATTATACAATTATACTAAAGGCCCAGTGCATGAAATTCATAAAAGGGGGGGGGGGTTCCCTCAGCCTGGCCTCTACCCTCACCAGTCTGGGATCCCTCGGGGGATGTCTGACTGCCTGTGGTATTAGGCCTAAATGGGCAGTCAGACATCCCTCTTGCAATCTGGGACCACTGGCTCCTAACCGCTCACCTGCCTGCATGCCTGATTGCCCCTAACTACCTCTGCCTGCTGGCATGATTGCCCCTACCTTGCCCCCCTGCCAGCCTGATCGCCCCTACCTGGGCCCCTGCCAGCCTGATCCATTCTAACTTACTCCCCTGCCAGCCTGATTACCCCTACCTTGCCCCCCTGCCAGCCTGATCAACCCTAACTTGCCCCCCTGCTGACCTGATCAACCCTAACTTGCTCCCCTGCTGGCCTGATTGCCCCTAACTGCCTCTGCTTCGGCCCCCAGTCTGGCCTCCTTCTGTGGGAGGCAACCTGGCAGATCAGGGGAAGGCACCACCCCCAATTACCCCACTGTTGCTGCTACTGCCGGCCTGAGCCTCGGCCCTTTGCAGCTGCTCACAGCTGCCTGAGCCTAGGCCCTTGCAGCCGCTGCGGCTTTGTCTGGAAGGACATCCAAAAGACATCCATTCTAATTAGCATATTACCCTATTATTAGTATAGATTTGAGGACCATTACAACAACGAAGAACTTAAAGAAAACACATGGCCCTGACCGGTTTGGCTTAATGGAGAGAGCATCAGCCTGTGGACTGAAGGGTCCCAGGTTTGATTCTGGTCATGGACACATGCCTGGGTTGCAGGCTTAATCCCCAGTAGGGAGCCTGTTGGAGGCAGCTGATCAGTGATTCTTATCATTGATGTTTCTATCTCTCTCTCCCTCTCCTTTCCTCTCTGAAATCAATAAAAAATATATATATATTTTTAAAAGAAAACACATGATCTTCACTTTGGGCTTTGTCATTTTAAAATATCGTTTGTGCAGTATTTTAACTTCCCTCAACTTTCCTTTACCCACCCTTAAAATGCAATCTATTTTGGGGAAGATGATCAGGAAAGTGATTCTAGTGGGTAGAAGTTTTTTTAGGAGGGGATGGGGTTGTGAAAATATTTAAAAATTGAGCATGGTGATGGTTGTACCACTCTGAATTTACTTTAAAAAAACAGTTCATTGTACACTTTAGGTGACACGTACAGTATATGAATTATATCTCAACAAAGCTGTTCTTTTATTTCTTTTTAAATAAAGACCAGTCTTATAATGAATTGCAGATATTTTCAGAGGCCCCCAGGATTTGCTTACCGCGTCCCAAACCACGGCTGTGACTCCCAGTTGCCTCCAGTCCTGGTGGATCTGGATGGTATGGTTTGCAAAGGAGAAGGTGGCAAGAGGCTTATGGAATTTCTGCAACCCCATTCCCCGGTCTCCTCATAGGGCACCAGGGCCATTTCCACTGTGCCAGCTCTCTGCTCCCTTTAACCTGTTGGGCAAAAGAATCCTGCGTGCTCTGGCCAGAAAGTGCATTCTCCTTAGGTGGCCCCAATGCTTTTTTTAAGGTCGTTTTATCGATTCAAAAGAATAAACAGAGATGTGGAAAGCTTTTGTCAAATTCCTTTTACATGGTTCTTCCAGTCTCGTGGGAAGTGAGATGTGGCTCTGAATTCATCCCAAAGGGTGTCTTTGGACAAAAGCACCCAGAACGGCACAGCTACTGCAGGATGCCCTACACACTTCGCTGTCAGGACTCAGGGGGGCTTGAGGGTGAGCGAGGCGGCGGTGCCAGCACAGGACCTGGGAGAAGGTAGCGCTTTCTACACTGCCCAGGCCACATGGACTACAGCAGTACCCGCCCAGGTGGGCAGGGTGTTTCTGCTGTTTTGTTTTGGTCTGGCCTCCACCCCGTCAGCCACAGACCTGTGCCTGCACTGAGACTGTGAACGGTTTGATGGTCCTAATTTCTGGTGGACAGTGGATGCACTCCCACCTCCCAGAGACTGGCAGTTAGACACTGGCGGCTTCCAAGTCCCTCGCGGGGAGAGCGCAGCCCTAGGTCCAGAACAGACTCTGGCGTCCTTGGCTAGGAGACCTCCCTGGGCTAGGGGCCGCCGGAGGTTTGAAGGCCGGCCACGCCTCTGATCATGGCGGGGGTCCCCTCTGGGGTGCTGGCTGGCATGGGCTAGGGGTCACCCGTGGTTT
The DNA here is from genome assembly GCF_027574615.1 of Eptesicus fuscus. NCBI lineage: Eukaryota > Metazoa > Chordata > Mammalia > Chiroptera > Vespertilionidae > Eptesicus > Eptesicus fuscus. The sequence goes on from NC_072480.1 coordinate 26,771,612, forward strand.
GAAGGCCGGCCACCCTACCCCACCCCGATCATGGTGGGGGTACCCTCTGGGGTGCTGGCTGGCCTGGGCTAGGGGCCACCCATGGTTTGAAGGCCGGCCACCCCCCGATCATGGCAGGGGTCTCCTCTCTGGTGCTGGGCCAGCCTGGGCTTGGGGTCACCAGCAGTTTGAAGGCCGACCACAGGCCCCTATTCAGGTGGGCGTCCCCTCATGGTGACCAGTCATTTGGTCGTTTTGGTCGTGATGACTCTTGGCCTTTTATTATTAGGATAACTAATTTGATGTTAAGAAATTACTTTGAAAAAAAATTTTTTCCACGTGTGTTAAAGATGTGTTTTTTTTTCCACATTGGACATTTTTTTTTTTGAAATTTCTATCACAGGTATATGCATAAGTCCAAATTCATCAAAATGTACACATGAAATATATGCAACTTTTGTGTATTAAGTCCCATTAATGTTGAAAAAAACAAGCCACTATTTTGACAAAAGTTAGATGGTCCATTGTTTAAAAATACAAGTTATGGATCATTTGGTCCTTTTGGGGTATTGGTAGTAGAATGACTATATTATTTTCCTGTTACTACTATAATATATTACCATAAACTGTGTAGCTTTAAACAACAGCACTGTATTCTCTGACAGATCTGGATGACAGAAGTCTGAAATCAAGGTCTTGGCATGGTCACAATTCCTCTAGAGGTTCTAGGGGAGAATAATTTATTCTCCTCTTCCAGCTACTGGTGATTGTCAGCATTATTTGCATTGTAGCTGGACCACTCCAATCTCTGCCTCTGTGTTCACATTGCTGCCTCCTCTTATGTCTATCAAATATCCCTCTGCCCCACGCTTATAAGAACACTGTATTCAATTTAGGGCCCACCCAGACAATCCAAGATAATCTTTCTATTTCAAGTTCCTTAACTTAATGATCTCTGCAAAGAACATTATTCTAAATACTGTCATGTTTAGTTTTAATGGTGGGTAGTCTGGAAGAGAAAACTCCATTTGGATATGGGGATGAAGATCACCAGTAAAAGAAGGAAGACTGGGAGCATTATCAACAATAAAAGGATCTTGAAAGGTATGTTCTTCATCACACTGCAATTCTCCATTTTGCTGGCATAGCAATTCAGGAAGGCATCTTGGAAAAGGAGCCAGGTAATTCATGTCTTATTGCTCCTCGGAACACTGGCAGTGTGTGCTTACTGACAGGCTTGAAGGCCCTGGGGTTCACTGTGCCAAATCACAAAGGGTTTCATTTTGTAGCCTGCAACAAACATTGACCCCAAGAAAGTCTGTTATCCTGTCCTTAAAAGCCTTGAAACCTGGCATTGACTTGGTTTCCTTATAAATGAAAGTCCTTTCAGCCATCCATTTCTAGAATAGGGAGGTTTCATCCCAACTGAATATTTGCTCTGGTAAGTAATTTTCCTCCACTATCAGCTTCTCTAGTTTCCAAAAATGTATCACCTGCCCTTACATCAGCACTCGCAAACTCACCACTCACTTTCATATTATGTAATGAATAACAATTATTGAATCATTTAAACCACCAGAGCTAACATTAAATTCAACAACACAGTAAGTTCCAACCATTTCTTTTGATATTGCAAACAATTTTTTTGCTTTGGCCTTGATTGGCATGGTGCTGAGAAACATACACTTCTGTGTGTGGTCTTCAATCCAGGTCACTAGAAGTTTCTTGTCTGATAAGGATCTTTCTTGAATTTCTCTTAATCATGTTGTCTTCGCTAAAGTTTGGCTTTCCATCACTTTTTTCTTGTTCTTGAAGGTCACAGTTATGGTGGAATGGGACATGCTTGACTGGTGAGCAATAATCATAACTGATTTTCCAACTTTGTAGTTCTTAATCATTTTTAATTTTGTTTTGGTCAATAACTTGATATGGTCTCTCACTGGCAACATTAACAGTAGATTTTGCATGCTTAGGAGCCAAAATGAGCAAAACAACATGAGATTAAATCAAGCAAAAGAGAAAGTGATGTAATCAAGAGACTGGTAAACAGGAGATGTATGAGGTTGCTATGAGAGTAGCATGGCATACTGTTTTACAGAAAACTTTTTTTTTTTTATTAGTAGAAAGAGTACACTCTAAAATAATGATAAAAATATAGTATAGTGAACACATAAACCAGTAAAATATTTTATTATCATAAATAAAACAAGTATTATGTACTGCACATAATTGTATGTGCTATACTATCTATAATAATCTAAATATATAAAGAGGTAATATGCTAATTGGTCCTAACGGTGTCCCAGTCATGACCAGTCAACAGGCTGTGAGCGCACAGGAGCTGGTGGGCAGGGATGGGGGTGGGGACTTCTACCCCCAGTGTAGGTGCACAGGCCTGCCCAGCACTAATGTCACACTGCCTTGGAGGAGGAGGCCGCTTCCAATGGAGGCACGTGCAGGCAGGAGCTGGTGGTGGGGACACAGACAGGGGGCCATGCCCAAGTTGCTGAGGCATGGCTTGAGCAGTCTAGGAGTGGACACAGACAGGGGGGGGGGTGCCAGAGCCTCTGAGGCACGGCTTGAGAAGGCCCAGAGTGGACACAGACATTTTTTTTGTGGTGAAGGGACTGGAGTCCATGTTGATGAAAACACCTTGGCAGCTGCGGCAGCTGGCAGTGGCAGCAGCAGTGAGGTGATGGGGGTGGCGCCTTCCCCTGATCAGCCCAGTTGCCTCCCACAGAGGGAGGCCAGACTGCAGCTTAGGCCTGCTTCCCATGACTGTCAGAGGGAGCAGGTTGGATTGAAGAACCCGGGCATGTTTCCTTGACTGAAATCAATCCTGGGACCCTTCAGTTCACAGGCCAATGCTCTATCCACTGAGCCAAACCAGCTGGGGCTTCTGAATAATATTTAGTCAAACATTCATTGAGTAAGTAAATAAATATTAGAAACCTCAGTCAGACCATTTGTTTTCTATGAAATAGTACAAAAACTGTGGGATAAAAATAAAGAAAAATAAAGAGAGGAAAGAAAATGGAGGTGATTAAACATACAGCTGACTCACAAAATGGCTAAAGCTGAGGGAAAAAAAAGTATTATTTCATTTCAGAATCCATCTGTCTACAGCAGTGATGTCTGGTTAAGTGAGACAAGGCTTTAAAATGGACCCTTTCTCTCCAGGTTTTGACTAAGTGAGACCAACCTGCAGAAAGTTCAAAGTAGACATTGAAAAATGGATTGAATGGCTATAGGCCAGTCTTTCACACCAAAGATATAAAAGTATAGGCCATTAGACTACCTTCGAAGACCATTCTTGAGGAGGACTTCTCTGGAGAGAACCATTGGCAGTCTGCTGTAAACCCTAAACCCAAGTAGAAACTGGAAGTGAATGCTTCCCCCTACCATAAGACAAAGGAGAAAAGGACTATGAAATCCACATTGTGAAGGGCTAGTAAGGGTCTTCAGAACAAACAAGGTAAGAAACAGCAGAAAACAGTGTCTACGTCAATGTTTGAGAAATGTAAAGGGAAAAATTAACTGTACTTTGAGAGTTACCTGTGATCAGAGAGTGGAATAAGGATATACAAGTTCTATATCTAACAGGACCTCTAGAAGTGGGAGACCTGAAAACAGACTTTCACATGCTGGGGCTAAGAAGGCTCATAGAAATTTAGTCATTCTAGTGAGAATTTAAGATACTTAAGGGAATGGACACTGCACGAGTGAAGGTGGGGTATTGGTGTCTTCAACAATGCACAGAAATGCCCAAATGAGAAAGAATTAAACATTCCAAAGTTCAAAGAGGATAGATCAGAGATCACTACAATGTTATCAGTCTAGCATAGATTTGTTCCCAAACTTCTTCTTTTGACTCCAACTATTCCAACTTTGGAAGCTTCAGAAGTGAAGGTAATTCACTGGAAAAGGAGAAACAGAAATAGGAAAGGTAACAGGCCACTAAGTAGAAGCCAAACACACACCATTTTACCTGGTAACGTCTGGAGAGGAAGGATTGGGGAGAGGCTTTCACTATAAATCAATCTTAGGGTTTTGACTATAATAAAAAAAAATACATTCTACTTACTAGATTGAACATGATTTATCATCTGTATTAATTTCCCATTGCTGCCATTACAAATTACCACCTATTTAGTGGCTTACTATAACATACAAATATTATTCTACAATTCTATAGGGCAGTGGTTCAATACAGGCCTCACTGGGTTTAAACCAAGGTGTTGAGCAGGGTTGTGTTTCTTTCTGAAAGCTTCGGGGAGAATCTGTTTCCTTGTCTTTTCCAGCTTCCATACACCACACACATTCTTTGACTCATTGCCCCCTTCCTTCCTCTTCAGAGTCAGCAATGTTGCATATTTCTGACCATTTTTTTTAGTCTTATTACCCTCTGACCACAGTCAGGAATGGTCTCCTACTTTTAAGAACCCATGTGATTACATTGGATTTACCTAGATAATCTGGGATAATTTCCATATCTCAAGGTCCTTAATTCAATCACATTTACCATGCAAATTAGCATGTTAATAGGTTCCCAGAGTAGGATTTGGGTTCTTTCAGTGGGCCATGACTCAGTCGATCATATCCTCTGAGAGAAAAATCTCTGTGGGGCAAATCTGTCCTTGAGAGAATTTGAAGGGCACTGTGAGACATAATACAGCTGCATTATAAATAAATGCCATAAGTATAGTTTTGGCAATATATAAAATAATTATAATTCAAAGCTTTGTACAAAATTAATTTATTCATATTATCATTCTGTATGCTATTTTTAAAAACTTGATACTAGAATAAAAGTGAACATGGTAAGTATTCTGATGGATTTAAGTTGGGAGAGCTGGAAGCTTCCGAGATTCTGATATCCAAATGGAGCATGAACAGACATGCCAATTAACAGAAAACCTGGGTTGGTGCACTGAGGAAGGGAGCTTGCATAGAACACAAAGGAAAATATAAATCAAGACCCGAAGGAAGATATTAGAAGCAGAAGTATGGGACAATGGGGCAAGTTTGCTGGGAGATAAAAGTTTCAGGAAACAACTGGTCACAGGAATAAACTAGATAAACAAGCTAGGAAGAGGTTGGGAATAAGACATATTATCCCTGAATGGCTTCTAAGAATTTCTAAAAATTATTTCAATGTGTGGCCGCCCTAAAGTTTTCCTTTGTACGCACAGGTGCTGGCACAAACAGTGAATGAGGAGGGCTCCGCTCCACTCCCCTTTATTCTGTAACATTAAAAATGTGCACTCTCATTGGATGTCATTCAACCAACAAGCCAAAAAGGTTACTAAGGATAATATGTTTATTCAAATTATGCCAGATCTATATACTAAATACTTTAAATTTATCAAATAATGTGCAATATAAGTTACGAAATTGTATAGTTTACTATGGTATTTGTTTAACATAACGTTGGCATTTGCCATCAGAATAAAGAGAAGCTCCACACTAAATCAACATCTGGATTTATACGGATACCCTAACTTTTCACTTTATAATGAAAGATTTCATTTCCTTCCTTAAATTTCTAAAATGAGACCAGAAATAGCATTGAGAGCTACTTAACTCTATATTCACAGCTATTTTAGCACCATCACAAGGCAATATTCATTGGCCCGTGACAGGAAGAATATCTCCCCTTTCTCTTTCAAAATGACAATAAAAAATTGATGGGTTCTCACTATTTTTGTTCACTGACATTGGCTAATAATTAACTCTGCAGGAAAAATTAAATTTTAATTTGAATGTCGTTGTAAAACACCAGGATCTATCACAGCATGATGAAATATCATAAAGGTTTAAGTTGTTTTGGTAAGGTGGCCACCTGTTCAATGTTAAAAATGTACACAGTATCTCCAGCTTCACATATTTTATATTGATATATTGTTTCATAGTCATTATGTTAACATGGCTTAGAACAGTCCCTCTTTAAGAGGTCTGCTGAACACATATAGTCACCTCTGGGCTGTAATTAACACTCAACATACAAAACAACCCCAGACAGAGCATACCACAATTAACTGCATGCCTCATATTAAACTTTTGAAAAAGATATTCTGTGAATTTATTTTACCTAACAGTCGCCATAAAGAAAATATGACTAGTTGAAAAGTTTGGTTAGGACTTTAAGTAATGATAGAAGCAATTATATTTTATAAAAATCATATCTAAAATCAGATGTATTATCTTATCATTAAAGATTTCATGTATTTAATTGAACTAGAAGAAAAAGGTTATAGCCACAAACTCACTTTTATTCTGTTTATTTAGACATAAAAAGCTATAATGGCAAGTAGGGTTCTAGTTCAAAGTGAAAGGAGTTTTAGGGGTAAAATAGACAGGTTTAGGGAGTTTTAGGAATTAGGGGGCCCATGGGGGAGGAAGGCCTAGTTCAGGGGTCCTCAAACTTTTTAAACAGGGGGCCAGTTCACTGTTCCTCAGACTGTTGGAGGAATGGACTATAGTTTAAAAAAAGGGGACAACCCATGGGTTTTAAACTTTGAAGTTAATATTCTACCGTTGGAAGGCAGCACCAAGAAACAAAGAACTGCAGCCTTTATAAACCTTAGGAAAAAGGAGCTTTGTGGGTCACTCCCTTGGAGCCCCCTCCTCACATGGGAGTCTGTACTTGTTTCTAATAAATTTCCACCTTTTTCATCTACCACCTTTTGTCCGTGGCTTCATTCTTCGAATCCACCTGGACAAGAACCCAGGAAAGAAACCACCCTTGCATCCTGCTCAGAAAAACCACCTAATTCAAAAGGTACACCCTTTTCTAATGACAAACCTTTTAATATTTAATGTGATTAAAATTTATTATATATAAACTATTAATAGAGGACCATGGACAGTATTTTTTTTATATGGGAGACAAATCCTTTGTTCTCAAGTAGTTTATAATTTAAATGAGGCTTTATCTTCATGGATATAAAAAAAAATATTCACAATACAGTATAAAGATGATATGTTGTAGAATTGTACACCTGAAACTGTATTTTAAAAAAAGACTTTAAAAATAATTGTTATTTTATAGAGTGTGAGCTATGTTAAGAATTGCTGAGTAGAGTTTGATGATGAGCCAGACGAGAATCTCCTAGGATTAGGGAAAGGATAATAGAAGGACATAGAAATACAAGTTGCTATGAGATCACCTACGCAGGGTAAATTTCCCAAGCCATAAAGTTATGGAAACTTTTAAGAAATAGTAATTATAACATACAAATATAATAATAATAATCCTATGTAATAAAGAAGTAATATGCAAATTGAACATCACTCCAACACTCAAGATGGCCGTCCCCATGTAGTCAAAGATGGTCGCCCCATGTGGACACAAGATGGCTGCAACAAGATGGCCAGCAGGGGAGGGCAGTTGGGGGCAACCAGGCCTGCAAGAGAGGGCAGTTGGGGGTGATCAGGCCTGCAGGGGAGGACAGTTAGGGGCAATTGGGCCAGCAGGGCAGGGCAGTTAGGGGCGACCAGGCTGGAAAGGGAGAGAAGTTAGGGGTGACCTGGCCAGCAAGGGAGGGCAGTTAGGGGTGACCAGGCCACCAGGGGAGGGCAGTTAGGGGTGACCAGACCTGGAAGGGAGGGCAGTTGGGGGTGACCAGGCCGGCAGGGGAGGGCAGTTGGGGGTGACCAGGCTGGCAGTGGAGGACAGTTAGGGGTGATCAGGCAGGCAGGGGAGGGCAGTTAGGGGCAATCGTGCCAGCAGGGGAGCAGTTAGGCATCAATGAGGCTGGCAGGGGAGTGGTTAGGAGGTGATCGGGCTGGCAGGCAGAAGATGTTAGGGCAATCAGGCAGGCAGGCAGGCAGGCAGGCAAGCAGTTGGGAGCCAGCAGTCCTGGATTGTGAGAGGGATGTCCGACATTGGAGAGGATGCAGGCTGGGCTGAGGGACACACACACCCCCATGCACAAATTTCGTGCACTGGGCCTCTAGTAATAATAATAATGTTAAAAAAACAATACAACAGGCCCCCAAGTAGAATCACTTGTGTTAGGCCCACATCATCAAAAGATATATGTAATGCCTAACTGCAGTTTCAGCCTCTCCCAGAATTGGAACCTTAACCAGACAGTCTGAAATTTCCGGGTTAGCACCAGTGAGGTAATGTACTTGATAGACCCCTGACTTTCCCCAGTGGAAGGTGTCCTTGTCTGAAACAATCCACTCTTTACTAAGTAACCTCCTTTGCCTTTAAAAGCCTTTTCTTTTCTACAGCTCTTTGGAGCTCTTTTCTGTTTGCTACATGGAATGCTTCCCAATTCATGAATCATTGAATAAACCAATTAGATATTCAAATTTACTCAGTTAAATTTGTTTTTTAACAGTAATAAAGATTGCAACAGCTAAAATTGCTTAAGCACATACTCTTTATGAAGTGATTATGCATGTTCTTTGTAGGTATAAAAGAAAAAAAATATTCTGACACTGTTAAAAATAGTAAGTAAGGCAAACTTTATTCAGGGAGACTATTATAATGGAGTTTCATAGTACAGGAGAGAGATTGAACTCAAATCTGAATACAATAAGGACAAGTGGAGACTTATAGCTAAGAGATAGTAAGTGGTAGGGGCGTCAGTGCACAGAAAATTACTGGAGGAGACATTAAGGGTAAAGAGTTTCTGACTAAACTGACTTGATAGAATCTGTGCTGAATGCAGGAAGGCCACAGTGATAAAATATTGAAGGTGGAGCACAAGGAACTTGATCACATCTCAAGAGTGGGGAGTTTTCACTACATTGACAGAGTAGGATTCTTGCTATCATTGGACTAAAATGGTTTAGGACAGAGCCCAAGGGCACCACTGAGTCAAATGAGGTCTCAGAGGAGCTTGACTAAAGTTTGGTCAAAGGAGAGTCTTTGTCACAGGTATTACCCATTTCAGCCTCAGACCGCATAAGGTGAGCGTTAGTAATGAACATCATACTTTTACCAATAAGGGAACCAGGGAACATACAGATAAATTCCATGTAAGATCACCTATCAAATAAGTGGCATAGCCAGGTCTCAAGTCCAAACTATATCTCCAGAGCCTATTTTCTAAACCAGGCATCCCCAAACTACGGCCCGTGGGCCACATGCGGGTGTTTTTGCCGTTTTGTTATTTTACTTCAAAATAAGATATGTGCAGGGTGCATAAGAATCTGTTCATAGTTTTTTTTAAACTATAGTCATGCCCTCCAACGGTCTGAGGGACAGTGAACTGGCCCCCTGTTTAAAAAGTTTGAGGACCCCTGCCTAAACCTTCTAATCCATAGATATGTTCCCAATAAAGGGATGTCAAGTAAAAATCCATGGGAATAGGAGAGGAATATGTCACTTGCCACATTTCACAATTTTTAGGGTAAATCTGAGATTCATTTCCATATATATGTGTACACATACATATATACATATATATATCAATAGTCATCAAATTATATAAATGTAATTTTATTATAACTTTTAAAAATTACTTACTACCTTTATAAAACTTAACTTAAAAATTACAAAGTATTTATTCCATATATATACTTTACATTTAATAGCCATTTTACTATAACCTATATATATAAAAGGCTAGGCGACCATCCAACCATCCGATGAGTAGCTATGATGCGCAATGACCACCAAGGGCAAACACTCAACATAGGAGATGCTGAGCTGCGGTGACTTGGCAGCGATGGTTCTTGGGTGATGTACCCCAGAACCAGAGAGGAGAGAGCTTGATTCCAGGGCATGTCACCCAAGAACCACCCTCTCGCAATCCAGGACCCCTGGAGGGATATCAGAGAGCCAGTTTTGGCCTGATTCCCTCAGGCCAGGCCAAGGGACTCCACCTGACAGAGGGACCCTACTCACTCCCAGATGCCCTTTGAGCCACTGCGCTACCCCAGGTGCGGCCGGCCAGGGAGGGACCTCAGGAGCTGAGCTCCAGGGTGTGTCCAGCCCAACTCACCCAGTCCCCCCCAGTCCCATCCTGCCAGCCACCTTCTAATTAATTTCCTTTCAATGTGCAGGAATCCATGCACGAGGGCACTAGTTTGACAATAAAAGTGTTTCCAAATTTCCATTTCATAATATTTCAGACCTTGTATCATTCACGTTTTAAAATATTATTCCTCAAGTTTAGGTTATTTCCTACGATTAGGTTAAAATAAAAATTTATGTGTCATATTTGCCCTACATTTTTAAAGAAATGTTTATAAAATTTACATTTTCTTTTATAGTAAATGGCAAGGCCCATTAATTTGAATACTATATTTTTAACCATCATAATTACCTTTGAGTATTTGATTTAAATGGCAAAATATTACATATTTATTATTGATTTTTATTTATTCTATTTGGCATTGGAAAATGTGTCTGCATTTCTATTTCCTATTTTACTAATCTATATTCCTTTTTCTGTGAACTGTTAGTATTTTCACCCATTTTGAAATTGAGATCTTGTTTTATGTTCACGTTTACTGAGAGTGCACTGTGTTCTAGGCACTTTGTATATAATAACATTGTTTCTACCTGTGAAGGAGAATTCAACATGAATGAAAGATGAGTACTGGGATTGGTGAAAGCAAAGAGAGAGGCATCTATCTTACCTCTTAAAGACCTCCAGAGAAAAAAGTGATTCTTCTACTGCTTGGAGAAAGACTGGAACTCAGTTATGAGTTGAGGTTGTATTTTGTACTTAATTTAGGTAACAGCATGTTTAAAATCTCACAAGAGCAGGGGTACAGTGATTCCAAATAGTTGTGTACGGTGGAAGCATAGTGTAAGTGTAGCCACAGACTGTGATGATGAGGATCTGGAGAAAAGCTGAAAGGCTGACTATCCTACCTGAAACTGGTCATACCCATGCTTATCTAACCCGTTTTCATTCTATTTCTATTTAAATGTTGTAGTTATTTAAAATACTTTCTCAGTGTGTTTGCTTTTGTTTATAATGTGTTGAGCAAATATACATTTTCTTCTTTGTGATCAAAACTGTCCACCTTTTTCTCTACCATTTCTACTCATTTTCTATATTAGTCCAACATACTTTTAAAAAGTAAATGGATAAGACCATGTTGTAATAATTATACTTATTTATTTCTTAATTTACTCATCATATTTGATAAGAAATTCATTTACAAGGTAAACTATATATTTGACTCATAGAATAGCAATGATTGTATTTATTTTAGTAATTATATGTGACCATATCTAGAATAGTAATTTCCAGAAATATCCATTGTTTTTAGTAGTATCTCACTAATACTCCGGAAGCTATTGAAAATGCAATTTTCACAGGTGGTTTAGAAACCACATATAAACTGAAAGGTCTGCGTGTTAGAATTATGGCCCAGTTGGTGTTATAGCCAGCCTCTCCACAAGCTGAACCAGCTGCATTATGTGGGAGTCTGGAGGGTTTCCACAGCATAGGGCCATTTAAAGCTGTTTATGCTGCCACCAATCCTCATTATAATTAATGTACCTGATGGTACAATACTTTCATCTGGATCCAAGTTGTCTTAGACACAAAGCATAAAAAATAATGGTAGGTCATTTCAGACAATCGTCCCCTTACATTATTTGCTGTTACTGATTATTCTGATATTTACCAGGGAATTTCAAAAGCATATTTCTAAATCTAAATGCTGTGAAGCACAAAAATACAGGTACTTTATTTTAATTGAAAATACTTTTTCTAGAAAAACCCTATACTTTCAATTAAATCATTCAGAAATACAGTTTTATTCATTCTTAACACTTATTAGTGGCATCTGGTGCCACTGCCTTAGAAAGGATAGATAATATTCTTCTTTATGACCATCCTTGTTTTTAACATTTCTATTTTCCAATACAAAGAGAAAGGAAATGGAAAGACACATTTATTGACTATCACCACCTATAGTAATAATGTTGAGTGTTTTGGACTCTATTTTAATTTAAGCATTTTATGTATATTAGCTCATTTAATGTCATAGAAACTCCAAGAAATATATGTTATTACTATTTTCACTTTATATAAGAAAATTGTGGCATGGGGATAATTTGTAACTGTTGCAAACACTAAGTTTCTAACAGTCAGAATAAGGACTCAAATCCAGGCACTTGATTCTTAACTCTTAAAATACATGAAAAAAACACATGCTAGGTATGTTACACACAAAGTTATTTAGTTCTTACAACAATAGCAAAGAACAACTAGTTATTCTGTCTGACAAACGGAGCACCTGAGACTTGGAATGATTTAATAACATGGTAGGTTGAACACAAATAGTTGATTGCAGAGCAGGACCCAATCTAGCTTGACTCTAATGGCCTACACCACCCAATGCGCAGCTCTCCTAAAGAAAGCTGCTCACTCCAAGATTGTAATATGATATCTAAAAGTAATAAATTGAAAGGATGCTGAAGCCATTAAATCCTAATTTTAGCTACTTGTTTTATTATTGAACTCATAAAGCTTTTAATAGTACAACAATAATCAAGTTCACCATTGTGCCTTAGTTCTTTGTCACTTTTTAGTTTTTTCTTTACCGTCAGACAGATGCAGTGATTATTAGGGACATATAGTCATTAAAAGAACAAGCAGGAAAACTAATAGTTTAAATAATTTGAAAGTGATAATTAATAGAAAATAAGAATTTACAATTGCATGAACTCTGACCTGTTTGAAATCAATATAAATTTTATTCTGTTAAATATATAGAGTTAGAAATCATTATATAAATCCCCAGTTCTAAGAGCATTTTTATCTCTTATTACTGTATTAAAAATTTGATCTCTGATTTTGGATACACATCCAGATCATGGGTACTTATTCTTCTTTTTCTTAATCCAACCACCTACACATAATATTAAATTGATAACAAGTTAATTAATCCTTAATAACTGTAGTTGCACTATATCATTGCCTGAATTTTATTATTCAATAAATAATGGCTGTCACATTTTTTACCTGTACCAAGCTGGTACTAAATACTGCTAAAGGTTTTATTGAGAGTTCAGAGCTAAAAGCCTTCACAGGGTTTTCTTTTCACCCTCCCTTAATTTAAAAAAAAAAATCTGTCTACTTACTTATTCAATTGAGAGAAAAATATAGATTAGATTAAAGGTTTCAGTAAATTTTTGGTTATTTCCAGATAATTTATAACTAGTAAGGCAATAACCCACAAAACATCTTAAAATCTTAGAATAAGAGGTTCTAATCAAACTCATCTTAAGATGCCCATTGTTAATACTTAGGTTAACTTCTTGATGAAATTAAGATGTGCAATAATTTTCAAAACACCAATCCCTCAAAGAAATAAAATGTTAAATATATAACTTTTGAAATCAATAAGCATACAGAATATTTCTAAATATCTGAGTTTGTATCATCAAGAAAATATTTCTATTTTAAAATATAAAAACAAAAGATAATGTCTCAGTCTTTAGAAATAGAATGATGGTTTCTTAATATCAATAAATATTAAGTAAGAATTCAAATGTATCTACTTACTCATGGATTCATTTTGACTGTTGGTTTGTTGGAAATTTTATCCAATGAGGCTCTTAGTCTCTTAAGTCTCTTCTAATGTGTAGGTGTCCCCAACTCTTTTTTGTTCTATAAATTTATGTGGTAAAGAAAGCAGGACAGCCCTAACTGGTTTGGTTCAGTGGATAGAGCGTTGGCCTGTGGACTGAAGAGTCCCAAGTTGGATTCCGGTCAAGAGCATGTACCTTGGTTGCGGGCACATCCCCAATAGGGGGTGTGCAGGAGGCAGCTGATCGATGTTTCTCTCTCAATGTTTCTAACTCTCTATCCCTCTCCCTTCCTCTCTGTAAAAAATCAATAAAATATATTTTTTTTAAAAAGAAGGCAGGACATCTGTTGAATAGTATTCTCCACATACTGTTCTGCTAATTGCTTCCTCATGGTGTGGCTTACCATGGTCCTCTGTCTCTTTTGTTCCTTTTAAAGTTTTTTAACAGAACACTTGACCAGATTCTCAGTTGAGTTTTTGGCATAACTAATTCAAAGGTAACGGTGTGTACTTCTATTGTGCCATATCCGATTTGTATAATGCCTGTTTGTCTCACTCATGGTACTTTTAAGATTGATCTGTGGCTTCAGGTGTTGTCATCCTAATTCATAGAATAATTACAGTCTGTTACCTCACTTGGACAGGTTGTCTGTGGACAGATACTGACAAAATCCAGGTGTTGCTTGAATTGGATGGTAATGGGCCCAGGGACTGCAGTCTTCACACATTGTTCACTGGATGAAAACACATGAAGAAATCACAATCTCAGATGTTTTACAGTCCCAGGTATCTCTGATTTTTAAAAAATTCTTTACATCTATCTATTCTAAAAGTTATTCACTCCATAGATAATTTCAGTCATGTGTCGTTTTTATTATTTTTATTTTAGTATTTTATTTTTTTAAATATATTTTATTGATTTTTTACAGAGAGGAAGAGAGAGGGATAGAGAGTTAGAAACATCGATGAGAGAGAAACATCGATCAGCTGCCTCCTACACACCCCTCACTGGGGATGTGCCTGCAACCAAGGTACATGCCCTTGATCTGGAATCAAACCTGGGACCTTTCAGTCCACAGGCCTACGCTCTATCCACTGAGCCAAACCGGTTTCCGCTCACTTTTATTTTTGATGTTCAAATTTTTATATTAAAATATTCTTTAGTCCTGGTAGGTTATTCATGTGTGTGTGTGTGTGTGTATTAATTGGGGGTCTCCAGAGAAATGGAACCAAAATGATACCTATAGAGTTATATAAAAAGTGATTTATTATTTTGGCTTGGCTCATGTGATTATTGAGGCTGAGAAGATCCACAATCTTCTCTCATACACATTTTCAGGATTGTCTTTATGCTTAAAATTAGTTTAAAAAGTGTTTATTAGTCCAACATATCCTATCTAATAATAGACAAATATGCAAATTGACCATACCTCTGACACACCCACAAGCCACGCCCACAAGCCACGCCCACCATCCAATCAGAGCTAGTATGCAAATTAACCCAAACCAAGATGGCTACAGCCACAGAGAGCAAGGTTTCCTAGGTAACAGAGGAAGCCAAGCTTTCCGCCAGCCGTTGCAGGCCTAAGCCTCCACTCAAGATACAAAGTTTCAATTATAGAAGGTAAACAAATTCAAACAAATGGCGGCAGAATGGAGCTTGAGAGAGCAGGCCAGGGTTGCCGCTGGCAACAGGGGAAGCAAAGCTTTCCGCACACCCTGGCTGGGCCCACCCGCTTAAGGAAACAAAGTTTCAATTATGACCCCAACACAAATGGCTGCGGGCCTCGGAGGGAGCCCCAGGCTTGGCTCTGCTCCAGGCTACAAAGTTTCAATTGTACAAGGAAAATAAATTCCAGATACAAGGGCCTCCGCTTGCATTGCCAGGGGGCGTGGCCGGCCTGAAAACCACCACAGGCCCCTCTCTCAGGCTGCCCCACGCCCCAAGGGAACCCCACCCTGATCAGGGATGCCCTTCAGGGCAAACCAGCTGGCCCCCACCCCTGTACCAGGCCTCTATCCTATCTAATAAAAGAGTAATATGCAGATTGATCATCACTGCAACACACAATATAGCTGCCCCATATGGTCAAAGATCCTGCCCCCATGTGGACACAAGATGGCCACCACAAGATGGCCAGCAGGAGAGGGCAGTTGGGAGGCACCCGGCCTGCAAGGGAGGGCAGTTGTGAGGGACCAGGCCTGCAAAGGAGGGCAGTTGGAGGTGATCAAACCTGCCGGAGAGGGCAGTTAGGGGTAACCAGGCCGGCAAAGGAGGGAAGTTGGGGGCAAACAGGCTGGCAGCAGAGTGGTTAGGGGGTGATCAGGCTGGCAGGCAGAAGTGGTTAGGGGCAATCAGGAAGGCAGGCAGGCAAGCAGTTGGGAGCCAGCAGTCCTGGATTGTGAGAGGGATGTCCGACTGCCCGTTTAGGCCCTATCCCAGAGATCGGGCCTAAATGGGCAGTCGGACATCTCTTGAGGGGTCCCAGATTGGAGAGTGTACAGGCTGGGCTGACGGACAACCCCCCTCCGTGCACGAATTTTGTGCACCAGGCCTCTAATATTTAATAAATACCTTCTAAGTTCCCAAACTTTTATTTAGCATGAGGATAGATAGTGAAAATCTCCTTGCCTAAAAAGAATTTTTTTTTTCATTCATTTGTGTATTTTTCTATTTCCTAAAAGTTTCATTCACTTTAGTAGGGATTTTGATTGTTTTCCTGAGCAGGATGCAAAGGTGATTTCTTTCCCAGGTCTTTGTCCAGATGGATTAGAACAATGAAGCCATGGACAAAAAGGTGGTAGATGAAAAGGGTGAAAATTTATTGGCAGCAAATACAAACTCCCACATAGAAAGGGGGCCCCAAGGGAGTAACCCACTCAGCCCCTTTTTCTAAGATTTATAAAGGCTGCAGTTCTTTGTCTCTTCATGCTCCCTTCTAATTGGACCCCTTCCTCACTTTATGATCCTGTGTTCTTCTAATTGGTCACTGCTTTTGCAGAATATCAGCATCAAAGCCCAAATCCCACATGATGCCCACCTTCTTTTCTCCCCCTTATCTTGTAACATTTCTTCATCTCCTGTGAAAATCTGTTTATCTCCTTCTGCCATTTGCTGACATTTCTCTCTCCTCTGTGAAAGTTTGTTTCCTCTTTCTCCCCACACCCGGTGACTTTTCCTTATCTTCTGTGAATGGATGCCTTCCTCTCCCCTCGTCCTGTGACACCTTTTTCATTCTCTGTGAATGTACGCCTTCTGGTGGCTCCAAGCCCTCACCATGCATTCCTCCCCCATGGACCTTCTTTCTTCCTAAAACTCCCTACACCTGCCTATTTTAGCCCTAAAATTATTTTCAATAGCATTCATATATTTTACATTTATAAGCAACTAACATATAAGCAGATTGATCTCAGACAGTTCAAATTACCTCTACAATCTTATTTTCTGAAGGTTCTAAAGAAAATGAAGACTATGGACAATTTTGTTGTTTTATTACAAAGGAGAGCAGCATATTACCACATTTACAGTTAAAAGCATGGGAAATTTTAATCTGACTAAATCTGAAAAACACAGTAACTTTTTTTAAGTGGCATATATTTATCAAGCATTAATGTATAAAATAAGTATTTGATAGTAATATTAAAATTCACTCTGAAAATAAAGTAATTACTTTGTTCTGTGATTTATTTGAAAAGGTAAAGATCTTAAATTTCTTTGAGATTGCTGAAAAATCCTATATAATAAAAGCGTAGTATGCAAATTGTCCCCTCCACTGGGAGGTCATCCAGGAGTTCAACCATGGGGTGGGATGGACTGGGGGAAGGGAGGGAAGTCCTGGCCCTCAACTGGCAGTTGCTAGGGACCCTATTAGTACATGAATTCCATGCACTGGTCCTCTAGTGTGAATATAAGAAGAGTGATAAATTGCCTCATTTTTATTGTTATCTCTGGAAGATGTTAATGTAAAGGGACTCTATAATAAATCCAAACTAAATAACCTCACAGGGTGATTTGATCATAAAATTCCTAACTGGGCAGGTTAAGGTGAGTAGTCAGAGCCCCAGGCATTCTAAGAAGGTTTATATTTGCCTGAAGCAAGTCCTGTCCACTGTTCTTATGCAAGTAGATTATATACCTTAGTAATCCTCTTTTTCAGTCCTCTTGGAGGCAGAGGCATAACCACCCTTGGGGAGCACATAATCTTGTTAACTATCATGTAACCTTCCTTACTTCCTAACTTAATTCCAAATGTATATAAGAAACTGCAAAACTGACGTTCTCTGGAGCGTTTTCTCAGTCTGTTGAGATCTTGCTTCCAGGCATGTCTTCTGTTTAACTCAGATAAGCTCCACTATACTCTTATAAATATTGTCTGTAGGCTTGGACATCCCCCCATTGACAAACGAGATTAAAAACTTAAAACAACATAAGTTATGTTGTATTACCCTAGTAACTGAATAAAACTGACTGAAAAGAAAATGCAATTGTTGACCCTGCCCCAAATCTGAATCTACATAATGGCTGACACCACTCTAGGTATCATCATAACCATGCTTTAAGGTGAGAAGCAAAATAATACACAAAAAACCATTGATTGATTAACTTGAAAAAGAACCACTTGAGTTTTACTATGCTTGCTCATAACTGAGGAGACTGGCTAGCAAATCATATGCTTCATGCCGTACTATTGAAATGTAAGACCTAGTGACCTGATCTTAAGACAATGTAAAAGAAAAGCATTATTCTGAACACATTTCTTAATTTCACCTTGTGTCATATCTAACCTTGACAGTAGTCAGAAGAAACACAAGTTTCTTCCAAAATTGTGTATGTAATTAACATTTATTGGAAGGTAACATATAAAATTTTGCATGTGTCACATCAAATATAACTAATGATTATTGATAATTTAAAATTGTTTGTGCCACTGCTGTGATACTCTTAGACTAAAGATCATGAGTCAGTTTAGTATTGATATAGTAACTCAATCATACTTTAGTTTTCAAGTGCAATACTTTTCCACGGACTGTTTCCATAGATTTCTCAGTAAGGAAAAAAAATACATGAAATATATATATTATATGACTCACATAGCCTTCATGATAATGGTTATGACAAAATTTATCAGTCAAACCTTGAACTGAGGTAAAGCTTTGCACATTGCTCTTTAATAAAATTGATTTTTATGTTAAAAAATAAAATATAAAATAAAAACTAACAAAATTTAATTTTAAGTCCCACTATTGGTATATCATTGGAAAGGACAATAAGTCTGGGGACCAGAGAACAAAGAAGATTCAGGGTACAAAGAGAAAAGAGAAAAGAATTATCAAAATCAAAGAGAGAAACAGAATGGGGACGTGGAGTGGGAGGGAAGAGGACAGGAGAAAAAGAGAAAGAGGGAAAGAGATGAAAGAAGAGATAGATAAAGAGACAGAACATTCTTTAGAATAAAGTAGGATTGATGTCTAGCATCCCAAGTGTTTAAGTAAATATATAAATGTTTCATGGAATCCAAGATGGTTGCAGAGTAGGTGGGAACTACACTCACTTTTTCCCAGGACTGAACTGGAATTATCACTAAACTAGAGGCCCAGTGAATGAAATTCGTGCACGAGGGTGTGTGTCCCTCAGCCCAGCCTGCACCCTCTCCAATCTGGGACCCCTCGAGGGATGTCCGACTGCCCATTTAGGCTCAATCCCAGTAGGATTGGGCCTAAACGGGCAACTGTACATCCCTCTCACAATCCAGGACTGCTGGCTCCCAACAGCTCGCCTGCCTGCCTTCCTGATTGCCCCTAACCACTTCTGCCTGCCAGCCTGATCACCCCTAACCACTTCCCTATCAGCCTGATGGATACCTAACTGCTCCCCTGCCAGCCTGTTTGCCCCTAACTTCCCTCCCCTGCCAGCCTGTTTGCCCCTAACTTCCCTCCCCTGCAGGCCTGGTCACCCCTAACTGCCCTCCCCTGCAGGCCTGTTCACCCCCAACTGCTCTCCCCTGCAGGCCTGGGTTCCCCCCAACTGCCCTTCCCTGCAGGCCCAGTCACCCCCAACTTCCCTCCTCTGCTGGCCTGGTCACCCCTAACTGCCCTCCCCTGCAGGCTTCATCATCCCCAACTGCCCCCAACTGCCCTTCATCGCCCCAATGGCCTGGTCCCTCCCAACTGCCCTTCCCTGCTGGCCATCTTGTGGTGGTCATCTTGTGTCCACATGGGGTCAGGATCTTTGACCACATGGGGGCAGCCATCTTGTGTGTTGGAGTGATGGTCAATCTGCATATTACTCTTTTATTAGATAGGATAGAGGCCTGGTGCATGGGTGGGGGTCAGCTGGTTTGCCCTGAAGGGTGTTCTGGATCAGGGTGGGGGTTCCCTTGGGGTGTGGGGCAGCCTGGGTGAGGGGCCTGTGGTGGTTTGCAGGCCAGCCATGCCCCCTGGCGACCCAAGAGGAGGCCCTGGTACCTGGGATTTATTTATCTTCTACAATTGAAACTTTGTAGCCTAGAGCAGAGCCAAGCCTTCTGCTTGCTCCATGGTGGCAGCCATTTCTGTTGGGGTTTATTTATCTTCTATAATTGAAACTTTGTAGCCTGAAGTGGAGGCCTAGGCCAGCCAGGGCTGCAGAAGCTTGGCTTCCTCCATTGTCAGGGGCAACCCTAGCCTCCTGCTCTCTCCAGCTCCGTGGCTGCCACCATTTTTGTTGGGATTTATTTATCTTCTATCATTGAAACTTTGTAGCATTGAGTGGAGGCCTAGGCTGGCAAGGACAGGCGGAAATCTTGACTTCCTCCATCGCCGGGGAAACCCAAGCTTCCCTCCTGCTCTCTCTGTGGCCGCAGCCATCTTGGTTGGGTTTATTTGCATATTCGTTCCTGATTGGCTGGTGGGCATGGCTCTAGGGTATAGCAGAGGTATGGTCAATTTGCATATTACTCTTTTATTAGATAGGATTATAGAAAAATAATCTTGAATATCTTGAAGACTAGCTGTAGGTAGGAAGGGTAGAGACTCATGGTTGAAGGCTCAGTTTCTGGAGGGGTATCTCAGCTGTGGGGGGTTCACCCTGAGAAGTGTGGGGAGTAAATCCCTAGCTGGCTCTACATCCCAGAGCACCAGTGCTGAGATGTGCCACATAATATCTAGCTGTGAAAATTAGTGGGGTTTCCATCCATCAGGGAGAGATGCTATGTCCATTAGAGAAACAGTCACCCTCTGAAATGCCTGTGATTCCACTTCTGGCAGGATATCTAAGGAAACATGGAACATGAATTTAAAAGAATATATGAATCCCTATGTTCATTGCAGTGTTATTTACAATAGCCAAGATTTGAAAGCAGCCCAAATGTCTATCCATGTATAAAAAAAAAAAAGCTGTGATACATTTACACAATGGAATACAACTAATCTGTAAAAATGAAGACATCTTACCATTTGTGATAGCATGGTTGGACCTGGAGAGCATTATGCCAAGTGAACTATTCCAGACAGATAAAAACAAGTACCATATGATTTCATTCATATATGGAATCTAATGAACAAAATAAACTAACAAACAAAATAGAAACAGACTCATAGATAGAGGACAGACTGACAACTGTCAGAGGGGAGGGAGGGTTACAGGGCTGGGTAAAAACAGTGAAAAAAAATCTCATAGACACAAACGACAGTATGGTAATTACCAGAAAGAAAACGGGGAGGGGGAGTAGAAAAGTGTATATGGGGAATGGAAGGAGACTTGGTTTGGGGTGGTGATATATACAAGTAATGTATTATAGAATTATACAACTGAAATCTATATAATTTTATTAACTAATGTCCCTCAATAAATTCAATAAAAATAAAATAAAATAAGTGTATAAATATTTCAATATTTCATATCAGTAATAAGCAGTTGCTACCATGAGTCACTTAATGGAACTACATTAACCCGACTACTCTGGTTCCTCTCCCTGGACCCCCTAGATTAGCCATGATCTAACAATTAAAGGGTAACATTGTAAGTAGTACTAATATTAGTTGTGAAATAGTATTTTATCCTGGTAATAAAATAAAAAAAAAAATAACAGCATGCATTTTGTAAAATATCTCATAGCAAAATGTAATGAAATAATGTGTAAACAAGGAAGTATGTTAGAAAATTATCATGCTTTAGAATATTCAAATTTAAGACAGAAAAGGCATGCCATGTACCTAAACTTTAGTTCAACTTGTTGGGGAAGTCAACCCTACCACATGCCAAAAAGTGGAGAGAATTACATATTTAAGAATGGCCTTGAGAACTACCAACTATTGTCTCCAATTCCTTAGTGATAAGTATTAAGCAAAGGAATATTTCATCTATCTACCTACCTATCAAATCTCTCTTTTCCAAATTCAGCAATAAAATATATATGGATTTTAGTGTGTATTTTTTTTCCTATTACTCAAAACAAAGTTTTGATAAGTCTAACACATAGAAGGCAAAAAGAGGTAAGGAGTGTATTTTTTTTTAAATATATTTTTATTGATTTCAGAGAGGAAGGGAGAGGGAGAGAGAGATAAAAACATCAATGATGAGAGAGAATCATTGATCGGCTGCCTCCTTCATGCCCCCTACTGGGGATTGAGCCCACAACCAGGGCATGTGCCCTTGACCAGAATCAAACCCTGGATCCTCTAGTCTGCAGGCTGATGCTCTATCCACTGAGCCAAGCCAGCTAGGGCAAGGAGTGTATGTTTGAGTGCAAACCATATTACACTTATTCATTAACTTTTTTGTTAATCTCTGCTCTGTATTTTTAAAGAAGTAATAGTCTTAATAAAACTTAAGATTAAATGCACCACATGTTTATTTAGTACCTATATGCCACAAACTCTCCTAGTCAGTAAAGTTAGAACAAAAATTATGGCACAGTTCCAATCCTCAAGGAGTTCAATTTTAAGAATGGAATGCTTAGATAAAACGCTCTCAGCCTAGATCAGCAATTTTCAATCTTTTTCATCTCATGGCACATAAACTAATTACTAAAATTCCGTGGCACACCAAAAAATATATATTTTTTTCTTGATCTGACGAAAAACAAGTATAATTTTGATTCATTCATACTGGATGGTTATTGCTGTGTTGGCTGCTTTCATTTTTTTTTTTTAATTTGACAATCTAAGGGAAAAGAGGTCAGTGCTCTGACTAAATAGTGAGGCATTGAATGTTTTAAAAATTCTTGCAGCACACTGGTTGAAAATCGCTGGCTTAGATACTGACAGTAGAAATTGTTTCATGGGGTCACCTAACTCAAACTTGGAAGAGGGAAGAAGGAGCAGGATCAGGGAGTTTGCAAGAACAGATAGGACTTCAACTGAGCAGACTTGCAGAGTGAGCCAGGTAGACCCAAATCTCTTCAGTTTTAATTGCACATTCTCCACCACGTGACGTTGCCCTGGAGACACAGTCATCATGGCTCCCCGGGTTCCCTGGACTAATACTCTCTGTCCTGACCTCTTCCCCTAGACTCCTCATTTATTCCTCCCCAAGGGAAGAGAAAGGGAGGTATCTGACTAATGAGTTTGGAAGACTGCTCCATTTGGAGCAGGGCTGCATTGTGGACAGATGTGTACTGGCCTCTTTCTCAGCCCAGTGGTGAGCTTAGGGAGCTGTGATGCTCTGGTGAAGCAGCTTGGCGTTTTCCCAGTAACTGGATAAATAAGTTGATCCAATCCTAAGAGGTATTCTCAAGTCCTTTTGGCTGTGTATCTAAGCCATGTCCTTTACTCCTTTGATCTATATTTTATTAGCAATAAAGCTGACAATTTGGTCTCCATCTGTCTGACTCCTGTGTCTATTTCTCAATTTATTCCAAGCATAGGCAATAAACAGGGCTGTTATTTAGGGACTCATTAAAGCTGAAACCATCACTTTCAGTACATTCTCTTAAGTGGTTGTTTAAATATATGCAGTTTAGTTTTGGTGATTTGTTCAGGAGCCTAGAACCTGATTCAAATTCAATTTGGGAAAAGATAGCATCTCTATTCCAGAATCATGGCCAACAAATATATATCTAACATGAGCTGTAATTTTTAAATTAATGAGTTTTTCCCTTAGCCTGTCTTCTGTGATAGGTGAAAAGTAACAAATAATACAAATCTATCAACAATGAAAAATAACTGTGAGCACTCGCAGTATTGCTCGTGTGTTCATTGCATTATTGTCTGAGTTGGCTCAAGCTGCCATGACAAAAGACCAGAGGCTGGGTAGCTTAAATAACAGACATTTATTTTCTCATGGTTCTGGAAGCTGAAATTCTGAGATAAAGGTACCGGCCTGGTTGGTTTCCAGTGAAGCCTCTCTTCATGACTTGTAGGCGGCTGCCATCCTATTGTGTACTCACACAACTTCTCCTTTGTGTGCACAGAGAAAGGGAAAAAGTTATCCGGGGTATTTTCATATAAGGACACCAGCCCTATAGGATGAGAACCACACCATTATGGCCTCATTTTGCCTAAATTACCTCCTTATAGGTCTCATTTCAAAATCCAGTCCCATTGAGATTAGGGTTTCAACATATGTAAATAGGGGTCAGGGCACAATTCACCCCATGGCAATTACATTTGTAATAGAATAATAATGACTAATTCACCTTTATTAATCATTTATCTTGTGCCAGTCTTTGTGATGTTACAATTTAATATTGAAAATAAATTTATTTTTTTAATCATTATGATTCATAAAAATGAAATTAAAGAAATTTCAGTAACTTATTCAAGATAACTCAGTGACAGAATTAGAATGTGAATCCTGCAATCAAATGCCAAGCCATTCTTTATTACCTTTCAGCCTGTGTGGGTTTATATTTCTTGTGTAGTTTATATGCTTGTTGCTAGGGATTCAAAGACATGGGTTCTTTCTCGCCTATGTGAGTGGGAAGAAATGCAAACATGCAATAACAAATAATAGGTTGATTATTGCTTTAGTGGTATTAAGTCCAAATGTTTTACATATGTTCTACTTTTCCTTCTTTTTGTCCTTTGTGAAAGCAGAAATGTTGCCCATGATAAAAGCTGGGGAGCACATAGGACTAGCATACTCTGACAGGAAGAGGAAGCTAATGCTTGGTGTAAAGGACATGGGGATTCTAAACAATGAGCAGGCAGCCAGCCAGCCTTTGCAGAATGTTGCCAGGATGATATCACAATGCTGGTATTTGGGTAAACAACTGCCTTAATAAATTACTCATATAAGTCATAGCCCATTAATAAATGCTATCTGTGCAGTATAAAAGTTAGGATCTAGAAAAATGTGTTCATTCTGCGAAACTCTGGGACAGTGTAAAATACTAAATCTATATGTTTGAATAAATTAATACGTAAATTTATTCATATATGTACTTATTTAGTTTCTTATTACTGATACTGCAGGCACTTTAAGAATAAATAAATCTTACAAATTCCTAATTTATTTCTAGGGATTAATTTATTCATTAAATTTGTCTAATGTGTTCTTGCTTAGAGGCTGTACCACGGATACAGATAAAGACAAAGATGAATATTTCTGTTTTTTCCTATTATCTTATTTTCATTTCATTCTAATATCCCTATATTTGACTAATTATTGTGGACTTGTTTACAAACCTATTTATTTTGATTAAGTAAAAGGAGATAATTCCTAGGTTATTTTTATTAGTATTTTTGACAAACATCTGTCTTCCCAATAGAGACCTTTGCATGACCCAGCAAAAACAATATGCTATCAATTAAAATTAATTTTATTCAAATGGGTCATATAGAGGCAACAGCAGAAAATTAAAAGCCTAGATAAATAATTTCTAAGCAAGTACTGATAAGAAGTAAGAAAAAAATAAAACAGATGTGTTTCATTCCTTTTAGCTTTCCTCACTATGTGAAGTAAATAGCCCCATAGAATATGTTACTTTGACAATACTAACAGAAATTTTCCTTAAAAGATGGTTTCTGCGGAGGTTTTAGAATAAATTATTTTATTATTTTCTTCTTGGAAAAACAATATTACAGTCAAAAGTGATATACTTGTTCACTGAATCTCTCACTAGAATGCTTTCCAAAGTTGCTTTAGTTTATCATCCAGCTTTGCTCTATTCTCCTCCGTTTCTCCTTTAGCAACGCACCACTCTGTTCATAGATCTTCAACCAGAACAAAAGCTTAGCCTAAAATGGCTTGGCTATAATTCAGACAGTAGAGGAAGAAAGTACTGTGAACTTTTAAAGCATTTTCACAACAAAAGTGCACATTTCAAATTGAAAATTTCTGTAAGATAAGATAAGGCTCATAGTGTTCTTTTATTGATGCACTATGCAATGCAATTTTTATACTCTCATATCTCCTGTAATAGAAAATATGACCTGGAGCTACACATAACACCGGTATTTGGGACCATTACAGGCCTTTGTAAAGTGTATTATGCCTTGGTGATACATTCAGAAGAAATCCGAAAGCATATAAATCTAGCAATTGCCCTGAAACTACACCTTTGGGTAAGATTTTAAGTTTTCAGAATCTGAATGTTTCTTAGCAGGTTAGAATTTTAGAGCCATTGGCTATTCCTCAAATCAATGCTTGACCTCTCCCCGGATGGGAATTGGAAGGGATAAGAGAATAACATAAAGATGGAAAAACTATTTTTATAATAGAGGCACTATATTATAAATATATATCACCTATATTATAAGAACATATCATCTATCCACATAAGCATGCATATGCACACATGTTCATAAAAATACACATGTATAGGAACTCCTTATCAACATTTCTCCTTCAGCCCTGATTTACTTTTCTAAATATCACCTTTTACCACTTGATATATTGCATATATGTTAATTTGCTTTAGTCTTGTTCACTCATGTTTCTACACTAACTGACACATAGAAGTTGTCTAATAAATATTTATGAATAATGAATAAGTGTACATGGGAGGAA
Organism: Eptesicus fuscus; assembly: GCF_027574615.1. Taxonomy (NCBI): domain Eukaryota; kingdom Metazoa; phylum Chordata; class Mammalia; order Chiroptera; family Vespertilionidae; genus Eptesicus; species Eptesicus fuscus. Next base: position 26,798,037 of record NC_072480.1, read on the forward strand.
ACTGTATGCTTTCCCTTATTCCATTATTTACTGTCTCTCAAAACACAAACTCAATATCAATTTCTTTGATATCTGTTTACCAATTGGATATCCAACACCTACTTGTTATCTGTGAAGCTACAAATAGAAGAAAAATAAGAAACTATTAAACACGCGTTTTCTCTAAAATCTCTCTTCTATGTGAATCTTATTTCATCACTTCTCCATGGAGAACTAATCACTATTACCACAGTATTATGTACTAAATAGAATTTTCTTGCTTATTAGGGAAAATAAAAATATATATAAATAAACTAACCAATTGGTTAGTTTTCTCAAGTATACAAATAAACATAGGAAAATTATAAAAATGCATACTAATAAAAATTTTATTAGTAAAAATACATATGAAGAATAAGACAATTATTTGGTGATAACCATAAAATAATACCTTAATGTTTTCATTCAGTTAAATTTATAGATTAGAGGAAAATTTTTAAAACCTTTTCACTACAGGTAAGTTATATGGAAATTGCAGATGTAAGTATAATATGATTTGATCCATATAAATTAGTAAGATGCTTATCTATCTTAGGTGAAACAGATGCAGTTATTATTAAAAGCAGAAAAATTTTTAAAAGAGCATCTAAGGATTCTTCCATACTATCATTCCATTATTTTTAGATTAATAATTTCCTCTTACTTACCTACACATCATGTTAATAATCACCCAGATATATATGAGTCCCACCTAACATAATGCTGGCACATAGTAGATCCATAATTTTTAAAAGCATACTTTGACTTACTTCTATGATCTATATCATAATTATGTTTAAATTTAAATTTATGCTGGCATAATATACCAATAAATTATAACCATTTTACTCCATTTTATAGAATAAAGTATATATTATTTAATAATATTAATAAAATAATACAATAGATTATATGATTATAAAGTAACTTAAATATATTCAATTAAAATAAATATAGTAAATTTGCATGATTCAGGATAAAATATTTTCTTGATTTTTTAACTATGTCCTAATATGCCATGCTTATGCTGTAAAGCAAATATTTGATTAGTAAAATATTTTAATGAAACTTACATTTTATTTAAAAAGAAGGAAAATAATTTTTAAAATATTCTAAAATATGTTAAATAATTAATAACAAAAAGTCAATTTCTCAATTGCCTGAATTTATTTTAATATTAATAATATAAAAATAAATGTTCCCCAAATGATAGAAAGCTTCAGAATGAGTCCAAAGATTGCTTTTAAAAATAAAATATTAAAATACATGTTTTTAAAAATATGTTTATAATTGTGCTGCTAGGATTAATTATATTTTAAGTGTGTCATTAAAATATTGGTATAGAAATTGATTTTTTTAAATCTTTAACACAACAAATATGAACATTACTATGTGTGTGGATAAGAGTTGCAAAGCATGCTATTGTGGGTGTGAAAGTTTTGCACTGCAGGTGTAAACACCTGTGAAGGTCTCCAAGTATTATATTCCTTTTTGTGCTCTTTCTTAACTTTTCATACTGGGTCAACAAAAGGATGGAGACGACTGGAGGTAAATTTTTCTAAATGTAATTAAATCAGTTTCCATATCAAAGAAAAGCTAGAGACAATTGAGCAATTATGAGAGAAAAGTACTTCCAATTTGAATTTTAAACAAACCTCACTATAATGCATGAAGATAAAAATCTATATAATAAAAGCCTACTATGCAAATTGTCCCCTTGACTGGAGTTCCGCTGGGAGTTTGACTGCTTGACCAGTCGCTATGATGTGCACTGACCACCAGGGGGCAGACGCTTCAACTGGTAGGTTAGCTTGCTACAGGCACTGGTGGGCTGGACTGGAAAGTGAGGAGTGAGGTGACAGCCCTCAGGAAGTTCCCAGGGTTTGGCCTGAGCCGTGGGCAGAGGCGGGCAGGGGTGGGAGCCAGGAGGGATTGGGTGGCATGGGAGGCTGCTACGCCTGATCCAAGAGCCGTGGACTGTGCAGCCCTCCGCAGCCTGTGGCATTCTCAGTGAGCAATTTATAATCTTCAGAGCTGCTTCTTTTTATTTGTTAAGTTTTGCTAACTACTCCAGGAGAGTGGGTAGCACCATTACGGGGGAGACGGGCCAGGTGCAGCTGTCTGAGGTCAAGGGGCAGCCTCAGGCTCCGAGGGATGCAGCAGAGAGGTGGGCGGGCTGAGTCGGAGAAACCAAGTTCAAAACTTGAAAGGAAGCAGGAGGCAGCGAGGAGCAGAGGGTGACAGCTGCGCAGGGGCCTAGAAAAGTTGCTGGGTGGGGGCAGCCGAGGGGCCTGGTGCCTCTCCCACAGGACAGGCTCCATGTCCCTCCCTCCTCCTCTTCATGACCTGTAACCCCAGCTCTCCTCCAAGGCCCTGCTTGGGCTCACCTCACACAGCTCTGCACTGCTGCAGGGCCCCTCACAGCCGCACCCCACCCCACACAGCCCCACCCCGCACAGCTCCCCCATGCACAGCCTTTGGGGAGCTCTGCCCTTGGAGGAGAAAGGGGGAGGCTGCAGACAGGAGGTTGCAGGAGGAGGGGGCAGAGCAGGGCCCACCCAGTTAGATGGAGGGGAGGGAGACAGAGACCCCACAGGACTGGGGACAGAGATGGGTGGGGAAGGAGGGCCATGTGGAAGTGTTGCCCTTGGTTGAAGTAGAAACCCTGACCCCATTTTACAGACCCCAGCAGTGTGAATGTGTGTGTGTGGGGGGGCGGGGGGAGACAAAAACAAAAGAGGGTGTGAGATGACTGGATGGATGGAGAGCAGCGATGTTTGATTCATGGCCTATTTATTTTTATTTTTGTTAATGTATTTTAATTGATTTCAGAGAGGAAGGCAGAGGGAGAGAGAGAGATAGAGACTTCAATGATGAGAGTGAATCTATCTGCTGCCTCTCGCATGCCCCCTACTGGGGATTGAGCCTGCAATCCAGGAATGTGCCCTTGACCAGAATCAAACCCAGGACTCTTCATTATGCAGGCCATGGCTCTATCCACTGAGCAAAACCATCTAGGGTGACCCATGGCCTATTTAAAACTGCTGCAGTAGGCTGAGCAGGGGTCTTACCACAATGGTGTTACCTGATAATGAGTGTGTCTCTCCTTATGTTGGGGTAATCGGAACTGCAGCAAAGTAAAGACACACCCATGGAGCCTGCAAAGGGTTTCCATGCACACAATGCAATTTACTTCGTGTGGCAGCTGACGAGGGTGAGCAGAGCCTTGGAAGAACATGAGGTCTCCAAGACCAGGGACTGGCAGGAAAGTGTGTGCCAAGCATTCCACGCCATGAGTTACAATCTATATACTGTATATAAAAGCCTAATATACTAACTGTCCGACCAAGCGGTCGACCAACTGGTTGACCAACTGGTTGCTATGATGTGCACTGACAACCAGGGGGCAGATGCTCCAACCAGGTTAGCTTGCTGCTGGGGTCTGGCAGATCGGGACTGGGTGAGATGGGTCCAGACATGCCCTGGAGCCCATCCAGAGTCCCTCCCTCAACCCCTCCCTGACCACCGGCCCCAGTCATTCCTGACCGGGACTGGGTGAGATGGGTTTAATCAGCCCAGATGGCTGACCGAGGATATTATATTATAGTAGAGGCCCAGTGCATGAATTCATGCATGTGTGGGGTCCTGCTGGCCTGCCCCCATCATGGCTGATTAGGACCAGGCTGGCCAGGGGGGAGAGGTCCCAGGAGGTTGGCTGGCCCCGCCCCCTGATCAGGGTGAGGGGCCTAATAGAAGTTGACGCCGGCCGGGGGGAGGGGCCATATGCAGCTGGCCAGCTGGGGAGATGGGTCACAGAAGGTTGGGGGGCCGATCGGGGGCCCCCATTGGGCCGGCTGGGCGCTGCAGTGCATGTCATAGCACCCAGTCATTCTGGTTGTCTGGTCATTCCGCCATTCTGATTGCTTGGCTTTTATATATATAGATCAGACATATGTGCATATGATATTATATATAACTAGAGGCCCGGTGCACGAAATTCGTGCATGGGGGTGTGTGACCCTCAGCCCAGCTTGCACCCTTTCCATTCTGGGACCCCTCGAGGGATGTCTGACTGCCCGTTTAGGTCCAATCCAGGTAGGATCGGGCCTAAACAGACAGTCGGACATCCCTTTCACAATCTAGGACTGCTGGCTCCCAACTGCTTGCCTGCCTGCCTGCCTGCCTTCCTGATTGCCCATAACTGCTTCTGCCTTTCAGTCTGATAACCCCCTAACCACTCCCCTGCACAGCCTGATGGATGCCTAACTGCTCCCCTGCCAGCCTGTTTGCCTCTCCTGCAGGCCTGGGTCCCTCCCAACTTACCTTCCTTTCAGGCCTGGGTTCCCCCCCAACTGCCCTTCCCTGCAGGCCTGGTCCTCCCCTCCCCTAACTTCCCTCCCCTGCTGGCCTGATCACCCCCAACTGCCCTCCCTTGCAGGTCTGGTCCCTCCCAACTGCCGTCTCCTACTGGCCATCTTGTGGTGGCCATCTTGGGTCCACATGGGGGCAGCCATCTTTGACCACATGAGGGAAGCCATCTTGTGTGTTGGAGTGATGGTCAATTTGCATATTGCTCTTTTATTAGATAAGATAGAGGCCTGGTGCATGAGTGGGGGCCAGCTGGTTTGCCCTGAAGTGTGTTCCGGATCAGGGTGAAGGTTCCTTTGGGGTGTGGGGTGGCCTGGGCAAGGGGCCTGTGGTGGTTAGCAGGCCAGCCATGCCCCCAGCGACCCAATTAAAGGCCCTGGTATCTGGGATTTATTTATCTTCTATAATTGAAACTTTGTAGCCTTTAGCGGAGGAGGCCAAGGCAGGCCAGGGCAGGTGGAAAGCTTGGCTTCCTTCTTTGCTAGGGGAAACTCAAGCCTCCTGCTCTCTCCAGCTTTGTGGCTACTGCCACTTTTGTTGGGATTTATTTATCGTCTATAACTAAAACTTTGTAGCCTTGAGTGGAGGCCTGGGCCTGCCAGGGAGTGCGGAAAGCTTGGCTTCCTTCATTGCCGGGGAAACCCAAGCCTCCCTCCTGCTCTCTCTGTTGCCGTAGCCATCTTGGTTGGGTTAATTTGCATACCCGCTCCTGTTTGGCTGGTGGGCGTGGCTTGTTGGTGTGACAGAGTGATGGTTAATTTGCATATTACTCTTTTATTAGATAGTATAATAGAGGCCCGGTGCATAAAATTTGTGCATGGGTAAGGTCCCTAAGCCTGGCCAGTGATCAGAGCCAATCAGGGCCTTCTGGTTGCCGACTGGGGCCTTCCTTAATTCTGTACTACCCTTGGTGGTCAGAGCATCTCATAGCAAGCGATTGAACTCCAGGTCTCCCAGTTAAACTCCCAAGGGGACACTTTTCTTATTAGCCTTTTATATATATAGATATAGATATAGATAGATAGATAGATAGATAGATAGATAGATAGATAGATAGATTATGTTACATATCATATATATATATGATATGTGTAATATTTTACCCCAGAAACAAAAGGGATGTTGTATAATACTAAAATGAGTATGTAAATCAGGAATGGTCAGAGCATGGAAATTCAGAAACAGGGGATCCAGCATAGGTGGAAAATTATGTAAATTCCCAGCATGATGATTTAAGAAATCTCCCAAGATAAAATGTATGCAGTGGCAATACTCCAAGTTGCACATAATATTGACTTATTGGGTGGTAGCAATGAGGATTGGAGATAGCATAAATCTTGGAAAACATTATTATTGAGTGGTTTCCAATAATATCAGTAAACATGCTAAGTAAATAAACAGATACAAATAGTAAAGAAAAAATGCTAATTTTATTTGACTCAAAAGTCCATTATCTTAATAAGTAGAGCAAAATGTTTCTCAAGAATGGTACAAGTGTTTCATCTAATACTAGAGGCCCAATGCCCAAAATATGTACACGGGGAGAGAGGGTTCCTCAACCTGGCCTGAACCCTCTCGCAATCTGGGATTCTTTGGGTGATATCCAACTGTCAGTTTAGGCCCAATCCCAGGATCGGGCCTAAACCAGCAGTCAGACATCCCTCTTGCAATCCGAGACTGCTGACTCCTAACCGCTCACCTGCCTGCCTGCCTGATCGCCCCTAACCACTCTGTCTGCCTGCCTGATGCCTCTAACTGCTCTCCTGCCTGCCTGATCGCCCCTAACTGCTCACCTGCCTGCCTGATCACCCCTAACCGCTCACCTGCCTGTCTGATCATCTCTACCCACTCTGCCTGCCTTCCTGATTGCCCCTAACTGCTCTCCTGCTTGCCAGATCACCCCTAACTGCCTCTGCCTTGGCCCCCACCACTGCAGCTTCGTCCAGAAGGAAGTCCTGAATGACATCTGGAAGGTCATTTGGCTGTTCAGTCTAATTAGCATATTACACTTTTATTATTATAGAAGATTGAAATATATAGTTGGTCTTAACTAATGAATGTAAAAATAGATTAAGAAAAACTAAAAAGAGATACATACACATAAAAATTTTACTCATACATATTATGTGTATATACATCTTAAAAAATTATGTTTATACATATTATGTATATTCACTTAACCACTCAAGTCAAACAAATTATTTTCTTTGCTATGAATCCCCTAGTTCAGGTAATATTCATAATTAAGCCATATAATTGAAGTAGTAAGATTTTAAAAACTTTTTTAAAATATTGAGTACACTATCTTCTAGATTTCTATGATTCCCCCTAATATATATACAGTTGATGCTTGAACAACATAAGATTTAGGGTTTCTGACATCCTTTCTACACAGTAAAAATTCCAGGTATAACTTTAACTCCCTCAAACATAAGCTATTAATCAGTATCCATAAGGAAATGGTTCCAGGACCCCCCCCCCCACACACACACACAAACAACCAAAATCTGTGGATGCTCAAGTTCCCTATATAAAATGGCACATATCACTGCATATAGTTGACCCTCTGGACCCTCAGGCTCCCAACTGCAGATCAAAACCAGCATATGGGAAATACCTGCATGTCAGTGGAGCCACTCAGGTACAAACCATTTTGTTCAAGGGTTAACTGTGCATGATTCTGTCACATCAACTTAAATATAAATTGTTTTAGAGAATATTTTTGCTGAGTCTTTCCAAACAATTTGACTTTTTAAAAAATATACATATTTTTATTGATTTCAGAGAGGAAGGGAAGGAAGAGAGAGAGAGATAGAAACATCAATGCTGAGAGAGAATCAATGAGTGGATACTTCCTGTACACCCCCTACTGGTGATTGAGCTCACACCCAGGCATATGCCCTTGACCAGGAATAGATACCCGGACCCTTAAGTCCACAGGCTGACACTATCCACTGAGCCAAACCAGCTAGGGCAATTTTGATTTAACAGAAATAACAATTCTGTTTTTATTCTTGTATTTTGTTTGTTTTTTAATAAGATTTAACTATTAAATTATATATTTTCAATAACAAATAGAAATGGCATAAACAAACAACTGATATCTGATGATCTTGCAGATTATCTCCTGAAAAAAAAGTATATGAATATAGTAGATATGGCCACATCTATTGCTGTTGTTTTCTTTATTTACCTCTGAAATCTACCTTTTAACTTTTAATTTTGGCTTCCAAAAATTGTAACATTCTGATAGAATAAATTTTATATCTTCTTAATTTAACACAGGTAAGAAGCAAACAAAATATTGGTCAAATACATCAATTGTTAAATAAATTTAGTAATATGTGGCATTAGTTTAGCCTTTACCTTATAAACTTAGAAGAATAAATTTTAAATAATAGACTTCAATGAGAGCAGAAAGCAATGGCCATTATAAAAGGGTACAACTATTTGTTATCATTGACTATATCAGTGATGGGCAACCTTTTGAGCTGGGTGTGTCAAACTTCGCCAAAAAACTGAGCATAACTCGGGTAGTGTGTCACTTTGAGGAAAAAAACATTATTTCGCAAATGTTTCATCCTCAGGAGCAGCAAATGTTTTATCCTTGGCATGTGGCCGCCTCAGCGGCCACGTGTCATCAGAAATGGCTACGTGTGTCAGTGCTTACACGCGTGTCATAGGTTTGCCATCACTGGACTATATGGTCACATTTCTGTTTTAAATTTGTCCCACTTTTCTTTCTTATTTACTTAACTAGTGGTCCAGTGCACAAAATTTGTGCATGAGGGGGGGGGTGTCCCTCAGCCCGGCCTGCACCCTCTCCAATCTGGGACCCCTCGGGGGATGTCCGACTGCCTGTGGGATCGGGCCTAAACGGGCAGTCTGACATCCTTCTCGCAATCCAGGACCACTGGCTCCTAACCGCTTACCTGCCTGCCTGCCTGATTGCCCCTAACCACTCTGCCTGCCAGTCTGATCAACCCCAAATGCCCCCCCTGCTGGCCTGATCACTCCCACCTGCCCCCTGCTGGCCTGCTCACCCCCACCTGCCATGACTGCTAGCCTGCTCGCCCCAACTGCCCCCCTGCCAGCCTGCTCATCCCCAACTGCCCCTCCCACCATCCTGATTGCCCCCAACTGCCCCCCCTGCTGGTCTGCTCACTCCCAACTGCCTCTCCTTGCCAGCCTGCTCGCTCCCAACTGCCCTCCCCTGCTAGCCTGATCGCCCCTAACCACCTCTGTCTTGGCCCCACCACCATAGCTTTGTCCAGAAGGAGATCCAGAAGGTCTCCTGGAAGGTCTCCCAGTCTAATTAGCATATTACCCATTTATTAGTATAGATTATCTAACTTATAAACCTGGTAATCATCAATAGTAGGGAATTAAGGATTCAAGCTATTTAGAAGTTAGAGGACTCTGGGGTGATGAGAGTTATAATCCATGTGACACCAGACAATTCAGCAGACATGAAAGGTCATCAAAACTATCTTGAATACCTTCTACTTAGTGAAGTAGATGTGTCTTGAGCTCTGAATTCTTCAGAATTCTCTCATTCACATTTTGGAGGAGTGATCTAACTTCAGTGTGTTTGAGCTTCTATGCTGGGGTCTTTCTTGGCATTTGCTAGGGTTCAAGAAATCTGGAAAAGGGGCTGTGCATAAATTAATAAAGAGCCTAGAGAAGAAATATGAATTTTGAAGGCATTTTTGGGGATCCAGAGGAGGCTTAGTTCTAATAACTAAGTTCTCTGAATCTCTGGACCCAAGGCTTTTTATTCCCACATTTTTCCCTATAGCAAAACAGATATACATATCAAAGGTAAGATTTGGTAAACAGTAAAACATTATCAGGCTGGAGGAACTTCTCTTAGCTTTCTGCATCAGGCAATAACATGCAGATCTTCAGCCCTGCTGAAGCCCCAAGGTTCATCAACCTTTTGATGAACTTCTTGCATTAATGACCTGCTAGAATTAGCCTCCAGCATTTTTACATTGTGTGATACCATGTATAATAAAGTTTACACAATAGCTAGGAAGGTATGATAATTGTATAGCACTGTGCAAATGTAAAACATTGTAGATATATACAAAAAGTGAATTATTAAGTCCTTTAATTTCATTCTGGCTTTCCCATAAATGTATCTTACAAGCATGTTACTATAGCCTCAAGTGGAAATCATAATATTGCTTTGTCATAATAAGCTGATAGCAACTAAGGAGTTATTTTCTTCACCAAGGTTTAGGCCTATATAAAAATGAAACAAAATAAGAGATTGGCAGAATGTAAGAAAAAATAATAGTTTCTTTTTCATAACCAGGAGGGAACATAAGTTGCATTAAGTAGCTTGCCATACTTACCTTTGGCATAAAGTAGAAAGCAAACTAGCATATATGTGCACTTATTTATTTATTTGTAAAACAATTTTCTGTTATACAAGGAAAGGGTTTTAGATTCATATAAACCTAAGTTTAAAGAATCACTTAATTACTCCCTAGTTTTATAAACTTGAATAAGTTAAGGCACTCTGAGACTCAGTTTTAACAACTATAAAATGGAGATGAAGATACCAACTCAGACATTTATGAGAATTAAAAACAAAACAAAATTTCAAAAGCACTTAATTCAGTGATTTGTACATGGTTAGTATCTTCTACATGGTAGTTTTTGTTGCCCTTGTATGTGTGTACACTTGATTAAAAATGTTAAAATAGAACCTATACTAAGATGCAATATAAATATTCAAATACCAAAATAGTGCAATGTATGTAAGAACTTTATACATTTTCTAAAATAAAGTAATAGGCTCTAATTTCAAGAAGTTGTATCAATTCTGCTCAACTTTCTGTTATAAATCACCTTCCAAAAGGTCGTCATCATTTATGCTTATAAACATCTGCCTTACACTTCTTTTTCTACATTTGAATATTAATAAAATATTGTAACAATTCCTTTAACTTCTCAAACAAAACACATTTGTTCAGAACCAGAATCATATTAGAAAGTTCTAACATTTCAAAATTTCTAACAAGCAGTTTAAAATAAAATTGTTTTAGCCCCAACTTACCTTCTTTCCATTATTTGTGTCTTAATAAATTAATTTCATTTGTAGAATGATTTAATGTTTGTCCCTTACTGCAACAACCTCATGAAATCATGGATGCCTGCTCTCCAGAAGAGCAAAGATGCTTGCAAATACTTAGCGCACATTTTGATGAATCTAGAGCAGCCTTATAAAACAAGCAAGCCCGCCTTTCAGTGAGAGCCTCCTTCTGGAATCAATTGCCTTCCAGTCCAGCTTTGGCTCTGGGATCTGCTCATTTTCTCATGCAAACCATGCCATCCCCAGGCTTCTTTACTCACCCTTCCACATAAAGCAGTACTCAAGGTTCAGTAGATATTCATTTAGAATATAACGCAATGTGGATTTCTTCATTGTTGTTGGAATAAGAGGAAGAAAAACTATGTAGACAAGAAAGTAAGAGGTTTTTACTTGTTATTTTACTTGAAAATTAACTGGTCATATTTATAGGTAACAAGGATTTCCAAATGAATTGTACATATCTGCTTTCATTTGTATATACACAAAATTAAAAGAATTAATAACATTATGGGGTCATAATTGTGGACCAGATGTGATTTGCTTTTACTCTCTAGTTGATTTTTATTGACTATTTAACAACAAAAAAGTTGTTTGTTTGTTTTTTCCAGTTGAGGTGGCACAGAGACAGGGGATTTCTATATTAGAACTTTAGAAATTATTTAAATTGAAACATATAGAGACATTTTCTTTTTGAGAAACCTATATACATATTCCATCTCACAAAGTCCGTATTTTTGTTTGTTTGTTTGTTTGTTTATCAAAAGAAATAAATAATGTACAATTCATACTCTATTTTGGGAGGTGGTCATATTTAAAACTTAATCTTTAACATCTTTGGCTAACACGTCTGTCTTTATCTCTGTCTCTCATTCTCTCTGTGTGTGTCTTTCTCCCCTACACATGCAGACATGTGGTACTTGGCATGATGTGTTCCTGCAGCATCTATTCAGTGTATCTCCTAATCAACCTCTTCTTTTCCTTCTTCCTTAAAAAGAAATGGGTTTCTTATGGCTGCGATCTAAAGCATGCAAAATATCACAACTACAAGGCATTCTTTGCCCTTGGAAAGTAGAAGGGCTTTAAGCAGATGTGTCTGGGATAAAAACGTATCTTCAAAATTCACGATGTTCTTTACCACAGATCTCTAGAGCAATGCACACAAAGTATAAGGTACTTCCCAGGAGAAGTGAAACTCATAACAACAGCTGTCAGCCTGTTCTCCAGAGGATGGATTCTGGTTCCTAAGAAACTTACCTATAAGATACTGGAATGTAAGATACAAGAATGGCTTTCAAATACTGTCCCTCTTTCCAAATTAATCATGTAGAATAAAAAAAAAATGCTTAGCATCTGCTTAAATTAAGATTCAGGGACATCCACTGTAGCATTCATAAGTTATAAGATATCTAGTTTCTACTATAGGTGTTATGTGCTTCATTGCAAATTACATCAAAGCTACCATTTATAACCCTTGTCATTATTTTAAGATAAAATGCAGGTGTTAAGAAATTAATAATAGAATAATTTTTAAATGTTCAATGAATAGCTGTATAAGCAAGCATTTAGCACCCTTTACCTGTCATTGACTTAAGACTGGCTCTACTTCTGCTCCTTCCACGGCATCCCAATACCACAGAACAGTGATTTTAGAAAAATCCATGACTCTATTATCCACCTCCCTAATGCCTCTTCTGCACAGGGTTTAGTTCCTATAACCCCTCATTTCTAACAGTTAATTTTGTTGGATTTTACTAATGTACAAATTGATTTTTCAGGGCTACGTAAAGGATTTAGAACAAGGACTAATTAAACAGACAAAAGGACCCTCATAACTGCTTTTATCTCTTCTGAAAGAGAGGATTAATGTCAACAAATTGAAATTGTTTTAAGAATAATCCACATAGGACTGCCCTACAAAAATTTTTAAAGATGAAATTATTTTCCTTAGCAAGTTGGCACTACTTGTTATTGAGACTTTTTTTAAAAAATCATTAAAAAAGATTCCCCATTATTTATTATACATATGGTACATTTCAAACTCACAATAATTCAGAAGAAATGCTAATTTGTGTTCTAGCCTACAGGTCAAAATTGGCATCCACCAAGCAAACAATATCTAGGTATACATTGTACTTTGTCTTCTACTGAAACATAATTATTTAACCAATGTTAGTTCTCTATTATGGATCTGAATGTCCACATAATTCATCCCAGCTCTGACCCATTGAAGGATCCCATTTAGGTCACTGGCCGAAATGGCATGATTTCCTCAATGCCACGTTTGTCTTCGTATTAAGCTTTTTCTTTATTCCCTTAGCATTCTACTCATGACACATTTTGGAACATTTATGTGTATAACTCTAAACTAGACCTAAACATATTATAAATTGTGCTGCTGTTGTTTTTTCTGACAAATACATATTTTATAAAGTAACTCATTTTGGACTTTAAGAACATTTTCTGTATTCAGCAAAACAAAGTAATTATTGAGAACCTATATATTATAAATTTTTTAAAACCTCATCACCAGAACTACTAAAGAAATCAGGATTAAAGAAAATAGCAAGCATGATTTAGTTTTTAAAAGTATAATTTATCTTCAAAGGTATAAGAAATTAAATATAAATAAAAAACAGAGACTATTCTAAATATTTGAGCAATATGAATAATTAATAATAGTGATAATTATATAGTCTATTATAAATTTGGGAACAACTAAAATGTTAATTAAAATGTCAATTTTTCATAAATAAAATAATATTTATTGATCATGTACCAGACTTTGTATTGAATGAATCATTAATTATATATAACAAATTCACAATGAAAAGTTCTTGTTGCAGAAATTGATAAATGAGTAAATAATCATCTCTTAGAACTAGGTACCCTAAATTTGGTTTTTAAAAGGAGATAATTTGAATAGATTACATTACTACCATTAAAGAGTTTATAATCTCTTTCTTGAATTAGGAGGAAAAAGGAAAAGTTATATAAAGGTGAGCAACAAAAAGTTTAAAATAAACGAGGATCAGATAACATTACAGAACAAGAAAAGTAAAAGAACATAATTCTTAATGTCAATTTATTTATTCAATAAAAATTTATTAACCATTGCCTTAACCGGTTCGGCTCAGTGGATAGAGCGTCGGCCAGCCCACTAAAAGGTCCCAGGTTTGATTCCAGTCAAGGGCATGTAGCTTGGTTGCGGGCACATCCCCAGTAGGAGGTGTGCAGGAGGCAGCTGATCGATGTTTCTCTCTCATCGATGTTTCTCACTCTATCCCTCACCCTTCCTCTCTCTAAAAAAGCAATAATATATATATATATATATATATATATATATATATATATATATATATATTTTTTAAATTTATTAATCAAATTTTGTGTGCCAGGCACTATTGTTGATACTGGAAATATAGTATTAAGTAAAAGGGAAAAGAAGCTTTCCCCTCATGGAGCTAATATTTCAGACACTAAACAAGTACAATACATGGTATGTTAGTGGTATATGTTAAGAAACTAAATAAAACAGGCAAAAGAAATAGAACATATGCTAGTTTAGACTACTGTTTTAAAATGTGTCCAGGGACAGTCTGACAGTCGACACATTAAGTGTTCATAGGAAAAAAATGACATGAAAGGGACAAGGAAGTAAGTCATTCATTTATATATATATATATGGAGAGCTGAGGGAATAGTACATGCAAAGGCCCTAAGGAGAGAAAGTTGTTGCTTGTTTGTTTGAATAGTAGAAAGTCAGTGTAGCTTGAAATTAGAGAGTGAGGAAAGAATTATACAAGTACAAAAAGTAATATGCAAAAATATAAAAAAAACAAAACAAACACAAAAACTTACAAAGTTTTTGATCTATACACCAAAATCAATGAGATTCCACTTATTGAGGTGTGGATTTCTGTGAGGGAACAGGTTTGATAAGAAAAGTAAGAAGTGAATGAAAAGAATGACCAGGTTCTGTTCCAAGATGGTGAAATAGGGGGCTCCTGAACTCACCTTCCCCCACAGACACACCAAATCTATAGCTACACATGGAGCAATTGCCATTGAAAGAGATCCAGAAACTTGCTGAGTGATTCCTTCACATAGGTGAGTGAGAAAATGCCCACATTGAAATGGGTAGGAAAGTCTGAACCACACTCACTATAAACCACATCCCAGCACAATCAGGAAGGAACTCATGATGTTCGTTTTTCCCTGAGGAGCAAAGGGATTGGACCCAATATCTAGCACCCTAACTTTTAAGACTCCACCTGAGAAACAGGCTCCTAAATCAACTAGATCTGGAAGCCAATGGGGCTTCTGTTCAAGAGACCCACAAGTCAATAACAAAGAAATAGTTCTTAACTGGCTCTTGAGGACTCGCTGAGCACCACAGAGGTCCAGCCTCAGCACAGGGGAGCAGACAGAAACAGCCATCTCCCATTCTTTTCTTGAAAGAGGCCTATTTACTTCAAAAGTTGCTGCTAGAGGGTCAGGCTGGTAATTTAGCACAGATTTAGAAGCTGACTGCAATTTTCCCCAGAGACGAGGGAGGCCAAAGTTACCATGGCTATGTTCTCCCTCTGGCCTGCTCCCAGTCTTCAATGTCTCCCTCCATAGAAGGAGCAACCTGTGTCTAACTTAATAAGCCCTTCAGTTTATTCTTATGTATAATATATATCAGAATCATTGCTCTAAAGGATTATTTCAGAAGGAAGAAAATTTAACACAAAAGAACTGAAAAGGAATAAAATTCTCAATATGTGAGTGAATTTTAGGGAGCATAGACTATATAAAACTAGAGGCCTGGTGCACGAATTCATGCACGGGTGGGGTCCCTTAGCCTCACTGGTGATCGGGGCTGATTAGGGCCAACTGGCTGGGGGAGGGATCGTGGGAGGCTGGCCGGCCATGGGAGCTTGTCTGTGGGAGTGCACTGACCACCAGGGGGCAGCTCCTGCATTGAGTGTCTACCCCTGGTGGTCAGTGTGCATCATAGCTACAGGCGGTTGTCCAGCCATCTGTTCATCCAGTTGTAATGGTCACTTAGGCTTTTATATATATAGATAATGATAAATTAATGTCTAATTTGTAGGGGTAAAATAAACAAGGAAGTAGGAGATTCCAAGATGGCTGCAGTATAGGTGAAACCTACACTCATCTGTTCCAGGCACCAAATAAGATTACAGCTAATATTATAAATCAATCAACTTGAATAATCTGTTGAAGGCAAGCTAAACTGATACATTATAACCAAGGACTTAGAGACTGGTAAGAAGGGCAGAGACATGGAAAAGTGTGGTCCCCTCAGCCACATGTGATGCCTGAAAAGCTGGAGGGATATTTTGGCTACAAAATCCCCTTCCTTCAGGCGTGTGGGGTCTCAACCCATGCAGCATCCCCAAACAAGAGCAGCATAAACAGGAAGAGGAGTCCGCATAACTTCTGGTCGTGAAAATCAGTGGTGATTCAGTACACCTGGGAGAGAAGAAAGTGCTAGATATCCAGGCACCACCTTCCAAGAGTCAAGCTCTCCAGTTGTTTAAGCACCAGCATGGGGAGTGCACTGTCCGGTTTTCCAACTACTGAGGACACCGCCATGCTGTGCTCAGGTCCTGCAGAGGGGTCTGCTGGCTTACCAAGTGGAGACCTTTGGGGGAACTCTTTTTCTAGAAAGGCTCTTGGTGGAGACTCAGACAGTGATTGGACTTTGTAGCTTTAGAAAGGGAGCCATTCTTCACCACCTCAAGTGCACAGTCAGAGCCCCCCTCCAACCTCCTTAAATGGCTTGTCCTGCCCTACAGCTCTGCAGCCCCGCCCTGCTGAGTGCAGTCACACAGCGGGATCCCAGGGCTGGGACTTTTAGAACGCCATCTCCTGGGGAGGCTTTTGTCCAGGAATCAGATGGGCGGAATTTGGATTGTGACTCTCCTATCTCCATTGTACTGCCAAAGGAATGAATGAAATCCACTTTTTTGTACTCACTAAGCTTGTATCATTCAGAGGTCAGTATGGCATAAAAACCACAAGCGTTACTTTAGCAAAGATAATTTAATATGAAGATTACTTAACTAAGTATTGAAAAACTAAAAAGATAAAGACATGAAGGTATTTCCTTCTGCAGGCAACAACCGCCAGAACAAAAGGGGTTGGAATTTTTAAATGTTAAGAAACTTAGAGTTTCAAGTTGAAACTCAGATGCCCCAGGGGAAGGTGCCTCTTTCATTGGATTCTATGGTTCTGGGTTCTTAAGTACCGTGGGGACTGCTAGTAATGGAACAAAGTGCCATGGTTAGGATAAAGCTCTGCTAAGGTGGTGCTGACAGGTACAGGAAACAAACTACTGAACAAAAACGGTGCATAATCCTTTCTCCCTTAGCCTTCTAGTCTCTATCAAACCCTACTAGCAGAGGCTGAAGAGGGAGATATTTTGCCAAGGAAAATGTGGTTTGCAGAGTCTGAGAGTAGAGGAGAGTGTGTTTAAAAGAAACAGATAATAACAATAATTGTCACATAGCTCTACATGCTTTATTATAGTTATTTTTATAATATTTTCATGTATTTAACAACTGTTTATTGATAGTGCACTCTAGTCAGGTATAATGCTAATTTCTGTACCAGAGTGATGAATAATAATTATAGAATCCCTGCCTTCATGGCGCTTATTTTCTGAGTTTTCTATTCCCCTGAACTCCATGCACATTCAGTCAGAGAATACATCTTTCAGTATGGATTGTTTTAAATATCCTATCTAATAAAAAGGGAATATGCTAATTGACTGTCATGCCTTCACAAAGATGGCAATGCCCACAGTCAATGAAGAGGGAATATGCTAATTGACTGCCACACCCTCAAAGATAGCGGCACCCATAGGCACAAGATGGCGGCGCCCAGTCCCCTCAGCCCTGCCGGGGTGGCAGGCGCGAAGCACAGCTGGCCCCGCCCCCCAAGTGGGTCTGGCCACTCTGTGTGCCTGCCTCTGGAGTCTCCCAGTCCCCTCAACCCCCCAGCCACCCCGGGCCAGCCCGAGGCGCAGGCAAGCCTCGGATGGTAGCTGCCTAGCTGCCCAGGGCCGGCCTGAGGCTCAGGTAACCAGGGCTGGCAAAGGCTTGTGCTACCAGCAGTGGCAGCAGCAGAGGTTTGATGGGGCATCACCTTCCCCTGATTGCTGGGTCACCTCCTGCCCCTGAAGACTCCCGGACTGTGAGAGGGGGCAGGCCAGGCTGAGGGACCCCCCATCCAGTGCATGAATTTTCATGCACCGGGCCTCTAGTCTAGACTATAATACAACAGGCATCCATGACTGTGGTGGCCCTGGTCTCTTTAGAAGAGTAATTCTCTACCGGGAATGATTCTGCCCCACACCAGGGTACACTGGCAATGGATACCAAGGATCAGCAATCCTGCCCACCACCTGTTACTATTAATGAAAAATTTTTTTTTGGAACACAGCACACAGGCTTGTTATGAACTGTTTATGCCTGCTTTCATGATACACCAACAGAGGTGTGATTATGACAGAAACCCAGTGGACACAAAGTATAAATGTTTCTTATTTGACCCTTTAGGTAAAAAAGTTTGCCATTCCCTAGAACAGTAATTAAAATTTAGCATCTACACTTAGGAAGATACATAGGTGGAATCTTTTGTTATGTATACATCTAAGTGCATGCTACCAAAATTAATCAGAAGAAATTTGTTAACTTACTTTTTTTAAAATTGTATTTTATTGTTTAAAGTATTACATATAGTAGTACATATATCTCATTTTTTCCCCCATTGACCTTCCCCCAGACTCAGCTACCCCCTGACACATGCCGTCATCCCAGCCCCCCAGTGTCTTGTGTCCATTGGTTGTGCTTATATTGAATGCATACAAGTCCTTCAGTTGATCTCTTTCCCCCGCTCCCCAACACTCCCCAGCCTTCCTGCTGTAATTTGACAGTCTGTTCGATGCTTTACTGCCTCTGTATCTATCTTTTGGTTCATCAGGTTATAATGTTAACTTACTTTTGAAATTGATATAAATTTTGTGTCAACAACCAACTTTCCCAGGGCCTTAGAACATTCAGTTTTCAATATTCAGTCTAATTTAAAATATTTTCAAGGACATTTCAGGGAGGTATAACTGGTGCAAGTTTTGCTTAGTTGGTCATTTGTTTTTCAGTTCCCTGTACTGCTTGGAACATGTGTGTCTTCTAACGTTCAGTAGATAAGAGAAATGTGTTTTCCCAGGAGAAGTACAACTTAGTGGTATTTGGCAGCTCCCTTTTCAATGGAGACCTAACACATAAAAATGTACTTTTATTCCCCTTTATGTGCCTTTTACTTCTGCAAGGGCAATATCATTTTTGTTTATCAGCACATTGATAATTAATTCATTAGAATCTAGAGCAGTAAAAGATACATTTAGCAAATATTAAGCAAAATCTCAATCCATATATAAGCAAAATTTCTGTGTGAGCCTGCTAATTTAAAATGTTTCTCATTTGCCATGACATGCTACTAGCCTAAGTAAAATAGTTTAAATGGATTGCAGTTTTTAAACTAAGTTCAGAAAAAATTTACACTCTACACTGCCTTTGATGTTTATAATTTTTATATGTTCAGAGATAGAATATCACTCAGTGGAAAATAACTCATTTTAAATGTCACTGAAATTACAACATAATCTTGAAGTATTGTATTAAATACTTAATTATTATCTTAAATGTTCCTCTCTTAGACTTCTTTTTACTCATATTACTTAACAAAGCAACAATCTATAGATTTTTCTTTACTTATATATTTTGTGCATTTTAGAAATCAGTCCCATTTCTTCTTCTGCATGAAAGAAATATTTTCTCTTTCACGAGTTGCATGAAGTAGAAGTACATATCATTTTTGCCCTTTCAAACCAGAAAAGGGCAAAATCCTTCAAAATATTCTTTCTGACTGCATGCGTGTTTTATTTTGTTTTTACTTTACAAGATAAGAATACAATAAGCTAACCTTTCCTAAATATGAAGCTCCTTTGTTCCTAACTAAATCAGCTCATTCAGGCCCCAAAGTCATTATATAATTTACTGTCATTCACACAACAAATAATTAGTGAGCATTTACTACCTGTTAGGCACTTTAGGTTGATTGGAATCTAAAATTTTGAAAAGGGGAGAACTTCATCTTCAAGTTATTTTAGCATGATATACAGTCAGGAGAACTGACAACATGTAACTATTTCCAGCACAACTCCATAGAGTAGAAAAATTACAGATAACTCTTTTAAGAGAGCCAGTAGGTTTTACAGAAAAAATAGTGTTTTCATAAGTTGTTGTAGAAGTAAAAACTTTTGGTACCTTTTCAATAAATACAGAGGAGGAAAGGTCATTCCAGACTGTGGAAAGAGCATCTGAAAACTGTATTCTGAGAGTCCACTTAAGGAGTTAAACATGCATCTGTGTCTGAAATATTAGTTGCAATGCTAGGAAAAGAGGATTATGAAAAATATCTCAAATATTACTGCATAGAACATGCTGAAGTGTGATTTTCTTCAAACACAATGAAGAATCATAAACTAATATATTGAGCAAAACATAAACATTACCTAATATGTTATTGGAATAATCTGAGAAAGAAGTACGCACAAAATAGACAATCAAGAGGTTTGTGCACAAGTCTTACTTAGGGATCAGATAAAGGAAATGAGGAAGAAGGAGGAATATTGCCAGGTTGCAGGTGTGTTTCTGTTTTTTTTTTTGTTTTTTTTTTCTATCAGTAGAATAGCAGTGCCATGATCAAGGGGTAAGTCTGGTAGAAAATCAGTATGATGAATATGACAATTACATGCAAAATTTGAGGTGCAGTGTCAGGATTTTCACTAGAGATTGTTTATGAGTTTTTTAGCATTACAAAGTCATTTTTGTTTATGCAATTTCTCAGGAACAGTGTATGAAGAGTGAAGAAGAGTATCTGGAGAATATGTATGTTTCTAAGATGTCAGGGGAAAAGCATTTCTTAAAAAAGAAGATAGCTTGGGAGTTTCTTAACAAAACTAAATTACATTATTCAGCAATCACCTTCATAGATATTTACACAACTGCTTTGAAAACTTATGTTCACACAGAAATGTGCTCACAAATTTTAATAGTACCTTTATTATAATTGCCAAAACTTGGAAACAATCAAGAAATCTTTTAGTAAGTGAATGGGAAAACAAACAGTGGTACCTCTGTACAATGGAGTATCTATATACATAAAACCCTAATATGCAAATATACCGAACAGCTGCACAACCAAACAACTGAACAACTGGTCGCTATGATGTGTGCTGACCACCAGGGGGTGCATGTGGAACATGGTGGTGTTGGTAGCACGCAGCAGAGTGCGGAACAAGGTGGGTGTCGGCCATGGCAGGATGCTGGAGCAGGTGAGCAGGGGCGCCAGACCAAGGCGAGGTGCCGATCTCTGTCATTGGGTGAGCCTCTGGTGGTTACTGAAAATTCTTTACTCCTGCACGCCACAATCCCACCCAGTGCTCGCACCTGCTGCCGGCACACAGCGCTGGCCCCAATCGCTTGGCACCATCAGTGGGTGCGAGCAGTGGCTGCTAGCCCCAATTGCCCCTGAGGGCTTCTCCACCTCCCCCTGATCCTGAGGGGCGATCAGGTCAGCAGTTGCAGCTCACACCTGCTGACGGCGCTGGCCCTGCTCGTACCCACTGCTGGTGCGGGCCCCAATTGCTTCTGCCATCAGCACATGTGAGTGGGGCCGGCACCGTCAGCGCGTGGGAGCAGCGGTGGTGGGAGAGGGGCATCTGGAAGACAGGTGACCAGGGGCTGCAGCAGGAGGGACCGGGAGAGGCGCAGAGGATGGGCAGAGACCCACTCCTATGCCCACTGCAGCCTCGTGGCCCACAGTTCCTATCAAGGTAGATAAATTTGTACACTGAGCCCCTAGTTATCTATAATAATAAAAGCATAATATGCAAATTGACCAAATGGCCTAACAGCAGAATAACTGTCTGGACAACCACGCTATAACACCCACTGGTGCCAGGCCAGCCAAGGCGGGTGTGATGCGATTGGTTGGGGGCCCGGCCATCGCCCCAAGGTTACCCTGCAGAGGGAGGCCCAGGCCACCAGCCAGTGGGGCAATCAATCAGTCAGAAACACCACAATTTCCCCAAAGAAGGACGACCAGGTCACTGACTGGTGGGCTTTGGTGGGTGGGCAGGGCCTCCCTCTGTGGGGTGCAATCAATCTCCCCAAAGAGGGAGGCCCCTGCTACCCAGTGGCAGCACTGCCGTGGGTGGGCGGGGCCTCCCATGCGGGGGCAATCCATTGCGGAGCCCCGGCCAGGTGGGCAGGGCCTACCTCTTTGGGGCCATCGATTGCAGGGCTCCCGGACTGGGAGAGGGAGCAGGCTGGGCTGAGGGACCTCCTCTCCCCCAGTGAATGAATTTCATGCACTGGGCCTCTGGTTCACAAGTAAAAAGGAATAAGCAACAAAAAGATATGGAAAATCTTAAAATCAGAATGCTAAGTGAAAGAAGCCAATCTTAAAATGCTAGATACTGTATTAATTCAATTTTACAGTAACCTGGATAAAGCAGAATTATAGAGACAAGTGACCAGCAGTTGACAGGGATTAAGGAGGAGGGAAGGTTGAATAGATTGAACATAGGGAATTTTTAGGGCAGTTGATAATTATCCCACATAATAAAAGAGAAATATGCAAATTAACCATCACTCCGCTACACCCACAAGCCACGCCCACCAGCCTCGCCCACCAGGAAACCATCCACGGGAGGCTTTTCCGGCCTTGGGCACCAGTGGGGAGCCTGCAATGGGTCGCAGGCAACTGGGGGTCCGCTCCTGCGAGGGGGTCTGCTCCTGTGGTGGATTGCAGGGAGCTGGGGTCCCCTGCCCAATGGGCGGTGTCTACAATCACAGGGAGCTGGAGGTCCCTTTCCCAGGCCTAAAGCTTTGGCCAGAGGCTGTAGGCCTGGGCAGGTCCCAGCCCTTGATTGGTGTGAACTATAGAGGAAACACCTTTTCTGACTGCACATTGGCTAAGCTTCCTGTATGCCACTGGTAATATTCTTAGTAACTTGGGAAATAAGAATCCAAAAAGGTGATCTAGGGTTTTTCCACCACACTTCTGGAGAAAAAATGAAGGTCCGCTGCTGGAGGGCTAAGAAATGTCATATCCTGCCCTAGCCGGTTTGACTCAGTGGATGGCCTGCCCACAGCAGGGTCTGGGTTGATTCTGATCAAGGGCGTGTACCTAGGTTGCAGGCTCCTCCCTGGCTGGGGCCCAGATCAGGGCTCACGCAGGAGGCAACCAATCAAAGTGTTCCTCTCACTTTGATGTTTCTCTCTGTCTTTCCCTTTCTCTTCCACATTCTCTAAAAGTCAATGGAAACATATCCTTAGGCGAGGATAAAAAAAAAAAAAGAAAGAAAGAAAGAAATGCATATCCTATGAAAGACACATCTTGAAAATGCCTAAAGAAAGTTGTCATTTTTTCTTGGTGAAGGGACTGGAGTCGTGTTGATGGAAACACCTTGGTGGCTGTGGTGACTGGCAGTGGCTGAAGCAGCAGGGTGATGGGGCTGGTGCCTTCCCCTGATCAGCCCAGTTGCCTCCCACAAAGGGAGGCCAGACTGCGGCTTAGGCCCACTTCCCGTAGGCATCGGGCCTAAGCCATCAGTAGGACATCCCCTGAGGGCTCCCAGTATGTGAGAGGAGGCAGGTTGGGCTGAGGGACCCCCCACCCCCAGTGCACGAATTTCGTGCACCGGGCCCCTAGTTCTGTATAATAAATGATGAATACATACATGCCAACATACATTTGTGAAAACTCATAGGAGGTACTGACAGGCCAGCAGAGGACATTTGGTTCAGGTGGACTAGAAAGTCCTAAGTAGATAGTGGCCCCTAGCCTCATTTCGTGGAACAGCCAGCAGTCACCCTATCCAGCACAGCAGGAGGCAGCTGCACTGGAGGGAGAGACAGCAGGCCAATGATAACAATGGCCCCTTACAGCCCACAGCCTCAACGGCCAGCACTAATTGGTTGGGAAGACAACGAACTCCATCTAATCAGACTAGAACAATTACAACCTTCAGCCTCTGCCCTTTGCAGTTTGGGCGCATAAAATTCAACCCCAAGGACTGATGATTTTTCTTATATGTTCCCTTAATGGAAAGAGAACATGAGAGCTGTCTGAGGTTGATTCATTTAAAAGAATCCCACCCTCATGATCTAATCACCTCCAAGGCCCATGTACTAATAAAATCACATTGGGAGTTAGTATTTCAACACATGAATGTTGGGGGACACCAACATGTAGTCCCTAATGCGTCCCATTTCTCTATTTTTGCTTTTGTTTCCTGTGCCTTTGGTGTCATATCTAAGAAAACTTGCCAAATTTAATATCATGAAGTTGTCCTCTCGTGTTTTATCTAGGTTTTTTAGTTTCATGTCTTATGTTTAATGTTTTAATCCATTTTGAGTTAATATTTTTATGTGACTTAAAGTAAGGGCTCAGCCAAGCCAGTGTGGCTCAGTGGTTGAGCATCAATCTATGAACCAGGAGGTCATGGTTCAATTCCTGGTCAGGGCACATGCCTGAAATGGGGCGGGCTCTGTCCCTAGTAGGGGGCATGCAGAGGCAGCCAATCATTGATTCTCATCATTGATATATCTATCTCTCCCTCTCCCTTCCTCTCTGAAATCAATAAAAAAATATATATTAAAGAAAGAAAAAATAATAATGTAAGGGCCCATACTCTTCCCCCGCCCCCCAATATTGATACCCAGTTTTCCCAACACAATGCATTGGAGAGACTATCATTTACCTGTTGTGCATACTTGGCACCCTTAAATGAAAATAATTTGAGCACATATGTTAGGGTATTCTTCTGGGTTTCCTATTCTATTCCATTGGTCTGTCTTCATGCTAGTTCCATACTCTTTTGATTTCTGTAGCTTTGTAATATGTTTTGAAATCAGGAAGTGTGAGGCCTTCAGTTTTGTTCTAATTTGTTAAGATTGTTTTGTCTATCCAGGATCCCTGTGGTATCACATGAATTTTAGAGTGTTTTTTTTTTCTCTATTTATCTAAAAAGTGCCATTGGGATTTTGATAGGGGTGCACTGAATCTAGGTTATGTTGGGTAGTGTAGACATTTTAACAATACTATCTTCCTGTCCATGAACATAAAATGTTTTTCAATTTACTTATGTCTTAATTTATTTCACCAAAGTTTTGTAGCTTTCAGTGTACAAATCTTTAACTTTCTGGGCTAAATTCATTCCTAAGTATTTTATTATTTTGTATGCTTTTGTAAATGGAATTTTTAAATTAATTCCCATTTTGGATTATTCAGTAAGTATATAGAAATGCAACTGATGTGTTGATTTTGTATGTTAATTTTTAAATTAATTCTCATTTTGGATTATTCAGTAAGTATATAGAAATGCAACTGATGTGTTGATTGTGTATGTGTTGATTTTGTATGTTGAAACTTTGCTGAATTTTTTTACTAGCTCTAACATGTGTTTTGGTTTTTTTTTGTAGAATCTTTAGGGTTTCCTACATAAAAGATAATGTCATTTGTGAACTGATATAATTTTACCTTTTCTTTTTCTTTTTAAAAACATATATTTTATTTATTTTTTACAGAGAGGAAGAGAGAGGGATAGAGAGAGAGAGAACATTGATCAGCTGCCTCCTGCACGCCCCCTGTTGGGGATGTGCCTGCAACCAAGGTACATGCCCTTGAATGGAATCGAACCCAGGACCCTTCAGTCTGCAGGCCGACACTCTTTCCACTGAGCCAAACCAGTCAGGGCATTTATCTTTTCCTTTTTGACCTGAATGCTTGTTATATCTTTTTCTTGCCTAATTGTTCTGGCTAGGATTTGCAGTATTATGGTGAACAGAAGTCTTAAGAGTGGGTATCCTTGCCCTGTTCCTGATCTTAAAGGAAAAGTTTTCACTGTTGACATCACAGATCTTAGCTGTGACTTTTTCACATATGGCCTTTGTTATGAGGTAATTTCCTTCTATTCCTAGTTTATTGTAGGTTGTTTCATTTTTTTGTTTGTTTATTTGTTATGAAAGTGCGTATAATTTTGTCAAATGCTTTTTATGCAGCACTTGAGATGACCATGTGGTTTTTGTCCTTCATTCTGTCAATGTGATATATTGTGTTATTGATTTCCATATGTCTACCATGACTATTTAAAGTCACTTGGATTTATTTAAGATTTAGACTCTTGCTTTACATAGGTGCTTTATCCTTTACATAGAAGCTTGATGAATGAATATCAGGAAATGTACTAAATATCTGACACATATAACAACATAGCTAGTTGATGAAAAAGAATCATGCACTTTTAAGTTTATATTCTTCCACTAATTTTAATATGTTCTTATCAGTTTTTATAATCTAATGTTTATTTTAGAAATTCTGAGTATAACTTCTACATTTTTAAAGAGGAAGTGGGGGAGCATATCTTTGTATAAGGCTCAATTACAATTAGAGAATTATTATTTACTAGAGGCCTAGTGCATGATATTCATGCACAGGGGGTGTCCCTCAGCCCAGCCTGCACCCTTTCCAATTTGGGACCCCTCGGGGGATGTCTGACTGCCAGTTTAGGCCCGATCAGAGCCTAAACCGGCAGTAGGACATCCCTCTCACAATCCGGGACTGCTGGCTCCTAACCACTTGCCTGCCTGCCTGCCTGATTGCCCCTAACCTTTCTGCCTGCCAGCCTGATAGCCCCCTAACTGCTCCCCTGCTGGCCTGATTGATGCCTAATTGCTCCCCTGCCAGCCCAATCGCCTCCAACTGCCCTCCCCTGCCAGCCTGATCACCCCCAACTGCCTTCCCCTATGGGGCTGAGGGGACTGGGCAACTCCAGCTGGATGAGGCAAGGCAGGGCCGAGGGGACTAGGGGACTGAGGCTGGATGAGGCGGGGCTGAAGGGAATGGGGGACTCTGCCTGGATGAGGCATGTGGCATCTTTTGACCCCCTGAGGGACTCTGGCTGGATGAGGCAGGGCTGAGGGGACTGAGTGCCGCCATCTTGTGGCTGTGGGTGCTGCCATCTTGTGAGGGTGTGGCAGTCAATTAGAATATTCCCTCTTTATTACATAGGATAAACTTAAAGTGTGTAAATATATTCTTTTAAATTTTTATTATAATACTAGAGGCCTGGTGCACAAAATTTGTGCATTCGGGGGTGGGGTCCCTCAGCCCAGCCTGCGCCCTCTTGCAGTCTGGGAGCCCTCAGGGGATGTCTGACTGCCAGGTTAGCTCTGCTGCAGAGGCAGGAGAGGCTCCCGCCAACACCGCTGCCCTCACCAGCCATGAGCCCAGCTCAGGGCTTCTGGCTGAGCAGCACTTCCCCTGCAGGAGCACACTGACCACCAGGGGGCAGCTCCTGCATTGAGTGTCTGCCCCCTGGTGGTTAGTGCACATGATAGCGATGGATCATTCCACCAAACTGCATATTAGCCTTTTGTTATATAGGATTTTAATTTTCAAAATTGTTCACTTTTTAAATATACAATCTTAAAACCAGGATCTGGGCTGGAAATGTGATTAGAGCAATTAAAGAAAATTATCTATATTATTATTGAATAAACAATAAACATTTTAGTATAACATACAGGATTGGGCAAAATAGGCAGATTACCAAAAAGTAAGTCATAGGTAATGATAAGACATAATAAAAAGACAAATACAAATAAATAATACATTAATAAATAAATCCTATGTAATAAAGAGGTAATATGCAAATTGGCCATCATTCTAACACACAAGATGGCTGTCCCCATGTGGTCAAAGATGGATGCCCCCATGTGGACACAAGATGGCCGCACAAGCTATCCTGCAGGGGAGGGCAGTTGGGGGCAACCAGGCCTGCAGGGGAAAGAAGTTAGGGGTGACCAGGCCTCCAGGGGAGGGCAGTTGGTGGTGACCGGGCCAGCAGGTGGGGGTGCGACAGTTGGGAGCAACCAGGCCAGTATGAGAGGGCAGGTGGGGGCAACAGGCCTGCAGGGGAGGGCAGTTAAGGGGGACCAGGCCAGCAGAGGAGGGCAGTTAGGGAAAATTGAGACAGCAGGGGAGCAGTTAGGTGTCGATCAGGCTGGCAGGCAGAAGCAGTTAGGGGCAATCAGGCAGGAAGGCAGGCAAGCGGTTGGGAGCCAGCAGTCCTGGATTGTGAGATGGATGTCCAACTGCCCACTGGGATTGGGCCTAAACATGCAGTCAGACATCCCTCAAAGGGTCCCAGATTGGAGAGGGTGCAGGCTGGGCTGAGGGACACACACACCTCCTGTGCAGGAATTTCGTGCACCGGGCCTCTAGTAATAAGAATAAACTCTGTTTCACATATTCACAACTATAAGCCTACTTTTGCCCACCCCTGATATAGAAATCTGACCTTTACTTTTCTGAATAAAATACATTTATTATTTAATAAAAATAACACATATGTCTTTCAATTATTTGGCATATGTAGGAAAATAAAAGCAAACATCACTACAAAGCAAGACTACCAAAATTTTATTAGCTATTTATTTCTTAAAGTGTAGCACCTAGTCTATTTTCAAAAAATCTGCGTGTGTGTTTGTTATTTATTTATTTATTTTTTGGTGGGGGTGAGGGGTTTGAGGTGTTGTTGTTTTTATTTATTTATTTATTTATTTATTCATTTTTATTGTTTAAAGTTTTACATATGTCTCCTTTTTACCCAATTGACCCCCCCTCCAGCCATTCCCACCCCAGGCAAGCCCCCACCACCCACCCCAGTGTCTGTGTCCATTAGTTATGCTAATATGCATGCATACAAGTCCTTTAGTTGGTCTCTAACCTCCCTCCCCTACCATTTGTTTCTAGATCAATCTATTCTTGTTCATCAAATTATGTTGATCATTATATCCCACATATGAGTTAGATCATGTGATATTTATCTTTCTTCAACTGGCTTATTTCACTTAGCATAATGCTCTCCAAATCTATCCATGCTGTTGCAAATGTAAAAGTTCCTTCTTTTTTATACCAGTGTAGTATTGCATTGTGTAGATGTACCACAGTTTTTTAATCCACTCATCCGCTGATGAGCACTTAGGCTGTTTCCAAATCTTAGCTATGGTGAATTGTGCTGCTATGAACATAGGGGTGCATACATCCTTTCTGATTGGTGTTTCTAGGTTCTTGGGATATATTCCTAGAAGTGGGATTACTGAGTCAAATGGGAGTTCCATTTTTAACTTTTTGAGGAAACTCCATAAGGTTCTCTACAGTGGCTGCACCAGTCTGCATTCCCACCAGCAGTGCAGGAGGGTTCCTTTTCTTCCACATCCTCGCCAGCACTTGTCATTTGTTGATTTGTTGATGATAGCCATTCTGACAGGTGTGAAATGGTACCTCATTGTCGTTTTGATTTGCATCTCTCGGATAATTAGTGACTTTGAGCATGTTTTCATATGTCTCTCAGCCTTCTGTATGTCCTCTTTCAAAAAGTGTCTATTTACATACTTTGACCATTTTTTGATTGGGTCATTTACCTTCCTTTTGTTAAGTTGTATGAGTTCTCTGTAAATTTTGGAGATTAAGCCCTTATCGAAAATATCATTGGCAAATATGTTTTCCCATGCAGTGGGCTTTCTTGTTGTTTTGTTGATGGTTTCTTTTGCTGTGCAGAAGCATTTTATTTTCATGTAGTCCCATTTGTTTATTTTCTCCTTAGTCTCCATTGCCCTAGGAGCTGTGTCTGTAAAGATATTGCTGCGACATATGTCTGTTATTTTGCTGCCTATGGAGTCTTGTAGGATTGTTATGGTTTTCTGTCTTACATTCAAGTCGTTTAGACACTTTGAGTTTGTTTTTGTGTATGGTGTAAGTTGGTGATCTAGTTTCTTTCTTTCTTTTTTTTTTTTGCATGTATCTCTACAAGTTTCCCAGCACCATTTATTAAAGAGATTGTTTTAACACCATTGTATGCTCTTGCCTCCTTTGTCAAATATTAATTGAGCATAATGGCTTGGGTCGATTTCTGGGTTCTTTGTTCTGTTCCATTGGTCAATATGTCTGTTCTTCTGCCAGTACCAGGCAGTTTTGAGAACCGTGGCTTGGTAATATAGCTTGATATCTGGTATTGTGATCCCTCCAACTTTGTTCTTCTTTCTCAGAATTGCTGTGGCTATTTGGGGGTCTTTTTTTATTCCAGATGAATTTTTGGAGAGTTTGTTCTAGATCAGGGGTCCTCAAACTTTTTAAACAGGCGGCCAGTTCACTGTCCCTCAGACTATTGGAGGGCCGGACTATAGTTTAAAAAAAAAAACTATGAACAAATTCCTATGCACACTGCACATATCTTATTTTGAAGTAAAAAAACAAAACGGCAAAAACACCCGCATGTGGCCCACGGGATGTAGTTTGAGGACGCCTGTTCTAGATCTTTGAAATATGTTGTTGGTATTTTAATGGGGATTGCATTGAATCTGTAGATTGCTTTGATAGTATGGACATTTTAATGATGTTGATTCTATCAATTCATTAACATGGTATGCTCTTCCATTTGTTTATGTCTTCCTCTATCTCTTTTTTCAATGTCCTGAAGTTTTCAGAGTACAGGTCGTTTATGTCCTTAGTTAAGTTTATTCTTAGGTATTTTAATTTTTTTGGTGCAATGGTAAATGGGATTGTTTTTTTTCATTTCTGTTTCTGTGAGTTCATTATTGGTGTATAAAAAGGCCATAGATTTCTGGGTGTTAATTTTGTATCCTGCTACATTGCCAAATTAATTTATTAAGTCTAGTAGTTTTTTGATGGAGTCTTTAGGGTTTTCTATGTACAGTATCATGTCATCTGTGAATAACAAGAGTTTTACTTCTTGTTTTCCAATTTGGATGACTTTTATTTCTTCTTCTTGTCTGATCACTATGGCTAGAACTTCCAGAACTATATCAAACAGGAGTGGTGAAAGTGGGCATCCCTGTCTTGTTCCTGTTCTTAGGGGAAATGAGTTTAGTTTTTGCCCATTGAGTATGATGTTGGCTGTAGGTTTGTCATATAAGGCTTTTATTATGTTGAGGTATGATCCTTCTATTTCCACTTTGCTGAGAGTTTTTATCAAGAAATGGTGTTGGATTTTGTCAAACACTTTTTCAGCATCAATTGATATGATTATGTGATTTTTGTCTCTCAGTTTGTTTATGTGATGTATCACATTTATTGATTTGCAGATATTGTATCATCCTTGCATCCCCAAAATAAATCTCACTTGCTCGTGGTGTATAATCTTTCTAATGTAATGCTGAATCTGATTTGCTAGAATTTTGTTGAGGATTTTAGCATCTATGTTAATCAAGGATATTGGCCTGTAGTGTTTGTTGTTGTTGTTGTTGTTGTTTTTTGTCGTGTCTTTATCTGGTTTTGGGATTAAGGTAATGCTGGCTTCATAGAAAGAGCTTGGAAGTGTGCCTTCCTCTTGAATTTTTTGGAATAGTCTGAGGAGGATAGGTTTTAGTTCTTTGAATGCTTGGTAGAACTCCCCTGTAAAGCCGTCTGGACCAGGGCTTTTGTTTGCTGGAAAATTTTTTATCACTATTTCAATTTATTTGGTAGTTATTGGACTATTCAGGTTTTTTTATTCTTTTTGAGATTTGGGAACTTGCATTTTTCTAAGAATCTGTCTATTTCAGTTAGGTTGTCCATTTTGTTGGAATATAGTTGTTCATAGTATTTTTTCATAATCGTTTGTATTTCTTTGGGGTTGGTTGTTATTTCACCTCTTTCATTTCTGATTTTGTTTATTTGGGTCCTCTCTCTTTGCTTGTTGGTGAGCATAGCTAGAGGTTCATCAGTCTTGTTTATCCTTTCAAAGAACCAGCTCTTGGTTTCACTGATCTTTTGTATTGTTGTGTTTGTTTGTTTTTTTTTTTTTTTGGTACAACACAAGAAGACACATTGCACAGGGCACCAAACACAAATGTATTCACAATACTAATAACCCCAAATAAAGGTGACCACCAGAGAAAAGAGAGTTAGGGGGTAGAAAAGAGTGCAAAAATGATATTGAGAAAAGAAAAAAAATGTATGAGAGGAAAGAAAGAGAAGAAAAGAGAAGGGGGAAAAAATCTATACTAATAAAAGGGTAATATGCTAATTAGATGGGAGACCTTCCAGATGTCCTTCTGGACAAAGCCCCCCCTTGCTGGCCTGATCACCCCTAAAATGCCTCTGCCTTGGCCTCGGTGGTGTGGCTGAGGCAGAGGCATTTTAGGGGTGATCAGGCCAGCAAGGGGGGGGGCAGTTGAGGTGAGCAGACTGGCAGGGCGGGAAGAAGGGGGCAAGCAGGCCGGCAGGAGTGCAGGTGGGGGTGAGCAGGCTGGCAGTGAGTGCAGTTGGGGGTGAGCAGACCAGCAGGGGGTGCAGTTGGGGGCAATCAGGCTGGCAGGGGGTGGCAGTTGGGGTTGAGCAGGCCGGCAGGGAGGGCTGTGGGAAGTGAGCAGGCCAGAAGAGGTGGCAATTGGGGGTGATCAGGCTGGCAGGGGGTGCAGTTGGGGGCGATCAGGCTGGCAGGGGGTATGGTTGGGAGCAATCAGGCTGGCAGGGTGTGGCAGTTGGGGCAAGCAGGCCTGCACAGGGGATAGGTGGGGGTAATCAGCACAGCAGGGGGGTGCAGTTGAGAGAGGGCAGGCCGGCGGGGGGAGCAGTTGGGGGCTAGCAGGCCAGCAGGGGGGGACAGTTAGGGGTGATTAGGCCAGAAGGGGCAGCAGTTGGGAGCGATCAGGCTGGCAGGCAGAGTGGTTAGGGGCGATCAGGCAGCAGGCAGGTGAACAGTTAGGAGCCAGCGATCCTGGATTGTGAGAGGGATGTCCGACTACCAGTTTAGGTCTGATCCCTAAAATGTTTGCATCATTATTGTTTTGTTGCTTACTTCCCATCATAATGCTGCCATTATAATAACCTAGTTATTATTTAACAGCAAAGGAGGAAAGGGAAGCCTAGATATAGGTCTGCCTTTTTCACAGCTTTGCCAAAAAGCTGCATTTAACATTCTCCAAGTCTGTTCCCTGCTGATTGATGGGGAAGGACTAGACAAAGGCAGTTTAGATGCATGCCCAGTAAAGATCAGTGTGGCATGGGAAGGTGCCTATCTGCTTGCCCATCAATCACACCTGAAAGTGAGTCAGTGGCCAGGATGGGCGTGGCCACTGCAAGCCAGCAAAACCTACATATTTAAACTTCCAAATAAAGTTAGTTTTCTCTTCTCTTTTCTCCTCTCTCTGGCATGCCAGGTCCCTGGCTCTCCTATGCAGGGGGATGTGCTCCACCCTGTGCCCACATAATGCATGACCATGTGGGCCTCACACATGGGCTAATGGACTTTAATTAGCTTGGATATTGAACCACACCCAGCTGCAACATGGAACAGAAACTCTGGACACTAGCCTTGTTTCTTAATTTCATGAATAATATAGACTACCTCAACTGCACCTTTTCCAAGACTGGCTTAAGAGACAGGGGGCTTTGGAACCCGGGAAATATAACTTCACACAAATAAAGCCTTTTTCCACATCCTATCCTCCCATGCAAATCTTAGAAAATTCATTTTCTGAAGATATTGCAATAACCTCACTCCCACAAGCCACAGGGGAGTTTGAGTCTCCAGTAACAATACCACCACTGTGATTCCTGATTTCTATTTTCTAAGTTTCTCATTGAAAACTTTTTGTTTCTGCCCAGCTGGTGTGGCTCAGTGGTTGAGTGTCAACCTATGAACCAGGAGGTCATGGTTTGATTCCTGGTGGGGGCACATGACGGATTCCAGGCTCGGTCCCCAGGGGGAACATGCAGAAGGCAGCTGGTCAATGATTCTCTCTCTCATCATTGATGTTTCTATGTCTCTCTCCCTCTCCTTACCACACTGAAATCAATAAAAATATATTTAAAGAAAAAAATTGTTTCTAATTTTCAATTACCTCTACTAATTTTACTTTGTATGCTATGATAGTTTTTTTCAAATCTAAACTGTATAAATAATTTGCAGTCTAGCAAACTTCATTTGACAACCCACATATATTTTTTCTCATGGTCACATAAGTTATCTGTATGTTTATTGACTATGTGACTACAAATGTCATATGTAGCTTGAAAGCAAATAGAAAAAAAATAAGAAATTATAAAAATATTAAAAAATCAAAAATAAAAACAAAATTAAAAGAGATCATATTAAAAGATGTTTCTTTATTGAAGAATGTTAATATAGTTCTAATTTTCCTTATTTTATCCATTCAGAAAAATAAAGTTAAAAATCTGATTTAAAGAGCATATTTTTAAAATACATTTTTAATTCAAATATTTATAATAAAATTGCGTAAAAAGTGGAAGTATGGCAAATTTATTTTTTAAAATTTAAGTTCTTGACAGAATAAAAAATATTGTTGTCCTATTGGTACTTAAATGTCCTATTAGATTTAGTTAACAAACTAGGACTTGTGTCTCACTATTAAAAGAATAGCCCTAATTCCATGCTATTAAATTGCTTTGCAGATCATTTTTTCATCGGTAATGCAAGTAAGAAACTTGAGGCATATGTGCATATCACTCCAACAATTAATGATGTTTTACCAGTCCTTTTATATGGAGATACAGTTTGATGAAAAGTCGAACCACAATTATTGTTGAAGATGCAATGATTTGCTACTGATCATGATGCCAACTGCATTACAACAGCAGCCTTTCCTCTGCTTCCTCTCTATGGGCTTGCATACATGACAATTGACAGATGTTTAGGGAAAGAATTAAACACTTGGCATGAGCATTAACTTACAACATAAAGAACTGTTCCTATTCTAGAAATAATGTAGCTATATAATGTTTCCTAATTCTGTGGAGACATTTTTAAAGCCTCATGTGTGATGTCAGCTCATAGCTTCATATTCAACTCCATTTCTATCCTGCTTAAAAAAATAGAAGAAAAATAAACGATTGTTGTGTTAAAAAATGAAATAAAGATATTTAAGAATAAATGTATTAGGTTCATAAATTTGGAAAAGCTGATACCTAGACAAATATATGTCCCATTCTGCTCTAAAAACTTTGAGAGTTTACAAATGTAAAGAAAAAATACCCTGAAAGCATATAAAATGTTCACAAATTATTAATACTGTGATTTTTTAAATAGGCATAAATAAATGGGTCATGTTTGAAAAATAATTATCATACATAATATATAATTGGAGCTACGTTCCAACTATGGAAACATCAGTAGACACTATCATAGCCCCATTGATGTGTTAAGCACCTTACTAAATAAAAGGCACAAAGAATAGTTATTGTAGAAAATAAGAGGATAATTCAGATACAGATTCTGCAGCCACGTCTTTAAAATAAATCTGATTTTAAACTTTATACTTAGAAGATAAACACACTTATAATACAGGTAACTACACCAGGTAAAATAATGTAAGTACTGCCGGGTCACAGTTCCCCAGCCAGGAACTGGACCTCCGTGGACGCTGGGAGTTGGAACAAGACAAGAGTAGCCACAGGCATATAGGAGAGACTTTATTGTAGACCGTGTAGCCATTGCTAACACAGGAGCTATCAGACAAAGCAGTTCTTCAAAGTAGCCCCACAAAGCAGCTGTGCACTGGCTGGTCAGTAACACATCTTTATACCAAGTTAAACGAAAGGGTCTTCTTGCCAAATAGTGACATCACTATTTCGGTTATAGAAAGGTATGCCTGTGCAGTGCGTACAGTAAAACTGCTGTGTCATTGCCTTTCGCATGCATATGGCAAATGGGCCTTTATCATCCGGCATACTTAGGTCAGGGTCCCCACACTCCACCCCTTATGCTAGATGGTTACTCAGTTCCTTGAACACAGAGCCTATAATAATAATGCAAACTGCAGTGTGTTAGGACCAGTACTCTGGCCCGCATAGGAAAACTCAAGCATGCCCAGCACCATGTCCCTGACAGTTCATCCTACCAATCTTGGATGGGTCATGGAAAAAGGCTTGTCTGGCTTGTACTTCACTGTCTATCTCTTGCAAGGCACTGGTTACATTACCAGGTCTGGATCAAGGGGTATGACTGTAACTTTATAGTTGTACCTGCTTCCCCAAGGGGATAGGAAAGCTGCCCAGGGGCCTTCTCTAATCACAGACTATGGCTAGGTCTACACTGCTTCTTCCCCTTCTGCCAAGGGGAAGGGCTTTGGGTCGCAACAGTTCACCTGTTGCTTTTACCCGTATATGTAGTGTCTGAGGGTACCTCCATATATACTCGTCTAGCCCCGTTTTCTAGGCTAGGTGGGTCCACCCCTCGGTGGAGCTCACATTTCCTGTCCCCACATAAGGCTATGTACTGTTCGCAATTTAGCTCCTTGGCTACTTTGCCTAGTACCCGAATTGAACCACATAGTTTCTCAGTATCCAAACGGATAGTCACAGCCATCCATGTGGCAGGGTTCCACCCACTAGACCCGTCGGTATCCCCCGTGGTTTCCGGGAGGGGTGGCTACCCTCTCTGAATGGACTAAGGAGTAGCTCCTCCAAAGGAGCTTTATCCCTTGACAGGGTCTCAGAAATCACAGGTCCCAACACAGGGTTTGTAATTCCTGTGACAGAGGGCTGGCACTCACCTCCGCCCTCTGTTCCAAATAGGCTCCCCACTTTGTTCAAGTTGGGGTTTGTGCCACTCCCAACTTGGGTGTGGTCACAGGGCAGCACACATGGCTGCCAACTGCCTCTCAACACGAGCATATCGGCTCCCATTTTCTTTTCAGAACTGGGACTAAAATCCGGTGGGTACCCTCCTCCGCCCACTTGGAGGACTGCCTTGTTGGTATGTAGACAGGCTTCTGTTACTAGAGAAGGCCCCTGGGCAGCCCTCCTATCCCTGTGAGGAAGCGAGTACAACTGTAAGTTACAGTCATACCCCTGGATCCGGCCCTGGCTGTGTAACCAGTGCCCTGCAGGAGAAAGACAGTGAAGTACAAGCCAGACAAGCCCTTCCCCATGACCCAGCCCCAGGGAGACTGGCAGGACGAACTGTCAGGGACATGGCGCTGGGCATCCTTGAGTTTTCCTATTGAGGTCAAAGTACTGGTTATAACATGTCGTAGTTTGTATTGTTGTTGTGGACTCTGTATTCAAGGAGCAGGCATATGGGCCAGGGTAACCATCCGGCGTAAGGGGTGGAGTGTGGGGACCCTGACCTGAGTACGCCGAATGATAAAGGCCCATTTGCTATAAGCACGTGCAAAGGCCATGACTCAGCAGTTTTTTGTTTTTTTTTTTAATATATTTTATTGATTTTTTACAGAGAGGAAGGGAGAGGGATAGAGAGCTAGAAACATTGATGAGAGAGAAACATCGACCAGCTGCCTCCTGCACACCCCCCACCGGGGATGTGCCCGCAACCAATGTACATGCCCCTGACCGGAATCGAACCCGGGACCCTTCAGTCTGCAGACTGACGCTCTATCCACTGAGCCAAACCGGTTTCGGCAACTCAGCAGTTTTACTGTGCACACTGCGCAAGCGTGTCTAATCTAATAATAGACAAATATGCAAATTGACCGCACCTTCGCTACACCTAAGCCATGCCCACCAGCCAAGCCACGCCCACCAACCAATCAGGACGAGTATGCAAATTACCCCAACAAAGATGGCAGCTAATTTGCATATCAAGACAGTGTCAAAAGAAGCCAAGAGCTGCAAAAGGGAGTAAAGCTTCGAAGAAGCAAGCAAGCCAGGGGGGCGGGGGGAAGGAGAAGGGAGGAGCGAAGTCAGGGCCGGGGGCGAAGGGAAATGCAGGCGGGCTGGAGGAGAAGGCGGGGCGGGCCACAAGGGCGGAGCGGAGGCGGGGTAGAGTGCAGCAGGAAATCCTATTGCAGGATTTTTCCTGCAACGGGAACGCTAGTCTTTCTATAAGCCAAATAGCGATGTCACTATTTGGCAAGGTGCCTCTTCTGTCTAAGTTGGTATAAAGATGTGTTACTGACCAGCCGGTCCACGGCTGCTTTGCGGGACCACTTTGAAGAACCGCTTAGTCTAATGGCTCCTATGTTAGCCGTGCCTACTTAGTCTACAATGAAGACTGTCTGTATGCCTCCGGCTACTCATGTCTTCTTCCGGTTCCCAGCATCCATGGGGGTCCAGCTTTTGGCGAAGGAGCTGTGACCCAACAAGTACCCTTTTAAAAATCACAATAACAGTAAGAGCTACAAATTATATACTCCCAAACTTTGTTCCATAAACTTACCTATTTTATAGCTTAATCTTCATTACAACCTTGTGTCAGTTCTGGCAGGCTAAGCTACAATAACAAATAAACTCCCAATATTTAGTGTCTTAAAAGTACAAGAGATTAATTTATTTTTCAAGTAATATTTTAGGTCAAACACGTGTCTGCGTCACAGTTATTCAGAGACTTAGGCTGATGAACTCTACCATTTTCAACTCATGGTTTGTAATAATGATCATTGTCATTTTTGTTCCATTCAGACAGAAGGCAGAATGAAATGAATAAGCATTGGGAAGCATTATTGTCTGGGCCTAGAAATGGCAAAAATTGCACTTACATCCCAGTGGGTCAATAACTCAGCTAGAAGGTGAAGGACTGAAGAGGAGGGAGGCAGGATCACGTGTGGGGTAAGGTATGAGAGGTACAAGAGGCTGAACAGAGACCAGGACTATGTCCTTTAGGGAGTTTCTAACCAGAGAGAGGATCTTGCCAATCATATCAATGGATATTCTATTTTAAACATAGTAACAGGAAGGGTTTCAATATGAATGGCATCAAACTTTTTATATTTTAAAATATTGCTCTGACTTTCTTTAAAATAAATGTTTTGTTTTAAAACATATTTAGATTTATAGAAAAATTGCAAATATAATAGAGTTCCCATAATTCTCACACTCAATTTACCATATTATTAATGTATTACATTAGGATAGTATATTTGTCACAATTAGTAAAGTCCAATTTATCAATTTTTTCATGGATTGTGCTTATTGTGTTTAAACACTCATTAAAAAACCTATTGTTACATATATTTTTTTCATGTTTTCCTTCCAGATATAATATCTCAAGGGTGAAATGGATATTTCAGTTTGGATAAATATTATAATAGTTTGAAATAGTTTTGTAATATTAAAAAAAAAGAGAAAAGTGGACATATATTCATTTTCTGACAAACTGTTATTATGTATCTGTTCATTACCCAAGATAATTAAGTGCCAATATAAGCAGGCATTTAATTACTTATGAACACAGAATAAGAGTGACTGAAGATGAATATATGAAAGTTATCAGAGCTTCCCAAATTACACTGTTAATGTTGCCTTTCATTGGGTAAAATGCAGGCTCCTTGAGGGGTAGAAGCAAAACAATAATTTCTTGGAGAACAGGGACTTCTTGCTCCCAGAACAGATGGAAGAATACAGCTGAACATTCTTAATTACCTGTAGAAAATTTTTTATTTTACTTGATGAATTACTACAACTGTAGTTTATTTTATTATCCCTTTATAAAATTGCTTCCCTGTTAATGTCCTTAGTACTAATAAATATGTTAGGTTTGTGACTTTCACCTTGTAAAGATAGGAAAGGAGAAAGATTAAAAAATAGGAGTGGAAAGATGAGAAAAAGTAGGAGTGAAAATTTAACATTACTGGACATAGGTATCTGGTTCACATTGCAGTTGGACAATTTAAAAAATGATTTGATGTACTCAAATTTGACATTTTCATGTCTACTGGACAAATATTTATCATTTCTTCAATTACTATTCATTAGGTATATGGTGTCCATTATTTTAACAAGTACATACTTAGAAATAATATTGAACATTCAATTATAAACACTGAAGTGAAAATAAACACAAATATAATGATATCAAAATTACTCAGGAGGAAAATTAATATGGCTAACTACTGAAGGGAATAAGTTATGGGCAGGGAGCTGATTAAGCATCACCTTGAATATTTATTACAGAGAAATGTCCTCCAATTTTCTATAGCAAGAGACTGTCAGGAAATTTATCTACATGAAGAAAGTGTTTATTATTGATTGCTTGTGTTAATTCTCTCTCTCTCTCTCTCTCTCTCTCTCTCTCTCTCTCTCCTCTCTCTCCCTCTTTCTCTCTCATATCTTGGTCTCTTTTTCCTTCCTCACTCTGCCCCCTGACACACACACATATGCTCACACTCACAAACACACATGTAAGAAATACTATTGGAAAATTATACATAGATAAATATTTTATATCTTGTTTATAAATTTAAAAAATCAACTTTTTATTTTTACCCTTGTTTCTAACATTTGAATATTTTTATTTTGTTAAATTTATCATCATTTTCTTATCTGCTTTTTCCATTGGTCTCCATGTTTAGAAATTCTTTGCATAACTATAGCTAAATATTTACTGCTAGTTTCCTCTAATAGATTGTTGTTAATATTAACATTTTAGCCAGGTTGGTGTGGTTCAGTGGTTGAGCATCAAACTATGAACCAGGAGGTCAACCTATGAACCAGGAGGTCTGGGTCAGGGTACATGCTCTAGGTTTCAGGCTCAATCCCCAGTAGGAGGCATGCGGGAGGCAGCCAATCAACGATTCTCTCTCATCATTGGTGTTTCTATCTCTTCTCCCTCTCCCTTCCTCTCACTGGAATCATAAATACTATATGTATATGAAAAAAGGCTCTAGCCATTTTAGCTCAGTGGATAGAGAATTGGCTGCAGACTAAAGGGTTGTGGGTTTGATTCCGGTCAAGGGCAGATACCTTGGTTGCAGGCTCAATCCCTAGCCCAGAACAGGGCACATGTGGGGTGCAATCAATCAATGTGTCTGTCTCACATCCATGTTTCTCTCTCTGTGTCTCTTCCTCTCCCTTCCACTCTCTGAAAGTCAATTGAAAAATATCCTTGGGTGAGGATTACCAACAACAAAAAAAAAATATTAACACTTTATTTTGTTATTTATTTTTATATTGCATACAACAAAATTATTTTAAATTCTAGTTAATTTTTCTAACATTAGCATCAAAGTATCCCTTCATCATTCATTTGTAATGCTTCCTCTATTATTTATTAAATAATTAAATTATTTCTTAGAATCAAGTTTTTAAGAGATTATTTTGCATTATCCAGTAAATCCCTGGGCTAGTACTATTGCCATCTGTCCTTATGTACTTGTTCTGTCATCTCCATCAGTATTCTCTTATTTTTATTCTTGGTTTTGTCCCTTGATGATTTTCATTGGTTGATACATCCAACTGTTTTTTAGGACCTACTCTATATATCAAACCTTGTGTTGGGTACTAGGAAACAGAGATGAAAACTTCAGGTACTAGTTCCATAA
This sequence comes from Eptesicus fuscus, assembly GCF_027574615.1. Lineage (NCBI taxonomy): Eukaryota > Metazoa > Chordata > Mammalia > Chiroptera > Vespertilionidae > Eptesicus > Eptesicus fuscus. The sequence continues at coordinate 26,838,909 of NC_072480.1, forward strand.
AATGTACAACTAGAGGAAAAATGTCCATAGCTTCTCAGGAGTTTATCCATATCGCTGATGCGTGTCAGTTTCTATATTGCCCTTTCCTCTTCCAAGCAAATTTATTATTACACATTAATAGCTCATTATATTATTTAACTACTATTTTTTAAAATATGTTTTTATTGATTTCAGAGAGAAGGAGAGAAAGAAAGAAACATCAGAGAGAGAGAAATGTCAATCAGCTGCCTACTGCATACCACCTACTGGGGAAAGACCCCACAACCGGGCATGTACCCTTGAACAGGAATCAAGCTGACAACTTCCTGATTCAGGGGACGATACTCAACCAACTGAGCCACACTAACTGGACTATTATTTTTATAAGTATCATAACATTGACATATTTTAACAATCATATAAAACACGTGAGCCCTGACCACTTTGGCTCAGTGGGTGGAGCATCGGCCTGCGGACTGGAGGGTCCCAGGTTCGATTCCTGTCAAGGGCATGTGCCTTGGTTGGGGGCACATCCCCAGTGGGAGGTGTGCAGGAGGCAGTTGATCGATATTTCTCTCTCATTGATGTTTCTAACTCTCTATCCCTCTCCCACCCTCTCTGTAAAAAAATCAATAAAATATATTAAAAAAAACAAACAAACAAACAAAAAACACGTGGCCATATATTGTCTTTAACTCAGCTGAATACATATTTGGCCAGCCAGCTCCATCTTAAATAATAGCTTAATTACTCACTTGGACAACCAAATATGCTATCTGAAGCATTAATGAGCACTGTATTTAATCCTTTCATTAAATAAATTCTCAGTCTTTACTAATTCCTAAAATAATCATATTCCTTGCTTCTTTCCATCACCATTGTGACCCATTTCAGTGTCCTGTTCCTTCTTAGCTGGACTATTATGAAGCCATACTGAAAACTCTGGAACTTGCTTCTCTCCAACATTGCCCATTCTTTAAGTGAAACCAATTAAATTTACAGAGCACACATATGATAAATTTATTATATTCAGTAGGAACATGAAAATCTATATATACCATTCCTTGCACCTATTTGGAATTTTTAATTGAATTAATAGGAGTAAAGGTTTCAAGTGTGAAACTCAGTGAAACATCATTTGCACACTATATTGTGTGTCCATTGCCCCAAGCAAAGTGTCTTTCCATCCCCATTATCCCCCTCTTTGCCCACCTCAACTGGCTCCAACCCACTTTCCCTCTCGATATATTCTTGATATACACACACACACACACACACACACACACACACATATATATATATATATATATATATATATATATATATATATATATACTAGAGGCCCAGTGCATGAAATTTGTGCACTGGGGAGGGTGTCCCTCAGCCCAGCTTGCACCCTCTCTAATATGGGACATCCCTCTCACAATCCGGGACCGCTGGCTCCTAACCGCTCACCTACCTGCCTGATTGCCCCCTAACTGCTTCCTTGCTGGCCTGATTGCCCCCAAATACCCTCCGCTGCTGGCCGGATCACCCCCAAGGCTTTTATTAGTATAGATATGATCCTGCACAGAAAATTTTACTAACCCTGCTTTACAATAAGGGCTTGACGATTGAATCATTAGGACCAGACACCAAGATTTCCTTTCTTTGAATAGTGGAGGGAATACTTATCTTGTCTTTAAGTTGCCCCGAAATTAAAATGAGATAATGACTTAGAAAAGTATAAAAGCACCATATAAAGACAACTGTCTTTTTAATGAAGTGGCAAAATGAAAAACACTTTTTATTCTCCCCTTCCTTCCTTTACAGCTTTTATTTAAACTTTGAAATTTATAAAAATTTCACTCCAATTTTCATTTCTTTACATTCAACATTATTTTGTATTGGTTTCAGGTTTTATATTAGTTACAGAATAGTGGTTAGACAATCATATACTTTACAAAGTGTTCCCCGATATTTCTAGTACCCACCTGGCATCATACCATCATTACAACACCACTGACTATATTCCCTATTTAAGTGACAATGGGTTCAGTCTTTCTTTTGTGTTTCTTGTCCTTCCTTTTCTTTCTCACTTCTTCCCTCATTTTCTTTATATAGTATCTCAATTGGCCATCAAAGCTCAGTGAAGGCACTGGGACACGCTTCATCCATTTTACAGACCAAGAAACTGAGGCCAATTCCAGTTGGCTGTGGAACTTGACTCAGCACACAGGAAGCCCTCAGAGCCATGCTCTTTGTGCTTCCTAAGGGGCAGCGGCCCAGCAAACAGAACAAACCTTCCTGTCAGGCTTCCCAGCCTCTTTCTCAAGCACCTCTTCATTGCAGATGCTCCACATTCTTTCCTCTCCCCCCATTCTTTACTGCCCCCCCCCCTTTTCCGAAGCAGGTGGAAGGCTTCCCACTCACTGCCTAGGCATGCTCTGCCATGGGGCAGGGTGTAGCGAGCTTGCTTTTGGGTCAAGGCAGGAGCAGTAGTCACTGCCTCTGAAGTGTGAAGGCTGCCTGAGCGAGGCCCATTAGCACTGGGAGCTTCTCTGAATCATGTCAGTCAGTCCAGTACCCTGCAGTGCAGCACCCCTTCACTGAGGTGGCTCCACCCCTCAACCCCCGCCTCAGGGGTGAGGGTCCTTGCCCCTCTGCCAGGAGTCCTTCCATGCCCCTTGATCCCTGGCTGGGCCCACCCACGTCTTGGGGGCACTGCAGAATCTCTGTCTCTCTGCAGATGAGGCAGATCCCTGCCCTAGGTCTCCGCAAAGCTATGAATCTGTGGCCAGAGGCCTGGTCTGGGTCTCAGCAACCACATGCCTGCAATGTTCCCAGGGACCCTGGGAGCAGCTGGGCGAGTCCCGCCTCACCTCCCCGGGGTGCTGATCTCCCCAGGGACCCCCGGGAGCGGCTGGCTGGGCCCGGACACGCCCCCCGAGGTTGGCGATCTCCCCAGGGACCCCCGGGAGCGGCTGGGCAAGTCCTGCCACACCCCCCCAGGGTGATGATCTCCCTGGGGACCCCGGGAGCGGCTGGGCGAGTCCTGCCACGCCCCCCCAGGGTGGCGATAGCCCCCGGGACCCCCGGGAAGCGCCTGACTGGGCCCGGCCACGCCCCCCCAGGGTGGCGATTGCCCCCGGGACCCCCGGAACTAAGAGGATTGGGCGCCGCCATCTTGGTCTTCTCAATGGCCGGATAGGCCACCCGGAGTCCCACCCCCAGCCTCTCGCAGGCCCAATCATGGGCATAGCGGAGGTGCGGTCAATTTGCATGTTTCTCTATTATAAGGTAGGATATATATATATATATATATATATATATATATATAGAGAGAGAGAGAGAGAGAGAGAGAGAGAGAGAGATAGAGAGAATATATATATATATGTGCATCTATCTATCTACATCTATCTATATCTATATATCTATATCCATATCTATATCTATATCTATCTATCTGTCTGTCTATCTATCTATCTATCTATCTATCTATCTATCTATCTATATATATTAGAGGTCTGGTGCACGAAGTTCATGCACGGAGGGGGCTTCCTCAGCCTGGCCTGCACCTTCTGCAATCTGGGACTCCTTGGGGGATGTCCAGCCCCTGGTTTAGGCCCGATCCCACATCCCTCTAGCAATCTGGAATGACTGGCTCCTAAATACTTGCCTGCCTGCCTGCCTGATCGCCCCTAACCCCTCTGCCTGCCTGCCTGATCACCCCTAATCCTTCTGCCTGCCAGCCTGATTGCCCCTAACTTGCCCCCTGCTGGCCTGATTGCCCCTAACCTCTCTGCCTGCCTGCCTGATCGCCCCCAACTGCCCTCCCCTGCCAGCCTGATCTCACCCCCAACTGCCCTCCCTGCCTGCCTGATCTCCCCTAACTGCCTCTGCCTCAGCCCCCACCACCATGGCTTTGTCCAGAAGGAAGTCAGACATCTAGAAGATGGCTGGTCAACCCGGTCTAATTAGCACATTACCCTTTTATTAGTATAGCTATGTGTGTGTGTGTGTGTGTGTGTGTGTGTGTGTGTGTGTATGTTTTGCTTAATCAACTTTGAATCTTTCCTTATTTCTCACTATGAGAGCAGTTCTCAAAGTGTGTTCCAAAGGTGTTGGGATCACCAAGACACTTTCAAGGCATCTATGAGATTAAAAAATATATTCACAATAGTATTAAAAGTTATCATCCGTTATTACTGTGTTGACATTTGCACTACTGGTACAAGAATAATGTTGGGGAAAGTTGCATGCATCTTGGCATGAATCAAGACAATGGCACCAAGGTGTTCCAGAAATCTTTATATTCTTCATTGCTATACACTGTGATTTTTTTAAAGTGACTCTTGCATAGATTAATTTAAGAATGCTCTTCATACAGCAGTACAAATATTAATAGCATGAAATCTTGACCTTGAATACTCTCTGCTCATTATATGTGTGAAAAAAATGGAAGTAAACATAAAGAATTTCTGCTGCATACCATATAACAGTTATCTTGAGGAAATCACTTGAGTGATTGTTTTCTATCTGAACTGAGCTACTTGCATTTTTATTGAACATCACTTTTATTTAAAAGAACGGCAGAAAGCTACATTACGTAGACTTGGGGATTTGACAGACATTTTATCGAAAATGAACAAAGATAGTCACTTCTGGAGAGCAAATGACAGAACCCAATATCAATGTTAAAATACATGTTTTTAAATAAAAATTGGAGTTTTGGAAAACTTGTATCTGTCACAGCTTCTAAATACTTAGACTTCAAAAATGATTGGTGATGATACTAATAAATTCAATAGTTTGCTCTAAATTGAAATGTTAAGATCTGCAGGACTCAGTTAAATAATATTAACTAAGTATTTTAACATTTCACAGTTTTAATTTCTACTATGTAGACTATCCACCTAAATTATCCAACTAGGCTAAAGCTCTTTGGAGTCATTGACATTTTAAGGATGTAAATAGTTTCTGAGGCCAAAGTTCCAGGATTGTGGATCTACAGATAAAACTGAAGCTCTTTAGTTAGTTTTATATCAATACCAGCCCCAGCTTCACTTCCCAGAAATTCCATTTGTGACTCTTTCATGAACCATAGACACTAAATAAACCAATCTTTTTAAATGCTTTATCCCTGCATACCTCCATACAATCTTTCACAATATGCCTCTTTTATGTAATGTTTTCTCCCTTTTTTCACTTGACATATTTTCATTTACATTACAAAAATGTATTTATTTAATCTTTATTGTTGAAAATATTGCATATGTCCACTTTTCCCCCACATTGACCTCTATTAGCCAACCCCGACCCCCTGCACCAAGCCTTCACCACCCTATTGTCTGTGTCCATGGGTTGTGCATATATGCATACAAGTTCTTTGGTTGATCTCTTCCTACCCACCCACCCACCCCTACCTTCCTTCTGAGATTTTACAGTCTGTCCCATGCTTCTAGGTCTCTGGATCTATATTGTTCACCAGTTTATTTTGTTCATTATATTCACGTAAAAGAGAGATCATGTGATACTTGACTGGCTTATTTTGCTAAGCATAATATTCTCCAGGTCCCTCCCTGCTGTCTCAAAAGGTAAGAGATCCTTCTTTTATTCTGTTTCATAGCATTCCATTGTGTAAATGTTCCACAGCATTTTTTTTATCCATTCATCTACTGATGGGCACTTTGGCTGTTTCAAATCTTAGCTATTGTAAATAATGCTGCTATGAATATAGAGGTACATATATCCTTTCTGATTGGTGTTTCAGGTTTCTTAGGATATCATCCTAGAAGTGGGATCACTGGGTCAAATGACAGTTCCATTTTTAATTTTTTGAGGAAACTCCATACTGTTTTCCATAATGGCTGCACCAGTCTGCATTCCCACCAGCAGTGCACTAGGGTTCTATTTTCTCTACATCCTTGCCAGCACTTTTCATTTGTTGATTTTTTTATGGTAGCCATTCTTACAGGTGTGAAGTGATATCTTGTTATCATTTTAATTTGCACTTCTTTGATGATTAGTGACTTGGAGTATTTTTTCATAAGCCCCAATTGAAAGAATAAGAGAATTCTTCAGCAGAAGAGCTAAATGAAATGGAGATAAGCAATTTATCTCCATTATAGAGTTAAGAGTAATGATTATAAGGATATTCTACAGCCTGAAAAAGAGATATAGAAATTATGAAAAACAACCAGTAGAAAATGAAGAATGACAGCAGAAACAAAAAATACACTGGAAGGAATAAACAGAAGATTAGATTAGAAGTATCCTCCTGTCATGATAAATAATAGACAATTGTGAGACATCTGAAAATCAAATTTGTTATATTTTACTCAGGTTTGCTTTTTTATCTAATGCTAGGGTGGCCAGCACATAATTATTAAAAAAATAAACTATTGAATTGTATTGGTAAATCTCTTCTGAGGAGCTGAGATTGGGCATCAACATTTATTTGAAAAATAAAAAGAATATTATTTTTAAATTAGGATATAAGAATACCATTGAAAATTGATTAATAAGAGTATATTTTAGGTTGTAACATTGCTTTACATTTAAGAATGTTAGTACCTTTCTTCCTGCTTTTTAAATTATAACTTTTTTATGTGTGATAGGTAATATGTTGACTTCTTAAAAAGTATGCTTCTTAGTGTTCATGTGCAATATGATGACTTTCTCATTATTTGATGCACTATTAATTCTAGAGTGGCTGTTATTTGATCTTTATTTCCATTTATTATAGAAATCAATATAATATACAAATCTTTACCAGGTGCAGCCTCTATTCTACTTGCAACATTGATAGCATTCAAATTCCTTATTCAAGCTACACAGAATGCTTCTTTTCTAAGATGTAAACATAGCTCACATTTACCTGAGATATATTTTTGTAGAAAAGCACATTGCTTATAAAACTTTCTTTCAATGCGTATGTGTACAACTTAACTTACAGAGGCAGTGCTTCAGCTGCAAAATGATTGATGTTATTATTAAACTAGAGGCCTGGTGCACGAAAAATTATGCATTTGGTGGTTCTCTCAACCCGGCCTGTGCCCTCTCGCAGTCCGGGAGCCCTCAGGGGATGTCCACCTGCCAGCTTAGGCCCACTCCCCAGGGGATTGGGCCTAAGCTGGCAGTCAGACATTTCTCTGGAAGCCCAGGAGCCTTTGGGGGATGTCTGACTGACAGCGATAAGCGGCAGTCGGACATCCTTCGCACTGCTGAGGAGGTGGGAGAGGCTCCTGCCACCACTGCTGTGCTCACAGCGGTCAGTTCCTGCATTAAGCATCTGCCCCCTGGTTGTCAGTGTGGATCATAGCGATTGGTCGTTCCACCATTAGGGTCAATTTGCATATTGCCCTTTTATTATATAGGATTATGTGAACATAAATGTTTTTAGGCATTGAACATGTATCCACCTTTCTCCTAGTGAGGTTTCCATGATATTCCTCTGGTGAATGCTCCTTCTTCACTCACAGTTGATGAGTACTCTGAACATTAGACTCACATTCCAATTCTTAGAGCACATTATGCAGGCCTGGTTCATCAGAGCACCAAGTGGTTGTCTACAGTGATAGATTCAGAGACTCAACCAAGCCAAGGAGAACCTTAAATTACTTGAAATATTTGGAAAAAAGTGAACTTTTTTCTAATGAAGTTAACCAAATGTCAAGATGGAATTCTGAAGTTGCTGATGGCCGTATTTAACAACCACATTTGCAAAATGTTTGCCTAGAAATCATAACACAGAAAAATAAGCAGAGACATGAGATGTAGAAAGATTGATTCCTGATGAAATCATCTCAGTTCCTGGATCCTACCATTCCTGAAGCTAAAACAACCCTGGACTTTCTGATTGTACAAGACAATAAATTATTTTACTTCTTAAAAGCAAGTAGAGTTGTGTTTCTATAATTTATCATTGAAAAGTCATAACTGACAGAATAAAAATTAACTGTGCTTTCAGGCCAGTCTTTCCAGAAATATATCACAAAACAGATAAGTTCATGGTATGCATAATGACCCTATTAAGAATATCACTGAATACACACCATAACTGAGAGAATATTAGTCAGAACATACTAAGTTCTTAACTTATTTTCTCCAATAACTTAATGTGCAAGTTCAAAAATAAATGACAATTAAGTTGAAATACATATTACAATTAAATACAATGTAATACTAATTATTTATAGTGTGTACTTTTATGATGAAAAGAGGAAAGCAATTTTAGTTCAATGTATCATTAGTTTCTAAGCCTTAAACAATGAATTAAAAAAGAATCTTGTAAAAATTATATAGTAACCATATACTGCATATCTTGGTTATCTCTAGTTTGCCAAACTCTAAAGCATAGTAATAATAGTGATACTTTCTAGAATTTATTATAACTTATACTAAAATATCCAGTAAATAAATGGAACTCTAAGTATTTTTTACTATTCTACTTTAATTTTATGTATAAATTTTATTACTGTAATTATTAAATGTACTTTACTATTAGATATATTAGAATATATCCATAATAATAATTATTATTCAAATGTTATTACTGCAATCACTAACTCCATTAAGCTTAATTAAGATGCATGTCACACAAAATATATTGAACCATTGTGTGAAAATTTGCAAGGCAATGTATAGTGTTTTATTTATAATTAATGCTTACTACCTTAATATTTTACATATGTACTATAACTTGTTTAGTGAAGGTTGTCCCTATTTTAAAGGTTAATAAAATAACAGTTCCACATTGAAAAACTTAGCTACATTATATTATATCACTAATGACTAAAATGCTAGATACTTCAATTCCAGGAAAAAAAAAAATATATGAAAGGTAAAGTAGAAATATTACACTGTGGATTGGAAATCATAATAAACTTTTAGAAATTTAAGCAGGTTTTAGAGTTATAATTTTAACAAAGAAATATATGATAATTATGCATGATTTCTTAAAGTTGAGGTAATCCTCACATAGTTTACCATTAATAATTTTAATGTACACAATTCATTAGTATTTAGTGTATTCACAATATTATGCAATCACTAGCTCTCTCTAGTTTTAAAAATGTTTCATCACACCATAATAACATCACATTTTCTTTAAATAGTCACTGTCATCCCTCCTCCTTCCCCTAAGTACTCTGGTTACCTCTAATCTGCTTTCCATCTCTCTGGGTTTTCCTATTTGGACATATAATATAAATCGTATAATATCAACCTTTTATATCTGGCTTCTATCTCACACATTACTAGTTTGCAAGATTCATCCAAGTTGCATCATGTGTCAATACTATGTTCTTCTTTAAAGCTAAATTATATATACATATATATGTATGCAATACGTATAAACATAATGTAATATATAATATACATTATGTAATTTATGATTTAATTTTGTATAATATATATTATATACAATATATGTAATATATTATGGCAATTTGTTTATCTATTAATCCCTTAGAGGGATCGGGCCTAAACCTGAAGTTGAACGTCCCTCTCACAATCTGGGACCACTGGCTTCTAACCGCTTACCTGCCTGCCTGATTGCCCCCTAACTGCTCCTCTGCCAGCCTGATTGCCCCCAACTACTCTCCCCTGCTGGCCTGATCACCCCAAAGGCTTTTATTAGTATAGATATGACCCTTCACAGAAAATTTTACTAACCCTGCTTTACAATAAGGGCTTGACAATTGAATCATTGGATCCAGACACCAAGATTTCCTTTCTTTGAATAGTGGAGGGAATAATTATCTTGTCTTTAAGTTGCCCTGAAATTAAAATGAGATAATGACTTAGAAAAGTATAAAAGCACCATATAAAGACAACTGTCTTTTTCATGTACTGAAAAGACAATAAAGTGGTAAAATGAAGAACACTATTTTTTTATTCCCCCCTTCCTTCCTTTACAGCCTTTATTTAAACTTTGAAATTTATAAACATTTCACTCCAATTTTCATTTCTTTACATTCAATATTATTTTGTATTGGTTTCAGGTTTTATATTAGTTACAGAATAGTGGTTAGACAATCATATACTTTACAAAGTGTTCCCTGATATTTCCAGTTCCCACCTGGCATCATACCATCATTACAACACTATTGACTATATTCCCTATTTAAGTGACAATGGATTTACAGGTTCCTTCCAGTCTTTCTTTTGTGTTGTTCACCTTTCCTCTTCTTTCTCACTTCTTCATCACTTTCCTTATATAGTATCTCAATTGGCCATCAAAGCTCAGTGAAGGCACTGGGACACGCTTAATCCATTTTACAGACCAGGACACTGAGGCCAATTCCAGTTGGCTGTGGAACTGGACTCAATAACCCCCAGCCCCTGGATCTCTGGAGAAGGTAGAAGGCTTCACACTCACCGCCAAGGCATGCTCTGCCATGGGGCAGGGTGGTGTGAGCTTGCTTTTGGGTCAAGGCGGGAGCAGGAGTCACCGCCTCTGAAGTGCGAAGGCCGCCTTGGCGAGGCCAGTTAGTACTGGGCGCTTGTCTGAATCACATCAGTCAGTCCAGTACCCTGCAGTTCAGCACCCCTCCACTGAGGTGGCACCACCCCTCAACCCCCGCCTCAGAGCTGTGGGTCCTTGCCCCTCCCCCTGGGCTACCTACCATGCCCCTTGATCCCTGGCCTGGCCCACCCACGTTTTGGGGCCACTGCAGAATCTCTGTCTCTCTGCAGTGAGGCAGATCCCTGCCCTTGGTCTCCACAAAGCTGTGAATCTGTGGCCAGAGGCCCGGTCTGTGTCACAGCAACCCCATGCCTATGATGTTCCCAGGGCCCAGCCACGCCTCCCTGGGCAGCGATGTTCCCGGTGCCCCACGGGAGTAGCTAGGCAGGCCGCTGCCCCTCCTGGGGCCTGTGATGGACCCGGACCCCTCAGGTGGCGTCTGGTGCTGCCCACCCCACCCCACTTCCCTGGCCCAATGGACTGGTACTTTGTGGGTGGTGTATTCCTGCAATAGGGCTTCCTGCTGTGCTCTCCACTGGCCCACCTGCTTGCCTCCCTTCTCCGCTGGCCCTGCCTGCTTGCCTCCCTTCTCCGCCGGCCCTGCCTGCTTGCCTCCCTTCCCGCAGATTCGTGGCTTCTTTCTATGCTGTCTTGATATGCAAATTAACCGCCATTTTGGCTGGGTTAATTTGCATACTCACCCTGATTGGCTGGTGGGCGTGGCTTGGGCGTAGCAAAGGTGCGGTCAATTTGCATAATACTCTTTTATTAGATAGGATGCTACTATAAACATTCATGTACAAGTTCTTATGTGAACATTTAATTTCTTTTGGGTATATTGCTAGGTTATATGGTAATTCCATGTTGAACCTTTTGTGAAACCACTGAAATGGCTACATTATTTTAAACTCTTACCAGCAATGTATAAAGATATCTATTTCTCTACTTCTCTGCTAGCATTATTATTTTCCATTTTCTTCATTAAACTCATCCTAATACGCATTAGAAATTTCTGAGAGGATAACTATGCAATAATTCCAAACTGATTTCATTAAAATGTGTTTTACCTTAACCTTTATGAAATTCCATAGGAACACTCTTTATCTGAAAAAATATTTAAAAAAAAAAAACTGGCCTAGAATATTATTTTTATTCCTTTAAAGAATTCAGAACACTTCTTTTTTTTCCTCATGATTTAGTATGGATATAAAACATAAATATAATACATATATAAAATAAATAAAACTAAGATAGTCCAAATAGGTCCAAATATGCCAAACAAAATACATTAGCCATTTATGCCCACCATTTGCAAAATATAAAAAAATAAATACAAATATAGAGCAGAAAATGAGCTAGCCATATTTAAACTAAAATTTTAAGCATTAGCATTATTTCTATAAACAGGCCAACAAATATCTTCCAAGTATTCCCATCTAATGTTCTTTTTATTCCTGTTTATGTTGCATTTAGACTTTTTCCATCTGTGCAGTTCAAAGGCCATTTCATGGAATAATCAGTATGATTCTCAACAAATGTTCCATATAATTAAACAAAATATTATGTTTAATTTTTAACCTTATACATTATTTAAGTTTAAGAGAAAAATGTTCAGGTATAAATAATATAATTGCTTATTAAAATTTAAGTATTCAGGTATCTTTAATATTGCCATCATATTTTAATAACTAACTAAATAAAATTAGAACAAGTTTTTTGATGTAGCTCGGTAGGTTTTTCCTCCATAGACCTAACCAAAATAACACATGCAATTATAGTGATCATTAAGGAACAGAAAAAAACATTCACAAGTTCAGAGAATGGTTTCAGACACATGGGTTTCCATCTGCTACCTGCTCTACTTTTAAAGTGCAAAACCCATGTCATGGAAGAGTCTGTGAGCTGCATTCAGGATCTGAAAATCCATCACTGTCAGCTCTGCCACATGTAAATAGATTCCTCTATAGAATGGGATCATTTGCCTTAACCATTTTCCCCTTCCACTCCTACAATAAAATGTGTCTTTTTTTTGTTGCGACAACCTTAAAAATTATACTTAAGTTTGGAAGAAGGGAGGTAAAAGGGGGGCATTGGGGGACATCTGTAACATGGTCAACAATAAAAAGAAAGAAAAAATGAAAATATTCACCCAGTAGCAGATATGCCTTTTGATATGTTCTGGAAACAAAGATTTTTAACATCAAGGGGTACACCACTGAAAATGGGCCTCAGGTTGCTGATCTCCTCTCTGCACTATTATTGTCCTCACAAATTGCTGTCTGGAAAGTTGAAGCTCATACCCCGAATACCAGGGAAATGTGATGGCTGACTTTTGTGTTAAGGCTACAACTCAAGAAATTCCTAATGTACCAAGACTTTTTAATTTACCTGAACTCCATAAAATGGCCAAAGGAGAGGTACCAAACCTTTTGTAAAGCAATTTTGTTGAAATTACAACCTACTATCTTCTCTAGATCCAAATCAGATTGCTTAAGACAATTTGTAATAGAAAAAGAATGTTATCTGATGGTAAAAACTAAAAGTGCCACCAAGAAAGATGCATATTAAACATAAAAAGAGGACTTTGGGGAGGTCCCAAATGGCTTCCTGGCACTTCCTAATCCCTCAAATTAACACTCTTGCAAGCCTTTCACGTCACTGCCATGAAATTGACAAATTGACTTAAATTACAAAAATATCAGTGGGGTGATTGATTGAAATTAGCACAACAGAATATAATTAAAATTTAACCTGTCAATCAAATAACCTGATTAAAGCCATTAAAGTTTATATATATTCTAGAGGCATGGTGCATGGATTCATGCATGGGTGGGGTCACAGTCCAACTGCCAGTTTCAGCCCAGTCCCTGCAGGCCTGGGATCGCAGGATGTAGCAGTGTCAAAGAGGCAGGCGGCCGGGGAGGAGCCCAAGCCAGGGCTGGGCGCTGTGCTACCACTCATCCTGGCCCTGTTGCACCTGCTGCTGCAGTTGCTCAGTAGCGCTGCCACAGAGGTGGGAGAGGCTCCCACTGCCGCAGCTGTTCTCGCTAGCCTTGAGCCTGGCTTCTGCCTGAACAAGGCTCCTACTGTGGGAGCACATTGACCACCAGGGGGAAGCTCCTTTGTTGGTCATCTGCCCCCTGGTGGTCAGTGCACATCATAACAACCAGTCGTTCCAGTCATTCTGGTCATTCGTTCATAACAGTCACTTAGGCATCTATACTAATAAAAGGGTAATATGCTAATTAGACCGGGAGACCTTCCAGGCAAAGCCATGGTGGCGGGTCCAGGCAGGGGAGGTTAGGGGCGATCAGGCCAGGAGGGAAGGGCAGTTGGGGGTGATCAGGCCGGTGGGGGGGGGAGTTGGGGGCTAGCAGGCGGGTGGGGGGGCGCAGTTGTGGGCAATCAGGCAAGTAGGCAGGTGAACGGTTAGGAGCCAGTGGTCCCGGATTGTGAGAGGGATGTCCCAGATTGGAGAGGGTACAGGCCGAGCTGAGGGACATCCCCCCCCCATGCATGAATTTCATGCACCAGGCCACTAGTGTGTGTGTGTGTGTGTGTGTGTGTGTGTGTGTGTGTGTGTGTGTGTGTGTGTGTGTGTGTGTGTGTGTGTGTGTGTATATATATATATATATATATATATATATATATATATATATATATATATTTAAGTTTACTATTTTGGGGTAAAGTATCAATATTCCAGGAGGTTCCTATAAAACACAAATTCATCACCTGACATATTCACTTAATACCTCATTTGTCACCACTCAGTGTTTCAGACTGTCTAGTATACTGAATCTCAAGACCCCTTAACACTTTTAAAATTTATTAAGGACCCCAAGGAGCTTTTGCTTATATGGGTGATAACTACCTTTATTCAAACTGAGGAATTTAAAATATTTTTAATTTTAAAATAGCAATAATAAACTAATTACATATTAACATAAATTGTATGTTTTTTTATGGGGAAAAAAACACATATTGTTTTATGTCTATTTCTGCATTTGATAGTGATGCTATCAGTTAGGAATGCCTGGGGCACTCACTTGGGCCTGTATTAATTGTGGAGCCCCTGCAAAATTTCCCCAACCAGAAACAATGTTATGGCCAGATCAGTCCTTGTGGTTCTTATTATGATTGCCCCATAGCAACAACCATCAGGGAACTTTGAAAAAACAAGGTTTATTAAGGGTACATGGTATGCCCAGGCCACACAATGAGAAGGTCGCAGGTAGACAGAGAGATCTGTCTTTATTGGAGTAAGGGGTCAGGGCTTAAGGTCTAAAATTAAAGCACAGGAAGAGAAAAGCAGGGTCACTCAATTCATTAGTTTTCTAGGTTATCCAAGGTTAAAAGGAAAATTTCATGGGTGGGGACTACTGGGTCTATATCTAGTTTTGTAGCTAGAAATATGTTTATTAGAGAGAAGGATGTCTTAGAAGTGGATGCCTCCTGGGCAATCATAACATTAATGTAAGGCATTTATCTATATATTAACAGCATGAATAAAACTAATTAAAAGGCAACCACACTTAGATTTTGCCATAGAATGGTTCCCACTGTTGAGTTTTTCAAGCAGCTGTGTAGTTTGCTCCCCAAAGTAATTAAGCAGCACAAACACAAGTAAGCCAAATAACAATGGAAAATATAGCTGCCCATCAGGCTTTGGATATGAGAATCACATCTACATATTCTTATCAATGCATTCATTAACATACATTTAATGATCATATTTTCAATTCTCATATTTAATAAAGTAACACTAGTTAGTTATTATCCCTGCTTCCATACAAAATGAAACTGTCAGAAGTAAAAAAGCTGATGACTACTCTAGCACATGACTAACTTCATAATTCAACATTGTTTTTTACATTGATTCATGTTTATGGGCCATGCATATTCAATAAAGTTTTAAGCTCCTAGAGGGTATATGTTTTTCATTATTTCCCCAAAGCCCTTTTTCTTTTGTTACATATGTAGCAGCACCTTGATAAAGATTTGTTTCTACCCAAATAATTCAAAATTTAAAGTATGAACTGAAAAATGGCATGCTCACTGTAATTTATAAAAATGTTAAGCTGTTTCATCACTACGGCAAGATTAATAAATGAGAGTACTTGGCAAAACTCTTTCACATAGATTTATAGGAAGCATTGATTTTGCTTTTCCTTCCTAAAAAACAACAAAAAATAAGACTATTTTAGTTCAATCTAACCTTGAACAAAAGTTGTAACAAGGTATTGCTATCTTAGCACATTAAAATAACAAGTGGATTTTCATTAAGTATAATGGATTCAGCAAATATGAATAAAAACTCCTTTAGTTATGTTGAATATATGACCAAAAAGAAATCCTAGTAAGAAACTTTCAGGATCATAAACAATATTAATTGAAAGTCTGTACACTACATATCTCAAAACTAAATGTTAAAGTTACTTAACTAAATAATTTAACATACTCTAGCTAGAAATCAATTCTCTCACAAGCTTGTAAATATTTCCTTATTTTTTTAATCAATATGTAGATATTTATGTAATCATTTTTCTTTAACTGGAATTATTTCCATATTGTGTTGATGCAAATTCATTCCCTATCCTGTTTTAAAGGGCTTCCCTTCCTTCTCAGATTTCCCAGTATGCTCTGAGAGATCTAATTTATATGATTAACACACACTCTCTCCCTTACACAGTTTTATGACTTTATTGTCAATCAGTTGTTAGTTTTCATCCCCATTAATGTCTACTTTTTAAAATGATGACATACATAGCTAAAGAATGTATAGACCTTGTTTAGTGAATCTTTATGTTCATTGCTGGAGAACCACACACAGATACAGCAGGAGACATCCTTATTCCCTTGCCTGATGTAAATGTGAATGTCTGATGTTCCCATCTACTTTTTCAGATCTCATTTAGTCCAAGGGTCATGCTGCTTAAAGCCCACTCCATGAATGTGCTTGTGAATGTTGATGGTATAGTCTCTGGTCACTATAGACCCTTCTCACCACCTTTTTTGCAAGAGCCTCTCTGTCAGGTCCAGGTTGAACAGGAAACTCTGCTGTACTTCAAATGTTTTATTGAACCTTACTTTCACCCTTTGAAACCTGTTGCCTTTTATGAAATCTCTTCTTTCTCCATTAACTCATCATAATCTACCTAATAAAAGAGTAACATGCTAATTTACCATAACTTCGTGACGCCCGCCAGCTAATCAGGAGTGAGTATGCAAATTAACCAAACAAAGATGGCGGGTTAATTTGCATACACAGGCATGGAGGAGTGGCAGGGGACGGGGCGGGTCACTTGTGTCGTCGCCATGTTGACAACGCAGGCATTCCACACCACCCCAGCTGCTCGAGGCCTCTGGGCAGCGTGGGAAGGCAGAAAGGTAGCTCCAGGCCGAAGGAGAAAGGCTGCTCTGGCCAGAGCAAAGGCGGTGCAGGCAGCCAGAGGAACAAAGGCCCATCCTTGCACGAATCTTCATTCATGGGTCAGGCCAGTAGTTACATATAAAATGTTAGCATAAAACTCTTTGATACTCAAATTACAACCTATATTTATAAAAAAGATATATAAAAAACCCTGCCTCTGCTTTTAAAGCTATTTTGTGAGGTCCAGTTTCTATCTCTAATAATTTCTGCTCATTTTCAACTGATTATTTGGCTACTCTACTTCATTCATTGAAGAATTGTCATCAGGCTCAGTCTTCCTTTGCACATCAAGAAAGGTATGCTCTCCTCCCTGCTTTATAATTCTTACATCATCTTTTTTTCCCCCCCTTGTACTCTGTTCACCACCCTTCTCCACCCATTTTCAATCATCAGAAATTTTTCTAACTTTGAAATCACTAAATCAGATAATCTTATTTTTTCCATTTTAATCACTCAGGTACTTTTATCATACCTATTCTTTCATATCATTAAAATCTTCATCTGAGGAACTTTGCTTTTTCCTCTCTCAGCCAACCCTTGACTTCTTACCTTGGGCCATAGATTTAAAGATATCTTGTCCATCACCCCAAGTCCCTTATTCATTATGCATCTATCCTTGGTTGATACCCTATACCTGGTTGAATTCTGATATCATTCAACAGTCTCCTAGGGTGTCCTGTCTTCAACCTTCTCTCTTCATTCAATTATTATACAATGAAAATATAATCACATTCCTTTCCTTGTTAGAACTTACCAATGGCTTTTTATCACTTTTAGCATAAAGTTCAAATTTTATATGGCTTTAAAATAACATTGTGACCTGAACCCCATCAAACTTATCTATTCATCTTTGACACTGACTTTTGTTCATTCTTTATTTCTCCTCAGTGCCTTTTTGTTTACTCCTCCCCATACCTATTACTTTATATTTATTTCTCTTTACTTTCCTAGATCAGAATTATCCAGATCTCAGCTTAAACATCAATTTATATAGGATGCCTTACCCCAAACATCATTCCATAGATACCTCTGCTGTATAACTACATAACACTGAGGCACCACAAATGTTCTTGTGAAATGTTTCTTCTCCCCACTGGAGGGTAAGTTCCTTGAAGATATAAGTATGGGAAACACTGATTCCAGCCACTGCTTGTTTGAGAGATTTTAGCAAAGTCTGAAGCCTAAGCTAGGACAGACCATTAATATGAAAAAGCCACTGCAAATAGCTTGGGTGGGGCTGAAAATTGGATGGGGCGGGGTCTCAGGGAATCAACAGGGCAGAGAAAACAGTGTGAGACAGGTTGGTGGTGACTCAGATATGGTGCCTGACAGTCAGCTCTACAAATGGGGACAATGACCCCTGTGAGCATCCCTGTCTTGGAGAACGCCTCTCCCCAAATTCTTGCTCCTGTGCTAGACAATTCAGTTCCTTCCCACATGTCCCTGGATCCCCTCAATCTCTGCTTCAGCACTTGAGCTCAGACGGATCAAGCCCAACTAAGTTAATGTGCCAGCCCTTTAACAGGAATTACCTGGGCTTCCAGCAGCTTCTGTGTAACTCAGCCACAATCCCTGCTGGTTTTTATAGCCCGACATTACAGAAACCTATATTTCCAGCCCTGAAACTCTGGGCTAGGGGTCTGGTGGGGAGCTGGGACCCTTTGCTTCTCAAGGAAGGCATCCAAAGCAGAGATATCCCTCCCAATTAAACACTCACACACACACATACACACACACACACATACACACAGAAATACACACACACACGTGGGTGTCAGACCAGCCTGTTTTGTGCCTCAACCCCTCCTACCAGCCTCAATGTGCTTTCTTCTTTATTTCTTTAGTTGTTTGCTTCCATTCAACCAGATTTCATGTGGTTCTGAATGATAATTGTTCTGTACTTCAGCTATAATTTTGATGTGGTTGTGGGAGGCAATGAGTATCGGTGTTTACCTATACCTCCATCTTGGCTCTCCTCCTACACTATCCTTATATTAATTGTGAAGTATTAAATGCTTTTACTATTAGACTGGTAAAAGGCAAGTTTGCTCATTCTTACACCTTCTATTCAACATTATACCAGAGATCCTAGACTGTGTAATAAAGCAAGAAAAAGAAAAGAAAAGAAAAGAAAAGAAAAGAAAAGAAAAGAAAAGAAAAGAAAAGAAAAGAAAAGAAAAGAAAAGGGAAAGGGAATGAAATGAAGGGGAGTTTAGGGAAGGAAAGCAAAGAAAAGCAAATGAAAGAAAAGGAAAAGCATTAGGTCTAGAAAATAAAAAATAATATTGCTATTGATAGATGATATACATGTCTATGAAGAAAATACTAAGAAATGTAGAAAAAAACTATTAAAGCAAGAAGTGAACAATACAGGTTTGATATTCAAATATATATATATATAAGCCCAGCAACTGAAATGGTGGAACGACCAGAATGACCAGAATGACTGGTGGCTATGACATGCACTGTGGCAGCCAACCAGCCTGATCTGGGCCCCAATTGGCCCTGAACACCTCAATTGGGGGTGGGGTCGGCCAGCCAACCACCTGTGGCCCCTCCCCCCTGCTGCCTGATGGACCCCCATTTGGGTAGTCCGGCCCGACCCCTCCAGTGCATGAATTCCTTATACTAATAGAAAAAGATTTGAAGATGAATATTTTTTAAATGGACCATTTACATTAGGGTCAAAATACTTAGGAAATTGGAAGGGAAAAAGAGGGGCAGAGATAATATTCCCAACAATAAAGATCTTTTTAAAAAAGGATGTATAGGAGTTTCATTGCTACCATTTATCAGATGCAGAAAGCTTACAGGAATTCCAAATTGTTTGAATGCTTTTTATATCAAATGGGCATTTCTGAGAATAAAGAAAAATATTATATTTATACACATTTTAGTATTTTGGGTAACATTAATTTATTATACATCTGATGTTTCATTTTATGTAATTCCACATCATACTGAAAACATTTAAACATTTCTTATAGTGTAAATCTAATGGCAAAGAATCTGCTAAGCCTTCACTTATGTTAAAATATCAAAATTAAAAAAAAATAAAAAAGGAATTTTTAAAATAAATCTTTATTGTTCAGGTTATTACAATTGTTCCTCTTTTTCCCCCCATAGCTCCCCTCCACCCAGTTCCCACCCCACCCTGTGCCCTTACCACCCACCACTATCCTCATCCATAGGTGTGTGATTTTTGTCCAATCTCTTCCCACACCCCCCACACCCCTTTCCCCCTGAGAATTGTCAGTCCACTCTGTTTCTATGCCCCTGATTCTGTTATATTCACCAGTTTATTCTGTTCATCAGATTTTTTATTCACTTGATTTTTAGATTCACTTGTTGATAGATATGTATTTGTTGTTTATAATTTTTATCTTTACCTTTTTCTTCTTCTTCCTCCTCTTAAAGAGTACCTTTCAGCATTTCATATAATACTGGTTTGGCGGTGATGAACTCCTTTAGCTTTTTCTTATCTGTGAAGTTATTTATCTGACCTTAAATTCTGAATGATAGCTTTGCTGGGTAGAGTATTCTTGGTTGTAGGTTCTTGCTATTCATCACTTTGAATATTTCTTGCCACTCCCATCTGGCCTGCATAGTTTCTGTTGATAAATCAGCTGACAATCGTATGGGTGCTCCCTTGTAGGTAACTGTTTTTCTCTTGCTGCTTTTAAGTTTCTCTCTTTGTCTTTTGCTCTTGGCATTTTAATTATGATGTGTCTTGGTGTGGTCCTCTTTGGATTCCTTTTGTTTGGGGCTCCATGCGCTTCCTGGACTTGTAAGTCTATTTCTTTCACTAGGTGGGGGGAATTTTTTGGTCATTATTTCTTCAAATAGGTTTTCAGTATCTTGCTCTCTCTCTTCTTCTGGCACCCCCATAATTCTGATGTTGGTAGGTTTGAAGTTGTACCAGGGCTCCTTACATTATCTTCATATTTTTGGATTCTTTTTGCTTTTTGCTTTTCCGGTTTGGTGTTTTTTACTTCTTTGTATTTCAAATCTTTGACTTGATTCTTGTGATCCTCTAGTCTGCTGTTGGATCTCTGTATATTATTTTTTATTTCAGTCAGTGTATGCTTAACCCTACCAGACCGCTGTACCAATTTTTCGGTAATTTCCAAATCTGCCGCTATACTGCTGTACCTAATTTTTGGTACTTTGCGTAGACCTATTTTCTATAATGGTTCTAAGTTCCATCTTGTTCTAACCACTTGTTTGCATGTAACTAACATTTTTCTATATCATGTTGATTTTTTTCTCTTTAATGCTCAGGAGCCCAGGTATAGGAGACAGTTAGGTTCAGGGCCTCAGGTCTGGTAGTTTTAATTTCTAGTTGGCCCTTCCATATCCTCGAGGGTCTCACTAGATTTAGTGGCCTTTTCTAGAAAATTCTTGAAAAACCTTATAACCATGGTTTTGAACTCTATATCCAGTTGTTTGCTTTCCTCCATTTCTTTCATTTGTGACCTGTTTCTTTGTCTCCACATTTTGGCTGCTTCCCTGAGTTGATAGAGTGGCTTTGTGTGCTAGGTGCACTATAGGGCCCAGTGGCTCAGCCTCCCAGTTACCTGAGGTGGACATTCTTGGTGCACCCCTTTGTGGGCTGTGTGCACCATCTTGTTGTAGTTAAGCCTTGATTGTTGTTGGTATCACTGGGAGGAATTGACCTCCAGGCGAATTGGCTGTGAGGATCAGCTGTGTCTATGCTGGGAGAACTTCTGTGCTGGAGACACCCTTATGAGATAAGACTTTCAAAAGCCTCTGTGCTCAGCTTGGATGGGGTGGAGTCTCAAGGCAGAGCAGACAGCAATGGCTTCCCATCAGCCCTACTCTAAGAGGCCCCTGGGTCTCAATGTCCTGCAGTAATCACTGAAAGCACCAGAGAGAGCTGCCCTTGAGTTTCGCCCGCTGCCAGACAGTCCAGTTTCTCCCCGAATCAGTCTGGGTCCCCAGAGTCTCGCCCAGAACTGGAGTTCAGAGCCGTCTGGAACTTTAGTCTCCCTCCCGGTTGAGAAAGCCAGCTGCGTACTCAGTTGCCAGCCCTCTCCACGTGTGCGGCTAGATACTTCTACCTTCTGCAGCTCCTCTGAGTCTCAGTGTGTTTTTCTCTTTCCTTCTAGTTGTAGAATTTCCACTCAGCCAGCCTTCCTGTGGTTCTGGATAACGTCTGTTTTGTCTTTTAGTTGTAGTTTTGAAATTGTTGTGCGAGGCAACAGTTTAGGTGTTTACCTATACTGCCATCTTGGTTTCTCCCAAAAGGAATATTTTTTAAAAAGAAAAAAGAAATGGTGACTTATAGGCATCCTCTAATTTAAGTACATAGTATGGCAATGTCAAAAATATTTTTAATTAAAATAATAAGTTCTGCCGAAACCAGTTTGGCTCAGTGGATAGAGCGTCGGTCTGCAGACTGGAGGGTCCCAAGTTCGATTCCGGTCAAGGGCATGTACATTGGTTGCAGGCACAATCCCTGGTGGGGGGTGTGCAGGAGGCAGCTGGTCGATGTCTCTCTCTCATCAATGTTTATGGCTCTCTATCCCTCTCCCTTCCTCTCTGTGAAAAATCAATAAAATATATTTTAAAAAATAATAAAAAATAATAAGTTCTCATGCTTAAATCAACTTTAAAAATTTATAGATAAATGGTCATAAATGTGTATCTTTCTCTTTCTATCCCTGACATTATCAGCAGTCCCTATTTTATCCCAGAGTTCAAATGCAACACCACAATGTGAAAACTTAAATATTTCTTCATAATCTAGAAGCTACAATCTAAGCTATTCACTCTGAAGAGCTTCCTTATATGTGCTTTCTATAGGCCCTTGCATATCTCTTCACTTCTAACTCTTAATGCTCTTGGCATAACTTTATTGTTATAGACCCTTGTATATGCTATACTATGCTTTTTCCTCTGTCTGGAATCAGACTTTTTAGTGGTTTACCCAGTGACTTCCTATTGCTTCTCCTCCAAAGGACTATAGCATGTCAGCTATTCCATGACACCTCTTTGAACAGAGTTATTCACTCTTTCCTAGACTGTTTCATATCTACACTAATAAAAGAATAACATGCTAATTGACTGTACCTTCATGATGCCCACCAGCCAATCAGGAGTGAGTATGCAAATTAACCCAGTGAAGATGGTGGGTTAATTTGCATACGCAGGCACTGAGGAGCCGGGGGCGGGGCTGGACACTTGCATTGTTGCCATGGCGACAACTCAGGCATTCCACACCACTCCAGCCTCTCTGGGCCCCTGGTCAGCATGGAAAGGTGGAAAGGCAGCTCCAGGCCATAGTGGAAAGGCATCTCTGGCCAAAGTGAAGGTGGTGCCGGCAGCCAGGAGTAGGAAGATCCATTCTTGCATGAATCTTTGTGAATCAAGCCTCTAGCTTATACAGAATAGCATATTTGCATTTATTAATGTGATGATATTAGTTAATATCTATCTACTTTTCTGTATTTTCTTTCCTTTATATTGTGTCAACAGTGCTTAATAAAGCCCTTGGTTTATAATGAAAACTTAAACTGCCTTTTCTTTCTTTGAGCATTCAGTACTTTCCTTTTTTCCCCCCTTGCTTTATTTTTTTAATTGTTTTTCATGCGAGGGTGTGAAAGTCAATTAGCATAATCCCTCTTTTTTAGATAGGATATCTACATTTTCTCTGATTAACGCTTTTTCATTCTATGTCATTTGCATTAAAAATATTTTTTTTACATAGTCCCTTCTTCAAATAATAAAATCTCATAGCATTTGTGCCTTTTTTTTTTTTTCTTATTTGACTGTTGTTATTGAGGCTTTCCTCCTTCAGAAGTATAACTGAGTTAGTGACAAATATTTGTTTAGGGAAATAAAAAATTTATATGGAAAAATGTAACAAAACATAGTTCCAAAAAAATGAATAAAAGAAAATATCCTTGCCAGAAACTACTTCAACACATAAGGTTTATAGTTTCCTCCAATGTTTATTACAGAAGGATGATTTATAATTAAAAAGCTTACTACTAAAATTATTTCAAACTTAGTGATTATAAAAGATAAATTACAAACCTACAAATATATTTCACTTGAAATCTACTGTCAGGTTTGCAATAGAAATTTCTTAAATGTGAACACTTAAAATTTCTCTCTAATTTTCCTGACAGGTAGCTTCTCTCCCCAAAACTGTTATTCAATTTGGCTATGCCTAAAACCAAATTGAGAGAAAAGTACACATATTTATTTGCATTCTTTCCAATATAAAATTGATTTTTATCTATTCCACAGTGAAAAAAAATAACATCTATTTAACACAATTCTATTTCTAGGTGTGTATTAGAAAAGTTTAAAGTGAAATCAGCCCTAGCTGATTTGGCTCGGTGGATAGAGCGTCGGCCTGTGGATTGAAGGGTTCTGGGTTCGATTCCCGTCAGGGGCACATGCCTGTGTTGCGGGCTCGATCCCCACCCAGTAGGGAGCGTGCAGGAGGCAGCCAATCAATGATTCTCTCATCATTGATGTTTCTATCTCTCTCTTTCTCCCTCTCATTTCCTCTCTAAAATCAATAAAAATATGTTTTTAAAAGTGAAATCAATAGGTAATTATATTCTCAATAATTCTCTCTAAATAGTGAAAGGTATGTTTAATTTGGGGGTTTGTTTGTTAGTTTGTTTGTTTTACCTATTAAGGTCCTTCGTTTTATATTGCATTCCATCATTTTTTCCTGATACAATGATTATATAACAGGCTGCAAAAAACTTCAGACAGTGTTGCCTTAAATGCATGTTGAATCTTTAAGTGCTTTTACAAATAGCAATAATCCCCAGAATGTCTCCTGAAAATAAAAATAAAATTAACAAAATCCACAATGATAAATGATAAAAACAACAGGATAGTGTACACCAGCACACAAATCACATATTTATACAGGATCGAATAACTGTCACATGGTTTATGTGTGACTTATTAGTTTCCCCTTTATGTGGTGTTGGTGAATTTACTCTAGTACCAAGGTTCTCAGTAGCCTTTTTCTTGGCTTTCAGAGTGTCATCTATGCGCCTCTGTTGTAAACCGGACCATGCTTTGTGTGTACCGGTGAGTGCTCAATCATTCTGTCCATATTTTTTATTTATTTACAGGCTTCTTTCTAAGTTTCTAATGCTATTGTTAATTCAATTTTCAATCTTTTCTCAGTCTATGCGGGCTGCCATAACAAAATACCACAAGACTGGTAGCTTATAAATAGCAGAAATTTATTTCTCACAGTTTTGGAGGCTGGAAGTTCAAGAACAGGGTGTCAGCATAGTAGGTGAGGACCCTCTTCAGGTCATCGACTTATCTTTGTATTCTCATATGGTAGAATGGCTGGAGTGCTTTGGGGGATCTCTTTTATTAGAAGAGATCATTCTTTTTAAAAAATATATATTTTATTGATTTTTTTACAAAGAGGAAAGCAGAGGGATAGAGTTAGAAACATTGATGAGAGAGAAACATCGATTCAGCTGCCTCTTGCACACTCCCTACTGGGGATGTGCCCGCAATCAAGGTACATGCCCTTGACCTGGAATTGAACCTGGGACCCTTCAGTCCACAGGCCAATGCTCTATCCACTGAGTCAAACTGATTAGGGCAGAAGAGATCATTCTTATGACCTAAGTATCTCCCAAAGACCACCACCTACTAATACCATCACCTTTAAGGCTAAGGATTTCAACAGGTGAATTTGAAGTGAAAGGGACACAAACATTCAGGCCATAGCAAATAAAATAGGGTAAATTTTGCAGTTTATCTGTTTAATGGTGTAGTAACAGCACTGGTTGAAGTCTACTCTTCAGTACCTACTAGTTATACAAACTTGAGCATAACCTCTCTAGTTCAATATTTTCATAACCTCTCTAGTTCAATATTTTCCTTTCTAATATGGAGTTACAAATATCAAACTCATGGAATGATAACTAATAGATGTGAAATGTTTAAAAGGCTCTTTGTAAATAAAGGGTATATTAATATAGTCCGTATTTTCTATTTATCTGATATAGTGATGCTTTGAGATGCCAATCTATTTCAATTCACTTTTTTCAATTTCTTTTTCTTTATCCCATAAAACATCTCCACTCTTTAGCAGCTAGTTCTAAAAATTATTTATTTGCAGCAAAGTCTTATTTCATTTGGACTTTGCTGCTTGATCTGTTATGCCCACTATACCATTTATATGAGCCTAAGGTATATGTGCAATTTCATAAAAATTGCTGAGATGCTTTTGTGAAGAGGATTTTTGCAAAACCTGTAATCTTCTATATGATTACAGTAATAAAAAATAAACTATCTAGCTTCTATGTATCTTATTCATATTTTAAAATAACTTTTCTCAGATTTCCATTAATTCTGTGTTTATGCTAATTATCAGGTTTTGTCAGCCAAGCAATAGAGATTGCAGAGAATAACAAACAATAAAGAGTTCAGTCCATTAACTTTGGTAATATTTATGATTATCTATAACATGTGGATTTGGGGATATTTAGTTCATTTAAGACCCCTTGTGAAGTAAAAACTGGTGCTATCTGCAGCGGCCATGCAGCTGAGGTCCAGTGCAGAGCAGGCCACTGTTCCGCAGTAGCTAGGGCAGCAGGGCAGACTGAGAGCCCAGCCCTTCCTCTTGTGTCCACCTGTTCCTGTGTATGTCCCAGCTGTGCTGGTCGGTGGATGGGGTGAAAGCAAAACAGGACTTTTGTGCCCAGGAAGCTTGTCACTCACACCACTCTTCTCTTCCCCAGTTAGAAGGAGTTAAGAGTTCAAATGTTTATATTAACATATGTTAATGCTTATAGAAAAAGGCTTTGTTTGTTTATTTTTTGTTAATTGAATTATATTTTAACTCTTTTCCTTATGATTTGTAATATGTTAATGTTTCTATACTGCATGACTCAGGACAATTTTTCTTATCTTCCTCTTTAGTCTTTTCAACTGTAAAATTTACACTTTATAAATGACTACCAGGTACTTATCTTTTAATGACAATTTAAGACACCCATTTTTCTTGCCAGCATGGAGTAGCTAATGTTAACATTAGTGATATTATTACTTTAGTAATATATTATTTATCATTTAAAAAATTAAATTTTATTTTATTGTTTAAAGTATTACAAATAGTAGTACATATATCTCCTTTTTTCCCCCATTGACCTTCCCAAGCCTCCCCTACCCTATGTCGCATGCCCTCATCCCACCCCACCCCCAGTGTCTTGTGTCCATTGGTTGTGCTTATATTGCATGCATATAAGACCTTCGGTTGATCTCTTTCATCCTCCCCCCAACACTCCCCAGCCTTCCCCCCTGTAATTTGACAGTCCGTTCGATGCTTTATTGCCTCTGTATCTATCTTTTTGTTCATCAGTTTATAATGTTCTTTATTTTCCATAAATGAGTGAGATCATGTGGTATTTTTCTTTCATTGACTGGCTTATTTCACTTAGCATAATGCTCTCCAGTTCCATCCATGCTGCTGCAAATGGTAGGAATTCCTTCTTTTTTATAGTATTCTATTGTGCAGATGTACCATAGTTTTTTAATCCACTCATCTGCTGGTGGGCATTTAGGCTGTTTCCAAATCTTAGCTATGGTGAATTGTGCTGCTATGAACATAGGGGTACATATATCCTTTCTGATTGGTGTTTCTAGTTTCTAGTTCCTAGAAGTGGGATTACTGGGTCAAATGGGAGTTCCATTTTTAATTTTTGAGGAAACTCCATACTGTTTTCCACAATGGCTGCACCAGTCTGCATTCCCACTAGCAGTGAAGGAGGGTTCTTTTTTCTCCACATCCTCACCAGCACTTGTCCTTTATTGATTTGTTGATGAGAGCCATTTCATTTCTTATTGGCAAAGGGTGTATTTTTTTTTACTAATACCCTGTGCCACATTTTTCTTCATACCTTTGCTATTCTATTTAGATTGTTTCAGCCAAATTAGAAAATTGGTGAATTCTGTTAAAAGGTATTTTGTTATGTTATACAGTATAATTCACCCATTTTTCTTGCCAGCATGGAGTAGCTATTGTTAACATTAATGATATTATTACTTTATTAATATATTATTTATCATTTTTCTTTTTAAATTTTTTTAAAAAAATATTTTATCACCAGTTATACCCTCTATGCCCTCTTCCACCTCCACCCATCCACCTTCATCCCTTCAATCACCACACTGTTGTCCATGACCATGCGTTCTTTCTCTCTCTTTCCTTTCTTTCTTGCTCAATCCTGCTACTCCTCCCAACTCCTCCCTAGCTCCCCAGAGCTGTCTGCCTGCTCTCTATCTAAGATGCTTTGGTCTAAACTACAGACAATTAATACTACCTTTTTTTCTGGTTTCTCTTTGATTTACTTTTTCCTGCCCTCAATTTTTCTTTGATGTATTATTTAGGTTTTTTAATATTAACCATACAGCTCACTGGTGCTGAGCCAAATAACTGAGAAGTCAATTTTTTTTTCTACAATTCTTAGGCCACAAGGCAGAAACCCACCCAGAGGCAGCTTCAGAGTAAGTTTTGAGCTATAGTAGGAAAGGCTAAATTTCCCCTCTGGGTTAGGATATGCCTCTGGACAATGTGATTTATTGGCATCTGTAGATCTCATTGATGTGTTAAGGAAAAGTTTTTTTTCCAGAAGGCAGAAAACCACTCTGAGAGGATCATTTCCATCCTCCTGATTGACAGCGTGGGGCAGCTTAGCCCAGAAGCCTGCAATGCTGGCTTGAGGGATGCAGTGATTCAGGCCAAGTGAAGCTATTCTCCCCTCCCCAGTGCAGTTATTCTCAGGTTTTTTGCTTAACTGTGTGGCTAAAGTTTCTTATGTGAACCCCAGGGCTGAGATGCTTTTGTGAGCTGTTTTTGTTCATGGATCACTGTCTAATTATTGAACTTTTCTCAGGGACAAATGCTGGGATCTCCCATTTGGTGATCTTGTAGACATCGCTCTGCAAATCCTAAATGCATATTTCTTTAGATCAAAGGACATATGTTTTTGGTGATATTGTCTACAGATTTAAATTGTGTAGTTAGCATTCATACCTGACTGAATTTTAATGTAAACCTATTGTCCATTGAGTTCACAGTAATGTTAACATATGTAGGCCATATAAATAATTCTCAGACATGTCCATCAGGAATGTTTTCAATTTCGACTTTCAGAGAAACTCAGGGCCCCTGATGTGAAACTCATATTTTAATGCATGTAATTTGAAGACTCTATTGAATATTAGACAATTATAAATGGGCTAAAATGTTGCCTCTTTCAGGTATTTTAAATCAGCTATTTCCTCCTGCTTAGCAAAATAGAATAAAAAATATTATCTGGACTCAAGACAAAATTACACCTGCATATAATCTTTTCTTACCATAGAAATTTTAACATGTTAAATAAATTTTATGATATCAATTTCCTAGTGGTCTCATTTTTTAGATATTTTTCACTGCTTGATACCTACTTAAAATCAGCATAACTGCCTTGAAAATTATTCAATTGTCCTATTCTCATGGTTACAATAACTTAGAAATGCTTTTGATTTAAAGTAATGGTGAATTAATGTATCTGAATAGCTCCTAAAATAAACTGACTAACTCAATCACTCAATAATTATCAATTTGTCACCAGATTTTTGCCTTTCTCTAAATTAGGGCCAAAAAATAAATAATGAAAACATAATTTATGAACACAGCAAAAACTATTGTGGATATTTCTTTTCTTAGGAAGCATTAACCTGGGCTGGGTCTCTCAGTTCATTCAAAAATTTGTATCTATTGCATTCCTATCATACTGGTGCAGCTACTATGGAAAACAGTATAGAGTTTCCTCAAATAATTAAAAATGAAACTGCCATTTGACCCAATGATTCCACTTCTGGGAATAGACCCTATGGGAGCATTACTTATAATAACTAAGATCTAGAATCAGCCCAAGTGCCCATCAGTAAATGGATGGACAAAAAAGCTGTGACATATTTACACTATGGAATACTATGCAGCTATAAAAAAGAAGGATCTCTTATGTTTTGAGGCAGCATGGATCACCCTGCAGAGTATTATGCTAAGTGAGATAAGCCAGTCACAGAAAGATAAGTATCACATAATCTAACTCATATGTACAATGTAATGAATAAAATAAAATGACAAACAAAATAGGATCAGAGACGTTGAAGTATGGAGCAGACTGACAAATCTTAGAGGAAAGAGGGATGGGTGGATGAGAATAGATTAATCAAAAAACTTATATGAATATATGCATAACTTATACACACAGACAATAGTGCAGTAGGTCCTAGAATGTGGAAGGGGTCACTGGGAGGATAAAAGGGCACATCTGTAATACTTTCAACAAGAAAGATACATTTTTTAAAAATGTATCAATTGCATAATGTATTTTTGAAGACTGAATAAAATAGCATGTTTGAAAATATTGAGCACATGATAAAAAATGAATTGCATTCATGAAATACTAGAGGCCCGGTGCATGAAATTTGTGCAAGGGAGGGGGGGTGTCCCTCAGCCCAGCCTGCACCCTCTCCCCTTGGACATCCCTCTCATAATCCAGGACTGCTGGCTCCTAACCACTTGCCTGCCTGCCTGCCTGATTGCCCCTAACCACTCTGCCTGACAGCCTGATAGCCCCCTAACTGCTCCCCTGCCAGCCTGATTGATGCCTAACTGCTCCCCTGCCGACATGATCATCCCCAACTGCCTTCCGCTGCGGGACTGAGGGCACTAGGGGACTCTGGCTGGATGTGAAGGGACTGGGGGACTGTGGCTGGATGAGGTAGAGCTAAGAGGACTGGGCGCCACCATTTTGTGAGGGTGTGGCAGTCAATTAACATATTTCCTCTTTATTAGATAGGATGATTTCTTCTGTTATTTCCCATTTTTTCATCTCCAAGTCATCTATTTTCATTTCTTTTATTTTCTGTTAGAATTTTGTTTGTTTGTTTGTTTAAAGTATTACATATGTCTCCTTTTTTTCCTGATTGACCCCCCCCAGGCACTCCCACCCCCCAGGACAAGCCCCCACTGCCCCAATGTCTGTGTCCATTGGTTATGCTAATATGTATGCAATATGTTGGATGGTCTGTTCAGTATTACCTTGTCTCTGGATCTGTTTTTGTTCATCAGTTTATGTTGTTCATTATATCCCACATATGAGTGAGATCATGTAATATTTATCTTTCTTCAACTGGCTTATTTCACTTAGCATAATGCTCTCCAAATCTATCCATGCTGTTGCAAATGTAAAAGTTCCTTCTTTTTTTTTTAAATTTCTTTATTGATTAAGGTGTCACATATTTGTCCTCATCCCCCCATTCCCAGCCCACACCCCTCCCCACGGATGCCCCCACCCCCCTGTTGTCCTTAACCATTGGTTAGGCTCGTATGCATGCACACAGGTCCTTTGGTTGATCTCTCCCCCCTCCCCCCACCCTCACCTACCCTCCCTCTGAGGCCCGATAGTCCAATCAATGCCTCCTTGTTTCTGGTTCTGTTCTTGTTCATCAGTCTATGTTGTTCATCATTTCCCCTAGATGAGCGAGATCATGTGTCAATAGAAATATACTTATAAGAACTGAATGTGAGACGAGCAATAATAGTTATGCTGACAGACAAATGAATCAGTCTGTAGTGAGTTTCTTTCTGGACCAACAGTTCTTTTGAGACCCAATTTCAATGTCCACCAGTTCCTTATGTGTATATGTCAGCACTGACTTTTCAGCTCTGGATGATGGACAAATGGTGGTGATGCAGGTCCGACTCCCTCTGGTTTGGTCTCGGCTGGACCCAGGGGCACGGCTTCACCCGGACTCAGGGGTGCGTGGCCTCACCTGGACCCAGGGGCGCGTGGCCTCACCTGGACCCAGGTGCGCGCGGCCTCACCCGGACCCGGGACCCAGCCTCACATGGATCCAGGGGCACACGGCCTCACCCGGACCCAGGATCCAGCTTCACCCAGACCCAGGGGCGCGCAGCCTCACCCGGACCCGGGATCCAGCTTCACCTGGACCCAGGGGTGCGTGGCCTTGCCCGGACCCAGGGGTGCGCGGCCTCACCCGGGCCTGGGACCCAGCCTCACCTGGATCCAGGGGCACACGGCCTCACCTGGATCTGAGGTCCAGCTACACCCAGACCCAGGGGCGCGTGGCCTCACCCGGACCCAGGGGCGTGCAGCCTCACCTGGTCCCGGGGGCGTGTGGCCTCACCTGGACACAGGGGCGTGCAGCCTCACCCAGACCCAGGACCCAGCCTCACCCAGACCCAGGGGCGTGCGGCCTCACCCGGACCCAGACCCAGCGGGGCTTCGTCTTCTTGATCCCAATTCCTGTTGGTCAATTCCCTCTCAGCAATTCCTTCGGCCATTTTCTCAGAGCTCCAGGGTGACTGCCACAGAACTCGTTGGGCAGAGAGCTTGGCGAAGCTCCGGTGTGCCCGGTGTGCGGCGGCGGGCTGGTCCGGGGTCGCTGCGTCGGCGCTTGGGTCTGCAGCGGTGGCCGGTCGCCAAGCGTGCGCACCTGGCCGCTTCCGGGGCATTGAGATTCTTGAAGGACTTGGAGGTCAGCAAGTGCGGAGTCTCCCACCCCATGTCTCCCAGGGGCTTGTCTGTCCGTGCTCGGCAGCGAGTGGAGCCGTCCCCTCAGCCGGAGACCGCCGGGGGAACTGCGCTGAGCACGTTCCAGGCCGCCATTGTGTCGCCAGAGCCATAGTTCTTAAAGTGTGATCTTTGGCTCACCGGCATCAGCATCATCCCGCGTACCCCTCTCTTTTATTCTAGTTGTAGAGCATCTGCTCAGCCAGCCCTCCGGTGGTTCTGGATGGTGTCTGCTCTGTTTTCCCGTTGTAGTTTCAAAATTGTTGTGGTAGGCAACAATCAGGCGTCTGCCCTATAACTCCATCTTGGTCCTCCTTTGTGTAGTTAAGTCTTGATTGTTGTTGGTGTCACTGGGAGGAATTTTCCTCCATGCCAATTGGCTGTGAGGACCCGCTGTGTCTATAAAGGAAGAGTTGCTGTGCAGGAGACATGTTTATGGGCCGGGACTTGTTGCAGCAAGGCTTTGGTGCTCACTGAGTCTGCCTCTTGAATGTATCCCTTATGCGAGTGGTTGAAATCTGGTGTCGTCTCACACTAGATGCTCTCGTTTCTGGGTCTCCAATGGAGTGTAGGTCAGCTACTGTCTGAGGCCACTCAGCAGGAGTTACAGCAAAAACTGTAGCTTCCTCCTCCTGCCTGAGTGGCCCTGTAGCAGTCTGACTGGAACCGCAGTTCATCTGGTCAAGCTGCCACAGGGCAGGCCACCCACATGCAAAAGCCGCTGCTTGGAGCCTGGGCAGGCCTGCAAAACGTGCAGCGCAGGTCCCAGTGCGGGGCGGGTCTCAGGGCGGGGCGGTGTCTCAGGGCGCCACCAGGCCATGGCGTGGCGAACCGCAATGGCTGCAAGTCTGCTTTTTCTGCCTTTCCACGTTTCCAAGTCCCCTCGTCCCACACTCCAGCGCAGCAAACACTGATTGCTGGGCGCACCTTCGCAAGGAAGTTACTCCCACTCTCCGACAAGAAGGCCGAGAGTCCAGCCTCTCCCCGCAGGCGTCTGGGTCCCCCGTGCATCCCCAGAAGCTGGATTTCAGGGTGATGGGGTGCTAATCTCCCCTAGGTTTGGAAAAAAAGCCGCGAGTCCCTTCCCCCGCCACCAGCCTGACCCACGTGCCTCCGCACCTCAGTGCCTCCGAGTTTGCTCTTTGCTCTTCCCTCTTAGTTGTAAATCCACCATTCAGCCAGCTCTCCTGTGGTTCTGGGTGGCAGACGCTCTGTCCTCCAGTTGTATTTTTGAAATTGCTGTGTGCGGCACAGTTCCGTTGTTTAACTTTGCCGCCTTCTTGGTTCTCCTCTTTCAAAATGGCTAAAGGACTTGAATGTAAGACGGGAAATCCTAAGAATCCTCCAAGTCGGTGTTGGCGGCCTCTGGGGCCCCGAGGATCTCACTGGGCAGCTCGGCCAGGTTGGTGACGCAGATGAGCCCTTCCTGCAGAAAGATGGTCTCTTCCTTCACCGAGAGCCGCTGCGCTGAGTCCGTGGCCGCCGCCACAGCAGCTGCTGTGGCCGCCGAGGAGCCCATGGCCCTGGCTGAGGTGCTGACTGAGAGGAGCAGCCGCCCAGCCTGGTGAGACGCCAGCAGGAGTCGCTGCGCTCACCAGTCCATCTTTTAGTTGTATTTCCGAAACTGCCATGCGAGGCAACCGATCAGCCGTTCAACTCCGCCGCCATCTTGGCTCCTTTCCCCAGTTCCTTCTTTTTTATACCAGCATAGTGTTGCATTGTGCAAATGTACCAAAGTTTTTTAATCCACTCATCTGCTGATGGGCACTTAGGCTGTTTCCAAATCTTAGCTATTGTAAATTGTGCTGCTATGAACATAAGGGTGCATATATCCTTTCTGATTGGTGTTTCTGGTTTCTTGGGATATATTCCTAGGAGTGGGATTACTGGGTTAAATGGGAGTTCCATTTTTAACTTTTTGAGAAAATGTCATACTGTTTTCCACAGTGGCTGCACCAGTATGGTAGGAATGCAATAGATACAAATTTTTGAGTGAACTGAGAGACCCAGTAGTGAAGGAGGTCAGCAATGCACAGCCTGCATTCCCACCAGCAGTGCAGGAGGGTTCCTTTTTCTCCACATCCTCGCCAGCACTTGTCGTTTGTTGATTTGTTGATGAGAGCCATTTCATTTCTTATTGGCAAAGGGTGTATTTTTTTTTTTTTACTGATACCCTATGTCACATTTTTCTTCATACCTTTGCTATTCTATTTACATTGTTTCAGCCAAATTAGAAAATTGGTGAATTCTGCTAAAAGGTATTTTGTTATATTACACAGTAGAATTCTATAACATTATTTTCACTTTTTTAAAAAGAAATTACTGTGTTAAATAATGCACTTTTTCAGCCTAGAATATTCACTTTCCATAATTTGTCTTTTCAGTCCATTGCCAAGGAAACAAAGATAGTGAACTGAGATGTGTCACCTGCCTGAGGTTCTACTGCAAATTGGTGACAGAAGGATTAAATTCACAACCTCAAAAAATTCAATGTGAAGTTTTAGTTCATTTTGTTACAATTGTATCAGAATGGAGGACAAGAAAAAATATCTCTGTCGATTATTTGCCAAGATCTAAATCAGAGCATTGCCAACTTCTGGGCTAAGCTGCCCCATTCTGTCAATCAAGATGATGGAAGTGATCCTCTCAGAGTGATTTTTTTCTGCCTTTTCCTTATCACATCAGTGAGATCTATAGATGCCAAGAAAACATATTGTCCAGAGGCATATTCTAACCCAAAGGGGCAACTTAGCCTTTCCTACTTTAGCTCAAAACTTACTCTGAAGCTGCCTTGTGGCCTAAGAATTGTAGGAAAAAAATTGTGGACTGTACAATTAACATTAAAAAACCTAAGCAATACATCAAAGAAAAATTGAGGGCAGAAATAAATAAACCAAAGAAACTAGAAAAAGGTAGTATTACTTGCCTGTAGTTGAGACCAAAGCATCATAGATAGAGAGCAGGCAGACAGCTCTGAGGGGGTGGGGATGAGTTGAGAGGAGTAGAGGGATTGAGCAAGAAAGAAAAAAAGACACACAGAGAGAGAACACATGGTCATGGACAACAGCATGGGGAAGAGGTGGATGGGTGGAGGTGGAAGAGGGCATAGAGGGGATAACTGGTGATAAAAAATGTTTTCTAAGAAAAATAATAAATAATATGTTAGTAAATTAATAATATCATTAATGTTAAAACATAACTGCTCCATGCTAGCAATAAAATGGGTGCATCATATTATCATTAAAAGACAAGTATTCAGCCGATACCGGCGTGGCTCAGTGGATAGAGCGTCGGCCTGCAGACAGAAGGGTCCCGGGTTCGATTCCGGTCAAGGGCATGTACCTTGGTTGCGGGCACATCCCCAGTGGGGGGCGTGCAGGAGGCAGCTGATGGATGTTTTTCTCTCTCATCATTGATGTTTCTAGCTCTCTCTCCCTCTCCCTTCCTCTCTGTAAAAAATCAATAAAATATATTTTAAAAAAAGACAAGTATTCATTTATAAAGTGTAAGTTATAGTTGAAAAGATTAATTTAAAAGGAAAATATGAAAAATTGTCATGTCATGAGGTATATTATACATTCTTAGAAAACATTAACATATTACAAATCATAAAGAAAATAGTTAAAATATAATTCAAAAACAAACAAAGGCTTCTTCTATAAGGATTAACATACGTTAATATAAAAATTTGAACTCTTTCCAGCTGGCGTGAAGTTTTCATGTTTCCTAGGAGATAGGGAAAGATAGGTGAGTGAAACTATTAAGTTCTTGAGAAGTGGTAAATCGCATGAGGAAGTACCAGAGTGAAGTCTAAAAGATATTCATGTGGAGAAGCATAATCAGTGACCAAAGAAGTCGAACTAGAGATGAGAAGAACTCTCCTTCAGTTATTCAGGTTGAGTGGATAAGATGCAAACTATGAACCTCTAAGATATGAACTGAAAGCGATAAACAATAAAAACAAATGACAAATTCTTTAGGAACTGCAATGTCATTATTAGCTTCTCTGTGATGAAGAAACTGCCTTTAACTAGGATCTAAAGAAAATCACTGTTTAAAACCATACTGGAGTGCAGGAACAAACACAGAAACTAATATGAAGAGTTCTCAAAGAGAATGGAACTAAAAATTCATTTACAGAAACAAGCATTTGAAAAATAACATTGATAGAAAACAAACTACTGGAGGAATCAGTTAATTATACAGTCTGTTATGTGTGAGTGAAGGTACATGTAGTATTATGATAATAACTGCAAGACGCTCCCAACAAGGAAGTAACAGCTCTTATAAAGACCCTGTAATACAAGAATAGTTTGGAACCCAGACTAGAATATCAGCTGAAAAGACAGCAAAATCTACTAGTAAGTGCATTCTACACCAAAACTGCAACAATGTTCTTAGATAAATTTGACCAAAATTGATGAGGTATTAGTTTTTAACAGAACACTGTGAGTTTTTATTGTTTGATATATCCTTCTATAACTGTATAACTCTTATTTATTTTGGTTATTTTTTCATATAATCCTCTTAAATTAACTACTCAGTGAATGAATAAATGCGTGAATAAACAAATATTTGGTTCTCAGCCAGTGATAATTTACATTATCTTCCTATTAGCTCAGTGAGACCTGGTGATGCAGCAGGTGCATGGAAGCTAACAAAATTTGAATTGGACACTGGACATGTACAGTTTTGTGCCATTTCTCCTTTTGGAAATTGAACAAATTTTTCATAGAGAAAAACTTTTTCTTAATGCCTCACAAAAGAATAACTGATCCCGTTCTTTCCATCATACCGCACATCCAATCTATCACAATATCCAAAAGTTTCTCCTTCAAAATGCTTCATTCTCCTTTTTTTAGTATTTACACGTGTCCCAAGTTAACTGAAGTTCTTGTCATCTTACTTCTAACCAATTCTAAGGGTCACTAAACTGATATCACTCATATAACAGAGTAAATAAAATTTGTGTGTTATACTGCAAACAGTTTAGCCTTCCTAAGATCTGCTTTCTCAGCTCTTCACTATTCCAACTCCTGATTTAATTAGCTCATTTCTTATAGAATGAAGTGAAAATGCATTGAAGAATTATTTAGGTTTTATTGCCTTATCTCCAAAATGATTTTACAAGTTGCCCCCTTTATTTAAGCTAAACATTCACATTTGGTAATTAACATATGTTATGTGGAACTGTTTTTCCTCTCTGAGTAATTTAACCGGGTTTTAAATTTTATTTTTAGAGATCACTCATTGCAATCTGGAGAATTTGATAGACAAATAATATTAAATTAGTAAAAGTATTTACAGCATACAACAGTAGAGAAGAGAGATGAATTAAGTAGTGAGGGTAAGAATTAAGTCAATATAATATACAGATGATGTCTTATAGAATTGTACACCTGGAACCTATATCATTTTATTAGCCAATATCACCCCCGTAAATTCAATAAAATTTTACAAAAAGAACTAAGGTAATAAGGCTGGTAAGCTTTAATGGTAAAGTTATTTATTGTTCAATATTTTTAGTTCTAAACACATGTTTGCTATTGTTTTCATTTGCTTGACTTTCTAGTGCTCATTGTTTTGTTTTTTGTTGTTGTTGTTTTTTTCATCAAATTCTTCATAGAAATTATAAAACCCTGTTAGACACATGAGGCATATACATGATGTAATAGTCTTTGTCTTTTGTTTTTTGGTGTGGTGGTAGTAGAGAGACCTCCCTCTTCCTGAGCGCCATTCTCTACCTCCAAGCTGTACTGATTGATGTCCAGATCCATTACACTGGAGATTTTCTACCACTTACACAGGTTATATTGCTTCTTCTTGTTTTATTTGTTTGTTGTTGTTTTTGGTTTGTTTGCTTTTAGTGCAACATAACTCCAGTACCTTTTTTAAAAGAGCCTAAGAGGCAACATTTTTGCAGAGCTGCATTTATGGAAATGCTTTACTCTATGCTCATACTTGATGGATAATATTAGAAGTTTGTAAACTATGATGTTGGAAATAAATGTCTTTTAGATTTTAAGGATTTTCTTTAGCTTTTAACTTTCAGGTTTACTTTGATAAGTTAACACCATTATTTAACATAATTCTCTAGGTGTAAACTCTCTGTCTTTCTCACTCTTAGCTTTTGAGATGCTAAATTTTTCTCAGAAGTTTCAAAATTTTGTCCCAATCATAACTATATATGGATAATTTTGAAATAAATTTGTCCAGGTTCTCAGTGAGCTCTTGGAACTGGACATTCCATGTACCTCAATTCTGAGAATTTTAAAATATAATTTCTCTCACAATTTCCTCCCCAGCAGGCTTTCAATTTCCCTGGAACTTTTATTAGTAGGATTTTTAGATTCCCAATATCTTCAAGTCTCTTATAATTTCTTGTTTTTACCTCATCATCTAGTTCCTTCTGCTTTTTCATTGATGTCAGAAAATGTCTCTTCCACGACTTACATTTCAGCTAACAAATTTCAAAAACATACTTTATCATGTCTGATTGTTTGTGACCATTCTTGTCTTAAGAATTAAAGAGATTTCTTCTGTTCTCTGCATTTATCTTTGTTCTTTCATGTTCATTTTGTTTGATGTAGATTTCCTCAGATATGTAACAAGTCTTGGCTATACTTTCCTAATAGACTATGTAGCATGAAGAAGCTATCTGGAAGCTCCATTAGCCTGCATGGGCAGTGCAAGAGAATGAGACTCAATATAAAAAGACTGGGTGGGAACCTCTAAATATCATTGCTTATAAATATTTCTCTTGGCCTATCATCATCTCCAGGGAAGAACTCAGCATTCTCCTAACTGGAGATATAAGCCTGTGTGTACTCATGTCCTGGGATTTGAATATGTGACAACTGTCTGCTTACATTTTTAATATATAGATTTTGACTGAATTTGTCCACCTTTTCTGCACCTTGTGAATTATTTAGAGGGTTCTGGGCCCCCAGTGTCTCTCAGATTTAATGTCTCAAGAATATAAAAGCCTCCTTTCTACAATGTGCACTGAGGTAAGGTTAGTTTTCAACAGATCCTTTCTCTTTCAGCGCCTCTCTTCCCTCCCACACTCTGGAGTTCTTTGTGCTCATTTTATGCACATGTGCAGGTTCTGAGTGAGAAACTGACTTTGTCCTCATGGGCATCCTCCCTGTCAAAACTCAGAGTTCTGTTTAATTTTCTCCATTATATTGGTTCTCAATGTCCCTTTATGTCATAATTTTATTAATGTGTGTGTTTTAACATTTCTTGTCTTCAATTCTTTCTTCTCTTCTTCATCCTTGTGTATTTATACTATTTTAAAATCTAGTTCATTCATTTTAGTGTTTTTATTTGTTCGTATGTAGGAACCTGAGCTTAATCTCCTAAGTTTAGATAAAAATCCTGGTGATGTACTTTAAATGGAAGAAAGTTTTAAGAAAATAAAATATAAAGGGTAGTGAAGGAGGTCAGCAATGAAAGAAATGACTTTGAATGGGAAGATACAACCCAAAGCAGTGGCCATGGTGGTGAGGATGAGGGCACTTAACAAGCTTTTGTTTTGACTGGTGTCTTAGATGAGAGACATGATTGCCCTAAATACCTCACAGTTACAGGTCATCTCAAGATGAATTCCCAATATCAAAAGCCTCATCATAATGCTAGATTCCAATCTTTGAGCGGTATTCAAATACTACACTTCTGAGGATATTTGTTGGTGCTTCCTATGACAACTTTCCCCAGACAAATCAAGGTAACTAGAATGCTCAGGCCTAGTGTGATATAAATAAAAAACACCTGGAGTGGTGTGGAAAAGTAGGTTGTGGGAGGTTCTGGCCTCATTGTTGAAAAAACCAATACACTAGGATTTAGATATTGACCTTTAAAATCTAAGTTTTCATAAGAGCTAGTTAGATAATCACCGACCTAGAGGAATGGAACAGCCTCTGAATTGGTCTTTGAATTCAATCTTGCCCATTTGAAGTGATTCTATGTTTCATCGCCAGAGCTTCTCATAAAGCAATGGTCTTCATATATATAGAAAAATATGTGCGCAAACATTCTCAATAAATGTATATTTTATTTCTTGTAAAATGGGGAATAACCATAGCTCTTATGGCTTCATGTACATGTGACTGAAGCAATTACACAGGGACCTGC
Organism: Eptesicus fuscus; assembly: GCF_027574615.1. Classification (NCBI taxonomy): domain Eukaryota; kingdom Metazoa; phylum Chordata; class Mammalia; order Chiroptera; family Vespertilionidae; genus Eptesicus; species Eptesicus fuscus. Next base: position 26,879,518 of record NC_072480.1, read on the forward strand.
ACTTAGAGGATCTTAATTTAATGCTCATTTTTTGCCATCTTGGAATTATTAGGAGTTTTTGGATTAAAAGAGCCCCACATTTTCATTTTATATTAAGACTTGCAAATCATGTAACTGGTCCTGTCCCTACCTCATATTTAGGAAATAGATAAAGCAGCACAGTGCCTTGTAGATGGCAATCCTTCAGTAATGCCAGGTGCCAGCCTTATTTGGATAATTGGTAGTAGTAGTAGTAACAATAGTAGTATTAACAGCTGTAGATTAAGAATAGCACTTTATTTGGTAGCACTCAATTACACATTGCTCATTACTCACTCATTCTTTAACATAGAAGCATTTGTTATTTCTTATGTGTTAGCCACTATGCTGGAAAAAATATTAAAATCACCTCTGTATGTATTTGCTCAATTTTACCATAACATCTTTTTAAAAAGAAATCTTATTGTGTTCATTTAAAAACTACATTATATACTATGAAAGCAAAGAAAATTAAAAAACTATTTTTATTATCCACACACTTTAACAATTATGTATTAGGTGCCTTCTATTTAATATAATTTTGGTCTTCCCACCCACTCACTCCCTTTTCAAATATTGCTAAAATCATGGTCCATTTAAATATTATGAGGCATCATGAATACTACATCCATTAGGAATAAGGCAAAATTATTGAATTTGACACACTTAATGTTCACAGATTATAATGGAGTATATCACTGAGGCAAATGCATTATCTTACAAAATTGAAATCCCTTAATTATCATACTAGAAACACATCACTTGAACCAAAAGCAAGATGGTACGATGTCCAATGATACACAACATTTAAGTAACTATAAACTTTAGATTTCTTTTGCTCTAGTGTACAAATCTCAAGTCACAATCATGTTCAGTCTTTTAAGAAGCTATTTCCTGTTATAGAAAACAAAACATAGAAGGTCATTTTGCTTTAAAGGCGTTTTCTATTCAGATGCTCAACATTTAATTCTAAATATCTCCACTTAAAAAAGGGCCAAATCAAATGAGAACTCTTTTTTAAAATATGACTTACTAGATATTCGAAGATTATTACTAAGTAAGCATATTTTTTACCTTCAAATTTCTATAAACTCCACTACAGGCCCTGTACACGAAATTCGTGCACAGAGGGGGGTTGTCACTCAGCCCAGCCTGTACCCTCTCCAATCTGGGACCCCTCGAGGGATGTCCAACGGATATCCCTCTCACAATCCAGGACTGCTGGCTCCCAACTGCTTGCCTGCCTGCCTTTCTGATTGTCCCTAACCGCTTCTGCCTGCCAGCCTGATCACCCCCTAACCACTCTGCTGCCAGCCTGTTTGCCTCCAACTTCCCTCCTCTGCCGGCCTGGTCACCCCTAACTGCCCTCTCCTGCAGGGTTGATCACCCCCAACTGCCCTCCCTTGCAGGCCGGGTGCCTCCCAACTGCCCTCTCCTGCTGGCCATCTTGTGGTGGCCATCTTGTGTCCACATGGGGGCAGGATCTTTGACCACATGGGGGCAGCCATATTGTGTGTTGCAGTGATGATCAATCTGCATAGTACTCTTTTATTAGATAGGATAGAGGTCTGGTACAGGGGTGGGGGCCAGCTGGTGTGCCCTGAAGGGTGTCCCTGATCAGGGTGGGGTTCCCTTGGGGTGTGGGGCGGCCTGAGTGAGGGGCCTGTGGTGGTTTGCAGGCGGGCCACGCCCCCTGGCAACCCAAGCGGAGGCCCTGGTATCTGGAATTTATTTTCCTTCTACAATAGAAACTTTGTAGCCTGGAGCAGAGCCAAGCCTGCTGTTCCCTCCAAGGCCTGAAGCCAGTTGTGTTGGGGTTATAATTGAAACTTTGTAGCCTTAAGCGGGTGTGGAAAGCTTTGCTTCCCCTGTTGCCAGGGGCAACCCTGGCCTGCTCTCTCAAGCTCCAATCTGCCGCCATTTGTTTGAATTTGTTTACCTTCTATAATTGAAAATTTGTAGCTTGAGTGGAGGCTTAGGCCTGCAACGGCTGGCAGAAAGCTTGACTTCCTCTGTTACCTAGGAAACCTTGCTCTCTGTGGCTGTAGCCATCTTGGTTTGGGTTAATTTGCATACTCGCTCTGATTGGATGGTGAGTGTGGCTTATGGGCGTGGCTTGTGGGTGTGTCGGAGGTATGGTCAATTTGCATATTTGTCTATTATTAGATAGGATATGCTTAATAAGTTGGTTATATAATGCTGACATGTTTATAAGGAGGTGTTTGAATTCTCTGAATTATGTAAAAGATTATAGCTTAACTATATGGACTTTGCCACTTAAGCAATACTACTTTTCTTACAACTATTAATCATGAGTTGCTATACATGAACTGGTCTGCCTGAAATGCTTGTTTTCTGCACTATTATTCCACAGAATTGGTGATAATGTTGGTAATAAAAATTGCTATTATTTAAGTTCTACTTCTGTGAAAAGGCACTAAAAGTTTTGAAACTAAAGAACAGAGTACATGCAAAGAATTAAATAACTGGTTTGTATCTACTTAACATATTTAGAGATAAGGGGGTTAGAGATTTACTGCTGACCTGGCATTAAGTGTCAGACTAACTAAAGAAAATAATAATCCTATATAATAAAAGCCCAGTGACTGAAATGGGGGAAAGACCAGAATGACCAGAGACCAGAATGACCATGGCCCCTCGCCCTGGCTGGCCCCGCCCCCCATTGGGGACCCCTGGCATGATAGGGGGCGGGACCAGCCTGAGGATGCCCTTGGACATTTGCCCCAGCTGGCCCCGTCACCCAGCGGGGTCCCCAACCCTGATTGGGGGCATGGCCAGCCTGCAAACTGCTCTTGCCCCCACCAGCCCCGCCCCCAAGCGGGAACCCCCACCCCAATCGGGGGCCCCCATCAGGGCAGGCCAGCCGACCCCCACGAATGCATGAGGCCTCTATCTTATATAATAAAAGGGTAATATGCAAATTAACCCTAATAGCAGAATGACCAAAATGACTGCTCCACCAGTCATTATGAGGTGCACTGACCAACTCTTGGTCCCTTTCCCCAGCCAGCAGGCTTCGATCACCCGATGAAGAATAGGGACCTGGAGGGTGGGTGGCAGGGGACACACGTGGCCCCAAGGCCAAGTCCCCACTCCACCAGTCGCCCCACACACAGAGGGCAACTTGCAGTGTGGGCGGGGCCGGTGAGCAGGTTGGAACAGCTGACCTCTCGATCCCTTCCCCCCAGCCATCAGGCTCCAATTGCCCAATAATGAATGGGGAACTGGGGTGGGTGGCAGGGGACATGGGCAGTGGCAAGTCAAGGCCCCCACCTCACCAGTCACCCCACACACAGAGCGAGACCCACGAGGGTGGGGCTGGTGAGCGGGCAGGCACGGCCGGCCTCTCGGTCCCTTTCCCTGGCCATCAGGTTCCAATCGCCTGATGGCGAACTGGGAATGGGGGCGGGTGGTGGCGAGGGGTGTGGCCAGCTGCGGGCAGCTGGGGAATATGGCCCTGATCACAGGCCAGGCCTAGGGACCTTACCCACAGATGAATTCCATGCACCAGGCCTCTAGTAATGATAATCTTACCTAATAATAGAGAAACATGTAAATTGACCATACCTTCACTATGCCCACAGCCAATCAGAGTGAGTATTCAAATTAACCCAACAAATATGGTGGTTAATTTGCATACAAACCTGGGTCCGCGGAACCTCCTCGGCACCCAGGTCACTCCCAGCCGGCCATCAGGAAGAGGCTTTAGGCTTGGGAAGGGGCCAAGCCTGCGATTGGAGGTTCCAGGCAGGGTGGGGGGACGACCCCCTTCCCAAGCCTAAACCTGGGGCAGAGGCTTTGGGCTTAGGAAGGGGCCAAGCCTATGATCGAAGGTGCGGAGGGGGGGAACCCCTTCCCAAGCCTAAAGCCTGGAGTGGAAGCTTTAAGCTTGGGGAGGTGCTGGGGGGAACCCCTTCCCAAGCCTAAAGCATGGGGCGGAGGCTTTAGGCTTAGGAAGGGGCCAAGCCTATGATCAGAAGTGCAGGGGGCGGGGGAGAAATCCCTTCCTAAGCCTAAAGCCTGGGGTGGAGGCTTTAGGCTTGGGGAGATGCTGGGGGGAACCCCTTCCCAAGCCTAAACCTGGGCCAGAGGCTTTTGGCTTGAGAAGGGGCTGAGCTTAGGATCGGAGGGAAGGGGAAAATATCAATGGAAACATACCCTCAGGTGAGGATAAAAGAAAAATAAAGAAAGAAATGTTATATCCTATGAAAGACACATCTTGAAAATGCTTAAAGAAAGTTGTCATTTTTACATGGTGAAGGGACTGGAGTCCGTGTAGATGAAAATACCTTGGCGGCTGCAGTGACTGGCAATGGCTGCAGCAGCGGGGTGATGGGGCTGGTGCCTTCCCCTGATCAGCCCGGTCGCCTCAAGCAAAGGGAGGCCAGACTGTGGCTTAGGTCCCCTCACAATGGGGAGCGGGCTTAAGCCATCCATAGGACATCCCCTGAGGGCTCCCAGTATGTGAGAGGGGGCAGGCTGGGCTGAGGGACCCCTCCCCAGTGCAAGAATTTCGTGCACTGGGCCCCTAGTCTATAATAATAAAAGGGTAATATGCTAATTAGACCATCATTCTGGATGTCCTTTCGGATGAAGCCATGGCAGCGGGGGCCAAGGCAGAGGCAGTTAGGGGCAATCAGGCAGGCAGGCAGAGTGGTTAGGGGCGATCAGGCAGGCAAGTAAGCAGTTAGGGGCAATTAGGCAGGCAGGCAGGCAGGCAGGAGAAAAAATAACATGTATCATTATAATTCTCAATTAAAATAATATTTTAGTCAACTTATTTTTATTGAAATCCATAACAGCCTTTGCTACCTCTAACACTAATACAATGTTGATATGAAACTGTGCCAACCATAGTTCTCTAAACAATTATTTATTAAAAAAAACTACCATGAGTACAGTAGAATACAACACTCTGAGAAAACATTTTCCAAAAATGTTTCTTCATGGGATTATATATTAGGATTAATTATATGTTCCAATATATTTTGACACATTAGCATCAATACTCGAGAAAAAAAAAAGTGTACGTGTTCATTTCATCATCTCTACTAGTATATATAAAAGCCTAAATGCCCCTTATGACTGAATGACCAGAATGATCGGAACAACTGGTCAACCAGTGGCTATGATGTGCACTGACCACCAGGGGGCAGACGCTAAATGCAGGAGCTGCCCCCCGGTGGTCAGTGCACTCCCACAGTCAACCTCCCGCTACTGGCCAACCTCCCACGGTCCCTCCCCCTTGCCAGCCAACCTCCCAGGGTTCCTCTCCCTGGCTGCCCCGATCAGTGGCCAGCCTATGGACCATACCTGTGCACAAAGTTGTGCACTGGGCCTCTAGTGTTAAATAAAGGAGTATGAAGTACTGAGAGAAACATCTTTTTTTTTTTTTTAATGTTTAACAGAGGCAAAGTACAAATAGTAAAATTATCTATTTGGTATGCTCACTTAGAAAACCATCTTTTCTAAAAGGATAGACAAATTTACAACCATCTATAGTTCCAAGTATTGGTTTTATATATAACTTTTAAAGAAAAGACTGGCAGGCACCTGCTATGGGGAAATACAAATTGGTTACTAATAATCATAAACATTAGGAGTCAATGATTGCTCTTAGGTTTATACGAAATCTATAAGAATGATGAAAATCTGATTGCCCTCCTATATAATAATAGTATGTTAATGGTCATGGATTACTAATTCCTTTTTCCACAAGAAATAATAATAAACATCCATTTTTCCCTTAGCATATTAGAAATGCATTTTAGTTTGGAATATAATGTGAAATTGTAAGTAAATTTTTAAACTGGAATTAGTAAATAATCATGGTGTACCTGATGCAGTTCTTAAAAATTGTAATTAAATGACTAGCTTGCATGTTATTCCTATTGAAAAAATAAATATCCCTCTATAGGTATAACTTTAATAACAGAAAAGAGTTTAGTGAATATGTGAACTATTACCTAAAGTCTAAAATTATAAGCTTGGAGATTTATTTAGCTTGAACTTGATGAGTACAATTATAATGCAATCATTTAAATAGCTTCACATTATAATTTCAGTATATTCAACTTTTAAGTGCAGATTAAAAATCACAAATTGCCAATATACTCAACTTCTCAAAAGTCCAAGCAGAATAATGCATTTTTATTCAGAATAAATAGAACTTCTGACTACAGACATATTGCCTAAGTTTTATTTTTTGTTTTTTATTGTTTGTTTAAAGTATTATAAATAGTAGAACATATGTCTCCTTTTTTCCCTATTGACTTCCCCCTGGCCTCACCCCACCCACCCGGCACATGCCCTCACCCCCTTAGTGTCTATGTCCATTGGTTATGCTTATATGCATGCATACAAGTCCTTTGGTTGATCTCTTATCCCCGCCAACCTTCCCCTGCCTTCCCGCTGAAGTTTGGTAGTCTATTTGATGCTTCTTTGTCTCTGTATCTATTTTTATTCATCAGTTTAAGTCTTAAAAAATACAAGGTCTTGGCATTTACATGTTGGCCTATAAATGCCAACAACATAATGTTGTAATTATTGGGGTTTTAATTCAATGATTTACTTAGGGTTTCTTTTACTAAAATTTAATAACAATAATTTACAATGTTGGTTCTCTTATTCTTCAAGAGTATTTACCTACTATCAAAGTATAACGGTGAACTGAATTGTGGAGATTTGACTTCTAAAAATTAGATTTTTCTGACTTTATCAGCTCCAATCCTATATAATAAAGAGGTAATATGCAAATTGACCATCACACCCTCATAAGATGGCTGCCTATGACCAGGCCGGCAGGGGGGTTAGTGAGGGACGACCAAATGACTGAACAAGCAGGCTGTGTAGGGTCACCAGGCCGGCAGGGGGGAAAGTTAGGGGCAATCAGGCCAGCACACAGAGGCAGTGAGGGGTGATCGGGCAGGTGGGTGGGAGGGTCATTTAGGGGAGACCAGTCAGGCAGGCAGGTGAGCGATTAGGAGCCAGCGGTCCAGGATTGTGAGAGGGATGTCCGACTGCCGGTTTAGGCTCGATCCTTGGGGGTCAAACCGGGGGTCAAACATCTCCCAAGGGGTCCCAGATTGAAGAGGGTACAGGCTGGGCTGAGGGGACCCCCCCATGCATGAGTTTCATGCACTGGGCCTCTAGTACAATAATAGAAACACAAATTAATCCAATAGAATTTAATACACAAACAGAATCACAAAAAATTCCAGAAACAATACTCTTTTCTTCAATTAGCTAAAAATCATACCTATGATGATTAATGGCCTAACTCCTATGGTTTATTTATATTGTCAGTGTCCTGATTGCATTAAGCATTTCATCCTGTCTTTCTATTGACAAATTCCCCAAAGTTAAAGGAAGTCTCTTAAAAATACCTTTCTTCATCAATTTAGCTTAGCATGCACTTTTCCAGTTTGCTTAACAACCATTCTCAGCTAATAGCTTGAATAATACAATTTACTTGCATGTGCTTTGTGTATCTATCCTATATAATAAAAGGCTAATATCCAAATTGTCCCTATGGGTGGGAGTTCGACTGACTGGGAGTTAGAGGTGCGCTGACCACCAGGGGTGGTGTGGAACATGGTTGGCGTCAGTGATGCAGCACTGGCGCTGCCGGCCCCAATGGACCCCGATGAGAGCGGGACTGTGGCAGGATGGTGGAACAGGTGAGTGGGTGGTGCTAGGCCAAGGCAGGTCCAAAGGGAGGCCCCAGCCAGCGGTGGTGGCAGGCAGCCAGGGAAAGGGAATCCCAGCCAGCAGCCGGCAACCGCTAGGGACCCTACCCATGCACAAATTTTGTGCAGTGGGCAACTAGTATATATATAAAAGGGTAAGTGACTGTCCGACCCCAACTGGCCAGTAGCTATGATAAGCACTGACCACTGGGGGGCAGATGCTCAACTCAGGAGCTGCCAAGCTGCAGTCACCTGGCAGCAGTGGTTCTTGGGTGACACACCCCAAAACCAGAGAGGAGGGAGCCCGATTTCCTGTGATTCCTCTCGCACTCCAGGGCCCCTCGGGGGATGTCAGAGAGCTGGTTTCAGCCCAATCCCTGCAGGCCAGGTGAGGGACCCCACCTGCAGGAGGGACCCTGCTCACTTCTCAGACGCTCTTTGAGGCATGGCACAGGCCCATGGTGTCAGAGAGACTGCGGGAGGTTGGCTCCATGGCATGTTCAGCCCCTCTAGCCCAGTCTCGCCCTGCCAGCCACCACCCGGGACCACCTGCATTAGTCCCTGCACCAGAGGGACTAATTAATTTCCTTTCAATGTTCATGAATCCATGCACTGGGACACTAGTCTATACTAATAAAAGGGTAATATGCTAATTAGACTAGGAGAACAGACATCTTCCTACCATCTGACTTCCTTCTGGACAAAGCCACAGTGATGGGGGCCGAGGCAGAGGCAGTTAGGGGTGAGCAGGCCAGCAGGGGAGGGCAGTTGGGGACACCAGGCCAGCAGGGGAGGGCAGTTTGGGTTCATGAGGCCAGCCAGGGAAGGCAGTTGGGGGCCATCCGGCTGGCAGGGGCACGGTTAGGCAATGATCAAGCTGGTAGGCAGGCAATTGGTTAGGAGCCAGCGGTCCCGGATTGTGAGAGGGATGTCCAGGAGTTGAACATCCCCCGAGGGGTCCCAGATTGGAGAGGGTGCAGGCCAGGCTGAAGGACCCCCCCATGCACAAATTTCATGCACTGGGCCTCTAGTATATTACAAAATGATACAAATGAAAAAAGATACAATTCTATTTATTAGCAAAAGAAATGTAATGAAACATTAAATCAAGCAATTATCAAAAAATAAACTTTTTAGCAAAGAATTTATAAAAAGTAAGGAAGAAAAATCTGGGCATGTATTACAGAAAACAACAAGAAAAAGAACAAATTTATACATTTTCTGTATATTGCTATATTTACAAATAAGAAATTTATAAATTTCATTGTCATGTTTACATTTTCTTTTCTCATCCTTTACTATCTCCACTTCCCCACTCCCATTAACATTAGAGATATTTCCATTAGTCTCAAATGATCTTTGAAAAAGTCCAATTCTAAGCCCAAACTCTCTCTCTTTAAAAAAATAAAACAAAAAACAGATTCTGAAAAAGCTGTTGAATAGATTTCTTTCTTTCTTTTTTTCTTTTTTTTTTTCCTTTAGAACTTCTTCCTGCATCTTACTAATTTTGGCTCTTCTCTTCTTAGAGTACCTTGGTCATCCCCTGAAAAGATCTGGCTGATGCTTCAATAAAAAGCATGAAAGTTCACTGTTATTTTGATCTGTAGGCAAAGAATCACAACATCCTGGGACACATGGGTGATAGTATTCCTTATGTAATTCTGATGAACTACATCAAAGTGGAATTCAGTTTTGGTTGCCTCTCTAGCAGAGAAATGTAGACATATTGGAAGAAGTTCAGAGAAAAAGCTCAAAATGACTAATGGAATCAAGTGGCATTATAAGTAGAGATTAAAAGATTGGGGGAGGGTACAAGGATGAAGAGCTTGGTTCAGCGATAACTAAAAAGTTACATGAAAATATCCAGAAATTAAGTTTAAATATTACTGAAAGAAAAGAATTGCCTAAGTTGGTACTAGGAGAAATAGTATAAATAAATATCTAAAATTTTAACAGGTTATTTTAGATTTTAACCTTTTGCACTCGGATGTCGAGTGTGACTCGACAAGGTTAGCATTAGAATAAAGGAATCGAGGAAAAAGCAAGCGAGTACAAAGGGTTAATAGTCAGTTCTGAAAGGATAAGTTACTCAGCCTTACAAATATGTTCAAAAGAACAGCACACATTTTCTTAACAAGTAGAGGCCCAGTGCACGAATTCATGCACGGGTGTGGTCCAGCTGGCCCTGCCCCCAATCAGGATGGGGGGACCGATCAGGGGCAGGAATGGCTGGGGGGAGGGGCTGCGGGCAGTTGTCAGGCCGGCCCCACCCCCTGGTCGAACTACCAGTCAAATTCCCAGTTGAGGGAACAATTTGCATATTAGTCTTTTATTATATACTGGGGGCCTAGTGCACGAATTCGTGAACCTTGAAAGGAACTGTGGACTGGGAGGCTGTGGTAGGCAAAGGGGCAGGTCTCAGCCCATCCTCCCCACCCCTGCCTGGCCCTTCCTGCCATGGCCCCCAGTCCTGCTGAGTGCTCCAGCCCCGCTTACAACCACTGATGATATGGAGTGATTGGGGCCGGTGTCAGCAGCGGGTGCGAGTGGGGCTGGCACCATCAGTGGGTGTGAGCGGTGGCTGCTGCCCCAATCTCCCACAGGAGCATGGGGAGGTGGAGAAGCCCTCAGGGGAGATAAGGGCCGGCAGCCACCACTCACACCCACTGAGGGCACTGAGAGATCGGGGCCAGCTCCAGGGCTGGCAGCAGTTGCAAGCAGAGCAAGAGCTGGCCGTAGGTGTGAGCACCATGTGGGACCGTGACACGTGGGAGCAAAGAATTTTCAGTAACCAGCAGAGGCTCACCTCAATGACAGCGACTGGTGACCCGCCATGTTCCACACTCTGCCGCCTGCTGCCTATGCCCGTCATGTTCCCCGTGTGCCCCTAGTTGTCAACACACGTCATAGCGACCAGTTGTTCGGTTGTTCAGTTGTTCTGCCATTCGGTCTATTTGCATATTAGCCTTTTATTATATAGGAGGATAACATACTGTTCCAAGAAACACTTTAATGTTGAAATGCTTTTTACAATCAATAAGTCTTACAAACTAATTTTTAACCGTGGAAAGTAAAGGTTAGGATTTAAATGGTTTAGATAAAGATAGTAAGTTGAGTAAAACAGGAATACTTATAATTTTTATAACAGACCAGGAACTGTACTAAGAACTTTACATAAACTGAGTAACTACTCTGTGTGATTATTATTATTATTCCCGCTTTACTGTTGAGGAAACTGAGCAAATAGGAAAAATAGGAGGAACAATGCATTCCAAGGTCATAGACCTGGTTAAAAGGAGACTCAGAACTCAGCTGCTGCAGACTTCAGGGTCTATGCTTGCATGAAGTTGTTCTGTTGCCTTTGTGGTGTCCAGCTTCTATATAAATACATCACATTATAGCTTTCTTCCACATAATTCACTTTCAAATAAATATTCTCACATATGAAGATCAAGATAGTTGGGTACTCTACATCTAAGTCATCCAACATGGCAGACAATAGAAACAGGTGACTATTGAGTGCTTGAATGCATATTCCAAATTAAAATCAGCTATAAATGTAAAATCATAATGATTTTTAAAACTTATAAAAAAATCTCATTAGTATTGATATTAATTATAGCTTGAAATGAAAATATTTTTAATATATTGAATTCAGTAAAATGAATTATTAAAATTATTTGCATATGTTTTCTTTACCTTTTTAATGTATCTATAGAAAATTTTGAATAATATATATAGGTCACCTTTGTGACTCATATTACATTTATATTTGACAGCACTCTATTAGAAAAGAATTCCATGGTCTTTTATATTTCAAGTATCTATAATTTTGTGAGAATATTGTAAAATTAGGCTTTTGAAAACAGGATTTTAATTATTATGATTGATTTTTTTATAAATTTGAAGAAAGTATTAGTTATTAATAATAATTTTATTCTAATTATTTTTAAGAGATTTTTTTAATCTTTATTGTTGAAAGTATTACATATGTCCCCTTTTTCCCCCATCACCAACCACCCTCTAGCTCCCCCTCACCCCCCACCTCAGGCCCTCACCACCCCACTCTCTGCATCCATGGGTTATGCATATATGCATACAAGATCTTTGGTTGATTACCTCCCATCCACCCACCCTTCTCCACCTTCCCTCCAAGATTCCATGCTTCCATGTCTTTATATTCCAATTATTAATGAATTTCTTTTGTTAGTATTCAGTACATTCCTATCATAATTAAGTAAATTTTCTTTTAAACTTGGAATCGTTTGAGTATATATATATATATATATATATATATATATATATAGCCTCTCTTTTCTTTCAGACTTTCATAAAACCTCCCAAGAAAGCAGCATCTGGTTTCAGCATAGTCTGTACCACTTGTTAAGCAAACCCAGGCCTGAAAATAGTGACAGCTGGCCTTAATTAGCATCTTGGCTTCTCCTGGGCACCTCTAAGCCCAACATAAGTTGCAGCCATCTGAAGATCACTCTGTAGCTAGAGCCAGGTAGCCTCAGTTAGGGCACAGGCTGTGGGTAATCTTGCATCTACCAGGAAGCCCCAGAGCCAGTGCACCCAGTAGACAGCATCAGCACAAGGGATTACAACCCTACCACCTTCAGAAGTGACACACTTAAGGGGCAGATTAGACAGGCACCAAAGCTCCACTGAAGCAATACTGATCCATAGGGTCAACTGCTGTATAGAAGCTCTTCCTCTGCAGTAGCAGCTAGTCTTCAAAGCTAATTGGCCTGGGCATCAATCCCTCCCACTGATGTTCCAAAAGCAATCAAGGCTCCAATACCACAGGACAGTACATACAGCCCACACAGGGGGCAAATCTAGAGCATCTAGCTCAGATGACTAGGAAGGCTGTGCCACTGTGCCCTACAGGACATCTACTACATAAGGCCACTCTACCAAATCTTGGAGATGTTGCAGCTCTACTTAATACATAGAAACAAACACAGGGAAGAAATCAAATATGGATAAAAAGAAACAGGTACCAAATGAAAGAACAGAAGAAACTTCCAGAAAAAGAACTAAGTGAAATCAAGGCAAGCAAGCTACCAGATACAGAGTTCAAAACAATGGATATAAGGATGTTCAGGAACTGTCATGAGAATTTCAACAGCATATAAAAGGACATGGAGCCCTGGCCAGTGTGACTCAGTTGGTTGGGATGTTGTTCCATAAACCAAAAGGTAGCAGGTTTGATTCCAGGTCAGGGCACATATACAGGTTATGGATTAGATCTCTGGTTGGAGCATGGCAGAAGGTAGTCAATCAATGTTTCTCTCTCACATCAATATTTCTCTTTTCTTTCCCTCTCTCTAAAATAAATAAATTTATTTTAAAAATCAAATTTAAAAGACCATGGAAACCATAAAAAAGAACCAATCAGAAATAGAGGATACACTAACTGAAACAAAGAATAAATATAGGGAATTAACAGTACAGTAGAAGAGGCAGATATCAAATCAGCATTTTGGAATATAAGGAAGCAAAAAACACCCAATCAAAACATCATAAAGAAAAAAGAATACAAAAAAAGAGGGTAGTATAAGGATCCTCTGGGACAACTTCAAGCATACCAACATTCACATTATGGGGGTGCCAAAAGGAGAAGAGAGAGAGAGCAAGAAATTGAAAATCTATTTAAAAAACTAATGATGGAAACTTCCCTAACTTGGTATAGGAAATGAATATAAAAGTTCAGGAAGTACAGAGTCCCAAACTAGATGAACCCAAAATGGCCAACACCAAGACACATCAAAATTAAAATGCAAAAGGTTAAAGACAAAGGTAGAATCTTAAAAGCAGCAAGAGAAAAGCAGTTGGTTACCTACATGAGACTGTCAGTGTTTTTCAACAGAAACTTAGCAGGCCAGAAGGGTTTAGCAAGAAATATTCAAAGTGATGGAAAAAAAGTACCTACCCTAAAATTACTCTATTATCAAAGCTAGTATCTAGAATCAGAGAACATATAAAAAGCTTCCCAGACAAGAAAAAGCTAAAGGAGTTTATCACCACCAAACCAGTATTACAAGAAATGTTAAAGGGTCTTCTTTAAGCAGCAGAAAAAAAAAAAAAAAGATAAGAAGGTTAATAATAAAGATCCATAAAATATGAAATCTTACCATTTGCAACAGCATGGATAGACCTATAAGATATTATGCTAAGTAAAATAAGTCAGACAGAGAAAGACAAATACCATATGATTTTACTTACCCATACTTTCCGGTGTATAAGACGACATTTTAACCCAGGAAAATCTTCTCAAAAGTCAGGGGTCTTATACGCCAGAAAATACAGTAGGTTAGAAAAATCTCTGACAATGTATATCAGATTGCTTAAAACCCAAATACCGTATTTTCCGGCGTATATGACCCCCGAATTTTGAGAAGATTTTCCTGGGTTAAAAAGTTGTCTTATACGCCGGAAAGTACGGGTAAGTAAAATCTAAACAGCAATATAAATGAACAAACAAAACAGAAACAGACTCATAAATACAGAGAACAGACTGATGGTTGCCAGAGTGGAGGGGTATTAGGGGATTTGGTGAAAAAAGCTAAGGGATTGAGAAGTACACATTGAAAGTTAAAAAATAGACATGGGGATGTAAAATACAGCATAGGAAATATAGTCAATAGTGTTGTAATAACTATGTATGGTGCCAGTTGGGTAATGGGAATATCAAAGGGTATACTTTATAAATTATTATTGTCTAACCACTATACCATACAACTGAAACTAATACAACTTATTATTGAATGTAAACTATAATTTAATATTTTTTCAAAATGTGAAATATAAAAACACAGATGAGCATATTTTAAAAAACTGACATGGTTTGAAATTGCACTTTCTAATAATAACAAAAGTTTATTTTCCATACTAATTTTTGAGCTAGCAATGAAAACAAAATGCAAAATGAGTGTAAGTAAATATAACATCTTAATATATAGTTAAAAAGCACAAAAATATACTGGTTAGTTTCTTCATGAAGCCTTGGATTTATTCCACATAATTTTTTTTGTTGTTAATCCTCACTCAAGGATATGTATTCCAATGATTTTTTTTTTTTTTTTTTTAGAGTGGAAGTTTGGGAGACAGAGAGAGATAAAGAAGAAACATTGATGTGAGAGAGACACATTGATTGGTTGCTTTCTGCAGGTGTTCCAACCAGGGCTGGGGATCAAACCTGCAACCTAGGGATATGCCCTTGATTGGGACTCGGACCCATGACCCTTCAGTGCATGGGCTAGTGCTTTAACCAGTGAGCCACACCAGCCAGGGCTCCACATAATTTTTATACTTATATTTGCAATCAGAAAATGCCTCAACTAAATGTACAATATATGAATATAATAATTTTACTGTGCAATAGTCAGCTTGTGAAATACCAATGAATAAAAGGAAGTTAAAGTTGCAATCCTAAAACCATATCTGAACTTCAATTAATCCTGAAAAACTGCAGATCAGGTTTAATTGTCAGTGAATTTGAAAGTTTAGCATGCTAAATTTCAAATGTATTATTCTTTCTTTCTACTCAACATATTACTTTAATTACTTTTAGCTTTAAAAATATATGTTATTGTACCTTCAAAAGAGCCTACAATGCATATTAATTATTATGCTCATATTTATAAGTAAATCTAAACTTAAATTGGTATTTATGAGCTTTGAGCAATACAGTAATTGATTTACTGTTTAATTATTTTAAATCATAATTTCCTAATAAGTATTTCTTCATTCAGGGTTATTTTAATCTTGAAAACTAAAACAATTAATTTTTTTGTTACAATACTAAAGGAAAATAGGAACCCAACTTTAAACATAATGAAAATAAATAGCATTAATAAATTATGTTGTGTGTGCTCTTCTTACTCATTTAATATATTAAATCAAAATTTATTCTTGTCTAGCTGTTCACTTTACAGAAGAAAATAAATAAAACATCATCAAAGTGACAATGTTTTCATGAATGACAGACGACATCTGATCCATTGTAGTTTATATCTAACAAGGGCACCCGATCTGTCAGTTATCTTTCTTTCATGAGGTATAATACTTGTTCATGGTTGCAATGTGAAAAAAAATAAAAGGCACATTTACTTGTTAGCAAAATTATGTTAAAGGTTTATTTAAATTTGGCTAGATTTAAATTCAGCCAATACTTGAAATATGTATTTTATTTGTTTGCCTATGTAAGTAAAGTGAAATATCAATGACATTTTGGATTTATTTTCAGAAGCAATATTACTTATCTTTTTTATACCTAGACCAAAAAGTAGAAATACTCTCAAGATCCATATTGCCAAATATCTTAGAATATCTAAATGCTAGTATATTTGAATACATTTAAGAGTAAAAACATAAATATTTCAAATCAGTAATACATTTCAAAGATGATACATTTTAAACTACCTTTATAATTTTTACACACTAGTGTTCAGCCCTTAAGAAGTTTTAATAAACAGGAAGCATACATGAACAATTTTAACACATTAAATATTACCTTAAACCCCATTAGAATTGCTTGATAGACTTTTCAATGCATAGGTTGTCCTTCTGTCTCTCTTTTATCTCTTTATCACAATTTATTTGTTGGTGAACTTGGGTCATTTTCCCACAGCATATTCTAAAGTTTTGGATTTTGTTTAAGGTATTCTCATGGTGTTCTTATTCTTTTGTTTTGTGTATCCTATAATATATGCTAATTGGATCTAGATATTTTATCAGATTCACATTTGATATTTGGGACAAGAATACTTCATGTGTGTGGTTTTGTTACAAAAGTTTAATTTAAAAAAAATCTTTATTATTGACAGTATTACAGATGCAATGCAAAAGTTTATCTTAAACTTTCTTTAACTCTTGTAACATCCTACATAATAAAAGGATAATATGTAAATTACCATCACTCCGCTACACCCACAATTGGGTCAGCAGGAGGCACAGGGGGCGGGACTCGGGGTGGCCGGGGTGGCCGATTGGGCCGATGGGACGCTGAGCTCGCGTCCCCAGCAGCGGCGCGAGCTCAGCATCTGCGCCATGGCTGTGCTGTGGCACAGAAGGGGCCTCTGGGGCAGTGCGTCTGGCGGCCCCAGCTGATGCGGCGGCACGGGCAGGTGGGTGGCGTGGCTCCCACGGGAGGAGTCTGGCAGCAGTCTGGCCTCAGGAGCGCTTGGAGGCCTCCGCAGAGGACTCGGGTTTCCACGTAGCCCGGGCCGGCCGAGGGAGGGCTCATGAGGGAGCTGGAAGGCAGAGGAGGCGGCAGCAGCCCCAACCTTCCTGGGCGGGAGGCGAAGGCAAGACCCTGGCCCAGGCTCCGGCCGCCGGAGGACCACGCCCCGGCCCCGCCGCGCCCTAGGGGCCCAGGGACTTCAGAGCAGCTGGCCACACCGGGTCCTGACCAGCGGACAGACAGCCAGCTCCCCCTCAATCGAAAGCGGGGAGCTGTGTGCCCGCTCCAGCACCAGCAGACCCCCTGCCATCAAAAGCTGGGAGCAGGCTGCTAGCAGTGTCCATGGAGCGTGCTAGGCTTTGCGGGGCAGTGGATATGGGGATGGCAGGTTAGGGGACCCTACACGTGCATGATTTAATCATGCACTGGGCCTCTAGTGTTCATATAATTAACTTAGATATCCAAAAGCAGTCAATGTCTAGTAATACTGGAAAATACATATTAAAATAAATACTACCATAAATTCTAGTAATAGGTGTACTTTTACTTTTGTAAGATATATAAGGTATTGTTTACTTCAAACTCAGAGTTATCTTGTTTGTGATGTAGTTTCTGTTAAAAGTTTGGATTGTAGTTCCTGAAAGAGGTCAGAGGAGGAAAAAAAAATGTGGGAATAGACCACAAGTGGTATTTGATTAAAATACTGAGGGGACTAACATATCTATTTATGTATTTCCTGTATTATTAGAGAATTTTTCTGAGTTAACAATCTCCACAATATTCTAGAGACAGTGCTATGTGCATGGGATACACCAGAAAACAACAACAAAATCCCTATACCCATTGATTTACTATATATATATATATATATATATATATATATATATATATATATAACCTGGCAATTAATTGAATATATATATATATATATATATATATATATATATATATATTCAATTAATTGCCAGGTTATTCTATTTAGATTATGTAGTCTTAATTTATGGCTATGACTTCCTTTCTGACAATATGAGAAATACTTGTATCTTAATTTAGGCTTTTCTTCCTTCATTTTTCTTAATCTAACAGATATCAAGATGTGAATATGGAAGAAAGTGGACCAATGGGACAAAAATCCTTTGTAGTTCCTTTGGTCAGTAAAAAACTCTTAGTAATTGGAAAATTTACTCCGATAGTATTGGTCTGTCAAGTAAAGGATTATGAATTTTAAGTAATTATTCAAGTCTGCAAAGTGCTCTAGTGTGGTAAAAATTAAGCACACTGTTATATATGTTATGAACTTTCTTGTTTAGTGAATTATTTATATTTCAATTTTTAACATATTTTTAATGGCTTGGAACCATCTTGCATGAGGCTTCCTAATACATTAATTTAATATACAGTATTTGACTTTCACCTTTAGAGGTTTGGGTTTAATTTGACTCTGATCTCAGTTTGAATGAATTTAATGGCTTCAATTTAGGCCATTTGTCCACATCACTGGACTACAAATTTATGGTAATAATATAAACTTGGAAGTCTTTGCTCAGGAGAAGCTTGGGATTTTCACAGGGTTGCTAAACAGCAGGCAAGTATTTGGCTTAATCATTTGGCTCTTAAGAGTACTATTAATTTCTTATTTTCATAAATATAATTTCTCACAAAATATATTGTAAAACAGGAAAATATATTCCAGTCAAAAACATTATTCATGAAATAAAATGAAAGACTAGATTTATCCTGTCCATGTAGAGTAAAATAATCTTACAAATAATTCAAACACCAAATGTGTCCAGAAGAAATTTACATGTTACTGAGGTACCTGAATTTTGCTTAAGTTTTCTAAATAATGAAGTTTTTCACTTTAAAGTATTATTTTCCTAGCAGGCTGATCTTGAGAATGCTTTGAGATACCTGATCACAATCACAGAGGTACTACTTAAAATTCTAGCACATCCATATCCCCTGTGTAACAGCTCACTATAAATGAGAACAAAGAAGAATATAAACCTCACATGCAAAATATTTCTCCATGTAAAAAGGCAAAATCTGACTTTTATGTTTGTAAAATATGTTTTGCATATATTTGTAAAATCTGGCCTTTATGAAGAAAGTTTTGTCTCAATTCATAAGAATAAAAAAAGAAAAACTCTCTAGAAGGTAACAAAAATGGAAATTTCTATGTGGCCTTGTTACAATGCTGTTGCAAAACAAAAAATCACATTGATTAAAAATTTGGTATTTTTTAACTTGCCCATTTAATAATCAATTTATCTTTAAAATCAATTATGCATGCATTTAAGATCTTTTGGGTATAGAGATTATACATCCTATAAACATTTTATAAAAAATGAGCTGACCATATTAAAATAGTCATCCTAATATATAAAAACCCAGGTCTGAAACATCCAAAATGAATGAAGGCTCGACCAACCAGAAGTCGCACCTCTCTTTCTCTTGGGCCTCTGCTGGGGTTGCCCTGCCTCTCTGATCAGGCCCGGAGATAGGCCTGGAGACTCTGACTGGCATAGAAACCAACCAATCAGAACCAAATCTGGATGAAGTGCGGGAGCCAATGGCTGCCTAGGAGGTGGAGCTTTTGATGCTGACTGGCATAGAAAATGACCAATCAGAACCTAATCTAGGTGAACTGTGAAGGCAGAACCTAAGGTGGGGTCTGAGGAGGGGTTTTAATGGCAACAGCTGTTTGGTGTAAGGTGTAAGAAAGCGGTTCAATTTTTTAATGACCAGTTTCGCAGTATAGTGCATATGGCTGGCTGCTATCAGTCCAGATATAGGGATTATGTACTTTTGTCTGCCAAGAGCGTCTCCTCCTGATGAAAAAGGCTCCCCACCCCATTTAAGCAATCCTATCATATATAATCTATCTATACTACTAAAAGAGTAATATGCTAATGAAACCAGGTCGACCGGCCATCTTCCGGATGTCCGACTTCTTTCTGAACAAAGCCATGGTGGTGGGGGCCAAGGCAGAGGCTGTTAGGGGCGATCAGGCTGGCAGGGGAGAACAGTTGGGGGCAACCAGGGCAGCAGGGGAGGACAGTTGGGGGTGAAATCAGGTCAGCAGGGGAGAGCAGTTGGGGGCGAGATCAGGCCTGCAGGGGAGGGCAGCTGGGGACAACCAGGCCGGCAGGGGAGGGCAGCTGGGAGCAACCAGGCCAGCAGGTAGGGCAGTTAGGGGCAATCAGGCAGGCAGAGGCAGTTAAGGGTGAGATCAGGCCAGCAGCAGAGGGCCATTGGGGGCAAGATCAAGCCGGCAAGGGAGGGCAGTTAGGAGTGAGCAGACAGACAGGCAGAGGCAGTTAGGGGTGATCAGGCAGGCAGGCAGGTGAGCGGTTAGGGGCCAGATTGCAAGAGGGATGTCCAACCACCAGTTTAGGCCTGAATGACTGCCGGTTTAGGGTCTATCCCAAGGGACAGGGCCTAAACTGGTGGTCGGACATCCCCCAAGGGGTCCCCGATTGGAGAAAGTGCAGGCTGGGCTGAGGACCCCTCCCACTGTGCACGGATTTTGTGCACTGGGTCACTAGTCTATATATAAAAAACCCTAATATGCAAATAGACCAAATGGTGGAACAACCGAACAAATTGTTGCTATGACGTCTGCTGTCCACCAGGGGGCACACGTGGAACATGGTGGGCATCGGCAGCAGGCTGCAGAGCACAGAACATGGCAGGCATTTTCTGTGGTGGGATGGTGAAGTAGGTGAGCGGGGGCGCCAAACTAAGGCGGGGCACCAGTCACTGTCATCAGGGCGAGCCTCTGGTGGTTACTGAAAATTCTTTGCTCCTGTGTGCCACAGTCCTGCCTGGTGCTCGCACCTGCTGCCAATGCTGGCCTTTCTCACACCCGCTGCTGGTGCCGGAGCCTCTGCTCCCACCTGCTTCCAGCGCCCTGCACCAGCCCCAATCTCTCAGTGCCATCAGCGGGTGTGAGCAGCAGCTGACAGCCCCGATAACCCCTCAGGGCTTCGCCACCCGCCCTGCTCCTGAGGGGCGATTGGGTCTGGCAGCCACCACTCACACCTGCTGCTGGTGCAGGCCCCAATCGCTGTCAGTGGGTGTGAGCGGGGCCAGCACTGTCAGCATGTGGGAGCAGTGGCGGGAGCAGGGCTACCAACAGACAGGGGACCAGGGGCTGTGACAGGAGGGTCCAGGCGGGGGCACAGAGGATGGGCCGAGACCTGCCGCTGTGCCCACCACAGCCTCATGGCCCACAGTTCCTTTCAAGGTGCACAAATTTGTGCACTGGGCCCTTAGTATTATAATAAACAGCTTGCTACAGGATTTTAAAATATATTATGTTTGAACATAATAACAAATCTTGAAGACAAGGTTATTTGATATTTAAATAGAAAGTAAAATTTAAAATAAAATAATGCATGATTTTTTTCTTAATCTTTCTTGATTATCCAGTTTGAGGAAAATAAACAATATATTTCACAGCACCATTAAGCTTTGTCCTATAAGATTATACTAAAATGCCATTAGGTACAAAGTGAATAGTTTGTATATAGATTTAGGCTGCCATTCTATAGGATCTATATGAACTATAGTATCAGTGACTGCATGTATGTGTGTGTGTTGTGTGTTTGCACATGAACATACTCATAGATATGTATCTAGTTACTGGAAAAGATTCAAATAAGAAGACTGGGAGGGAGGGGGAGAGAGACAAATAGAAAGATAGAAAGATGGAGAGAGAGAGAGATGTGAGACACATGGACTGGTTGTCTCCCACACCCACCCCAATAGGGGTCAGAGATCAAACCTGCCCTTGATTGGGAATTGAACCTGCAACCCTTTGGTCTGAAGGCTGAAGTTCTAACCACTGAGCAAACCTTTCAGTGCTGGTATACTTCTTTCATTGGTCCTCCTCAGTAAGATCAGAGTATTGATCAACAATAAAATCACGTTGTCAATATGCATTCAATGCTATCATTTCTATTGTATATATTTACCTTTAAAATTTACTTTTAAAACAATTGAATTAACTTTTTCACTTAAAATCTTTAAAACTGTTATAGTTATTAACAAATAGTCCATTCACTCAATAACCATAAGTGCTAGAAGTATATTAGTTAAGAGAAAGCAGTCATTGCCTAAGAGCAAGGTCTGTAGTTTAATATTTATGTTTTCTTCTATGGATTTTATTGTTATAGATCTTATATTTAGTTATTTGATCTACTTTGAGTTAATTTTTGTGTATGATGACAAAGAGCAATCTAGTTTCATTCTTTTTTTAATGTGGTTTTCTAACTTTCCCAGCACCATTTATTGAAGAGGCTTTATATTCTTCACTGTGTCTGTTTCTCTGCCAATACCATGCTGTTTTGTTTTTTTTAATAAATCTTTATTGTTTAAAGTATTACATATGTACCTCTTTTTCTCCCATTGACCCCGTCCAGCCTGCCCAGGTCCCCCTACCCCAGGCCTTCAGCACCCTATTGTCTGTGTCCATGGGTTATGCATATATGCAAACAAGGTTTTTGGTTGATTACCTCCTACCCACCCACCCACCCTGCTCCACCTTCCCTCTGAGATTCCACATTCTGTTCCATGCTTCCCTGTCTCTGGATCCACTCTGTTCATCAGTTTATTTTGTTACTTAGATTCCACATATGAGAGCAATCATATGAAAATTGCCTTTCTCTGATTGACTTATTTCACTTAGCATGATACTCCCCAGGTCTCATGCTATTTTGATTATTGTTTTCTAGTATAATTTGAAGTCAGGGAGTGTGATGCTTTCTGTTTTTTTTCTTCTTTTTCTCATGATTGCTTTGGTTATTTGGAGTCTTTTGTGTTTCCTTACAAATCTGATTATTTTTGTTGTTATTATTCTCTTTCTTTCAAAAAATGTCATTAGGATTTTGATGGGGATTGCATTAATCTGTATGTTGCTTTGGGTAATATGGTCATTTTAACTGTGTTGATTCTTCCAATCCATGAACACATAATGTCTTTCCATTTCTTTGTGTTTGCTTCAATTTTTTAAAATAACGTCTTGTGGTTTCTCAGTGTATAGGTCCTTCACAGCCTTTAAGTTTATAATGAAAATTTTTATTGTTTTTGTTGCAAATACAAAATTAATTTTTGTTGCGCTTTTTATTATTTCTTTTTCTGAAATTTTATTATTCATATACAGGAATACAATGGACTTTTGTACATTGATTTTTGCATTCTGCAACTTTACTGTATGTATTTATGGTGGAATCCTTAGTGTTTATTTCTATAGAATCATCTCATATGCAAAAAGGAACAATTTTATTTCTTTGTTCCTAAATTGGATGCCTTTCATTAATTTGACCTCAAAGGGAAGGGAAGTAAAAGCAAAAATAAATTAATGGAACTATATCAAACTAAAAAGCTTCTGCACAGCAAAATAAATCATCACCAAAATGAAAAGGTAACCAACCAAATGGGAGAAAATATTTGCAAAAATACCTCCAATAAGGGGTTAATAGTCAAAATATATAAAGAACTCATACAACTCAAAGTAAAAAAAAATCCAAGTAAAAAATGGGCAGAGAACCTGAACAGACACTTCTCACAAGAAGACATACAAATGGCCAATAACTACATGAAAAGATGCTCAACTTCACTACACTATTAGGGAAATGCAAATCCACATTAACACACCACCTCACACCTGTTAGAATGGCTACTATCAACAAAACAAGTAATAGCAAGTGTTGGAGAGGATGTGGAGAATACCTCATATGCTGCTGGTGGGAATATAAATTGGTTCAGCTACTACGGAACCAGTATGAAGGTTTCTCAAAAAATTAAGAATATAATAACCACATCACACAGTCATCCTCCTTCCAAGTATCTACCTAAAATTTTTGAAAACATTTATTTGTAAAGATATACGTACCCCTATCTTTGCAGCATTATTCAAGGTGACTAAGACATTAAAACAACCAAAGTGTCCTTTGATAGATGATTAGATAAAGAAGGTGTGGTTAATACATACAATGGATTCTACTCAGCCATGAGAAAAGATGAAATACTGCCACATATAACATGAGTGGATCTTGAGAATATCACGCCAAGTGAAGTCAGAGGGGAAAAGTTAAGAACCATATGATTTCACTCATATGTCAGATATAAAATTGAAAGCAACAAAACAAACAAAAACAAAAAACTCTTAGACACAGACAACAGTATGGTAGTTACCAGAGGGAAAGCGGGGTGTGGGGAGGTAGTAAAGGTTAAAGGGGGACAAATATATATGGTGTTGAAGGGGATTTGACTTTGGTGGTGGACACATAATGCACTATACATATGATGCATTATAGAAGTGTAAACTTGAAACCTATATAATTTTGTTAACCAATGTCACCCCAATAAATTTAATAAAATTTAAAAAAGGAAAGTAGTCCCTGCCATAGTTTTGCTATAGTAAATTATTCATTAAAGTGGTAATAAGGAGTTTCTTGTGAACATTAAGCTCATTAACAACTTCAGAAGTGCCCTTATGTTTTCTTAGCACCACCTAGAAAAGCATACCACGACAGACACTGTGTGCCCTGCAGGTAGCAGGCATTGTTTGATTAATGATGCTGAACTAACATCAAGTTCAACAGCTAGGCATTATTCCAGAAAACATTAGGTTTCAGTGTAAGA
This sequence comes from Eptesicus fuscus, assembly GCF_027574615.1. Classification (NCBI taxonomy): domain Eukaryota; kingdom Metazoa; phylum Chordata; class Mammalia; order Chiroptera; family Vespertilionidae; genus Eptesicus; species Eptesicus fuscus. The sequence continues at coordinate 26,904,085 of NC_072480.1, forward strand.
CTGGTCTAAGTAGCAGCTAGGTGATAGTTGGTGTATGCAGACCTGGGAGCAAGCTCAAACATGTCTGAACATTTTACCAAAAAAATGAAACTAATACATTAAAGGTTGATACAATTTACTGTTTTGCAAATCAACTTATCAAAATTCCATAAATATATGCTTGCTATATTAAATAATATTTGTGTGCCATAAACTATAGCACACATGTTCTCTATACATGTGGAGCTTTATAAGGTTTTCCATTTGAGTTACTATAATAGGTTTCATGTGTCAAACAGTTGTTCAGAGAAAGGAAAAGATGAGAGATAAAAAAGAGAAGATAGTATTTTAAAAGTAAGGATGTAAACAATTCTTGCACAATCCTTGAGTGTGCCAGCAAATATTAATCCAAACTTAATGGGTAATATAATTGATCTAAATAATTTAAATAAGTTAGAAAGCACTTTTTATTTTCTTAGACAAACATATAAACAAATACTAGAAATAAATAGTGTCCCCTTCTTACAGGAAGAATGTTGCACATGAAGAATATGTTCTTATTATCAACTTTTAATATGTCCTAAATATATGAACTAGAGACACATGTGCTTCCTAAAGTGAGGAATCCAACTCTAATATATCTGACCATAAAGACATTTTAAAGAAGTTGTTTTCATTTCCCACAAAGATGAACCACAGTGTGTAATAATCAGAGTTGCAAATAATAACTGCACTTAATTCACATGCAAAAACACAATTTCAAGAAACTCATTCTATGAATAAAAGATAGGAAACATAATCATCTGTGAGTGGGGAAAGAATAAAAAGTTCAAACTTAATACTCATATTCTAAAAACAGTCTTTTAAAAAAATCTTTATTGCCGAGACCGGTTTGGCTCAGTGGATAGAGCGTCGGCCTGCGGACTCAAGGGTCCCGGGTTCGATTCCGGTCAAGGGCATGTACCTTGGTTGCGGGCACATCCCCAGTAGGGGGTGTGCAGGAGGCAGCTGATCGATGTTTCTCTCTCATCGATGTTTCTGACTCTCTATCCCTCTCTCTTCCTCTCTGTAAAAAATCAATAAAATATATTTAAAAAAAAAAAAAAAATCTTTATTGTTGAAACTATTATATACACTGAGTGGCCAGATTATTATGATCTCTGAACGCATAATAATCTGGCCACTCAATATATATATTAGAGGCCCGGTGCATGAATTTGTGCAAGGGTGGGGTCCGGCCAGCCTGGCCAGGGGGATGGGACATGGGCAGTTGGCCGGCCTGCCTTCTGGTCGAACTCCTGGTTGAGGGGACAATTTGCATATTAGCCTTTTATTATATAGGATATACACTGAGTGGCCAGATTATTATGCATTCAGAGATCATAACAATCTGGCCACTCAGTGTATGTCCCTCTTGTCCCCCCATTAAACTCATCTAGCCCACCCCTACCTCCCACAGACTTTCAATGGTAATTTCCAACAACATAAGGAAGAAGACACAGAAATAAAACAAGAAAAGTGATATTTTTTAAATGGTATTTATTCTTTAAGGTAAATGAGGTTACATTTAATTTAATATTTTACAATTCTCTGTAACTAAAACTTATGGAACTCTTTTAAAAATACTCTTTAATCCTAAAAAAATGTCAAGAAAAGACAATGTTTCTTGGGAGCATGTCCATGCAGCATCCACTTACTATGACGCCATTTTTAATCCTCCCAAGAAAAGACAATATTTTACTATCGTCAAGATCTATGTGCATATATTGGAATTTAAAATCTCTAATAATATTTAGAGATCAATAAATTATACACCTTTTAACTGAAAAGTACCCTGAGGTATAGAAAAACTAATACTTTAGGGTAAATATTGCAATTTTCAACTACTATGTGATCAAAAAATATTTGCTGCATAAATGTTCCCAGAAATAAATAACACTTATCTGCAATATAGTGGATGTTCCAACATTAGACTTACACGAAAGGACGGCTTAATTAGCCTTAATTATCAAGGACAGCCTAATCATCCTGGGATTTGGACATTTGCCCAGTGGTCTGTTGAACTCAGGTGCATCACCCCAGTTGAAGGATCATGTCACAGCACCATCTGTTTCTGATTCTGCCCAGATTTTTCTGCCCCTTGTGCTCAATGTGCTCAAATATTTCTGCTAGATTTATGAACTTAGGGTCATCTTAGACAAAACTGTGAAGCAGATGACATCTCTCCTTGGTATCCTCACATTTTCCCTTCAACTTCCTAGAAGCCCTATGACCTGCTCCCTAGGTACTCATGTGCTGGCCAAAGTCCTAAGCCACAGCAAACCATCTAAAGTTTGCCACATTTAGCAGCTCCCCAACCGCAAAAGTACAGCTTTAGCAGCCAACAGGCTAAGTCAGCATTCTCAGTTGTTAGCAGTAAGCACCAACTACAACTAACTATTCAAAGGAAAAAGATTCTTCATTGGAAGGATACCAAGAGGAGTATTTTTAAGACTCTAAACCAGTCAGTCTCTACTTCTAAGAAGGAAAGGCAGGGTTTCTATTTTTTGTTTAAGTTTGCTTCTGCAAAACACCACACTATCTTTAAATAAATGAAGGTTTCCCTGTGCTAATGGGACTCAGGTCAGATTTCCATAATTTGCAGCCAAGAGTCCAAATTGAGAGGTGGTTATAGTTGGATAGTCAGATTATGTGTGACTTTGATTTCCTCATTATACTTTTCTTTATTTTCAAAAAGTATATCAGAAACTTTTTATCTTTTTAAATTAGATAATAATTTGTGTCTATAAAGTGAGCAACAAAAGAAAAATTATGTATATTAATCATTTTCTAAATTATGCAACTTTCAATAATGTCAATTGTGACTGAAATTTAGACACTACCCTACTTTGTTTAAAATCTCCACAATTTTCAATATCCACATTATTACCATTTATGACACTTGTAGTTCCCTTCAAGTGTCTCAGGATTCAGTTGCCTTTGTCTATCTCTCACTAAAGAGAGCTGTGAAATTCAATTGCATCTCTAATACTATCTTACATGTTGTTAGGAAAAGAAACTTTTGGATTCTTCACATAGCGGGGAGAGTCTCCCTATTGCTCCACAATCCTTCTCCTTAAATCTTCCTCCACTTTCCCTTCCTTCTCTTAACTCCATGTACTATGTGTTTCATGGGTCCAAAGGAATCCCATATTTTTTAAAATATATTTTTATTGATTTCAGAGAGGAAGGGAGAGGAGAGAGAGAGAGAGAGAGAGAAAGAGAAAAACATCAATGATGAGAGAGAATCAATCATCAGCTGCCTCCTGCACACTCCCTCCTGGGGCTTGAGCACAAAACCCAGGCATGTGCCCTGACTTCGAATAGAAATGTGACATCCTGGCTCATAGGTTGATGCTCAACCACTGAGGTACACTGGCCAGGCAGGGAATCCTATAATTTTTTAAAGGTGTATTCATTTGTCTACACAGTATAAATTGCAAACAATCTGCAAAAAAGTGACCTCATTCGAAGATTCAAATTTGCATTGTAGAAGAATACATTGATATTTGAAAACCCTCTATACCAATAAATAAAATATGTGACCAAAATAAACACATTGGAATATTTATTTATTTATTATCAGAGTATGAAAGAAATTTTACTCAAGATAAAGTTAAACATTCACCCTATTTTAACCTTCATTAAACATGAAACTTAAAGTCACATTATATCTCCCATTATTTACAAAAATATAATGTGACTTTAATTATGTTTAATTGAAGGTTAAAATAGGGTGAATGTTAACTTTAATCTTGGGTAAAATTCCTTTCATACTCTGAACACGTGTAGACATTATAACATTTCTGGTGTCAACATCAATGTCTGAACACAGGATCTAATAAAATAATTAAGGGTTCTTACCTGAAGACTTGGTTTGTATAGTTTAAAGACATCTATAACATGCATCTTTATATTATACCTATTTATATAATTACTAGTAGCCCATTTGCAGGAAGAATCCTGCAAGTGGCCGCTGCCGCCCGCCCTGCTCCGCCCCGCTCCACCCCGCCTGGGCTTTCCCTCTGGCAGCCACCTTGCTTTCTGCTTTTCCTCCCTCTTCCTTCTAAGTTGTCTTCAGTCTTCACTCCTACCTCCCTCAACGTATGCAAATTAACCACCATCTTTGTTGGGTAATTTGCATACTCGCCCTGATTGGCTAGTGGGCGTGGTTTTGGCTGGTGGGCATGGCTTGGGCGTAGCAAAGGTGCGGTCAATTTGCATATTACTATTTTATTAGGTAGGATGATACTTTACCTATCTATACTAATAAAAGGGTAATATGCTAATTAGACCGGGTCGACCAGCGATCTTCTGGATGTCTGACTTCCTTCTGGACAAAGCCATGGTGTTGGGGGCTGAGGCAGAGGCCATTATGGGTGGTCAGGCCAGCAGGAGAGGGCAGTTGGGGGCAAGATCAGGCCGGCAGGAGAGGGCAGTTGGGAGGGAGATCAGGCCGGCAAGGGAGGGCAGTTAGGGGCGATCAGGCAGGCAGGCAGAGAGGTTAGGGGCAATCAGGAAGGCAGGCAGAGGGGTTAGGAGCAACAGGCAGGAAAGCAGAGGCAGTTAGGGATGATCAGGCAGGCAGGTAGGTGAGCAGTTAGGAGCCAGTGGTCCCAGATTGCTAGAGGGATGTCCGACCGTCAGTTTAGGCCCAATCCCACAAGACGTCTGACAGTTGGACATCCCCCAAGGGATCCCCGATTGGAGATGGGGCAGGCTGGGCTGAGGGAACCCCCTCCCCATGCATGAATTTCATGCACCGGGCCACTAGTTGGTTTTTAATTACGTGACAGAAAAAGCTGGATCTTCTCCATAATTATATATATTTCAGTGTCTTCTGCATTGTTTATATTTTTTAAAAATCTGTGGAATTAAGAAAATTTGAAGTTATTATCTGGAAGAGGTCTATTATTCTAATATTTACCTAATACATATCACCAATACTGTATACAAAAACATTTTTTTGAAGTTATTCTCCACCTTTCTACTTCATCCTTCATCCACATACTGGCTCAGTGAAACAAGCACCTCATAAAGTAAATATACTGAACCAGCAATATAAATGACCATTTTCTGGAGAAGAATTAGCATATTCAGATGATCAGTAAGCATTTGCTTTAGCAAGTATTTTCTCATAAAAGGTAATACTTTGAGCAAAAGACTAAAACGGAAGGTAAAAAAAATAAAGGAAAAAATTAAGAAATGCTTTGCTCAATTACTAATTTAAAACTAGTCATGAGGTTGTTTATGTTTTACAAAGACATTAGCTTAAATTTTTACTAATGATAATGCCATGTACCGATTTGCTTTTTTGCTGAAAAATGAGTTTTGTGTAGTATAAACATATTCTTACCTATAACAAGCCTGGATATGTATACATTTTTTTAAAGTCATTGAGTTCATTCAGATAACAAAGTGTTTTAGCAAATATTTGCAGCTAAATCTATTTGCAAAATGTTAATTTTACTTCTTACACTACTAAGTATTTATTGTTGTTAATGGCACATAATTGTAATAATACAGAAATGTGGTGTCTGTAACAACTGAGGTATACAAACTAGAAATTATGAAATTGAGCAAAATGATCAATTTCTTTGTGTTTAAAAAAGACTGAAAATGTGGCCATGTTAAGTTGGTCAGGTGCAGAAGGATGAAGTCAGTTGTATTAATCTTAAAGGAGGTTGAAAAACTGATGATAGAGTAATGAACACTGCAGAACCTAGAGCTTTATGAAGTTAATAGAGGCCTGATGCACGAAATTCATGCAAGGGGCTCGGCCCTCGCAGCCATGGAGGCTTGCCTCGGCCCTCGCAGCCCTGGCTTCATCCAGAAGGTCATTCGGCTGTCTGGTCTAATTAACATATTACACTTTTATTATTATAGACTAGAGGCCCGGTGCATGAAATTTGTGCATGGGGGGTGTGTGTCCCTCAGCCCAGCCTGCACCCTCTTCCAATCTGGGACCCCTCGAGGGATGTCCGACTGCCGGTTTAGGCACGATTCCTTTTGGGCCTAAACCGGCAGTCGGACATCCCTCTCATAATCCAGGACTACTGGCTCCCAACTGCTCAGCTGCCTGCCTTCCTGATTGCCCATAACCGCTTCTGCCTGCCAGCCTGATAACCCCCTAACCACTCCCATGCCAACCTGATTGATGTCTAACTGCTCCCCTGCCAGCCTGTTTGCCCCCAACTTCCCTCCTCTGCCAGCCTGGTCACCCCTAACTGCCCTCCCCTGCAGGGTTGATTGCCCCCAACTGCCCTCCTTTGCAGGCCTGGTCCCTCTCAACTGCCCTCCCTTGCAGGCCTGGTGCCTCCCAACTGCTCTCCCCTGCTGGCCATCTTATGGTGGCCATCTTGTGTCCACATGGGGGCAGGATCTTTGACCACATGGGGGCAGCTATATTGTGTGTTGGAGTGATGGTCAATCTGCATATTACTCTTTTATTAGATAGGATAGAGACCTGGTGTATGTGTGGGGGCCAGCTGGTTTGCCCTGAATGGTGTCCTGGATCAGGCTGGGTCTTCCCTTGGGGCATGGGGCAGCCTGGGCAAGGGGCCTGTGGTGGTTTGCAGGACAGCCATGCCCCCTGGTGACCCAAGCAGAGGCCCTGACATCTGAAATTTATTTATCTTCTACAATTGAAACTTTGTAGCCTGGAGCGGAGCCAAGCCTCCTGCTCGCTCCCAGCCATTTCTGTTGGAATTTATGTATCTTCTATAATTGAAACTTTGTAGCCTGGAGTGAAGGCCTGAGCCAGCCAGGGCTGCAGAAACTTGGCTTCCTCCATTGCCGGGGGCAACCCTAGCCTCCTGCTCTTCCAGATCCATGGCTGCCGCCATTTCTGTTGGAATTTATTTACCTTCTATAATTGAAACTTTGTAGCCTTGAGTGGAGGCCTGGGCCCACCAGGGTGTGTGGAAAGCTTGGCTTCCTCCATTGCCAGGGAAACCCAAGCCTCCCTCCTGCTCTCTGTGGCCGCAGCCATCTTGGTTTGGGTTAATTTGCATACTTACTCTGATTGGCTGGTGGACGTGGCTGGTGGGCATGGCTAGTGGGTGTATCGGAGTGATGGTTAATTTGCATATTACTCTTTTATTAGATAGGATAATATGTTGTAAGAATCTTCTCTTTCATTTAAAATGGTACGGTCCTTGAATTCAAAATAAAAATCTTACACCTCTTTTAGCTGTTATGATCTTACTTGAATGTTCAGGTGTTTTTCCTTTTTATTGGAGTTTTCATAAGCTTTCCAAAACCCTTAATTAAATAATTAAAATAATAAAAAAGTAAATTTTAAAAAAGAGCTGCACAAGGCAAGTGAGAAGTTATAAACTACAACTATTTCCTAATGAAGAAGAAGGTGTATCTATGTGTCTAGATGACGATAATTGGGGTCATGAACACAGTTGTTTTTTGTTTTGTTTTGTTTTCTGAAATATTCTGCTCTAAATTTTTTACAAGTTGAAAAAAAAATTATTTCTGGAACACTAGGACAATTCTTTAAAGCCCACCACCACCCACAGTACTTCTGCATTGCCTGTGTTGGCCACTATAGTCAATGTGGGATAACAAGAAAGGCATCATGCTGTGTGTTTTTTGTGTTTGTTTGTTTGTTTTAAGATTTATCTTTATTGTTGACAGTATTACAGATGTCCCCTTTTTTTTCATTATGCTGACCTAAAACACAATATTGATGCAAAAAGCCCAAAGTGTAAATGCTCACTTTCAAATTATTGATTCAGAACCAGCCAATTGCAATAGAAGTATTAAAAGCATAAAACAGAGGAAGAGGTGCATAAAAACAGAATATAAGTAAAGGAACTTGCTTTATAATTTCATCTTCATGCTAGCCTTACTACCAATGTGTTATTTTCAAAGAAATAGCAGCCTAACATCATTGCTGAAGTTGTAAGTTTCTGATTTTAGAGAGCTCATTTTTATAATATTCTGTTGTTTGGAAAGATGGTTTTACTATAAAATTGCATGCCAAATCTAATGCAAGGGCAGAAAATAACATTGTGCAAAACTTTGCCCAAATTTACTAAATTTAGGGGACAGTATTATCTTTTATTATTTTAAAAAGAAAACCGATTAAGACACTTCTTTAAGCAAACTTCAACTGTAACAGCATTACCCTCAGTTTCAATGTGTTCCTGCTGATCCGATTAAGAAGTGAAGTTACACAGGTGCATTATATAGTTCACTTTAAAAGGAAAAGCAACAGACTTGATCAAAACATGTCTCCCCATGGCTGCACTGTCAGACAGGACCACTTTTAGGGTACTAACACAAAATGTGAATGAGAATTGCTATTTCCCAGAATTGTTAAATTACTATCTAATAATGGGTATCAGGTGTTCTTTCCATTTTCTTCCCAGTCTAACTCTGTTTGTAAGATTCAATAAAAGGATCCGTAATTTTGACTACAAATATATCTGGCTTCCTGTTACCACCTACCTAAGTTAATTCTGTGTATATCTTATAAGGTGTGTAGAAGCACTGAGTGTTCTTTTCCTAATGGTGCATTATAAAAAAAGATTTAAAAGTATGACTTAAATAATATCTCCCTTATACCATTAAATAACTCCAGCACTCTTTGAATTGTTGCAGAATAAAACTATCTTTCCAATAAAGAGAACATTAGATCACATTAGCAAATTTTGCTAAAGAAACACTAATCACATTTATTTCTTCACCTATTATCTATCGTACACCTAAGATGTTACAGTCCATGTCCTGTGTGATTGGAATTTAACAACAAACAAAGGAAGACAAAAAAATTGCCTACCCTCATTGCAGTCATATTCTAGGAGTAGTGAAAAAAAACTACAACCAAATACATAAGTGAAATGTTTGGTTGGGAGGGGTGATATTAGTTTTGTGGAGAAAAAATACAGAGCACAAAATAGTTGTAGCATATAGGATAGGAAGAGTGTCCTTTACAAATATGGTTATAAGAAAAGGCCTCCTTTATGTGGCATTCAGTTAAAAACACTAAGGAAGTGAAAGAGATGTCCATGCTGATTTTTTGTGGGAAGAGTATTCCAGGCAGCAGCAAGGGCAAAAGTGTGTCGTATGCCTAAGTTTCAGGAGAAACAAACAGGTGAGGAGATGAAAGACAGGGAGTAAGTTCAGAGAGGTAACAGAGAAATAGATTCTGTGGGGCCTAATCGATTGTTGGAAGGATTTTAGCTTCCCTTTGAATGAGACGGGAAGTTATTGCAGAGTTTAAAGCAGTGTGTGGACAATGTCTCATGCTGAGTGCAGTGAGAGAAGAGGTTGCTAGAGAACACGTGTGTGATCTGGCTGACCAGTTGCAGCTCTAACAAGCCTCCAGGTAAGAGATGATTATGGCTTGAACAGGGTGAGTGAAATGGTAAGTGGCCATATTTTTAACAAATACTGAACCCAAACCCACAGCATTTGCTGATAGACTGGAGGGTTGGTATGAAAAAAAGAAATGTGAGATGGGTGACCCCAAGGTTTTTGGTCTTACTACTCAGAAAGTGGAAATTGCGTATTCTAAAATAAAGACTGTGGAGAAAAGTGTTGAAAGGAAATCAGGATTCAGGTTAGGGATACTCTAAGTTGATTTGCCTAGGAACATCTAAATGGAAAATCTGTGCATACAATTTCATATACAACTCCATAGTTCACAAGAGGCAAGTTCCTCTTTGAGCATTATCAATTCATATATAATTTATAATGCCATGAGGATAGATGAGATCACAAAAAGAATGAGTGCAAAGAAAAAAGTGGATGGTTCATAGGACTAAGAGTTGGGGGAGTCCAATATTGAGTGATTGAAAAGATAAGAAGGAATCAGAGGGAAAAAACTTAGAAGAGTTGGTCAATGAAGAAGGAAGAAAATCACATTTTCATAATTATTTTAATTGCATATATGATATAGGATGTACATTATTATATGTTATGAATGACATATAATTATTTAATTATGTAAATAATGTAAAAATTTAGTTATTACATCAAATATATTTTATAATAGATTATACATTATTTATTATATATGTTATATGTTATATATGTTATATATTATGTGATATATATTATATGCATTATATATGTTATATATTACATATGCTATATGTGTTATATAGTTATATGTATATGTTATATATATTATATATATTATATATTAAAACATAAAGACAGAATGAAGTTGCTGCTATTTTTCTCCCCTTGAGAAAGTTTTCTTTCTCTGTTAAGCAGCCAGGGAAGGGCTATAATCTTGATTCAATCAGGCATCGATGTGCATTAGGGTTGTGTTGTAGTTTTAGATCAATTTAGCCCCCCTCTGTTTTCTAATGTCTCCAGGACAAGATGTATGTGTGTTTATTGGAGGTCATCTCTCTAGCGGGACCTTGTCTCCTTAGTGCCATCAGTCTGAAAATATTCAGTTTGGCTGTCTCGCCCCAACCCCCAGCCTTCTGCATCATCATCTAAGCACCTAGACATGTCCTGCAAGGTTGGAGTTCCTCGAGATGCCAAGTCAGCATATGCCACAGGGCCCTTACAAGTTGTGATGTTTTCTATTCCCTCAACTGATTACTCTACCCAGACTAAACTACCTTAATCTAACTGATTAAGTCTGACCATCACCCTGCAGCCAAATGATCCATCTCAAATTTACCTAAGAAGGGTTTTTTTTTCACTCCATAATTTTTGTTATTATGGTTCATCCTGTATTCTTCACTTCTAATGTTTTAAAAAACACAAGTTTTTTTTTTATTTAATGTATTCATTATAAAACACATACATCAGTTTATTACAAATTCAATTAATATATTCATAGCTCTATTCCATCTTATTGATTTCTTTTGTAATCCTATTTTATTTTTTAAAATTTTTTCTTTATTTATTAAGGTATTACATATGTGTCCTTATCCCCCCATGGCCCCCCCCCCACCCCACCACTCATGCCCTCACCATCCTGGTGTCTGTGTCCATTGGTTAGGCTTATATGCATGCATACAAGTCCTTTGGTTGATCTCTCCCCCTTACCCCCACCCTCCCCTACATTCCATTTGAGGTTTGGCGGTCTGATCAATGATTCTCTGTCTCTGGATATGTTTTTGTTCATCAGTTTATGTTGTTCATTATATTCCACAAATAAGCGAGATCATGTGATATTTATCTTTGCTAAGCGAAATAAGCCAGTCAGAGAAAGATAAAAACACAAGTTTTTATTCCTTTTGTTTTTTCCTAGCTGTTGTTGTAGGAATATTTTTCTCTATCTATGTAACCTGTAACATATTCATTATATTCAGATTCATCAATGTAAATAATATAGTCTTCCTCCATACCAAAAGTTTAGGTCAGGATGGAAGACAATATTACTGCCACAGGCACTAGCTACAGTAATGTTGCTTTTATGTTCTAGGTTGGAAATTGTAGAAATTAGTAGCATGTACTATTTATAGTACATTCCAAAAATGTAGATTTAATTATACCTCAGAGGTAAGAAAGCATAGTGATTAAGAACTTGGGGTCTACCCTACTCAATTTGACCCAGTGGATAGAGCACTGGCCCTCACACTGAAGGATCTCAGGTTTATTCCAGTCAAGGGCACATACCTCACTTGTAGGCTTGATCCCAGGCTGTGGTCAGGAGCATGTGGGAGGCAACCAATCAATGTGTCTCTCTCACATCAATGTTTCTCTCTCTGTGTCTCTCACCCTCCCTTCCACTCTCTCTAAAAATCAATGGAAAAATATCCTTGGGTGAGGATTAACAACAACAAAAGAACTTGGGATCTAGAGCTGTACTGCCTGAGATCGAAGGACTTCTGTTCATTACTAGCTGTGTAACACAAACAAGCTAATTTATTATCTACTAGAGGCCCGATGCATGAAATTCACGCATAAGTAGAGTCCCTAGGCCTGGCCGTGATCAGGGCCAATCAGGGCCTTCTTTCCCTGGCTGCTGGCTGCCAGCCAGGGCCTTCCTTCATTCTGTGCCACCTGCTGATGGTCAGCGCAGGTCATAGTGAGCGGTCAAACTCCCAGTTGGTCGAACTCCTGAGGGGACATATTAGCCTTTTATTATATAGGATTAGAGGCCCGGTGCATGAAATTTGTGTATGGGGAGGGTGTGTCCCTCAGCCTGACCTGCACCCTCTCCAATCTGGGACCCCTCAGGGATCAGGCCTAAACCAGCAGTAAGACATCCCTCTCGCAATCTGAGACTGCTGGCTTCTAACCACTCACCTGCCTGCCTGCCTGATTGCCCCTAACCACCTCTGCCTGTCAGCCTGATGCCCCTAACTGCTCCCCTGATGGCCTGATCACCCCTAAGTGCCCTCCCCTGCTGGTCTGATCACCCCCTAACTGCCCTCCCCTGCCAGCCTGATCGCCCCCTAACTGCCCTCCCCTGCCAGCCTGATTGCCCCTAACTGCCCTCCCCTGCTGGCCTGATTGCCACAAACTGCCTCCCCTGCCAGCCTGATCGCCCCTGACCACCTCTGCTTTGGCCCTCACCACTGTGGCTTTGTCTGGAAGGACATCCAGAAGATGTCCAGTCTAATTAGCATATTACCCATTTATTAGTATAGATGACTCTTTTGTCCCCTCTATACAATGGAGAACCTAATACTGCTTACCTGCACATATGTGTGTTAACATAAAATCCTTAGGAAATTGTCTGGCACAAAATGAGTCTTACATAAATATTAATCTTGATCATAATAGCTTCTTTTTGTTTTTGAATAGATATTATTGGCTGCTCCATCTTTCCAAGTTGTTGTTTTTGTTTCATTGGCAGGGATACTCAGAAATATATTTCTACACACACCACATTTGTTTTTAAATCTTATATTCTTTCCAAACAAGTAAAATACTTGAAAAATAACTGTTTTTCTAGGTTCAGAAAAAAAATTAATGCATTTATTCAAGTAGAGTATTTAGATTTCAAATATAATCTCTTTTTTACTCCATCCCGTTAAAATGAATAACAGAGTACTAATTTTCCTAAATGATATTTACAAAGTTTAAAAGGAATTTGTATTTCCTCAATTTATGGGGAATGGACATATGTAAATTAACTAATAATCAAGCCTAGAGATTCATAGGTCTATATAGAACAACTACACTCTTATATAAGGAAAGGCCAAAGAGAAGAAAGGGAAAATTTACTTTAAACATTTCTACTAAATATATATAATCACAATTTTGATCAGGTTGGGAGAGTCCAATCAGGGGCAGGCAGGCAAGGGGGAGGGGCCACGAGGTTGGCCAGCTGACCCCACCCCCTGATTGGGCCGGTTTGTTGGCCACAGTGGGCATCAGAGCAACCGGTAGTTATGGTCGTTATGGCCCTTACAGTCTCTGGCTTTTTATATATATAGATGTGCATGACATATTCGAAATTATAATAGATAGTAGACCAAAGTATATGGTTTTGACAATCTCTTTGCAAATGGAAATTAATATATGTTTTAAATAACTCAGACTCATCATGGCTTCATAGCTTTTCCTTTGTTGATAAAAGGCATCATGTTACTTAAATTCATACATGTGTCGGAATATCCCCTGACATTTCTTTAAGCCAATTGTAGAGGCTACAGTTATTTAGAAATAAAAACAAGATAAGGTATAATTTAAGATAGGTTCTAAAAAACAAGGATAATAGGAATAGGCATAGCAGAGTTTGTTTCTCATATATAATTATATAATATAATTTTCAAGCTAAGTAGAGTGAGATTTATTTTTAAATGTATTTCTTCTTTGGGGAAATCTGAAATTTAATTCTATAAAATTTAATATATCTACTATGAAGTAGCTAACCATTTTTACTAAGGCATAAAACCAAAACTTAGGATGAGACAGTCTAAAAACATAAGATGTTGTAAAGAATGATATGCCTTAATTAAGGAAGATCATCCTGTTTGTTTGAGGTGTCAGGTTCAAGATGGGTACACATGAAGTCATCAGATCAAGCAGGTCATTTGGACCAGGATGAGCTCCTGAGGGCATAGCAGATGTTGTAGGTAGATTATTCTCCCAGGTGACCTGTCTTTTTTGCCTAACCTAAGTTATTTTCAAAATTTCAGCTATGGTTTTAAAGTTTTTATAAATCTTTTCTAGACTGTCTCAAAATCTAGGTACTCCATACTCCTTCATGATCTCCTGGGACCCTGACCTTGCCACTATCATATTTTATTATAACTTATAATAAAGTATTGCAATTTTTGTAACAAGATAAATTTTATCAACCTTGTGAACAACTAGAATTAGAATACTGGGATCATGTTTTATTCATTATGTATCAACATAAATTAGCATAGTTTACAATACATAATACTCATTCAATATATGTTTGTTGATTTGAATAAGACTTTTGATTTCAGTTGTTTTAAATATGCACTTCGTGGTTTATCTATAGAAATATGTTTGTGTAAAAAAGGCGTCAACATTGGAGCTCCTCACATCTCTGCAGGCAATTTTTCACTGTACTGTGTTCCTGGACTTATTCTTGCCCAGTGCCCTCTTTAGAGTACTAGCATTAATTAATTTTCTTTATATTATTATTCCTTTCTAATAGTTTTTTGGATAGCTCTTTTTTCCTATGCCTTTGTCTAAAGCACCTCTTTTTTAAATTTCAAAATACTTTATTTATTTTTTTTATTGAGGTTTTATATGTGTACATATCTTACCATTACCCCCCCCACCCCACACCCATACATGCCCTCACCCCCCAGAGTTTTGCGTCCATTGTTTATGCTTATATGCATGCATACAAGTCCTTCGTTTGATTTCATAACTCCCCCACCTCTCCCTAACTTTCCCCCTGTAATTTGAAAGTCTGTTTGATGCTTTACTGTCTCTGTATCTATCTTTTTGTTCATCACTTTATAATGTTCTTTACTATCCATAAATGAGTGAGATCATGTGGTATTTTTCTTTCATTGACTGGCTTATTTCACTTAGCATTATGTTCTCCAATTCCATCCAGGTTGCTGAAAATGATGAGAATTCCTTCTTTTTTATGGCAGCATAGTATTCCATTGTGTAGATGTACCACAGTTTTCTGATCCAGTCATCTGCTGATGGGCACCTAGGCTGTTTCCAAATCTTAGCTATTGTAAATTGTGCTGCTATGAACATAGTGGTGCATATATCCTTTCTGATTGGTGTTTCTAGTTTCTTCGGATATATTCCCAGGAGTGGGATTACTGGGTCAAATGGGAGTTCCATTTTCAGTTTTTTGAGGAAACGCCATACTGTTCTCCACAGTGGCTGCACCAGTCTGCATTCCCACCAGCAGTGCACGAGGGTTCCTTTTTCTCTGCATCCTCGCCAACACTTGTCATTTGTTGATTTGTTGATGATAGCCATTCTGACAGATGTGAGGTGGTACCTCATTGTTGTTTTGATTTGCATCTCTAGGATAATAAGTGACTTTGAACATGTTTTCATGTGTCTCTTGGCCTTCCTTCTGTCTTCTCTTGAAAATATTCTGTTTAGGTCTGTTGCCCATTTTTTTATTGGATCATTTATCTTCCTTTTATTAAGTTGCATAAGCTGCCTGTAGATGTTGGAGATTAAACCTTTATCAGTGATAGCATTTGCAAATATGTTCTCCCATGCAGTGGGCTTTCTTGTTGTTTTGTTGATTGTTTCTTTTGCTGTAAAAAAGCTTTTTATTTTGATGTAGTCCCATTTGTTAATTTTCTCTTTAGCTTCCATTGCCCTAGGGGCAGTGTCAGTGAAGAAGTTCTTTTGGCATATGTCTGAGATTTTGTTGCCTGTGGATTCCTCTAGTATTTTTATGGTTTCCCGTCTTATGTTTAAGTCCTGTATCCATTTTGAGTTTATTTTTGTGTATGGTGTAAGTTGGTGATCTAGTTTCATTTTTTTGCATGTATCTGTCCAATTTTCCCAACAACATTTATTGAAGAGACTGTCTTGACTCCATTGTATGTTCATGCCTCCTTTGTCAAATATTAATTGAGCATAGTGGTTTGGGTCGATATCTGGGTTCTCTATTCTGTTCCATTGATCAATATGTCTGTTCTTGTGCCAGTACCAGGCTGTTTTGAGAACAGTGGCTTTGTAATACAGCTTGAAATCTGGTATTGAGATCCCACCTACTTTATTCTTCTTTCTCAGGATTGCTGTGGCTATTCAGGGTCTTTTTTTATTCCAGATGAATTTTTGGAGAGTTCTTTCTAGGTCTGTGAAATATGCTGTTGGTATTTTGATGGGGAGTGCATCTGTAGATTGCTTTGGGTAGTATGGACATTTTAATAATGTTGATTCTACCAATCCATGAACATGGTATGTTCTTCCATCTATTTACCTCTTCCTCTATCTCTTTTTTCAGTGTCCTGTAGTTTTCTGCGTATAGGTCTTTTACCTCCTTAGTTAAGTTTATTCCTAGGTATCTTAATTTTTTTGGTGCGATGGTAAATGGGATTGCTTTTTTAGTCTCTCTGTAAGTTCATTATTGGTGTATATAAAAGCCATAGATTTCTTGGCATTAATTTTGTATCCCGCTACATTGCCGAATTCATTTATTAAGTCTATTAGTTTTTTTATGGAATCTTTTGGGTTTTTTATGTACAATATCATGTCATCTGCAAATAAGGACAGCTTCACTTCTTTTTTTCTAATTTGGATGCCTCTTATTTCTTCTTCTTGCCTAATTGCGATAGCTAATACTTCCAGTACTATGTCAAACAGGAGTGGTGAGAGTGGACATCCCTGTCTTGTTCCTGTTCTTAGGGGAAATGGTTTTAGTTTTTGCCCATTGAGTATGATGTTTGCTGTGGGTTTATCATATATAGCTTTTATTATGTTGAGGTATGATCCTTCTATTCCCACCTTGTTGAGAGTTTTTATCAAGAAAGGGTGTTGGATTTTGTCAAATGCTTTTTCTGCATCTATTGATATGACTACGTGATTTTTATCTCTCAGTTTGTTTATGTGATGTATCACGTTTATTGATTTGCGGATATTGTACCATCCTTGCATTCCTGGGATAAATCCTACATGGTCATGGTGTATGATCTTTCTGATGTACTGCTGGAGCCGATTTGCTAGA
This sequence comes from Eptesicus fuscus, assembly GCF_027574615.1. Lineage (NCBI taxonomy): Eukaryota > Metazoa > Chordata > Mammalia > Chiroptera > Vespertilionidae > Eptesicus > Eptesicus fuscus. Next base: position 26,921,171 of record NC_072480.1, read on the forward strand.
ATTTTGTTGAGGATTTTGGCATCTATGTTCATGAGGGATATTGGCCTGTAATTCTCTTTCATTGAGTTGTCTTTATCTGGTTTTGGTATTAGGGTGATGCTGGCTTCATAGAAGGAGCCTGGAAGTGTTCCTTCCTCTTGAATTTTTTGGAATAGTCTGAGGAGGATAGGTTTTAGTTCTTCCTTGAAAGTTTGGTAAAACTCTCCTGTGAAGCCGTCTGGCCCCGGGCTTTTGTTTGCCGGAAGCTTTTTGATGACTGCTTCAATTTCTTCCATAGTTACTGGCATGGTGAGCTGTTTAGATTCTTCCTGATTGAGTTTTGGAAGGTTGTATTTTTCTAGGAATATGTCGATTTCCTCTAGGTTGTCCAGTTTGTTGGAATAGAGTTGTTCGTAGTATTTTGTAACAATCCTTTGTATTTCATCGGGGTCTGTTGTTATTTCACCTCTTTCATTTCTGATTTTGTTTATTTGGGTCCTCTCTCTCTGCTTCTTGGTGAGCCTGGCTAGAGGTTCATCAATCTTGTTTATCCTTTCAAAGAACCAGCTCTTGGTTTTGTTGATCTTTTGTATTGTTTCTTTGGTCTCTATGTTGTTTATCTCTGCTCTGATCTTTATTATTTCTTTCCTTCTGCTTACACTGGGCTTATCTTGTTGCTCTCTCTCTAACTCTTTGAGTTGTTGGGTTAGGTAATTTATTACCATTGTTTCTTGTTTTTTGCAGTAGGCTTGTAGAGCTATGAACTTCCTTCTCAGGACTGCTTTCGCTGTGTCCCATAGATTTTGGATTGTTGTGTTTTCATTGTCATTTGTTGCCATGATGTTTTTTATTTCTTTCTTGATGTCTTTGGTAACCCAGTCATGATTTAATAGCATGCTGTTTAGTCTCCAAGTGTTTGATTTCTTTGGGTTGTTTTTATTGTAGTTGATATCCAGTTTTATGCCACTGTGATCTGAGAAGATACTTGATAAGATTTCTATCTTCTTGAATTTGGAGAGACTTTGCCTATGTCCTAACATATGGTCTATCTTTGAAAATGACCCATGTGCACTTGAGAAGAATGTATATTCTGTGGCTTTGGGGTGAAATGTTCTGAAGATGTCGATTAATTCCATCTGTTCTAGTGAGTCATTTAGGATTGATGTTTCTTTGCTGATTTTTTGTTTAGAGGATTTGTCCAATGGTGATAGTGGGGTATTGAAGTCTCCTACTATGATTGTATTGCTGTCAATCTCTCCTTTGATATCTTCCAGGAGTTTTTCAATGTATCTTGGTGCTCCTGTATTGGGTGCATATATGTTTACCAGAGTTATTTCTTCTTGTTGGATTTCTCCCTTTAGTATTATGAAGTGGCCTGCATTATCTCTAGTTATGTCCTTCACTTTGAGATCTAATTTGTCATATATAAGTATTGCTACCCCAGCTTTTTTTTCATTTCCATTTGCCTGGAAAACCTTTTTCCAGCCCTTTACTCTCAGTCTGTATGCGTCCTTTTTTTTGAGGTGGGTTTCCTGTAGACAGCAGATATATGGGTTTTGTTTTCTTATCCAATCTGTTACCCTGTGTCTTTTGATTGGGGCATTCAATCCATTTACATTTAAAGTTATTATTGATAGGTACTTATTTGACGCCATTTTTATTCTATACCCCTGTGTTCCTTCTTTGCTTCCTATTTCTTTCTTTCTTTTTTTACAGCAGACCCTTTAGCATTTCTTTCATTGCTGGTTTGGTGGTGATAAACTCCCTTAGTCCTTTTTTGTCTGTGAAGCTCCTGATTTCACCTTCAATTTTGATTGATAGCCTTGCTGGGTACAGTATTCTTGGATTTAGACCCTTCTTTTGCATGACTTTGTATATTTCATTCCATTCCCTTCTGGCCTGATGAGTTTCTGTTGAGAAATCAGTTGCTAGTCTGATGGGGGTTCCTTTATATGTAACTGTCTGTCTCTCTCTGGCCGCTTTTAAGATTCTTACTTTGTCGTTGGTGTTTGCCAACTTAATTATAATGTGCCTTGGCGTCGGTCTTTTGGGGTTCATTTTGCTTGGAACTCTGTGAGCTTCTTGGATTTGTGTGGGTTTTTTCTTCCCTATATCAGGGAAGTTTTCTGTTATTATTTCTTCAAACAGGTTTTCTATTCCTTGCTCAGTTTCTTTTCCTTCTGGCACCTCTATTATCCTGATGTTGTTTTGTTTTGTGTTGTCCCGAAGTTCCCTTAGGCTCTCCTCAATCTTTCTAATTTTTGTTTCTAGAAGCTGTTGTAATTGGGTATTTTTTTCCATCTTGTCTTCTAGCTCACTTATGCGATCCTCTGCTTCTTCTAGTCTACTCTTGATGCTTTCTATTGAGTTCTTTACAACAGCGATGTCATTTTTCATTTCTTCTTGGTTCTTCTTCATTTCTTCTTGGTTCTTCTTCATTTCTTCTTGGTTCTTACTCATATTGTCGAATTTATCTTCCATCCTTTTCAGCCACTTTATGACCATTTCTCTGAATTCTTTCTCTGATAGGTTGTTTGCCTCTAAATCATTTACTTCCTTTTCTGGTGTTGCCTGCTTTTATTTCCTGTGGGGGCTATTTCTTTGTCTCCTCATGGTCTCTCTTCGCCGGATGTCTGGTTATATAGATTTCTCTCTCCGGCATTGATTTAAAGGTACAAAATACAACACAACCAGGCACAACAGACAAGGCACTGAACAGAATTGTATTCACGATATTAATAACTTCCAATAAAGGTAACCACCAGAGAAAGACAAATTAGGGAATAGGAGTGGAAGAGGGAGAGTAAAAAGAAAGAACAACAACAAAAAAAACAAAGAGTGTGAATCTGAACTTGGGAAAAGAGCAGAAAGAAAGAAAAAAAAAATAAAAGAAAAAGAAAAGAAAAAAAAGTAAGAGAGACAAGAACGATACTAAGAGAGAAAAGGGGAACAAACTATATATATGGGGAGTAAACTCCACTAGAACAACCACTATTCCCAGCAAATTCCAGCAACACGAGCCTGGAGATTAATACAAACTGCAACACCAGCTAATATCAAGTGAGGCAAGTGAAAACAAAAGTAAAAAACAAACAAAAACAAAGCAAACAAAAGAACCAACCAAACCAACAAAAAGAATAATCAAAACAATCTCATAAAAAAGCATAAAAATTCAATCTAATCAACATTCAAGCAAACAACAACAAAAGGTCAGAGAGAAAAATAATTTTTTTAAGGTAGCATAGAGAGAGGTTTGTATGGATTTGGAGCAGGAGGTTGGGAATTAGATATATAATTAGGGTGAAGTTTTAGCAGAGAGTAAACTGAAAAAGTAGGGAAAATCTAAAGCCAGAAAGGGTTAAGATAAACTGGAGACCAAAAGGGGAAAGGTTAGGAGGAGAGTGATGGCATAATGTTAGCTTTGAGATAGGGTAAAACGATTGTAAGGGAAAGATGCAAATCGAATGTAGGACACTAATCCAAAAATAAAAGAAAGAGAAAATCAACTGACATTAAAAAAAAAAAAGTAAAATAATAGTAATAATAATGCTGATTGAAAATAAAAATGTAATAATTAAAAAGGTGAAAATTGAGTGAGGAAAAAGAAAACAATTTAGTTTCTTAAGTAAAAGATGCAAAAAATGAAAATAAAAAAATTAAAAAATGAGAATAAAAAATTAAAAAAATTGAAAAAAGAATTTAAAATTTAAAAATAGGAAGACTAAAATGTGCAGTAGCGGCTGTCATTCACTTCCTCTATTATTCTGTTTGGTACGCCTGTTTCCCAGTCTGGGCGGTATTTCAGTTCAGCTTCATTCCAGGGCTCCTCAGTGTTGGTAGCCAGTCCTGCTTTTTAAGCCGGCCGTGTCTTAATTTCTCGTATTTATTTTTTATTACACCAGAGACAATTAGCGTTTCAGCCCCTGGGTGGCAGTGTTTCTGAATTGACTTCCGGGCCTCTCTAGCTTTTTTTTTTTTTTTTTTTCCCCTCTATGGCACTCACTACCGGTTTGTGGAGGTGTGCGCCCCAGAGCTGCCTCTCCGATGGTCACACCCAGCTCTGCTCCCCAGGTTCCAAAAAAACAACTTCCCCCTGCAGTCTTTCAGGGGCTTTCCACCTGGGTTTTCCTATGTATTGGGCTTAGCAATCAGAGTCGGAAAGAGCCCAAGTGTGCGGACAGTGGGTCTGTGCGCCAGACTAAGGATACTGCACTCCTTTGAAAATTCTTAGTCTGACCCTCCTCGTCAGACCAAAATGAGTTGCTTTCAAGAGGTCACTTCTGTTAGCAGCTCAGAGGACCTCCCCTCCACATTCACGGATCACGGCAGTTCCAACTGCCGCCGATTTTTCTAGGCACAGACCTCCTGGTTCCTGCAGGTCCTGCGGCTGCCACGCTTCCCTCACCCAGCGCTTCCCTCACCCACCACGGGGATTAGAAACCACTCCTTATTTCAGGAGAAATCTGACCTTTCCGTGGTGCAGTGAAGAGTTCCTTTGAATCCGAATGTTTGCGCCAATAGGGAACCGGTGGTCTGGTGCTCGCAGCAGTTCAGTGTTTGCAGTTGTCGCGGAAAGTCAGGTTTCCAATAAAATCCTCCTTTCCTTGCAAGATGGCGAGGCGCCCGGTGAGCCCGCAGCTCTGGGAGGGGACCCAGCCCCTGTGGGTGCTGCACGGTCAGGGGAACCCTGGCCAGCACTCCCCCGCCTTCTCCTGGAGTTTAGCTGTCCCTTGGCTTGCCCACATACACTCCCTCTGTGAGCCTCTGCCGCTCCCACTCTCCGCCCCAGGACCAGACTCCAAACCCGACTCTATTCCGTTGCCATTTTTAAAATACTTTATTTTTAAAACAGGTCACAACACTAAGCTTCTAGCCCATTTTGTCAATGTATGAGCTACAAATGCTTGGTCAGCATAAAGTGCTTTTTTAAAAAAATATATTTTATTGATTTTCCACAGAGAGGAAGGGAGAGGGATAGAGAGCTAGAAACATCGATGAGAGAGAAACATCGACCAGCTGCCTCCTGCACACCCCACACCGGGGATGTGCCCTCAACCAATGTACATGCCCTTGACTGGAATCGAACTTGGGACCCTTCAGTCTGCAGACCGACGCTCTATCCACTGAGCCAAACCGGTTTCGGCCATAAAGTGCTTTTTATATAGCTAATTGATAAAAGAGAAAGATGGTTGCTTCACACAGGCAAAATAGTGCATAGCTCTAGTTATTTTGCAAGTACTAGTATGATTGTACTTTAATAATTCTATTACAAAAACTTTACCTTATTCCTCTATAACAAGCATCACACTTATGTGGTCATTTTTCAACATGTTAAAATACAGAAACCAATTTCCTTTCCTATCAGTCTCACTCTCTCACTTCTCCCTTCCATCATTAGATATTTGTATAATTCCAGAATGCAATTCTATAAAGAGTTTGGGGCTTAGTCTTGCAGTCTCAAATATTGGAATTCATTATTATGTAGAGAAAGACAATTCCCTTTCTCAGGGAGTGGACTCACAATAAACAAGGAAGAAAAGTCTGATTTTTTTACACTATATTTAAAATGTAAAAATTTACAATAAAAATAATCATATGAAAAAGAATATTTATACTCTTAGAACCAGGTTATTTGTATCCTTACAACACATCTAAGAAGTTGAACAGGAAATATGTAAGTGTGCATAATTTCTAAGTCAGTACACTCCCCCTGCTCTTACCGAAGGAAAGATTGCCACGCCAATATGAGCCTTTCTTCCAGCATTAACCCAGGAGAATAAGATTTGATTGTTATCCAGTCTCCTTACCCCATTTTGGATTTTTAGTGTGTTAATATGTTCGTTTGTAATTTTGCTCAGTGGATTAGTACTTTTAATCAGATCATATCTCTTTGAGGGGTTTTAGAATAGGCTCCTCTGCTATTTTATAGTTCAACTTCAGAGAAGGATTTTAATGTAACATTTTAATCTAATTATCACATAGAATTTTAAATACTCAATTTGAAATGCATACTATTTCAAATTGTTGAGAATTATAAGGGGGAAGAAAAGAAAAAAAACACACAAATATTTACTTATTATCTATTTGTTCCATATGTTGCTGGCTGGAAGATTGAGGGGGCTAACTTGCAAGGAATGTGTGCAGCCTGAAGGAACTGATAACAGCCCACAACTCACATCCAGTAAGGAAACAGGCATCTCAGTCCTGCATGACAAGGAAATGAAGGCCACCACTGTAAGATTATCATGTGTGTGATTGATATACAAAGAACTGCACATATTAATGTATACAATCTGATTAATTTGGACATATATAAACTTTATGATAATATTGCCTGTCTATCAGACTTAGCCAACACCCCCTCCATTAATATCAGAACTGCTGCATGGCCTTCAAGAAACTGGTTACTCATTTAGTTTACCACTTCCTCACTACATTGTTGTCCCTTAGACTAAAATTCAGAGATGAGCTTATGAAAATAAAGCCAGAGACCAAATCTTTCTTACCAACATTTTTGCTGACACTTTTATTGATTTTGAATAAAATATTGGCATCTGTGTTCTCTTCTCTGTCCAAATGAGTCTTCCCCAGAATATTGTGGGAATTTGTTTTAAATATAAATCTAGGACGGAGATTCTCTGTAATTTCTTCTATGCCAAGACCCATATGATTTCTAGTTTGATTATGAATTAGGATTAAAATCCAACCTAGCCTAATCAATAAGGATTACTCAATGGAACATATTTGGGCATTATGATCCAATTGTGTCATATCAAAAGTAGATAGTTTTTTGTGGGTGTCTATGCTTTTATTTCCATTTATCTTTATTGTTGAAAGTATTATAGATGTCCCCTGCTTTTCCCCCATTGACCCCCTCCACTCCACCCTCTACCCCAAGCCTTCACCATCTATTGTCTGTGTCCATGGGTTATGCATATTTGCATATAATTTCTTTGGTTAATCTCTCCTCCACTTCCTTCTGTGATTCACCAGTCTGTTCCATGCTTCCATATTTCTGATTCTACTTTGTTTGCCAGTTTATTCTGTTCATTAGACTCCATATATAATTGAGATCATGTGATATTTGTCTTTCTCTGACTGGCTTATTTCACTTAGCATAATACTCTCCAGGTCTCTCTATTTTGTCTCAAAGGGTAAGAGATCCTTCATTTTTATAGCTGCATAGTATTCCATGGTACCACAACTTTTTTTAATCCACTCATCTACTGATGGTCACTTGGGCTGTTTCAGATCTGAGATATTATAAATAGTGAATATATGAATATAGGGGTGCATATATTCTTTCTGATTGGTGTTTTGGGATTCTTAGGATATATGCCTAGAAGTAGGATCACTGAATCAAATGGCAGTTCCATTTTTAATTTTTTGAGAAAACTTCACACTGTTTTCCATAATGGCTGCAACAGTCTGCATTTCCATCAGCAATGTACTAGGGTTCTTTTTTCTCCACATCCTAGCCAGTACTTGTCATTTGTTGATGGTAGTCATTCTGACAGGTGTGAGGTGATACCTCATTGTCATTTAAATTTGCATCTCTCTGATGATCAGTGACTGAAGATTTTTTCAAATGTCTCTTGGCCATCTGAATGTCCTCTTAGGAAAGTGTCTATTTAAGTTCTTTGCCCAGTTTTTTAATTGGGTTGTTTACCTTCCTTTTGTTAAGTTGTATGAGTTCTTTGCATATTTTTAAAATTAACCCCCTATCAGATATATCATTGGCAAATATCTTCTCCCATACAGTGGACTCCCTTTTCATTTTGTTGATGGCTTATTTTGCTATGCAGAAGCTTTTTTATTTTGATGTAGTCCTATTTATTTTTTCCTTTGTTTCCCTTGCCCTAGGAAATGTATTGGCAAATTTATTAGTGTTGGAAAAGATGTCAGAGATTTTGCTGCCTATTGGTTTCATCTGGATTTTTATGAATAAAGGACTGACATTTAAGTCTTTTACCCATTTTGAAGTTATTCTTGGGTATGGTTTAAGTTGGTGGCCTAGTTTCATTTTTTTCATGTACCTGTCCAATTTTCCCAACAGCATTTATTGAAGAGACCATCATTATTCTATTGTATGCTTTTGTCTCCTTTGTCAAATGTTAATTGCTTGTAATGGCTTGGGTTGATTTCTGGGTTCTCTGTTCTGTTCCATTCATCTACTAGCATGTGCCTGTTCTTGTACCAGTACCAGGCTGTTTTGATTACAATGGCCTTTTAATATAATTTTATATCCAGTATTGTGATCCCTCCTACTCTGTTCTTCTTTCTCAAGATTGCTGTGACTATTTGGGGTCTTTTTAGATGGCATATACATTTTTGGAGTATTTGTTCTAGATATGAAATATACCATTGTTTGTTTTTAATAAGGGTTGCATTGAATCTATAGATTGCTTTGGGTAATATGAATATTTTTAAAGTGTTAATTCTTCCAATCCATGAACATGGTATCATCTCTCATTTGTTTGTATCTTCTTCTATTTCTTTTTTTAATGCCCTAGACTTTTCTGAGTAGAGGTCTTTTGAAGCTCACTGAGTAGCAGATGCCATAAACAAAGCTCACTCTCCCAAGCTAAAGAGTTTATGGACAGAAAGTTATTGTTGAAATTAAATGGTGACAGACATATCCAAGGAATATTGTGGGGATTTGATTCCCTTTATGAACCTTGTGTAAGATGACTCTTCTATTGCAGATGGTAACTAGTGGACAGTAGAACAATATTAGAATGGTAGTAATACAAGGAAATAGTATCATCACTAGAGAGCCTTGGAGAGCGTATAAAGAATGGCTGTGTTCACCAGAGAAATCAACTCTTCCACATGTCGCCTTTCCACAGCACCGTTTTTACTACACTATAAAACTTGAGTTGTGTCCATTTTCACATTGAACTTTTTGTTAAATCAACTTTTGTATTGGTCATTAAAAAATTAGATAGGTTTTTCCTCTTCAAACCCTAAAAGAATAATAAGAGCAACATTAATTTTTATATGAGAATATTGGGGCTCACAATGTTAAATCATACATGTACTTATAGTCTGGCCAAGTACTAACAACTTTCTTTAAACACAATTAACCAATTAAAAAATAATAATGCAAAACATCAAAATCTAATATCCTAAAAATATTATAACATGAGAACTTAATCGATGCTAAAATAAATAGAGTATTTCCTAACCATGGAAAGAATCAGACTAAGAAAGCTCTGCTTTAATGTTGGTAGAAGTGTACCCCCCCAAGGAAAGATTCTAAGGTATTCTCCAAAGAAGCTATCACATAAACGCCATTACACCAGGGAAAATATCACAACCAACTAAGATCTCAACCCTGTTTTTTCTCATTGCTTCCAAATGCAAAGCTATAATGAAAACTTAGCTCTCGTATTCATTGACTTAAATTTTGGCCTTTTTAAATTATCTCTCAGAATCTTTGAATCGAACACAATTACTTCCTCTCATATGGAATTTATTAATATACATTGGCTAGCTTAATTTTTATATCCCCTCCTTCTAGTGATATCCAGCACTGTTTTCTGATTCATCATGTAATCTTGCATCAGCCCAAATCCAGAACTGAAAAGTGAATCTATCATATACTGACTATGCTCTTACTAAATGCTGATTTGGCATGAGGAAGCTAACTCATTTCTGTTAAGCCACTATAGCCATATACCCCTTGCATAATTTCTATTTTTCATACATAGACTGCTTATTTATGTGCGAACCATTAGTTTTAAGAAACAGTTTATATCAACAAATATTTATTTTCCATCTACTATGAGGAAAACACTCTGGTGGGTGATAAATAACCATATGAGGGGTAGCAGATGGTCCTGTGTGTCAAGAACCTCACTGTCTCTACAGAGTACACTGGGCACACCCACTTTGACAATTATACTCCTGTCCTGTGTCTATACTATCCTGGTCGGACAAGGAGCAGGAAGTCCAGGAGGGCAGAGCTATTACTGCCCCAAAAGAAAAATTAATTTGTCATGTAACCATCCTACCCCTCATCTCCTGGTGTCACTTATCTCTGCTTTCCTAGGATATTTGTCTGTGTATATTCTTGTTATCCAATGTTTTATAATACATTAACCTAACGTGTCCTCCTCTTCCTCAAATATGACTCAGGTTCCAAAATTACCTTTTGTTTAATCCCTACAACTATCAGTCCCACCTTCCAATTGCCTGAGTTAGAGATCATGTGTTAACCAGGACATAGTATAAGTTCTGTCATAAAAAAAGAAATGGTGAACTTTGTATTAATAAAAACATGTTAAGCATTCCAAGAACTTTTCTTGTACAAATTATTATTACTGTATCTGTAAAATGTGTGTTAAAAACTTATATGATGATATACTTACCTGGCAGTGGAGATTCCATGATCACCAAGGTGGTTTTCTGAGGGCGAGGTTTATCCATTTGCACTCTGGATGTGCTGACCCCTGAGATTTCCCCAAATGTGGGAAACTCAACTGCATAATTTGTGGTAGTGGGGGACTGCGTTCACGCTCTCCCCTTTAAAAAAAAAAAAAAAAAAAAACTTAAATGATAAGTAGAATTTACATGTTGTAAACTGTGTACCTAATTTTCTCATTTTTAAAAATCACATGAAGAAGTCTACAAAGTTTGGCTCAGTGGATAGAGCGTCGGCCTTCGGACTCAAAGGTCCCAGGTTCAATTCCGTCAAGGGCATGTACCTTGGTTGCGGGCACATCCCCAGTGGGGGTGTGCAGGAGGCAGCTATCGATGTTTCTCTCTCATTTTTAAAAATCACATGAAGAAGTCTACAAAGTATTATAATCATTACACTGAAGAAGCAGACCAAGAAAGATTAAGTGACTTGTTCAGCACCACAGTGTAATTAAGAGCAGAGTCAATGTAGGTCTTTTTAGACTCAGTGATGTGCCCCTTTATCACACTGTGCTGACAACACAAGCAAGTCCTGATGCTTCAGTTTTCTGTCTCCACATTCTCTCCATCTGGGTGACTCTACACAAAGAAGCCTCATTTCCTCCTTTCTCTTCAGGCACTCACAGTTTCTGTTCTGGTTGTCTTTGTGTTTATTTAAAACTCTCTCTTGTAGTTGGGATTTTCTCTGGCTGGATATTTTACCATAGACAATGTTTTCTAAAAGGTTTACTGCAGTTTGGGCTAAAGCTCAAATTTCAATAAAATCCACAGAAGACAGGTAGAATTGAGAGCAGGCAATCATGACCATATTTCCTTAAGACAATGATTGTTTTTAACAATGAACATGTAATTCTGACCAATGGAAACATGAGAGGAAATGGGCTTGAAAGGATCCTGAGACATTGTCCTCACTCTAGATAAAGAACAAAAATACATGTTATTCTCCCTGTCTCTAGATATTGCTAGCTACATGTAATACTTGGATCTCCACCAAACCAAGTCTTCCACCAAGAATGACAGAGGAGCAAGGTGGAAGTATTTAATGCTGCCATTAATCTGATGAGTGAACTAAATCTGGAAGCATCTTATCTTTGAACTTTGTTAGGTGCAATAATAAACACCCATATTGCCTGGTCAGTGTGGCTCAGCAGTTGAGCATCGACCTATGAGGTCAAGGTTCAATTCCAAGTCAGGGCACATGTCTGGGTTTTGGGCTTGATCCCCAGTAGGGAGTGTGCTGGACCCTACCGATTAATGATTATTTTTATCATGGATGTTTCTATCTCTCTCTCCCTCTCCCTTCCTCTCTGAAATCAATAAAATATATATTTTAACATAAATGAATAAATAAATAAATAAATAAATAAATAAATACCCTTACTGATCTAATTGGTTTTCGTGTAGTTTCCAATAGCTGCAGCCATAGCACCGAAAATTGATATAGTTAGTAGGAGCCTTACTAGGATATCATGCCCAGGGAAGCACGGTTACTCATTCTAATGTACAAAACTGATATTTTATGACTCCAAGGAAAACTGTTTTGAACCATTTAGAGAAAAGTAGCACATTTCATTCTAAATCATACTTTTTCTTAATCAATTGATCCTTCACATTGCAGTCAAAATGATAACATATAAACGAAATCTCTTCAAATTAAAATTCTCATAAGACTTTCCAAGCCTGTCACTTACAGCAGTGTTCCTCACTCGTGGCTGAACATTTTAATAACTTGGGGAGATTTTCAGAAATAATAATGCCTGAGTTTCCCCCAGAGATTCTGACATACTTGGTCTGGGTGTGGCCTGGTATCATGATTTAAATGTGCATCGAAGGTTGAAAATCTCTTCCCTAGAGATTAACTCAATTACCTTAGGGGAGACCTGGAAGTTACATGATTTTTATTTTACTTAAAGTATCCAGGTGATTATAAATTAGCCAGGATGAAGAAACATGGACTCATGAGGAAAAGTATAAGTTACTTACATAGATATAACACATTTTATTTTCTGTCTTCACGTATTTTCAAAATTTCTTCCTTAACAAGGACTGCTCCCTCAGTCTATGTTCCAGTTACTCTATGTCAAGAATTTTATTCTACTTCACGTAAGAGAAGAACTAAAAACCAGGGGTTTAAACAGAATAGAAATGTATCTTTTCCTCCTACTTAGAAAAAAAAGTTTTAAGGTATGCATTGATGGCTCTAAGTTGTTATCAGAGTTCCACACAAACCTGAATTTTACACCTCACTGGCCAGAACTTAATCATATGGCTAAATCCAGCTACAAGGGAGACTGACCACATTGCCCTTACAAACAAAATCAGTGCTAAAATAAATGGGAAACAGAGGATAGATACTGGTTGGCAACTAGCCCTTTATACCAAACCACATAAAATTTCCCCAAACAGCATGATTCTTTTGTCCCTATGTGACTTTATTCAACTCTCAAGCAATTACTTGCCTTTCAAGTCTCAGCTCAACTTTCAGATTAGTTACAAGACTCTCTACTCCCCTACTTCATGTAAAATTGATTATTCTACCCACTTCCTTATACAAACCTATCTTACCACTGAAGAAATTGCATTGCATTTATATATTTACACGATCCTCTCTCCTTAAAGAACTGCCAGCTTATTGAGGACAAAGAGAGTTTTAAGATATAAATAATTCCAGCATTTAAAGATACTGTAACTGTATTACTTGGAGGTCAAACCTGGCTCTACAACTTATTTTCTGTATGTAAAATTGAGAGAAGTTATATAAATCTCATATCTCAGTTTCCCTATCTATAATTTTATATTTCAGTAAAATAAACAGTACATATTTAATAAAGTTCTTAGGAGGGTGAAATGACATAATAAACATAAAGCACTTAGAATAGTCCCTGGAACATTGCAAGGGGTGTAGAATTAGAAGTTAAAATTTTTAAAGCATTCCCTAGCATGAAATAATGCCAGATTTACTGAATAAGTGAATCTTCCCTGTGTACTGACTTTCAAGTTTTAAACTAAGACATTTATGTGAGAGGGACACAGAAGCATGAGACATTTTCTTTATAATACAGAAGCAAAGGATATGGTTGGAATGAAAATGCTCCCTCTAATATGACACGTTATGTGAGTGAGGCCTCAAATCCCTGGAGAACATTATAGATGATGCCACTCAGAAGAAGTAAAGCTCATTGAGGGAAATTGACAGTAATAGGAGGAAGGTTCATGAAGAAGGTACAGTTCAAGTTGTATATTAAAGGATGTACAGAGAGACACCAGAGAAAATCTAGTAGAGGTGTTCTAGAAATGACAGTGTGGTATGTTTTTTGAGAAATTGAGAATAGTCTGACTGGAACAGAACTTTCAGCCTGAGATACAAATGCAACAAAACATATTTAACAAGCCATTTATTGTATCTGAAAAATGTTCCAGTCACAGTGTTAGGTGTTTTCCTGCTAGTTCTAAGGAAAAATACAGATAGTACAAGATGATAGATATAAGAGTTCTAAAAGAAACGACAATAATATAAATTTAATGCAGATGAGAAATTTCATGATGAATGTGGTGTATAAAAAGATTATGATGATCTTCCCTGGTCAGTAAAACTCGGTTGGAGCATGGTCCCACACACGAAAAAGTGATGGTTTTGATTCCCAGTCAGGGCACATACCTAGGTTTTGGGTTCAATCCTTGGTCAGGGCTCAATGTTTCTCTCATATGTCGATGTTTCTAGATTAAGATATGATGATGTGCAGGAGCATTTGAGGGAAGGACAGTCTAGAATCAAGAAGGACATCTGAGACAGAATGCCTTTAATAAAATGCGTTAGAACACAGTGACATAGTACACCAAGTGCATTTGTCTCAGAGCATTCATTTCATCATGTAGACAAGCTCCTGAAATGCAGTTGGTCTAAAATATCATTTCAAAACATTTTATGGAATATCTGGAAAAAATATTTACTTTGACAACACATTTACATTCATTTTTGTAATCGACATAATGTGACATTATTTATTTTGAGATTGTGAAGCTGGCAATTATCTCTTCCCCCGGGTTGATGAATATCTGAAGATTTATCTACATTGATCAGATAGTTTGAATTGAATAAATGTGTGGGAGGAGTTCCTATTTGAGCTTCCTTAATAGAGGTGTATTGTTGCTAAAACTCATGCTTTGATACTTGGTTTTAACAACTGTCTTTATATGGAAGCACATCCTTTTTTGGAGGTGTTTTCTTTGCAATTTTCATATATATATATACTAGAGGCCCGGTGCATGAATTCATGCACCAGTGAGGTCCCTCAGCCTGGCCTGCAGGATCGGGCTAAAACTGGCTCTCCAACATCCCCCAAGGGGTCCCGGATTGTGAGAGGGTACAGGCCAGGCCGAGGGACCCCACCAGTGCATGATCAGGGCTGGAGAGAGACGCAGGAGGTTGGCCAGCCAGGGAGGGACCACGGGAGGGCTCCAGGGCATGTCCGGCCCATCCCGCTCAGTTCTGATTGGCCAGACCCCAGCAGCAAGCTAACCTACTGGTCAGAGCTTCTGCCCCCTGGTGGTCAGTGCATGTCATAGCAAGCAGTTGAGCTGCCTTAGCATATCATTAGCATATTAAGCTTTGATTGGTTGAACGGCCGACTGGATGACCAGACACTTAACATATTAGGCTTTTATTATATAGGGGGTGTATATATATATATATATATATATATATAGTGAGCCCTAACCGGTTTGGCTCAGTGGGTAGAGCATTGGCCTGTGGACTGAAGGATCTCAGGTTGGATTCCGGTCAAGGGCATGTACCTTGGTTGCAGGCACATCCCCAGTAGGGGGTGTGCAGGAGGCAGCTAATTGATGTTTCTCTCTCATCAATGTTTCTAACTCTCTATCCCTCTCCCTTCCTCTCTGTAAAAAATCAATAAAATATATTAAACAAACAAAAAAACAAAAGTGAGATTACATAGACTAATGCCAATAAGAAGTCAGAATAGAAAGTCCCAGACCCTCCTACTACCAATAGAGACGTTGATTCAACAATACATGCACCAGTATCCTTTGTGAGAAATCATAAATCAGGAGACTCTTGTACCCCAGAGAAGTGAAAAACCAGCTAATTCATAGCTAGTAGGAAAAATGTTGGCATCTTCACACCATTGTCCATCCCGCAGTGTAGTGCTACATGATCAGGAGAAAAATCCTGGCTCTCAGCTGTTTCATGGAGAGGGAAAGAGAAGACTGAACCATACATTCAACATAGTAACTTTTCCCAGGAGTTGCTTAAGGGACTAGCTTCCATCCAGCCTGTCTTAGAGTGCAGACAGAACCCAGTACACCACAGAAACCTGATGGCCACTGAGAAGGAAAAAGATCAGGTCAGTATGCTGCTGCTCCAGAGTCCCATGGCACAAGAGACAGAAGCCAATGCAACTCATAGGCCTCCCCTCAGGAGGAAGGGAGAGTGGAGTACACACCCAGCATTCTGTTTGTCAGAGGGCTATCTGAGGAACCAGTTTCTGTGTAATTCAACTTGGGTCACAAAGGGGACCTGCATACACTATAAGCCTCGGGGCCTCTGAAAAGAAAAATGGTAGGGTGGCTTATTGCTGCTTAAGAGGACCAGTGATACAGCAGGAAGACACCAAGGGGAATAAGAAATTATGAGCTTCCTTGAAAAAGAGACTGGTAATACCTCTAATTAGGAATTTTTGAGTGCAAAGAAGACATATCCACAGAAAAAGTTTGAGAGGCCTCCTGCATCTCTAGCTGGGCTGAATGGTGAAAATCTTGACCTATAAGAAGTCCATTAAAACGAAGAAAAATGGTGTGTTTTTTTTTTTTTTCTGTACCGACTATATATGCTAATAACATACATTTTTCTTCACCTCTTCTTTTTTGTGTGTAATTAATTTTTATTATTGAACATATTACAGATATCCCTCCACCCTGCTCCTGCACTTCACTAGGCCTTCACCACACTATTGTCTGTCCATGGGATATGCATATCTATTTATATAAAAGCCTAATCAACCATTACTACCAAATGACCAGAATGACCATCAACCAGTAGCTATGACATGCACTGACCACTAGGGGCAGGAGCTGCCCCCTGGTGGTCAGTATGCTCCCACAGCAGGAGCGCTGCTCAGCTGATGGACCGGTCCCAGCGGCCCACTATCCTGGCCGCAGCCACTCACTCCCTCAGTAGTCCTGCAGGTCCAATCTCTGGAGAACGGGCCAGGCACCAATGGATCAGCACCACCAGCACGATCCCAACAACACCACTGGCCTCCTGGAAGTTGGCCTCAGGCACCGCGGCCACTTCCCTTCCTTAGATGCTCTGCACGGAAGAAAAGATATAAAAGCGGCCATCCAGGTGGCTCCCAACAACCAGCGCGAATGTCAGCGGGACAGATCTGGATCCCGGGCCGGCAAGGGCATCCCACCACCTGCTCGGAGGGCTGATCGCATCCAGGCCCCCCTCCACCCCCATCGGGACCCCATCCATACACGAATTTGTGCACCAGGCCTTTAGTATGCACATAATTTCTTTGGCTAACCTCTTCCCACTCCCCTCCCCATTTCCCTCTGAGATTCATCACTCTGTTCCATGCTTCATGTCTTTGGATCTATTTTGTTCATCAGTTTATTTTGTTCATTAGATTCCACATATGAGTGAGATCATGTGATAGTTGTCTTTCTGTGGCTGGCTTATTTCACTTAGCATAATACTCTTCAGGTCCCTCTAGGCTATCTCAAAGGGTAAGAGATCCTTCTCTCCCCTATGAAGCTATTCAGTCCAAGACTTTTCTTTGCTGGAATTTTTTTGAATACTACTTTAATCTCATTAGTGTGTTTCTTTTATTTTTTATTTTGGTCTATTGAGATTGTCTAACACTTCCAGATTCAGTGTTGGAACATTGTGTATTTCTAGGAATTTATCCATTTCATCCACATTGTCCAGCTTGTTGGCATATAATTGTTCATAGTATTTTTATTTATTTTTTGTATTTCTTTGGGGTCAGTTGTTGCTTCACCTCTTTTTTTTTCTGATTCTATTTATTTCAGTCCTCTCTCTCTGTTTCTTGTTGAGTCTGGCTAGAGGTTCACCAATCTTGTCTATTTTTTCAAAGGACCAACTCTTGATCTTTTGTATTGTTTGTTTTCTTAGTCTCTATGCCATTTATTTCTGCTCTGATCTTTATTATTTCCTTCCTTCTACCTACTTTGGACTTTTCTTGTTGCTCTTGTTCTAATTCTTTTAGTTTAGGGTTAAATAGTTTATTACTAATTTTTTCTTATTTATTTATTTATTTATTTATTTATTTATTTATTTATTTATTTATTTTAGGTCAAGGCACATTCCCTGTGGCATTCTGGATTATATGATTACTTTTATAAAAAATGTCCAACATTTTTTTCAGTAATGCCTATGTCATTCTATAGTTCCATCAGAAATTTATAAGAGATCTAGTTTCTATACATCCACTGTAATACTTGGAATAATCACTTTTTTTTTAGCTTTCTTTTGTTTGTTTTCTTTTTTCTTTTTTATTGAATTTATTGGGGTGACACTGGTTAACAAAATTATACAGGTTTCACGTGCACAATTCTACAACACATCACCTGTACACTCACCACACCAATTCATGTCTTTGTCCATCACCATTTATCCCCCCTATACCCTCATTCACCTTCCCCACCAGCTCTCACCCTGGAAATCTCCACAGTTGTCCATGTCCACAAGGTTTTTTTCCTTTTTATTTTTTGCTCAATCCTTCCACCACCATCCCCCCACACCCAACAGCTTCAGCCTGCTCTCTCTCTCTCTATGAGTCTCTCTACTTTGCTTGTTAGTTGATTTTGTTCATTAGATTCCACATAGGGGTGAATCATATGGTACCTGTCCTTCTCTGACTGGCTTATTGCTCTCCAGATCCATCCATGCTGTTGCAAAGGGTAAGATTTCCTTCTCTTTTTTATGGCTGAGAAGTATCACCTTGTGTAAATGTACCACATATTTTTTATCCACTCATCTATTAATGGACACTTGAGGTGCTTCCAAATCTTGGCTCTTATAATCACTGCAATAAGCATAGAGGTGGATATATTCTTTGGAATTAGTGTTTTGTGTTTCTTCAGATAAGTTCTCAGAAGTGGAATAGCTGGGTCATAGACAGTTCCATTTTTAATTTTTTGAGGTAACTATATACTGCTTTCCACAGTGGCTGCACCAGTCTGCATTCCACCAACAGCGCATGAGGGTTCCCTTTTCTCCACATTCTCACCAGCACTTGTTGTTTGTTGATTCATTGAGGATGACCATTCAGACAGGTAAGAGGTGATACCTCATTGTCATTTAAATATGCATCTCTCTGATGATTAGTGATGTTAAGCATCATTTCAAACTATTAAATATCTGTATGGCCTCTTTGGAGAACTTTCTATTCAGGTCCTTTTCCCATTTTTTAATTAGATTTTTTGTTTTCTAATGGATGCATAGTATCTTCCCATTGGTTTAGTTTGCATGTACCTAATGGCTAATGGGGTTAAATATATTTTAATGGGTCTCATAAGGCAGAGACTTGTTTGATATTAGACAGATTATTACAGAGTTTATAGGTTTGGTCAGTGAGCCAAACAAAGTCTAAGTCTTAAAGCAGAATATTGACAAGGATAAGGAAACTTTTTGATTGATTCACAAACTTAAATTTCAGTAATAGACATTTCTTGAAATAGTAACTTATTTTTATCTGATATCATTATAAGAAAGACAAAAAAGGATATTTCTTTGAAATTCTGGATCAGGAAATTACAGTATAGATACAGAAGAGAATTTTGATATCAATTCTTAACTAATGAAATGAATTTTTGAATGTCATTCATTCTTTTGATATTTAACTTATTTTCTTTTATAATGTCAGTATATGTGAAATTAGCAATCTAAAATTATTTTAAATGCAATGAGTTTGAAAATGAAAATAGTAAATAATGAAGATAAATCCTATTCATGGCCCCTCAGAGGGTCAGAAAACAATTATTTTTCTTACCATTTTATTAGCAGGAATTATGACATTTTTATTCTCATAGCTGCTAAGCATGTTACACAGTACTTTAGTATATCAGAGTAACACATAACATACTACTGCTATATATTAGGAATTCTTTCCTTGAGTCCTGACATTGTTATTTACCAGAAGTTTGCCCATGCATAACCATTCAAAATGTTAGCTTTTCCTTCCATATAATGAGGTAAAAGTTCAAGCTATACACAGGGTAAATGTAAAGATCAAATGAGATACCATATAAAATAGCTCTTTATATGTAATTACTAAAACTCTATATAAACATAAGTTAATAGTGTTTTTTTTTTTTTAGAACAACTACCTGTTTGGCACAGCATAGTGGTTAACAGATATGACTAGATTAAATTGACATAGATTTGAAAACAAAACTTTACCATTTATTAGGTTTTTGTTTTTTTAATTGTTGACAGTATTACAGATGTCTCCATTTTATCCTTTTTGCCCTCCTCCACCCAACCCTTACCCCACCACAATCTTTCCCCCCTATTGTCTGTGTCCATTGGTTATGCATATGTATTCTTTGCTTAATCTTTTCCTGTCCCAGCCTCCTGCCTCCTGACTGAGACTTACCTGATCTTAACCTAAGCAAAAGCTTCTTCACAACAAATGAAAACACTCCACTCAGAAAGTTTGTTGTGAAGAATCAAAAGTTAAAACTTAATAAATGTTTCAAACAATGCTTGTGTTATTATTATATTATAATAAATGTTAGTATTTATTGTAACAATAAATGTTAGTCATTATCAAATTATTAAATCCTGTTCATATGCTATCTCTTAAAAATATTATTTCACTATCCCTTGCAGTTTGTTAGTAACTTGCAAAACTAGATCTTTCAGTAGATGATGAATTCCACAGTAGCAGGGAACAAAACACACCCATTCTTTAACTCTGTCAGGGTCTAAGTCAATGACTTGATTGTATATTGTGACCAACAGATGTTTGTTAATGAATTAAGACTATAATGAATCACTACTATAAGCTTAAGAAAGGGTACCAAGTTTTATTTTCAGTGTTATTTTTGTTTGTACTATGAATAGTGTATAATCTACACTTCTTGGGACTTAACCGCCAGTCCTTTATTAATTGCTTTAGGAAGAAATTTCTTTCAAAGTACCTGACATTTTCCACTCTTTACTTGAATCTGGCAATTAAGGCTGCTGATAAAAGGGTACCTATTTGCTCTATAAACCTATTTAGTAGGAAGAAAAACAATTTTTTTTTCCTAATAAAGCTCTGGGTATTTTATGGTCCCAGTTTTAGAGCTGGGATAAAAATTCTTAAAAAGTATATCTCAATATATTTTTATAGACTTGAGTAATATTATCTCTATCCTTTTAAAAATATATATATATTTTTATTGATTTCAACAAGGAAGGGAGAGGGAGAGAGAGATAGAAACATCAATGATAAAAGATAATAATTGACCAGCTGTCTCCTGCACACCCACACTGGGGATCAAACACACAACCTGGGCATATTCCCTGATCGGGAATCAAATCTTGATCTCCTGGTTCATAGGTCAACACTCTTCCATCAAACCACACTGGTTGGGTTCTTTTTTTTTTTTTTTTTTTTCCATTTAAGTTCAAATATATTTCCAAACCTTGATTTAGTCTTAATTTTATTTATGTTGTACAAACCCATGATTATGGTATTTTATCTAATTAGTAATGTGACCTTTATTTAATTGGACCTATAGTTATGGATTAGTGCAAAAGCAAACAGCAAAATAATGCTCACAATCAAGAATAGATTCCTCTCCCTAGTTGGTTTGGCTCAGTGAATAGAGTGTTGGCCTGCAGACTGAAGGGTCCCAGATTCGAATCCGGCCAAGGGCACATGCCCAGGTTGCAGGCTCAGTCCCCAGTGGAGGTCGTGAAGGAGGCAGTCAATCAATGATTCTCTCTCATCATTGATGTTTTTATCTTTCTCTCTCCCTCCCTTCCTCTCTGAAATCAATAAAAGAAATATATTTTTCAAAAAAAGAATAGACTCCTCACCCTGGCTGGTGTGGCTCAGTTGGTTGGGCATAGTCATGTGCACCAAATGGTTTTATGATTCAGTTTCTGATCAGGGCACATGATCCCTGGCATGAGGCAGCTGATCAATGTTTTGCTCTCACATCGATGTTTCCCTCTCTCTTTCTCTCTTTCTCTCTTTCTCTCTCTCTCTCTTCCTCTCTCTCTCGCTCTCTCTCTCTCTCTCTCTCTCTCTCCCTTCCTCTCTCTCTAATAATCAATTAAAAAATTAAGAGATAGAATCCTCCTGGCATACATTATTACAATTTCAAATTTCTATGTATTTGAAAATAAAAGAAAGAATAGAACAATGAAAAATTTAAAGGTTATTTTCCTTTGCTTCACCTTCATTAAAAACCTTTCTCTCTTATTGTCTATAAAAAAGGACAAATTTAGCCTTCTTTGATAAGTTTTTTTCAGTAAGAGGTAGGGGTACATCATCTCTCCTGGGACAATTATTCAAATTCTAGTATATTAATTTTGTTTTTCTTTAATGCTTTGCCTTTGAGATAAACAGAAATGAACACAAACATAATTAATATTCAAACAATCCATGCCAATAATATTGCTGATTTAATACATTCTGCAATTACTGACACATAATTTTTAAATTATATCCTAAATAGCATAAGTCAGATACTTTTTCCTCATGGAGAGTGTGGCATGAAAAAGGAATGAGAGGATATTTGTTACATAGAATTATTTATTGCAGAAAATCAGAAAAGCAATAATACAGCCAGTCATGGAAATAATTTCACATAGAATCAGGATGCTGGATCTTATCTAACCTCAGACCCCTTCAGGGAAATATATTAAAATGAAATTCTACCTGCTTATGAATAGAAGGTACAAGGCCAAAGGTGAGGATGACTGTGGACTTCTTTCACACACACAAATCTACAAAAAACAATTCCCAACCCCTAACAGAATGTTTATCAATTATTTAATTATTAGATATTTGAATAATTTGAGGATTAGTCCACAGCCACTAACAAATATCATATCTGCCTTTCCATTTTGCCAGAAGGGCATCACCTCTTACTTCACCTGCCTGGGAAGCACCTACATCTCCTTTTTGCCAATGCAACTGCTACCAAAGTTTTAGGATGTCAAACAAACTTTAAAATATATCTATATATATACTAGAGGCCCAGTGCATGAAATTCGTGCCCCGGGGGGGTCTCCTCAGCCCAGCCTCCACCCTCTCCAATCTCCCCCTTGGGGGATGTCCGACTGCCAGTTTAGGCCTGATCCATGGCCTAAACTGCAGTTGGACATCCCTCTCACAATCCTGGACTACTGGATCCTATCTGCTCACCTGCCTGCCTGTCTGATCAACCCCAAACTGACCCCGCTGCTGGCCTGGTCACCCCTTACTGCCCCCCTGCCAGCCTGGTCACCCCCAACTGCACCCCTCCCCCGCTGGCCTAGTCGCCCATAACTTCCCCTCCCTGCCGGCCTGGTCATCTCTTACTGCCTTCCCTGATGACCTGGTTGCCCCTAACTGCCCCTCCCTGCTGGCCTGGTGGCCTCCAACTGCCCATCCCTGCTGGCCTGGTCACCCCTCACAGCCTGCTTGCTCAGTCATTTGGTTGTCCCTCACTAATCCCCTGCCTGCCTGGTCATAGGCAGCCATCTTGTGAGGGTGTGAGGGTTAATTTGCATACTACCTATTTATTATATAAGATTTAAAGGTCAAAACACACAAATTAGCCTTTAGAATTTTTTTTTTTCCATTGCTTTTCAGTTTTTTCAGCTAAGTTAATCTTGTCTTCCTATAGAAAAAGTAGTTTTTCAGATAAGGATCATTTATTTACTATTTTTAAAGCAACCACATGTAGAAATATATAAGTATATACTTTACTGATTGACCCCCTTGTAAACATTTGGATAGCCTTTAAGACACTTGAAAGAAGAAATTTTTAAACATTAACTTTGGGACTTGAGAGAGCATGCCTGCTCTAAAACCTTAGACTTGTATTCTTATCACTGAGAATTAAAGCAAGGCAAGTTCAGAGGTTACCTTTTCATCCTCATTCTCTTCATCCCTCCCCTTCTCTCTTCCTCCTTCCTTTCTTTTTTCTTTACTTTTATGCATTCTCTATTTAGATAGTTCTTCTTTCCTTAAGACTTCAGTCTTCTTCAATAGAAGGTTGGGCAAAAGTAGGTTATTTGTATGGCAAATAACACAATAATTAATAAATAATAATATAAGAATAAACTCTGTGTTTCACATACTCACAACTGTAAACCTACTTTTGCTACATTTCAATGAAGACATGTGGAACAAGGGTGTATTTGAAACTAATTCATGATTATAAAGAGAATTTTGATCACTAAAATATTGAGTTGCCCTTCAAGCAGTTTTTACTTTTGTTATCTACATAACTCGCAGTTTTCCTTAGTCATAGAAACATTATTCTAAAAAGGAAAAATTGAGAAATGTAAAATTATCTTATGAGCTCATTCAAGAATGTGATGTTTCCTTTCAAAATGCTTACTTTGTGTCAATCTATGAGTGTTATTGAACATACTGAGAACAAGTAAAAAAAAAAAAAAATAGTAGCCTAAATGGATGAATGAAGAAAGGTACATCTTTTAACATATTCTTTTATAAACATATTCTTTAGATCAAAGGATGGATTTTAGACAGTATGAATATTTCTGGCATTCTCAATTTGGAAAGTAGTATACAAAAGATAAATTTCATACAAGAGAACTGTGAAGTTCAATTAAATAATCAAAAGCATTCTATTTATAATTCAAATAAGTTAAGTCAATACCTATACTTGAAACTATAGTTAGTAAGAATTCCTATCTTGTATACTATTGATAAAAAGAGTATGAATGCAAACTCTTAATTTTACGTAAGCTTAACATATGTTTGATCTTTCTGTTGACAGTTACTGAATTCATTTAGTTACTATTTCACATTGAAATATATTGTCTTAATTTGCATGAAAGTAAGCAAAATGTATTCAGAAATACATTTTCTTTTCATTCAATATTGGTCACTTATAATACCAAAGATCAACGTATTAATTTAATGAAATAATGTTTTCACAGTATTTAAGTGAAACTTGAATTTCTTTCCTGTAACTGAAAAGGTTTGATTGAAAGAAAGTTCAGTAGTAGTATAGGTTAATGAGATATATTTTCTAGCAAATTAAAGTGCCTCTTTTTTAATCCTGGTAGGTAAATATAAATGGAGCAGATGTACAAACTCCAAGAGTTTTTCAACTTAGAGAAAAATGAAATTAAAATATGGAGGATTGAAGAAGGGGGTTTGTCTAAAACATAGAGAGAGAAGGCAGATCCAAGGTGAAGTAAGTTTTTTAAGAAGGCACTTCCATTGAACTGTGCAAGTTTTATTTACATATTTCTCCACATCACATCTGGTTGCAGGCTATAAAATAAAGATTGTTATTTGGGAACAATTTCTAGCAGCCAGTTTGGATTTTTTAAAAAACTTATTTTCCCTAAATTATAATTCTGTTAATATTATTCTCTACTTTCAAGGGGAACAATTGCTTACATAGCACTCTTACACTGGTAAACTATGCTGGATGATTCAGTTTGGGGACAAAAAAAGGAAACCTTGTGTTAAATCATCTTACTCAGATCAGCACAGTGGGACTAACATTATGTTAAGGGAGAATGAAAGTATTGGAATTCCAAACTGTGATTAGCAAGATGCCATGGGTAAATGAGACAACCTCTTGTCCTCATAAGAATTTTATTGGGCACTTATTAAAGACAAATCCCCACTGGGTCTAGATTGGGACCTGGAGACCTGTGCTTCAGCAAAGATTCAATTGATGATGAGGCTTTTTAAATAAAAGTCTGAGCTACAGAATGTTTCCCCTTAAAAATTACAAAAATGCATCAATTACAAATGGTTTCAGTTTTATTGTTGTTTGTGTGTATGACATATATTTCAGTACAGAGATGTTGCCATGTTGCCATTTTCCTGAAATTTGCATTTATTTGACTTATCAAAACATTTTTAAAAACATAACTTTATCTTTTCCACAGGCACAACTTGGTCTCCAGTAGAATAAAGTTTTAATATTGAGAAATCATGTTTTCTTCCAATTGATATGATCTGCAGGAAATTTCTGGAATTCATCATTTCAATAAGTCTAACCTGCTGCCTTAGTCTATTCAGACTGCTATAACTGAATACCATAGACTGAGTGGCTTAAAAACAACTGAAACTTATTTCCACATTTTTTAAGGCAGTGAAGGCCAAGATCAAGGTGCCAGCAGATTTGGTGCCTGGTGAGAAACTGCTTCCTGGTTCAAAGAAGGTTGTCTTCTTGCTATAACCTCACACGTTGGAAGGAGAGTGAGGGAGCCCTCCAGGCTCTCTTTTATAAGGGCACTCATCTAATTCATGAGGGCAGAGCCTAATTACCTCTCAAAGGCCTCATCTCCAAATACCACCACATTGGGGGTTGGAAATTCAATATATAAATTTGGGGTGGGGGACACAAACATTCAGTCTATAGAACCTGCCATATACAAAAACGCATAAACTCCAAACTTTGAGTAACATCCAAAAATGTAATAAAAGACTATTAGAGTTCCCCGTTCTTTAATTCTTTTCTTACCTATGCATGGTTTTATTTACTATGGCTCAGAATTCTTCAGAAGCAAATACTGAAATTTTTTTTTCAGTACTTATCAAGATTAAAATGCAAATCCACTACCAAGCTTGTAACTAAATAATGCAATACATGACATTTAATTTGTAAAGTTACATTTTAGCTTGAAAGTGAGCTGAAAAGAAGTGAATGGACTGAAGAGATTATACTCCCAGGCTATGGTTCTTTAGAAGGTTAATAATTCACATTAAAAAAAAAAAAAAAAACTGATTGGGTAGTCCAAGAAGCAGACTCGCATTGGAGATTATTGTACAGGCTGTTAGGGGGTGTCCTTGTGATAAATAACTGCAGAATGACAGGGAAAGAAGCAGTATTGTTTAGGGAGACATCATGACAGCCAACCCATGGCCATCTCTGAAACGCGTATGATCCATCAGAGATATCTTGTTTGGGACCAATATAGCCAGGCTTTTATATACTGTTCCTATATGTCATTCAATATGGGCTCTGTGAGATGAGTATGACGTGGAAGATCCCAATCTCTACAGTAGAGGCAAGCCCTGCAGGGTCTGGGAGTTGAAGGCTATCTTCCAATAGCACTCTCAGCAACACTCCCACTCCTTCTTTTGGTAGGAATCTAGGGTTCATCACAGTGTGCACCACAGTACATCCCTTGTACTGCTTGGACCCACTTCATATACATTTTGGCAGCAGTTTTTCCAGCTTTCTAATGGGCACGTGTTTGTGGGGAATCTTAGAAGTAGAAGACTGGGAAGACAGATCACAGCCCCCAATGTTTTGGTGTTGCAAAAGATACTTGCCTTCTCTCTCTCTCTCTCTCTCTCTCTCTCTCTCTCTCTCTCTCTCTCCAATTTTGCTTCCCCTCAACTTATAGCATTTGCTGTGTCAGTCTTGTATTCTCTGATTGCACGACACAGACTCATGCCAAAGTGGGGGTCACTATGCCCTTCTCAGGCTGAAGTAAATTTATTTATTTACTTTCCATCAGAACTGGGCTAGATATACCAAAAGGCATCTAGGTGAGTTATCTATGTACCAAATATATTCCTTCCTGACTAAACTGTGTAACAGCAATTCCTCCTCCTCCTGATAATCAGGGTCAATTACCCCTGACAAACTAATGACACCTTTTCTTACCTCTGGTCCTGTGCCTGAAGTGTGAAGTGCCAGGTTTCAAAGTGGTCATAGGACAACTAGCCAAACCAAATGTAACAATCAAGCCTTTATTCACTTGCTGCAGTGGGGTAAGCAAGAGGCAAAACAGGCATTGCCTGCCCCGTGTTCCCTTTTTACCCCATGGAAGGGCACCAGATGAGAATCAGGTAAGTCAGGGCAGATGGAGGAACTATCTCACTGCCAAGGAGTCCTGGACACATGTTCCTGCCATTTTGTAACCAGGGTTCTGGAAGAGTGGAGGAGGCAGGGGGAAGAAAATTGTTTTAGTCAACATACCCTGGTAAGGAGGTGAAGAAAGAGTCTCAGCTGAGGCCCACTGATTAGGAGACCTCTGAATGGTGCCTGGGCTAAGAATGTAGATATATATGAGGGCCTAGGGATCGGGCCTGAGTTGACAGTAACTCCCTCCATAAAACTGTAAGGCTTGGCTGCGCACTAAGATTGGTGTGGACAGAGCTTTCTCTCATGAGGACTGCCAAGCAAAGCCTTTGGAATTGCCTATGGTCAGGTCTGAAAAGGTCATACAGCATTAGATCTGAAGCCACATTTCTCCCCAAACAGCACCAATCTCTTAGAGTCCAACAGAACTTTTGCTCTTTCTCTTGGCTGAAACATTTCCCCCATTGGGACCTAGAGTTTCTAATCTTGCAGAACTCGGTTTTGCAGGGGCAGGAAGCAAATGTCCCTTAAGGGATCATTGGAAATTATGGTAAACTTGGCCACTCCTTATTTCATGTGGGTGTCAGATTCGTGTACTTCTATTAAGTACATAGTACCATATAAACGTCTTTGCCCCAAGATATATACTGCATCCTGGAGTATATGGTGCCTCATCCTCTGAAAGTATCACATCTGAGATACCAATTCAGCTTTGCCAATTTTGCCAATTCAGCAGACCACTCATATATTCTATCAGTCCAACAGCTTTTAGGTCAACTGATATTGATCCCACAATTACGGTCCATTCCTGTACATATTATTTTTTAAAGTAAAATTGGTACAATTGTCAAGTGATTTTGTGGAATCCCATGCCATTGAATCAAACACTCTGTAAGCTCTCTAGTGGTAGTGCTGTGGAGGTCCTGCAGGTGTACGTAGCATACGTCTCTATTCCTGTCTGAATTCATCACTGGCCCTGTCAGAATGGAACGGGACCAGTGTTGTCAACTTGCCAAAGTAGCTTGTTGGTCTCCTCAAAACGTTGTGCCACATCGGGAGCTCATCGTTTCTGCTGCTGACAGGCTGGGAACTCAGCAAAGGCAAAGACTAGATCAGCTTTGTTCAGTTTTTTAAGTGGGAGCCCATGACATCAGGCCACTGAAATGTCATCTCTAACACCATGGCCACTTCATTCATATTTTCCCTGTACTAAGTGGCTGATATTAGAGACTGGCTATCGGCAATAAGTAAAAAAAAAAAATGTTTTATCAAACTGGTTATTTAGTGTGCTTTCTGTGGTTGATGCTCTTTGGCAACCATTAATATGGTACAAAGAACTTTACATTTTCTGCCCTGTCTCATATATCCATTTGCATATTCTATCCAAGATTTCTTTGTCCACAGTATTCCAGTCTTTCTTGAGGTCCCTGAGTAGTAGGTTGAGCTATTAGCAACATCCACAGGCCACTACATATTCTAACCTCTAACCACTTCTTAATAAGTGGATAACCAGGTGAATTATCTGAAAATCTGCCCACTGGGCAAATTTCCTTTGCAAAGATTTCAAAGTCACCCATGAGTGAGGCTCTAGTATAGCTGCTATCAATTTTGGGCTTGCATTCACATTTTGAGCTGACCTATCCAGGAACCAAGCTCAGGCTTTTTTCTATTTCAACAGTTGAATGCATAAAATTCTCCCTACAGCCACAGGTGTGTGCTGAGGAAAGGGCAATTGTGTATAAGTTGTCTATGGCAAGGGTTCTGGGCCACCCATTCACATAGCTTGTTTGTGCCCTCTTCCTGCTCATGCTTAACTCTGTTTATATCACTTTTCACTGGCACTGGATTATTGCTGATATGACTTAGTAGATCTTCAAGAACCCAGCTTATTACAGATAGTTCCAGACACATATCAATTGTTTCATGGCCAGGTACCTCATCTTTTCCTGGACTCTGTAAGAGTTGTTTTTAAAATATTTATAATCTCTATTGCAGATAAAATAACCTTAATTTAGAACCCCAGGAGATTATTTTGGATTCTTTTATAGGCACTTGCCACAAACTTCACTAATATACCTAATAATACAGAAACTGTTGGGTTGTCTATTCTATGCTGCAGGGTTATTTGCAAAGTGATGTAAGATGCTTTTACTTTGGATGGAATATTCTGGAAAACCTCTGGCCAGTGAACCCTAAAACTTTTACTGATGTAGTAAGTTCCTAAGACTTCATAATTTGTTACCCACCTTAGAATATGTGTGATTTCCCAAGGCCTTCAAATTGTTAGCCACTTCATGTTCATTCAATACCTTTAATAAGATGTCATATATTCAATGGATCACATAGATGTTCTTCCAGATATCCAGATGGTCCAAATCTTTAATGGGCACAAGAGTTAACACAGACCTAAAGAACACTGTAGCCCAGCCATGTGGGGCTCAGTGGTTGAGTGTCGACACAGGAACAAAAAGGTCATAGTTCGATTTCCAGTCAGGGCACATGCCCAGGTCGCGGGATCGATCCCCAATAAGAGTGTGTAGGAGGCAGCCAATCTATGATTATCTCTCATAGTTGATATTTCTATCTCTCTCTCCCTCTCCCTCTCTGAAATAACATACATATATGTAAAAAAAAAACACATTGAAATGTATACCATTGTCAACTATACAAGTGTGCAAGCTGCTTCTAAACCTATTTTCAATGTGGACAGAAAATAGCATATTTGCTAAATCAATAATTGTGTCATGTACTGATGGCATGTTCCTCAGCTCTAGTACACATACCATGTCTGGTAATTGCAATTGCATTGGGAGCTACTACTGGTTGAGTTTGTGATAGTGTACTGCCATCTTCCAGGATCTATTTGGTTTAACAAGAGAAATATTGGTGAATTAAATGGAGATATAAAATGGACCAAGACTTTAAATACTTAAATGTGGTACTAATTTTTGTCATCCTCTCCAAGGTTGTGATGATAAACTATCTCGTTCATGATGAAGGATGCAGTTTTAGGGGCTTCTAAATGTTCGACCCCACTATATATTTCTTACCTCATAGGCCAAGTACCCAATGTGGGGGTTGCACTAACAATAAAATATGTCTATCTTAAGTTTACATTAGGAGATTAGGGTGGGTCTACAGATTTATTTATTGTTTTTTTCAGTGCTCTATTTATTTACTGGCCCCCATATGCCATACTCACAAAAAGGAGACATGCTGATACTGTAAGTCTCTGAATGTCAATGTCCAACAGTCCTCAAAATGTTTGGATGTTTTTCTTTTCCATTAGAAATCTACTTGAGTATATGACTGGGAAAAGACTGAGTGAATCATGACCTTGTACATTTGTAAAGGTGTTACAGAATCCTTTTGCCAAAGGACCTGACATTCTCTTTCAACAAGTGATTTCTTAATCAAAACGATCTTAGATCCAGAAACTAGAAAAAAGATTTTAACTTATTTAATAGGACAACTTCCCTTAGCCTCCAGATCATCCATCTTTAAAATTTCTCCTGAGGGTATAAGTTGAGTAAACAATTCTTGGGTGCTCACTTACTTTGGTCATCACTTTAAGAGTTATTCCAGTAAAGTTCACATCATCTTCTGATCTTTGCCAGGATCTTAAATACTGCATCTTGAGCAAATACTACTAAATCAATAAAGTTTCATTTATCTGATGTGATGTTCCAGTACCCCAGAATTTAAGTGCATCCATCATGTCACAATCTGTTTAAAAAAAAAATACTAGAAACTTGTGAAAACTGAAAAGTACTTATAACTTCAAAATGTTTTAACTGAAATGAATTCACTGAATTTTATTAATGTTCTGTAATGTTCTTTAGTCGTATGTTTATATATCCTAAAATACCAATACTCAAAAGTACTGAAAAGGGGATAATACATTTATATCTTTACATTTGAGGCAGAGCATAAAATTCTCTCTTCTCTTCTTATGGATGTGTTTAAGTTCATGGACATTAGAATAGAAGTATAATATTACTTAAATATTATGGCTTTGCACCAAAGTATAATATTACCTAAACGTTAGTGATAGTGACTATAACCTAAATTGATCAAGAAAGAAACTATAGATAAATGTCATTTTAGAAAATAGGCTCAGTTACCTCCTTACCATTTTATTGCATGAAATGGACCTTTTGGCATGGATGAGACATTACAGTGGTCTCTTCTGCATACCTGTATAATGCTAAGTGTATAGAAATTCACCTAGAGTGCTAAAAGAACCTCAGAGCTGCTGACAACAATTCTCCAAATCTTGTGACAGTAGTTGTCCTAGACTAATTTTTTCAAGGATACATGTATAGCAAAAATCCTTGGAAGATGAAGAAAATATTTTCCTCATGGCCAGAGGGCAGATGTGTGCGTGGACTGACCAGCAGACCCTGAACGACGGATAAATGATTATTCTGACACAACGTTTGCCGTGAAAGCGAGGGCTAAGGGACTGCCTGACTAAAGGAACCAGACATCCTCAATTGCCTGTCTCGTTAGGCTTTTATTGTAGCAGCAGTTTGAGATAAAGTTTATCTTTCAGATACAATCAGTAGGGTAAGTAATATTGGGAGGACACATGTGTTTGTAGTGTCCTTTAAGCAAGGACATCCAGAGTTTAAGCATAAAGATTCCAGTAAACATCGGGGGTTTGCATGTGCACAGACTTGTTTGGAAAGGTCAGGGAATAATTAGGGGCACCGCCTTTGCCACTCCTCTAAGTCGCAATTCCAAGAAACAGGGTGGGCGGCCTTCCACACACTTCCCTTTTCTCCGAATGTCCTCCTTACAAACTTTCCAACCAAGTCTCATGCTTCCCCACAGATGTGTTTGCTGTTCGGGACTGTAAAGGTAACATGTCCTTCTGAAGAAAAAGTTTAGGCAGGTTTGATAGAAGTCCCTTATATGAGATTAAGGTTTCCTAATCTCATGATTTCATCAGCTATGATACAAACACACTGTGTGTGTAGCATCCACCTAGGTTAGCTTCTGCATTACTCCCGTAGGACATCAGCAGTGTTTTCTGTGCCACATACAAATTCTCACAATCACAGTGGCTTAAAAACAACATGTAGTTATTATCTCACACTTTCCATGAATCAAGGGTCCAGGCACAGCTTAGCTTGGTCCTTTGCTCAGAGTCTCACAAGGCTGCAATCAAGGTGCCAGCCAGGGTGCCTTATCATCTGGAGACCTAGGAGAGGAAGAATCTGCTTCATTCAGGTTACTGGCAGTTACTGATGGTTGTATGAGTGAGGACACGAAGCTTTAGTGCTGTTAACTGGAGGCTGCCCACAGTTTCTAATTGCTGCCTGCAGTTCCTTGACAAGTGTGTTTTCCAACATGGCGATTGACTTCATCCAGCCCATACACTGGATTCATCTCCTGCTCCAATCTGCTAAGACAGTCTCACTTCATATAATGTCATCATATGGGTGCCTGTTATCAACTTTGCTATATTAGTAACCTAAGCATAAGAGGGCTATCCTGAAATGTTTACTATATTCTATTGGTTAAGAGCAAGTCAAAGATCCCTCCCACTTCCAAGCAAAACAATTACACAAAAGCATGAACATCAGGAGATGGGAATCATTGTTGTAGAAAGGGTCTCCTTAGGTTCTGTTCATTACAGGGCACAGGGGAAGAACCAAGGCAAAAATTGAAGCTCATGCTGCTTAGTGATCTGTAATAAAGTCCTTTGTCTCTGACATAGTAGCCCTATGTCTTCTGTCAGAATCTATGAACTTGTGTCAGGGCACTTGTTACACTTGCAAGTGTGGTAAAATCTCAGACTCTACACTTCTTAACGTGATTGACTTCTACTCTTGTCCTGGATATTCATAAGCTCCTGAGAGTTAAAGTAATATTACCCTGGCTCCCTTTCCTCTTTATTGTGGAGGATTATCCAGAGCAGAGGAGTTCTATTTAACTACATGTATTCCCATCCCCATTACCACAGACCGTCAGAGGCTTTATACTTCTAAGGACAAGTACAGTTGGAAGCTGGTACTTCACATCTTAATCTTTACCTGTATAAGGGTTCTTTAATCTGTGGCTTTAATGCTTAAACCAACTCATCTGGAGTATAGTTACATTACCAGTTTACTTAATTTGAATATTTTTAGACCCGTAGAATACAACCAAAGTGACTCTGGGAAAGGTAATATACCAGAACTCAGTCATGAAATTTATGGTCAGTGACCTGAATGGAATATAATCACCCCTTTCTAAATTTGACAGATTCTCATATCATTTTTTAAAAAGTTTAACAATGTATAATGCCTGCTAGAACCAATAAATACACCATCAGGGTGGTTTTGAAATGCAAATTGCTTTTAAAATTGTGCTCAAATGGCTTATTTTTCCACAGACTACTTAGCAATATAAGTTCAAAGATCACCGGTTGAATGGCCCATAAAAGGTCCGTTATGTCATTTTATATGCATCTATCTGCCAAGCACTGAAGATCATAATAAGAAATTAAATAGTTCAAAGAAGATAAAGTTGTGAAAGTTAAGTGGCGAGACAGTGCAATGCTCTACTGACAAAGAAGTTATTTCAACAGTTTATAAAGTGTTGATGGCTCTTTTCCAGCTTGGCTTAAGCATAATCTTGTCCTATTGCCAAACTAATACATTGTGTAGTTCAGCCTGGTATAGTCTGTATCCATAATTTGAAGTTCCTCCATTCCTTTTTTCTAAATTCCCCTTTTGTAAGTGTTCCAGGTTTTTATAGTGGTAGCCACTCACTGCCATTTCACTTGTAAACAGAAAAGATAAAAACATCCTTCCTTGTGCTGTAGGAATCCTCTTGCTAGACCAAGGGAAACAGAAAAGTGACTCCTCCCAGATCACCTTCTTTACTTTTCGTCAATTACTGAAACTCTCTAGAACACATGGGCACTGCACCTGATTTTAACGTGTTCCTTTTCTCTTCAGCACTGCTCCATGCAATCAATTTTAGAAATCCTAGAAAAGAAGGAAAGCGTCTCCATTTTATTTTTTTCATGAACCATATAAAGTTATTGGTTTCTTTGTCACCAATTTCATCCCCAGTACAAATTATCGGAGTCACCTTTCTACCTCAGAATCCTCAGTTGACTTCCTACCATGTGTTTGCCAAGGTATCCCAAACTTTAGGGTACAGAAATATCCCCTGGTGAACTTGTGAGAAATATAGACTTTCAGGTCTATGATCACGATGGCTAAGTCATAGTTAGTCTTGCATATGTTTGCATGTATCCTAGTGTGTAATTTTATTTAAAACATTCTGCTACCAAACAGTGGTGTCTTGGTAATTTTTTTTTAAAAACCAACTCTCCAGGATAAAAAGAAAGAGAGAGATAAGACAGAGAGATGGGAGGAGGGGGAGGAGAAAGGGGCACAACATGGAAATTTACCCATTTCCATCATGCTAATACTCCCCACATGGCCCTTATCAGGCTATTAAAGTGACATCATTGGAGATGAGTTTGGGGAAAGATGCACACAATTAATTCTTCTCAGCCAGTAGGGATCTGCTCCAGGACACCAGTGTACCCAGGTGATTCAACTTCTACTAATTTATTGCACTCATATGATATTATTTACTACTAATATCTGTGCTTTACTTATCCCCTCTCATTAGAATGCAGAACTTTTCCTTTCTCTCTGCCTGAGCATTTCCTACTAGGAATACTAAGAATCCATCAATAAAGCTATTGTCCAAGTATAAATCCCAGATGCTTCCAAAGCTAGGGGTGAATATTTCTTTCATAGTACTCACTACATTTTAGTGTAATTATCAATTTAAATGTCTATTTTTCCTTAAACTGGGTCATCAGGAACTATATCTCATTTATCTTGGTATTACCATAGTATAACAAAATATAAGAATGAAATATGCATTTGTAAAATTCATAATTCACCATAATAAATTAATATGGAGTCAGCAATTTCAATATTGATTTAGTATTGATCTACTAGTATTGACACATTTGAAATGCATCAAAGTGGAGTTGGGATAGATAGGGTGACTATTGGATTTTACAGGCGTGGTTAATTGGAAAATATACATGTAAAATTAAAAACAATGTCAGCAGTGACTTGCTTGGAAAAGTCAACTACTGAATTTTTGAGGTGAAAAAAATCATTGGTTGGTTTTATAAACAGTATGACTATATTTTTTCTTTACTAATCATGTTTATAATTACACCAGCCAAAAATAATAAGGGTGACCAAATTTCAAGCTTGAAAGCATAAACCTAAGATCAAGGAGAAGGTATTAACCCCTTATGTTATTTTCCTTAAAACCACAGGAGTTAGTCAATACTAAAATTGAAATATAAAACTAAAGAATATAAGGAAAATATTATTGTGAATACCCTTTTGTAGTAAAATCTCTACACAATATTCACATTTTTTTTTAGTTTTATTCTATGTTAACTCTTCTATAATAATAAAAGCATAATATGCTAATTAGACCGGACAGTCGAAGGACCTTCCAGACGAAGCTGGGGCTGCAAGAGCCGAGCCCCTTACATGAATTTCATGCATCAGGCCTCTAGTATTCTTATATTTTCATATCCTATTTAATAAAAGAGTAATATGCAAATTGACCATCACTCCAACACACAAGATGGCTGCCCCCATGTGGTCAAAGATGGCTGCCCCATGTGGACACAAGATAGCCACCACAAGATGGCCAACAGGGGAGGGCAGTTGGGAGGAACCAGGCCTGCAAGGGAGGGCAGTTGGGGGCAATCAATCCTTCAGGGAAGGGCAGTTAGGGGTGACCAGGCCAGCAGAGGAGGGAAGTTGGGGGCAACCAGGCCTGCAGGGGAGAGTAGTTGGGGGAAACCAGGCCTGCAGGGAAGGGCAGTTGGGGATGACCAGGCCTTCAAGAAAGGGCAGTTAGGGGTGAATAGGCCTGCAGGGGAGGGCAGTTAGGGGCAATCAGGCTGGCAGGGGAACAGTTAGGCATCAATAAGGTTGATGGCAGGGGAGTGGTTAGGGGGTGATCAGGCTGGAAGGCAGAAGTGGTTAGGGGCAATCAGGAAGGCAGGCAGGCAAGCAGTTGGGAGCCAGCAGTCCTGAATTGTGAGAGGGATGTCCGATTGCCCGTTTAGGCCCAATCCTACTGATATTGGGCCTAAACGGTCAGTCAGACATCCCTCGAGTGGTCCCAGATTGGAGAGGGTGCAGGCTTGGCTGAGGGACACACACCCTCTGTGCATGAATTTCATGCACTGGGCCTCTAGTCTTATATAATAGAATAATATGCAAATTAACCAGGATGCCATAACATCATGACTAGACAGCAGGGACCTGAGGCTGCATGGCGCCTGGCTGGGGCAAGGGACCTTAGGCCGTGCCCCTCACCCAGCAGGGCTTGATGGGGGACCTCAGGTTGCACCTCCCACCCTGGCTCTGGGCCAGGAGACCACAGGTCATGACCGCTGCCCACCTCTGGGCCGGGAAACTTCAGGCCAAGCTCCCCACTTGGCAGGGCTTGACGGGGACCTCAGGCCTTGCCCCCCACTGACCCAGTACTGGGCCGGGGGACCTCAGGCCATGCCCCCTGCCTGGCAGGGCTTGACAGGAGACCTGAGACTGTGCCCCTCCACCTGGTGCCGGGCCAGGGGACTTAAGGCTGCACCCGCCCAGAGGGGCTTGACAGGGGTGGGGCTGGCTGGGGCTGGGTCTCACCCAATGGGGGGTGGGGCCGGCTGGGTCTGGGTCTCCTGTGTTTTCAAAGCGCATGTGGGTGGTGGGCGGGGACTTGACTCTAGGTCCCATGGTGTGCCCCAGACTCTGACAGGAGGGAGATTTTCATACACATTTTAGTCATTTTTTTTCATCTCTGACACTTCTATTATAGAGAAAGGGCCAATGGCAATATTAAAATATTTCCTCTAATTAATTCCCTTTTAATGTGCACAAATTTTGTGCACTAGGCCACCAGTAGAATATAATATTGTAAA
Source organism: Eptesicus fuscus (assembly GCF_027574615.1). Taxonomy (NCBI): domain Eukaryota; kingdom Metazoa; phylum Chordata; class Mammalia; order Chiroptera; family Vespertilionidae; genus Eptesicus; species Eptesicus fuscus. The sequence continues at coordinate 26,958,603 of NC_072480.1, forward strand.
TGTTTCCCATCTTCAAATGCAGACTTTAGAATAGAGAAACTAACTCAGTGGGTACATCTCTGATACTATGTGCATCTCTAGGAGCACCTTCATAAAGCAACAGCCTGAGTATTCCCAGTTCACAGGAACAATGAATTAGGTTTATTCTGGTCATTCACAATGGAAAATATAAAGAACAAACTGAGGAATGAAGCCTATTTCAAACATACCTTCACTTTTTAAAGGATACCAACATAGAGGATAAGCTGGGTGACATAATATGGTAACTTTTGAGAATATAAATACATTTTACTTTATGTCAATGCCTCAATTTTAGTTTATAATACAGGCTTTTAGGTACAGAGGTCATAAAATGAGAGATCAGAGATTGGGATAGCTCATTCAAACCCTTCATTACAGAAGGTAAGGTTCAAAAAGAACCTTTTTTTGTTGTTGTTGAGGGAGGTACACTATACTTTTATCACACTTTTATTACCAGCATTCAGTGGGGGGAAAATAAGTTTCAGATTGCTACTTCTTTTTTTGTGTGTGTTTCTTACTTAGTTCATCCACTTTTCTACTATTCTTTTTAATAAGAACACCATCTTCTCCAATAAATAAATTTAAGAATGTTCTACATTTTTGAAGCAAAATTAAATCCCTGCTTAGATGTACTGGCATTCTTCAAACTGGGGTTTAAATTTTCTTTTTTAACAGAGTGCATGCGTTTTCTTCCCATCATCTCAAAGCAAGTTGAACAGTATCTGAATTCTCACAGAGCACAAAGCCAAATCATCTGCCAACTCCTATAACTTGGTCTGTCACAGTCCTGAATGCTACAGCAGTCCCAGAGTCAAGAAAGTGTTTCCTCAACTGCAGATTTGACAACTTTCTATGGGAGATCCCCCCCAAAATTGATGTTTTGTCCCTAGATGAAATCTCAGTTGCAAGATCAAGATCATATATACAGATTCATGCACTAAGTTTATGGTATATCCGGTGTAAAATCCATGTTTCCTTGGACCAATCGAATTTTTATTTATCACCTTATATTGCCTCACTGCTTTTTATCAGTTGGGGATGATAATTTTTAAAATCACTGTCTTTCACTAATTAGCTTTTTGGTCAAGTCACTTTCCCTCTTCGGTCTGCATTGTTACCATCTGCAAAATGAGAAATCATGCCTTCTAACTGCCACATTTTCTTTTGTTATGACTCCCAGCTTATTAATTTCCAAAAATTAGAAAACACTTTAAGTTAAAGCATTCGGAAGCACATAAAGGACAGAAAGGAAACATTACAACTAGTTTCATCTCCTGTGGATTGCAAATCCTCAATTGTTAGATAACTTAACATTTTATTTCTGAAAGTCAAGCCACCGATGGCATATGATGGCACACTAGAAAATTGCTCACCAAATATATTTTATTTTCCTCGAGGGCACATAACGCATAAGTAGGTTTAATATCTCAGCATTTATCTTTTTTAGAGGGAGGCTACTTGGTGCATGATTGATCTGTGTAAATTGCCGAGGCTACTATCTACAAGTCAGAGAGGAGGAAATTATTTCTTGGTCTCTTCCTCCTTGGACAGAGTCTTGATGATTTCCTGCTTCTTGGCCTGGAGCAGTGGTCGGCAAACTGCGGCTCTCGAGCCACATGTGGCTCTTTGGCCCCTTGAGTGTGGCTCTTCCACAAGCGCACGTACAGTGCGATTGAAACTTCGTGGCCCATGTGCAGAAGTCGGTTTTCGGCTCTCAAAAGAAATTTCAATCGTTGTACTGTTGATATTTGGCTCTGTTGACTAATGAGTTTGCTGACCACTGTCCTAGAGCCACTCTTCACGGCGATTAGGAGCTTCCTTGGTCTGAGACCTCAGGCCTCAGAAGCTTCTAGCGCGCCTTGTCTGCCTTCAGCTTGTGGATGTGCCCCCTGAGAGTCCGCTGTTTTTGAAGGCGCTACGCTTCACTTTCAGGTACAGGCTGTGGTACACGTGGCAGTCAACCTTCTGAGAGCCACAGCATCTTCCGGTAAGTAGTGGGAAGCATCCTCCCCCTCCTGCCCCAGGTTACAGTCAGGCCTTGGAGCACTGCAGTACCTTCGCTTACCTCTGCGCATATGGCTGCCCCAACTGCAGGCCCAGGTGCTCTCCTGGCATCAAACCCGGGAAGGGACAGCCACAGGCTTCCTGATGATCAGCCCATCTTTGATCCGCTTCTGAATCTGCTGACAGCATTGGCATTGGCGGGTTTTTGGTCTCATTGGGGTTCAATCAGGCCTTCTTGCCACAGCAGAGAACACGGGAGAGGAGACTCCTCTGAAGCCTGCAGGCGGGCGTGGCTGCAGCAGCCGGAATGAAAGGCGGCAGTCGTTCTGCGGTTTAGGCGGGAGTCAGTAACAATAGGATGGGACCAAAGTAAAAGGAAATGGGGCCCTTTATACCTGACCGCAAACCTTCCCAAAAGGATTCCCTATGCTTTTCCCCTCATGGAAAGCATTGAAATCCTGTAGGGAACAGAGTACAAAAAAACAAACAAACAAAAAAAAAAACAAACAAGCAAAAAACCTAAACTAAAAAAGAACACAAATGATAACTATATGTACAGACATTGGCTTCGAGGGGTTTGGCCTTCACATAAATAAGAAAAACAAATAAACAAACAAAAAAGTATTTTATTAGAGCACTGAGATTTCTGAGTTTTTCTATTAAAGAAGTGACCATTGAGGACATTATCTTATCTAGTACTAGAAGGTTCTTAAGTCTATGGTTCTGATATTCTAATTTGTCAAGCCATATGTCTCTAATAAATACAATGCATGTTAAAACTGCACCAAAGGCAAACTTTATGTTTTTATACATCAATAATTACACTTAATTCTCAATGCATGCTGTTCAAAAATCTTGTTAACTTATCATTTTAATTGAAATTCCTTTGAAGTTGTAAAAGAAGTTAGCCATTTTAATTAGCTACAATTTTTCTTTTTCCTTTAGCAAGGTTGTATATTTCCTTTTGCCTCAAAATTGTCATTCACATCCAGAGAGATTAGAAATTCCAGAAGGTAGCCTTAGAGAAGCTTATTTCTTAATTTCAAATAGATTAAAATATGAACACTTGTGAAAAGGTTTTTAAAAAATCTTTTCCACATCACATTCACATCTAGAAAAAATTAGCATACATTTCTGTGATATATACACTATTTTTATCTATTGAATTTTCCACTAAATGGACATATACCAAAAAGTGAGCGTGTAAACATTTTAACAAGCAGATTTTATATATATATATTTATATATATATATATATATATATATATATTAGAGGCCCAGTGCATGAAAATTCATGCACTGGAGGGGGGTCCCTCAACCTGGCCCCCTCTCACAGTCTGGGAGCCCTCAGGGGTGGGAGGCGACCCAGCAATCAGGGGAAGGCGATGCCCCATCACACCTCTGCTACTTCCACTGCTGGCAGCACAAGCCTCAGCCAACCCTGGTTACCTGAGCCTCGGGTGGCTCTGGGTGGCTGGGTAGCCGCCATTTGAAATTTGCCTGCACCTCAGGCTGGCCCTGGGTGGCTGGGGGGCAGAGGGGACTGGGGGACTCCAGAGGCAGGCACATGGAGCAGCTAGGCCCCTGCTACCCTGGTAGGGCTGAGGGGTCTGGGCACCACAATCTTGTGGCTGTGGGCGCCGCCATCTTTGAGGGTGTGGCACTCAATTAGCATACTCCCTCTTTATTGGCTGTGGGTGCTACCATCTTTGAGGGCGGGCAGTAAATTAACATATTTGCTCCTTATTGGCTGTGGGCACCACTATCTTTGAGGGTGGGGCAGTCAATTAGCATATTCCCTCCTTATTGGCTGTGGGCACCATCTTTGTGATGGCATGAGGGTCAATTAGCATATTCCATCTTTATTATATAGTAGGATATATATTTTTTCTATTTTTTATAATAAGAGCAAGCCCCCTCCAAAATGAAAAAAGTCTTATTTAGAAAACCAACTAAAATCTAAAAAAAATATTTAATCTAATAAAAATGTATGAAACTCAGATGAGTACTGTTTGTATTAAACAATTAAATGTACTAATAAGCAATATTTCCTGCATTAGAATATTAATTCGTCAGACACTACTTAACAAACTAAAATAGCTACTGCAGTGTAAGGACCAATGACATTTAAGAAAATAGTTTAAACAGCAGTCAGCAAATTCATTTGAGAATAGTGAGAAAAAAATATATAACGTTAGTACAGATGACTTTGAATTTTATTTTTATATTTTTATTGATTTCAAAGAGGAAGGGAAAGGGAGAGAGAGATAGAAACATCCACGATGAGAGATAATCATTGATTGGCTGCCTTCTTCATGCCCCTCACAGGATTGAGCCTGCAACCTGGGTATGTGCCCTGATGGGGAATCGAACCACAACCTGCTGGTTCATGGGTCAACACTCAACCACTGAGCCAGGCTGAATTTTATATTTGCTTCCTTTTAGATAGGAAAAGTTAGGCAGTGGGTTTTCCACAATGGTAGTGGTAGGAGCTTGGCAGAGACTCTTCCCAGATAAGCAATCATTTACTAGGGAACATTATAGTAAAGCAACCACTGAAAGTCTGTAAGGAATCAGAATGATACACAGGATATCAGTAAAAGTCCATTCAAGAAAATCTAATAAATCTCAGGAAAAGCACTGTCAGTCTATAGCATTTGAGCCATGGGCCATTCCCACTCTTTCCCTAGATCAGTGCGGCAGAAGCTCTTCTCTGAGTTGATTATATCACAAAGATTGGTGCTCCCTCTTCCCTAAACTACCAGCCTGGGACTACAGTTTCACTGCAGGTGGGGCATACCAGCAGCATGCCTCATCCTATTCAGTCCCATGCTGCAAAAGGGAGATTCTAAGAAAGTACAAGTAGAAGGAAAGGGGCTGCTTTCTCCTACCCAGTCCCCATTGTAAGAAAGGCACATAGTCCCAGGTGGAACCTACTCCATCTAAGCAACTGAGAGAATTAACAAGCAAAATACAAATATTAACATCACCACCAAGATCTGAGGCATGGAGTATCATTAAATGTACAGTGTTGCTACAATATATTACTTAACAACAGCAACAAAAAGACCTGGGAAAATGGTGAAGGGTATCAATATCACAAGTTACTGGAATGCATTAAAGCATCAATTTTTCAATAAAAAATATATAAGAGGGGCAGAGAAACAGGAAAATGTGACTCATGAACAGGAAAGAAGATCAGGCAATATTGTTTGCATTTGAGGGAGGCCCAAATGATGGGTTCAACGGACAAAAACTACAAAGCACATATTATAAATATATTCAAAATATAGAGTAAACTATGTTTAAAGAATTAAAGGAAGGTATAGTGACAATGTCTCATCAAATATAAAATAGCAATAAAGATATTGAAATTTTTAAAAAGAACAAAATGGAAATTCTGGAGTTGAAAAAGACAAAAGCAAATGAAAATTTCACTAGAGATGTACTACTGAAGGCATGACTGATAGAAAAAGAGAATTTGTGAACTTGAAGAGAGATTGACAATGGACACCCTTCCAATTAGATTAATAGCTTACCATTCTTCAGGAACAATACAGTTCAGAAGGCAATGGGCAAAAGAACCAATGTCCCTCCTAAATAAATAAATAAACAAAGCTGTCAAGCATGAATGCTTTATCCAGGAAAAGTATGTTTTAAAATTAAGTTGAAATAAAGACATTTTCAAAACAAAACTTGAGGTCATTCATTGCCAGCTAACTCACCTTCCAAAAAATACTAAAGAAAGATTTTTAGGCCGAAAGCATGTAAACCCATATAGAAATTCCAATCAACATGAAAAAAACAAAGACCACCAGTAAACATATTTATGTAATTACTAAAGGCACGGTGCATGAAATTTGTGCACTGGGGGGGGCGGGGGGTGCTCAGCCCAGTCTGCACCCTCACCAATCTGGGACCCCTCAGGGTATGTCTAACTTATGGCAGTCGGACATCCCTCTCACAATCCGGAACCGCTGTCTCCTAACCACTCACCTGCCTGCCTGCCTGATTGCCTCTAACCCCACTGCCTGCCTGCCTGCCAGCCTGATCACCCCAAACTACCTGACCTCCCTCTGGGGGCACTGCCCCCATTATCCCGCTGCTGCTGCCACTGCTGGCCTGAGCCTCAGCCTTTCGCAGCTGCCCATGGCTGCCTGAGCCTTGGCCCTTGCAGCCGCTACAGCTTTGTCTGGAAGGATGTCCGGAAGACAACTACTCTAATTAGCATATTATCCTTTGATTAGTATAGATTTGGGGACCATTTCAACCACATAGAACTTAAAGAAAACACATGGCCCTGGCCGGTTTGGCTTAATGGAGAGAGCATCAGCCTGTGGACTGAAAGGTCCCAGGTTTGATTCTGGTCACGGGCACATGCCTGGGTTGTGGGCTCAATCCCCAGTAGGGGGCCTGTGGGAGGCAGCTGATCAGTGATTCTTATCATTGATGTTTTTCCCTCTCTTTCTCCCTCTCCCTTTCTCTCTGAAATTTAAAAAAAAAAAAAAATTTTTTTTAAAGAAAACACATGATCTTCACTTTGGGCTTTGTCATTTTACAATATCCTTTGTGCAGTATTTTAACTTCCCTCAACTTTCCTTTACCCACCCTTAAAATGAAGTCTATTTTGGGGAAGATGATCAGGAAAGTAATTCTAGTGGGTAGACTTTATTTTGGAGGAAATGGTGTTGTGAAGATATTTAAAAATTGAGCATGGTGATGGTTGTACCACTCTGAATTTACTTTAAAAAAACAGTTCATTGTACACTTTAGGTGACATGCACAGTATATGAATGATATCTCAACAAAGCTGTTCTTTTATTTCTTTTTAAATAAAGACCAGTCTTATAATCAATTGCAGATGTTTTCAGAGGCCCCCAGGATTTGCTTATCATGTCCCAAATCACAGCTGTGACTCCCAGTTGCCTCCAGTCCTGGTGGATCTGGATGGTGTGGTTTGCAAAGGAGAAGGTGGCAAGAGGCTTGTGGAATTTCTGCAACCCCATTTCACCGGTCTCCTCATAGGGCACCAGGGACATTTCCACTGTGCCAGCTCTCTGCTCCCTTTAACCTGTTGGGCAAAAGAATCCTGCGTGCTCTGGCCAGAAAGTGCATTCTTTCTTAGGTGGCCCGAATGTTTGTTTTTTTTTAAGGTCGTCTTGTGAATTCAAAAGAATAAACAGAGATGTGGAAAGCTTTTGTCGAAATCTTTTACATGGTTCTTCCAGTCTCATGGGAAGTGAGATGTGGCTCTGAATTCATCCCAAAGGGTGTCTTTGGGCAAAAGAACCCAGAACGGCACAGCTCCTGCAGGATGCCCTACACACTTTGCTGTCAGGACTCGGGGGGACTTGAGGGTGAGCGAGGCGGCGGTGCCAGCACAGGACCCGGGAGAAGGTAGCGCTTTCTACACTACCCAGGCCACATGGGCTGCAGCTGTACCCGCCGATGTGGGCAGGGTGTTTCTGATGTTTTGTTTTGGTCTGGCCTCCACCCCGTCAGCCATGACCTGTGCCTGCACTGAGACTGAACGGTTGATGGTCCTACTTTTTGGTGGACAGTGGATGCACTCCCACCTCCCAGAGACTGGCAGTTAGACTCTGGCGGCTTCTGAGTCCCTCCCGGGGAGAGCCTGGCCCTAGGTCAAGAACAGACTCAGGCATCCTCGGCCAGGGGCCACAACAGTTTGAAGGCCGGCCATGACCCCAATCCTGGCGGGGGTCTCCTCTGGGTGCTGGCCAGTTTGGGCTAAGGCTGCAGATGGTTTGGAGGCTGGCCATGACCCCCGATCCTGGTGGGGGTCTCCTCTAGGGTGCTGGCCAGCCTGGGCTAATGGCCACCTGCAGTTTGGAGGCAGGCCACGACACCCGATCCTGGCGGGGTCTCCTCTGGGGTGCTGGCCAGCCTGGGCTCTGGGCACTGCAAAGGGAGAGGTTCCCTGAACCCACTTCCCACACACCTAGGCTAAGATACATCTCATAGGAGGCGGCTTCAGTGCCGGGGGGCGAGGGGGCAGTGGCCAGGTCCTCTGGCGCCTCGCTTCCTGGGCTGCAGTCCCACGTCTCCCAGCCCCCATCCTTGGGCGCGCCCCTGCAGTTGCCCGCACCACCAGTCACCAGTTGTCTCAGCCAAACGACCTTCTGGACAAAGCCGGGGCTGCGCAGGCCCCAGCAGCCGAAAGCCGGCCTCCTGGCAGCCAGGCTACCACACCCACCACTGCTGGTAGCTCTCTGCTGCTCGCTCGCTGCTGAGCCCTGTCCGCTGTGGTGAGGGAGTGCTCTGAGCCGTCCCCACCCCTGGCGTGTGCCCACTGTTCAGAGGCCCTCCCTCCCTCCACAGCCCAGCTTGGGAAGCTGGCCTCGTTGCTGGGGCTACAATGCCAGCGTCCCGCCCCGGCCACTATGGGTGCTGCCATCTTTGTAGCAGAGTGATGGTTAATTTGCATATTACCCTTTTATTAGATAGGATAGAACACAATGCAAATTATAAAACTATTTTACTTTAGCTCTTCTTTCTTAACTTATTTAAAAGGGAATTTTATAAAACTATATGTATATATGATTGTGTTGTAACATATAGAAATGTAATATATTTAGCACTAACAACTTAAAGAAGATGGGTAAAAGTAAAGCTATTTTAGAGCAAGGAAATGACACCATATGGTAACAAAATCCTCAGGAAGAAGTGAAGAGACACAGAATGAAAAATAATGAGTTTAATATAACAAACACTATAAGTGTATACTTGCTGTCCTTCCTTTGATGAGCTTATTTAAAAGACATAAAATTATAAAAACTAAGACCTAAAACAATGTATTCATGGGCTTTATAATACAGTATACAGATATGTTATGTATCATATAATAGCACCAAAAGAGGAAAAATAGAGCTATGTAGGAGTAACATTTCTATATCTCACTAGAATAAAGTTACTATAAATCTGAAATATATTCTGATAAATTATGATATATGTGGTAAACCTTAGAGTGACCATTAAATATATAACTAAAAAAAGCTGCAGTTAAAAAAATTCAAATAATTAAAATGTTACATTAGAAAACATTCACTTAATACAAAAGAAAGAATTAAAAGACCAGAGGAACAAATAAAATACAAAAGAAATTTTAAAAGGACAAATATAAATCCAACTGTAGCAATAATAAAATTGAATGTAAATATATTAAGCCATCTGACCAAAAACCAGATTGTCAAACTAAATTTTACAAAAAAGACTGAACAATATACATTCTACAGGAGACAAATATTAGATAAAAGATACAAATAGATAAAAAGTTAAAGAAAAAAGATAGATCATGCAAAGAGAATTATAAGAATGCTGAAGTGTTTGTACTAATTCCAGACAAAAGAGACTGTAAAACAAAAAATGTTCTTAGAGATGATGAGCACCATCTACACTAATAAAAGAGAAATATGCAAATTAACCATACCTCTGTGACATCCACCAGCCAATCAGGAGTGGGTATGCAAATTAACCCAACAAAGATGGCAGGTTAATTTGCAAACACAGGCTCAGAGCGAAGACTGAAGGCTCCGGCCCAAGCAAAGACTGAAGACTGAAGACTGAAGAGGCTTGGCTTCTCCACTGCGGCCGAGCGGAGAAACCTAGTCTCGAGGTTTGGCTTCTCTGCTGTGGCCGGAGTGGAGAAGCCAAGCTTCGCTGAGGCTGGAACGGAGAAGCCTAGACTCAAGGCTTGGCTTCTCTGCTGAGGCCACAGCAAAGGCCTGGGTCCCGGGTGCCGGAGGAAAAGCGGTGCCAGTGGCCAGGGGAAGGAAGGCCTATTGCACGAATCTTCATGTAACAGGCCTCTAGTTTTTTAATAAAATGTCAAATATATCAAGAAGATATAAATATCATAAGCAGATTTGTTACTTTTGAAGAGGACCAAGATGGTGGCACAGGTAAATGCCGATACTCTCCACCTCCCACAGCCATATAAAAATTACAACTAAAATACAGAACAACCATAATTCAAAACCCCTTGAAATCTGGCTGAACGGAAGTCCTACAACTAGAGAATTAAAGAAGAAAGTTCATTGAGACTGGTAGGAGGTTGCAGAGGCATGGAACAGGGTTGTCCGACATCCAAGTGTGGTGTGATTTTAATCAGGTGGGATATCTAGGCTGTAGAGGCCTCCTGGGAGAAGCAAGGGGCCCCAGACCCCCACCCCAGAGTTCCAGAGCTGGGAAGAGAAGCCCCTATAACTTTGAGCTGTAAAAACAGTGGGGATTGTGGTTGGGTGACAAGAAGGTTGCTGAAGACCCAGGTGTTCTCTTAAAGGGCTGGTGCATGGACTTACTTGAATTTCATCCCTCTGAGCTCCAGCCCTGGGTGGCAGCTTTGGGGGATCCAGGGACATACTGGAAGGAACTGGATTGTCTGGCATCAGAGCAAGAACTCACGGGATGGCTTTCTCCTAGACAGGGGTACTTACAGGGGTCATTGTTCCTATGCTGAGACCTCCCCTCATCACAAAGCTGACTTCTGTAATACTTTCAACAATAAAGATAAATTTAAATAGTAACAATCCTATATAATAAAGAGCTAATATGCTAATTAGACCGAACAGCCAAACAACCTTCTGGACAAAGCCGGGGCTGCGAGGGCCAGCCAGGGCTGCCAGGGCTGAGCCCCTTGCATGGATTTCGTGCATTCGGCATCTAGTAATAATAATAAAGCCCTTGAAATTTCCTGAGTGATAAAGGTGATAGTAATACCATCTGTTCTAACCAGGGGCCTCTTGATGGGCTCCTACTGAGCTTCAGGATGGGAGCTGGCAACTGGAAAGGCTAATCCTTGTTTAAAGCTCAGAAATTTGAAACTTTCAACCTCACCCCCCCACCCCCAACCTCTGAGGAAAGAAGAGGGACTGGAGATTGAGTTAATCACTATTGGTCAGTGATTCAATCAGTGTTGCCTACATAATGAAACTTCCATAAAAACCTCTGAACAATTGGTTTTGAGGAGTTTCTGAATTGCCAAACACATCTATATTCAGGGAGAGTGACAGACCCCAACTCCATGGTGACAGAAGCTCCCACACTGGACATTGCTCTAGGTTACTCCATCTGGCTAGTCATTTGTATCCTTTAGAATAAACTGGTAAGCATGAGTAAAGTGCCTTCCTGAGTACTCTGAGTCATTCTACAAATTAGCAAAACTGAGAAGGAGTCATAGGAACCCCTGATTTAGAGCTAATGTGAACTGCAAGAAAAAAGATTCATTTGATGTGAACCCTAAGAAAGAATTTATCTGCTGAAATGGACTCTCAAAAGTCAACCAAGGGCCCAAATTTTATAAATAATAAGATCCTGGCTGCCATTTACTCAGAGGAGCTTCAGGAGTTCTGTTTACCAGGAAGAGCCTCAGACTGAACTCTAGGCTACTTGCAGTCTGCCATGCCTATTTACACAGGCTGAGTCAACCACTGCAAAGAACAACAACCCTGGCTTTGTTTGTCTACCAATGGACTGAGACCTGCCCTGTCCAATCAGAACTGCACAATTTGAATACCTCATTTACATATAATGGGCCTAATTGAGAACCTAGCCTGGTGGGTTTTTTGTTTGTTTGTTTTTAAATATTTTTATTGATTTCACAGAGGAAGGGAGAGGGAGAGAGAGATAGAAACATCAATGATGAGAGAGAATCATTGATCGGCTGCCTCCAGCATGCCTCCTACTGAGGATGTGCCCTTGACTGAAATCAAACCTGGGACCCTTCAGTCCGCAGGCTGACACTCTATCCAGTGTCTGACACTTTATCCAGCTAATAAGTATAGGTTTTCTTTTTTTATTATAAAATGTTCTTAAATTGATAATGGTGATGGCTTTACAGTACTTTTACTATATTAAAAACTATTGAATCCCTCATGAGGTAAACAGACCTAATGGCCAGCCATTTTATCTATACCTTTTTACAAAAGAGAAAAAGACAAAGTAGGGAACCTCCTAGCATTAGTTTTATTATTTAACTAGTGGCCCAGTACACGAAATTGGTGCACATTAAAAGGGAATTAGAGGAAATATTTTAATATTGATATTTGCCCTTTCTCTATAATAGAAGTGTCAGAGATGAAAGAAAATTAGTAAAATGTATATGAAAATCTTCCTCCTGTCAGAGTCTGGGGCGTGCCGTAGGACCCAGAGTCAAGTCCCCGCCCACCTGCACTTGCCTCAAAATCGAGCGAGACCCAGACCCAGTTGGCCCCACCCCCATTGGGTGAGATCCAAACCCGGCCGGCCCCACCCCTCATCAAGCCCCTCCAAGCAGGAGGCATGGCCTCAGGTCCTCCGTCAAGCCCCACCAGGTGGGGGGGTGCAGCCTCAGGTCCCCTGGCACACCCTCAGGTCCCCAGGCCCGGCACTGGGGGTGGGGACGTGGCCTGAGGTTCCCTGGGCCAGCACTGGGGTAGGGGGCATGGCCTTAGGTCCCCCAGCCAGGAGCCAGGGTGGGGGATTCATCCTCACGTCCCCCGGCCCAGGGTAAAGGGTGTGGCCTGCGGTACCCCGTCAAACCCCGCTGGGTGGGGGGGCAGCCTCAGGTCCCCGCCCTGGCCCAGTGCCACAAAGCCTCAGATCCCGGCTGATCGCTCATTATGGGAACCTCACCTCTGCTGTGGGCACAGCCTTCTTGTGATGGTTTGAAGGTTAATTTGCATATTACCTCTTTATTATATAGGATTTCGTTTTATTATTATCTAAGCACTATTGGTTATGTTAACCTAAAAATAAAAAGCCAAAAGTGAGAGGCAACAAGCACATATTTGAGATCCAAAATAAAAGCTATTCAGAAAGCACTGATTCAGGCAGAAATGTAAATAGTGTTTCAATTAGGGGGAAAGAGTCCCACTGAGTCGCTTTTTTCTATGGTTTATAAAGGCTGCAGGTCTTTGTGCCTTGATATCCCCTCTGATTGGTCACTATCTCCTTCTGAATTGGTCACTATAGCAACTCCTGAGCTCAAAGGTTGAACCTCACATGCGACACCTGAGGTTCTCCTCCCCTCCTTCCTTATTGTTTCCCTATTCCCTCTGGGCTTTCTTCCTCCTTCCCTTTATTCCGTAAATGTGTACCTTTTTCTGCTTCCAGATCCCTTATCTTATGGAAATGTAACTTCTCCCAGCTCCCTTGTCTTATGGAAATGTAACTTCTGCTGCTCCCAGCTCCCCTGTCTTATGGAAATGTACCCTTTTGCAACTCTGTAGCCCTGTGTTTTTTTCATGGACCGCTTAGTTCTTAAAATTTCCTAAACCTGCCTACTTCACGCCCCAAAATTCCTATTTTACCCAAAAAATTCCTTTCACCTACATCAAGCCAACCACTGCACAAATGAGTGAATACTTTACAGACGTCTGCCCCTAGCACAGCTGCCAGGTTACAGACACATGATCCAGCCCAACCAAATCCACATGAACCTGACTCCAAAGTTGCAAGGATAAATGCAAACAAAAAGTCAGAAGAAAATTTAATTTACTTAAGGCAAAATGAGATCTAGCTCACCCTCCCTCTTCGTATAGTGTTTCCTTTAGAAAACCTTTCATTGTAAATGGTATCTTTCTTTTGAGATGTGTACAAAATTTTTTAGGTGTTAAATAAACCTACTGCCAGCTTTACCACCCATGTACGAATTTCTTAAGGATTGCATAAGCCATCTCTTTTAAATGTAATCATCCAAGAAGAGCGTGTCTGTCTCCTACACTCCAATGAGAGCGGATGGAAGGAAACTAACATGACTTCCGCTTCTGGATCCACGCAGTGAAAACTACCTCCTCTTATTGTCATAGTGCTTTCCTCCAGATAAAGGTAATTAGCTAAGCCCATGGCCATTCCAATTAGCAGGTAAGTTCACAAATTTCATGACAAAAGGTGCTCTTACTTGAGTCTTCTTTCTTGAGGAGTAGTTACAGTTAACCTTGAGAAAATATATGCAATGGCTACATAAAAGGGTGAAATTTCTTTCTGTCTTTGAAAACATTTTAGACAATTGCCTGTAATACAAATCCCAGCCTGGTGTAATTTGTAATAAAGCTGTTTTCTTTCGTTCCTGTACGTGGTGTAGAGAAATTTCCGGTTGGCAGATCTTTTAAGTATTTTCCCTCAATAATCAGCAGAAGCACCCATTTGACTTTAGTTTTATAAGTAATAAGTGGTTGTTGTTTTAATTTACAAATTTTGGGTTTTTACCCATAGTAAAAGCTAACAGGTAAAGAGAAAACCACAGATCGAAAATTACCTTGCTTGTGCTCAAGTCCATGCTATCAAACCTAGATTTTAATACTTGACCTAATGGTTGCTTCAACCTCCCGCAGAAACATAATCTTAATCTAGGGCCTAGAATTTTCTGGTCAATACCAATGAGGTAATCTGTCAGGCAGGGCCTCTCCATTCCCTTAGAAACAATAGGCCATTTGCATGATAAAAACCCTTTCTCCCAAAAAAGGGTCCTGATCTAAAAATAATCCTTTCTTTTGCTAATATCTCCCTTGATGCACTCTCCTTCCTATAAAAACCTTCCATTTTTGTACAACCCCTCCCAGCACCCTTCTGTTACCAGAGAGGGAACCTGGCCCTGAACTGGTCTGCCTATGGCCAGCTGGTAGTGTGTGGGTTCCTGACTTTCTGCAAGGAAAAAAATCACAGCATGAGTCCAGGTGAATTTTAGAGGACGTTTATTTAAGCTGGGAACAGTGAAGCAAGAAAGGTCTGGTGAAGTGAACCTAGGCTGGTCTGCCTTCGCTCACTAAGAAGTCGGAGAAAAGGAGGCCTTGGGGACAGACAGGTTCAGGGCGTTTGCCTGGGACAAACTGCTGCTGCCCATTGCTGCCCTGATTGCAAGCCTTGTGGGGTCTCTTAGAGCTTGGAAGATGCTACCTGTGGGGAAAGAAGGGGAGCTGGAGGGTTGGGCATGTTCCTGAGAAGGAGAGTACATGCTGGGCCTTCATTTTGAGGGGGTTTTAAGGCAGAGCATTTAGGGGAAGTCTTCCGGAAAGAGTTCAATAGAATATTCATCAGCTGATGCACCAAAATAAGGTTTATTCTCTTAACTTCATATGTCTTTGGGTGTGGTTGACAAATGGCACTGATTGGATTTCTGCTATCTGTCTGTCTCCCTATTTGTCCTCTGGTTGGGGAGAAGTGCAAGCCCTTTATTCTTAAGTGTCCCTGATAGAGGGAAGATAGGGTTTAATAGGTGGCTGCAAGCTGCTTGGCACGTAGATTTTCTGCCTGGCTATAAATTGCTGTTTAGCGCTCTGTCTCAGCTCCCCTCTTTTGCTCCTCCTGCCTTACTGGCCCGTTTTCACTTCTACTTGCTAGATGTGATGCTGCCCAATTCATGAATCACAATGAAGCGAATTAGATCCTCTGATTTACTTAGTTGAATTCTGTTCTTTAGCACAGATAAGCTTTGTACAACTTTAAAAATTATTAGGCAGAATTTCAAACATAGGTAGATATAGACAACAAAGTGTAGTGAATTCTTATGTGCCCATTACCTAACATCAGAAATTAAAAAGTCACCCAGCAGGCATGGCTCAGTGGTTGAGCATCCACCTATGAACCAGGAGGTCACTGTTTGATTCCCAATCAGGGCACATACCCAGGTTGCAGGCTCTATCCCCAGTGTGGGGCATGCAGGAGGCAGCCAATCAAAGATTCTCTCTCATCATTGTTGTTTCTGTCTCTCTCTCCATCTCCCTTCCTCTCTGAAATCAATAAAAATATATTTTAAATTTTTATATTAAAAAATAACATTTATTAATTTGTACTTAATTATTTGGTGTGCAAATATTAGTTTTAAATTGAATAAATGCAGAAAAGCTTATCTAAAATTTAATTAATTAATTAATTAATTAATTAAATAAAAAGGCCTGATGACTCCTGTTTCATCCATACCTCAAACCACTTCTTCATATAACTTCCAAATAATCTAAAACATGTTATTTCATTCATTTTGGTACAACGTTTGAAACTGTGGTAGGCAGTTAGACAGACATGAGCAGAGCAAGGACGATGGGCCAGGTACAGAAGGTCACCAGGATGATAAGCCCTGGGTGCCTAGCAAAGGACAACTGTAGGTGGGACCTTACCCCCAGGGGGACCTTTCCTCCCCTAGCATATCGCTGGTCATGTGGTTTGGAACCCCTGACCTTTCCTCCCTCGAAATAACATTTAGGCCTCCATTATATTTCAGCTCCAGGCCCAGAAAAGCAGCAAAAACAGACAATAAATGCCAGGGCTGACCTCAGGGTCAGCTGCATTACTAGTAAATAATGAAACCCGCCCTGGTGCTGACCAATCAATCAGTGGAGAAAGGGACCCTGGAAGGACAGGCCTGGAAAACTGCTGAATATTCCATTGAGGTCTTCCCCTGGGACCTCCCTTAAAATCCCCTCCCTTCAAACCTTAGGCCTGAGGAACCAGCTCACTCTCCCTCCTGCCCTCCAGGGAGCACAGCCTCACCTGCCCCTTCCTCTGGCCCCCCAGCCCCACCCCACTCAATCCTCCCAGGCACATCACCTTTACCTTCCTCACGCCCAAGCTCCAAGGGTCCTTCCTTTGCTTCTATAACTTGTTTACTAAGCCCATTTCTTCTACAAATTATTTCTTCCACCTCTGTGATTTTATAAATAAACTAGAGGCCCGGTGCACAATTTTATACATGGGTGGGGTCCCTAGGCCTGGCCGGTGATCAGGGCCGATTGGGGCCATCTCGCCCAGTCCCAATCAGGGCCGAGCCAATTGGGACCGGGCTGATTGGGACCTACCAGCTGGGGGGAGGGACCGTGGGAGGTTGGCCGGCTGCAGGGAGGGACTGCAAAGGTTGGCCGGCTGTGGGAGGTTGGCTGTGGGAGCAGAGTGACCACCAGTAGGTAGCTCCTGCTTTGAGCATCTGCCTCCTGGTGGTCAGTGTGCATCATAGCTACTGGTTGACTGGTCATTCCAGTCTTTCCAGTTGTTCGGTCATAAGAGTCGCTTAGGTTTCTATATATATAAAACCCTAATATGCAAACAGACCAAAAGGTGGAACAACCGAACAACTGAACAATTGGTCGCTATGATGTGTGCTGATCACCAGAAGGTGCTTGCAGAACATGGCAGGTGTTGGCTGTGGCAGGATGGTGAAGCAGGTGAGGGGGCACCAGACCAAGGTGAAGCACCGGTTGCTGTCATCAGGGCGAGCCTCTGGTGGTTACTAAAAATCCTTTGCTCCTGAGTGCTACAGTCCTGCCCAGAGCTTGCACCTGCTGTTGGCGCTGGCCCTGCTCGCACCCCCTGCCTGCTCCAGAGCCACCGATTGCACCCACTGCTGGCACCAGCCCCACTTGCACCTGCAGCTGCCACTCACCTGCTGCCAGCTCCCAGCACCAGCCCCGATCGCTCAGTGAGTGCAAGTGGCAGCTGCCAGCCCTGATCGCTTCTGAGGGCTTCTCACCCTGCTCCTGAGGGGCAATCAGGGCAGCATCCACTGCTCGACCCCACTGATGGCACCAGCCCTGCTCACACCCGCTGCTGGTGCCGGCCCCAATTGCTCCGTGCCGTCAGCGAATGGGAGCGGCAGTGGTGGGAGTGGGGCTGCCAGCAGACAGGGCACCAGGGGCTGTGGTGGGAGGTGCCAGGCAGAGGCATGGAGGATGGGCTGAGACCCACCCCTGTGCCCACTGCAGCCTTGAAGCCCACAGCTCCTTTCAAGGCGCACAAATTTATGCACTGGACCCCTAGTTTATATATACATAGAGATATTCTCTTATAGTTTGAGTATTGACTCTGAATTCTTTCCTATTCAGAACTCAAGTACCAAGGTTGCTGAAACCAGGTCCAGTCTAACCCCAGGTGTCTAACACCTGGTGCTTTCCCCCCTGCCCACAACAAAACTGATATACATATAATTAAAAATGTAGTCAACTACTCATTAAACTTCATTTTTAGTTTATATAAGAGAGTAATATCCAAAGTAAACACAAATACCAGAATAATACCATCCCTAAGCTTTAAAATTTCAAAATCCTCTTCAACATTTTTTTGCCCACAGCAAAAAAACACACACAAAATGCATAAAACCATGCCTGCTGGTGTTTTTGTTGTTGATATTCCAGTGGTGCTCTGTTTTTGTTTGGATATGTTATGTAGTGTGTACAGAAATATGAACCAGAGTCTCTGCTGAGTTTATAAGGTTCACAAAAGGTGGTTGGTAAAATCTTGATTTTTGTGAATTTATCTCAATAAAATCCTGCTGGAATGCAAAAAAAAGAACATGTCGGAGAGGAGGGAAGAAAGGAAAGAAAAAAATAATAATAGAAGATATTTAATGCAATATTAAGTTTATGAGGCTAAAAAAGAACTTTCTCATCAGATTTAGAAAATGCATTATCTTAATCATATACCTAACTATTAGAGTATTAATTCTCTCATAGAGTATTATAGAAGATTAAAAATTAAGCAAAAAATTCAAATGACCTAACAATGTATTATGGCATTTTAAATAATTTATTTTTTAGAAGTCTATATAATTTTATTATATGTAAAGTGATGATGTTAATGTGTTTTATTAATTCATAGAATATATACTTATGAAATAAAAGCAAATCGTAAATGTTTCTTATTTATGCAGTATTCCACCAATTTATTTATATTTCTAGGATAGTAAATTAAATGCAAGTTACTCAACAAAGATTTGGGGCACTAAAAAGGGAGCTAGAAATGGCTTCCTGTGGAGTATTTTTAGCAATTTATTGAGTAAGTTTGCTGATGACTGTTTTGGTGTGGTGATTGTTAGCAATATAGATGTCTGGGACTGTACCAATGCAATAAGCGTTTAGGGAATATGGCCTGGTTAACTCTATTTTTAACAAGCTTCCAAAGTGATTCTTATCCCAAAATTTATTTTTAAAATCTTAAAATTTAAAAACTGAAAAACATAGAGGGACCTTTACAAATCAAATTTGGTGACAAACCGTTAAAAGGCATTTGATGAAATAAATCAGGAGAGAAAATGTTACAGGAGGTAAAAATATACAGTTACATTTACTAATTACCTCTTTTTTGTTTTTAGTTCACTATCTAAAAGACACAGAACAAAAGATATCCTAAAGAAGGACTACAACTATTTCTGTTTACCTTATACCTATCACTGAATATTTTATTTTGAGAAGTAAAACTAAGTAAACCTAGTATAACCTAGTAATACTAGTAAACTAGTAAAACTAGTAAACTAGTAAAACTAGTAAAACCTAGTATAAACTAAGATATAGTCAGTACTCTTAAAATGTTATTACTAGAGAAAAGTAAAATAATTGCCAATAACTTTACTGTATTATTTTAAATTAAAATAATCTATTAATTTAATAATAATTTGGAGAATTGTTTAATTTGTATTTGGACATGTAGTGGAATTGTAATACTTAAATTTGTATATTAACTTCATATTGATGCTTCTAATCCTAAATAAATAAAGAATTGAAGGTGTCTGTGGCAGGATCAACAATGTTCATTCCCATTATTTTAAATTAGACCAAAGAGGTTCTTTCCTGTATTCTATAACTTTGTAGAATGATATGAAGATCATGTGCATTTAGATGTTTTCAAATAACTATTTTTATTGATTTCTTAAATATTTAATGGTTCTAACTGAAATCCCACTTTGCAATAACATTTCACAACTATTGGATCAGAGGACTTTATTTTTAAACACCAAAGTACGATGGGTTATTTGGTTTGCAAAAGCTACATGAAATAAATTTAGCAGCATGACAATTAGCTTACTCATCTTTCTTCCATATTCCCATGCAAACAGAATAATTTTAAGGACATTAAAAAAGCAGTAGCAAATTTTCAATATCATTTTTCTATGTTAATAGTAAAACAACAACCAAAAAATCTAATTAATTCAGGCTTGCTGCAGAACCAGCACAGAGAAATTCTAAACAGGGTGTTAATAAACAAATGCCTAGCCTTGTAAAAGTGTCAGTGTGATCTATAATAGGGACAGGAAAACTGTGAAGAAGGCCACAAGCCTGGGCCTTCATTAACCCTGTAAATCACTCCTGCTTCAGTCTCTAGATGAAAATGGGACCAAAATGAATGAATGGTAGCACAACTCATGAAGGTTTATGAAAGAAAGATATAAATAAA
Source organism: Eptesicus fuscus (assembly GCF_027574615.1). Lineage (NCBI taxonomy): Eukaryota > Metazoa > Chordata > Mammalia > Chiroptera > Vespertilionidae > Eptesicus > Eptesicus fuscus. The sequence continues at coordinate 26,978,778 of NC_072480.1, forward strand.
TGGCATAGCCTAATATATCAGAGGCAGTATGAAGCGATAAATTTAACATCATACCTGGAGCAAATAGCAAATATTAACATTGTAAGTGTCTAGAGTCAGGGATGAGAAAGAGACAATATAATCAGGAAACACTCTATGTCAAATTTCACCATTTTAAAACTTTCAAAATTTTCACATGAGGTTTGTTGGGGTGGGTATTCAAATATATTTGTACAATGCCAAATTTAATAAAGATTTTACTTTTTAAGATAATGATTTTATTTGTTCAATCCTATATAATAAAAGATAATATGCAAATTGTCCCCTCGACCAGGAGTTCTACCAGAGTTCAACCAGCCCTCCAACCGCCCAGGAGACCCCCCACCCCCGTCCGAGCCAGCCCTGCCCCAATCGGCCCACCACACCCTGATCAGGGGAGGGGCCGACCAGCCAACCTTCCATGTCCCCTCCCCCTGGCCATGCATGAATTCGTGCACTGGGCCTCTAGTAGTTAAATAAAAGTCTATAAATCAATTATATACCTAAACTTCCAATTCACAAGATAATGAGAACTTCATTAATTTAGTATCATCTCTATATTGGAAATGTTGTGACATATATGATCAGGTAGCATGAGACTATGGGAATTAGGACACCATATGAAAACCAGGAATTCTAAAAAAAGAAAAAGTTTTGAGTCCAGAGGCCTTCCACAGACACAGAGAGATAATGAGTGGTTTCTGGAACCAAGTTGTGAGCCCAGAGAATTTCACACTACAGTTGCAGACTAAGTACCTAATTTTTTACTGGACAGCATAGTGAACAAGTCCTTTGAGTTTGATGTATGGATGTTTTGGTTTTAAGGGTGCATTTAATTAATAGATATATCTCTTTATTCTTATATATGGGCATAAGTCATCTGGTAAAATAATTAAGAGGTATACATTTTGGTAGCATGAAAAAAAGAAAAAAAGAGAGAACATAGAACATAGCAAATAGCAAATATTAACATTGTAAGTGTCTAGAGTCAGGGATGAGAAAGAGACAATATAATCAGGAAACACTCTATGTCAAATTTCACCATTTTAAAACTTTCAAAGTTTTAAAATGCATTCAACCTGAAGCTATGTTTGCAAAGGATATCATTATTGTCTCAATGTCTGAGATGCCTACCTATAAATATAGATGGCACTGTTCTGTCAACCTTATTGCAATCAACACTTTTGTTTTTCCACCCAGATACTTCCAGATTGATTGTAGCATTTCTGTATTCAATTCCTCTAGCTTTGGTGGTATTTTGCTTTTGTTCCCAAAAGTCAACAGCTACAACTCTAGAAAACTGATCTTGATATCTTAGATACCAAAAAGAGACTAAATTACCTAAAAGATACAGTCCATCACCCCACATGTACAATCCTAGTAGCCCTCTGCTGAGAACTGATGGGTATCCTATATAATAAAAGGCTAATATGCAAATTGACCAAACAGCAGAACAATGGGTTGCTATGATGTGCACTGACCACCAGGGGGCAGATACTCAACGCAGGAGCTGCCCCCTGGTGGTCAGTGCACTCCCACAGGGGAATCGCCACTCAGCCAGAAGCCTGGCTCACAGCTAGCGAGAGCAGTGGCGGTGACAGGAGCCTTTCCCACCTCTATGGCAATGCTAAGGATGTCCAACTGACGGGAGGGGAGCGGGCCTTAGCCATCAGTTGGACATCCCCTGAGGACTCCCGGACAGCGAAAGGGTGCAGGTCAGGCTGAGGGACCCCCCTGAGTGCACGAATTTCATGCACCGGGCCTCTAGTAATAATATAAAACCCAGCTTGCATGCCCTTGGTTGAGATAGCTTCTGCGGCATATTGACCCTGAGGCTAGAATTTCTCAGATGTATCAGGCCAAAGTTATACTCTGTGAGATTTTTCCTGAAATTGCACCTATGTACAATGCCAAATTTAATAAAGGTTTTACTTCCTTGACTTCTTCTCTCTGTCCTTCTCCCTGCAGTTCTTCACTGGGTTTGTTTGGGAGCACTTCCTTAATGAAGCATGTGAACAAGTCCTTGCCCAGGGTCTGCTTTGGGGAGCCCAAACTAAGACACTTAAAATGCAGAGTTTTAAATGACTGCATTTGAACATAAAGCTATTTATTATTAGATATATCTCCCCAACTCTACGATTACATATGTTCCAAAAATGAAATAAAATGTATAACATCATACTATTTCTCTTAAAACTGGGTAATATATTTTACTTGTATTTATGTGTTTGTTTGTTTTATAGACATTGGTGATTCCTCTACCATTTATAAGATATATGAAATCTCTTACAACTGTCTAATACAATACAAAAAATCACAATATGATTTTAAGTTACATCTTTCACTTAGTTTTTTCCGTGTCTTTCCATGGCTTCATAGCTCATTTCTTTTTTTAAAGCTGAATAATAATCCATTGTCTAGATAACACAATTTATTTAACCATTCTCCTTCTGAAGAATAGTTGCTTCCACATTTTGACATTCATAAAAAAAGCTGCTATAAATGTCTGTATACTGACTTTTGTATGCATATAAGTTTTCAACTCCTTTGGATAAATACTATTGAGTGTGATTTCTTAATTGTTTGATAAGAGTATGTTTACTTATGGAAGAAACCACCAAACTGCCTTCCAAATAGGCTTTACTATTTTGCATTCCCACCATCGATAAATGAGAGTGCCTGCTGCTCCACATCCTGACCAGCGTTTGGTGTTGTCAGTGCTCCAGATTTTGCACATTCAAATCAGTGTATTGACATGTAGTTGTTTTAATTTGCATTTCCCTTATGACTATGATGTGAGCATCTTTTCATATTCTCTAATGCCATCTGTATATTTTCTTTAGTTAGGTGTATATTAAGGTCATTGGCCCATTTTTTATTGGGTTGTTTGTTTTATTATTGTTGGGTTTTTAAGTTTAATCTTTTGTTTATATCTTTTTACAATTTTTTTATTGATTGATTTTAGAGGGATAAAAGAAGAGGAGAAAGAGAAAGAAAAACATAGATTTGTTGTTACATGTACTTATGCATTCTTTGATTGTTTCTTGTATGTGCCCTCACAGGGGATCAAACCCACAACCTTGGCATATCAGGACAATGCTCTAACCAACTGAGTTACTTGGTCAGGTTCTTATTATTGAGTTTTAAGAGGCTTTTTTTAAAAAATATTTTAGAACACAGTCCTTTATCAAATGTGTCATACTCAAATATTTTCTCCCAGTCTGTAGCTTATCTTGTCATTCTCTTCAGATTGTATTTCACATAGCAAAAGTTTTAATTTTAATAAAGTCCAGCTTATTGATTATTTCTTTCATAGATCATGCTTTTGGTGTTGTATCTAAAAAATCATCCCCAGCTTCCGATCAAGATGACAACACAGGTAAAGGCAGTACTTGTATCCTCCCACACAATATCAAAATTACAACTAAACTACAGAATCATCATCATTCAAACCCACCCGAAATCTAGCTGAACAGAAGTCCTACAACTAAGGATATAAAGAAGGATCCATGTGGAGACTGGTTGGAGGGACAGAGACTTGATGTGGAAGGGGCTAGTCCCACAACCACCTGTGGCAGATAAAAATCAGGAGGGGTATCTCTACTGTGGAGGTTCCCCCCAAAGAGCAAGGAGTTTAAGCCCCACACCAGGCACCCTAGTCCAGGTTCCTGTGCTGGGAAGAGAATTTCCCATTAACTTCTGGTTGTAAAAACCAGTGAAGATTGTGGCCTTGAGATGGAGGGATGCTGGAGTCTCAGGCTTTCCTCTTAAAGGGCCCAAGTAGGGACTCATTCAGACTCATTTCCTCTGAGCTCCTGCACTGGTGCAGCATCTCAAAAGGACAAAAATATACATAATAAAATGCAATAAATACATATCTATCAACAGTTGAATCTAAAAAACAAAATAAACAAACAAGTACAACAGAAGCCGACTCATAGATATAGGGAATATTTATGACCATTGCCAGATGGGAGGGGATGTGGGTGACGGGTGAAAAAGGTGAAGGAAATAAGAAGTACATATTGGTAGTTACAGAATAGTAATGGGATTTAAAGTAAAGCATAGGGAATATAGGCAATAATATATTAATATATTAATAACCATGTATGGTGTCACATGGGTATGAGATTTATCGAGATGATTACTTAGTAAATTATATAATGTCTAATAACTGGGGTGTACACCTGAAACTAATATAATATTGTATATCAACTATAATTGAAAAATTAAAAATATATTTAAAGTAAAAAAACTAAATAAATAAATAACAATTTATAAATAAGTAAATAAAAACTCATCCTCATGTCCAAGGTCATCTATATTTTTTCTTATGTTGTCTTCTAGGAATTTTATAGTTTTGCTCCTGAGAAAATACAAAAGCCATGGTTTCTGCAGTTAAGTTGCTTACTCCAACAATGTAGATATTTCCAAAACAAAATAGTATAAAAAATTTGAGAATTGTTGTAAATTATGTGATACAAATAATAATTCTCATAATTACTCAAAGAAAATTAATAATGAGTCTTGGTATTCAAGACAATTTCATTACACATCTGACCACAAGAAATTATACAGAGAATGAAAACCTAATCTTCCAAAGTTTTACACAACTTCACCATTGAATTATTATTAGGAAACTTTCCACTTTTTGAAGCTCTGGGGTGTATTATAATCTATTAAGTCATATAAGAAAGACTACACAAACAAAAAAAAAAAACATATTTGGGACATACTCTGCTATTTCAGGCAGCCATTATAAGAGAAAATTACTAAGACATGTTGAATTGTATTACAAAATAAATGGACAAGAAATGGATAAAACAAGCCGATATTTTAAAAAATTATCTAAGAACATGATAATGTGGCATATTACTGATTGCCAGATAATAAAATTGTTGGGTATATTTCTATTTGACTCCTAATGAATATTTTCAATGATCTGTAGAAAATGATCAATATGTTTATCCTTTTAAAAATAAAAATGTTTTTAATAATCCTTTCAAATTATAATAAAAATTATTGGAAATATTATGCATCAATTCTACTTGTACTTCTAAAATAATTGCAAGGAATTTAAATGAAGTTCTATGAAGTGTTAATACTAACAACATTCATCATTGAGAGGGCAAAGGCAGAATTGCATAGCACAGAAATTGATAGTTGTGTTATTAGATAAGTCCTTTAAAAATGGGATTTAATTGAAAAACAATTCGAGTGAAATATTGGTAAATTATTAAACTAACAGGACTATAAATTGTCATCTGGCACAATTTTCCAATTATAAGTACATACAGCTACATTAAAGAAATGGTTGGATATGAGTAATACTATGTGAGTGAATGTAAAAAATTTCATCTAAACTAGATCTCTTCTTTCTTGTTTATTTCCTTATATTTCAGTGGAATAGTGCAACAGTTGCAAGTTAATTCAGTTATTACACTATTACTCAAATGATCCTAATTAACACATTTGTGCAATTTAGAATGCAATGACAATTATAACTATGAACTTTCTAGCTTTGTGAGTTTAAGTTAGAACCTTCTCTAAATATTCTTATTATAATTTATGAAATAACCTAATAAAATATAAAAATAGAGCAAGAACTACCTATGTGAAATTATGAAAAACTTTCACATTTCAGCTTGCCATCATCAGAAATATGTATTAAAAAAAAGAAAATTGTTACCACTTAATGGTCACATGGACTAATGATTCTGCTTTGAGGAAAATATTAAGTCTGTTCAATTGACCTATATAGACAATTCTGAGAAAGCATGGAAAACAAAATATAAAGCAACATAAGATGGATACATATAACATTCACAGTTTCACCCAATAATTAAAAATAAGAGCCCCACAATATCTAACTACAAAGACTTTGGTTGCTTGTAGGTACTAAATAATCTATTTTTCTCATAAAAGGGAAAATAAATATCAACTTCTAGAATAACTAAAAGAAAATTGGGCTTATAGAAGATAGATTCTTTCCAAAAAAATTTTCCTGGTACCATAAACACTCCTTTTCTATTGTCCAGAATATACTTTTAAAGGATTTACTCAAGAGCACAATAAGAGTCTAGAACCCTAAATATATGACTCCCATTTTTACAAGTCTCTTCTATTTTATTTTGATTTTTGTTATTCACCCTCTTCTAAAAATTCTGTATTGACCAGTTTGGGATTTGGTAGAAAAACAGATAAAATATGAAAGTGGTGACTGTAAGTATGTATCACTTATCATACATTACCCCAACCTAAGACAACAATGAATATTATCTTGAGCCTCCCCCAATATTGAATTTTTGAAAGGAAGAGGATCTTACAATTTTCTTAATCTTCTTCAGTCAAGCAAATAAGAAAGCAAAATAATTTGGCAGAAATGGATCCAAATCATATGGTGAATAACATCATATAAGAAAAATGTTTGTAAATGATAACTGAACTTACAGAGGTGAGAGAGAGAACATAACCTAACCTTGAGTGGTAAACATAGTTGAACATAATTTTTAAAATTATTTATCTTCAGGTACAATGCCTTCTAAAACTTACCATATGACATTTATCCCTTTAACTGCCCTCCTAAAGTCTGACTGGCTTCTAAAAAAGACCAAATTTATGCGGTTTAATCCATGGCCTTTAATGAATAAATCTTTAAAATAGAGTAGTGTAATAATTGCATAGGACATGTCAGCCCTGAAGAGAGCCTCCATTCCTGGGAGGATGGAATAATAAAGGACATGAAGGTTAAATTTTTATACAACCTTAGTGCCACTACTCACTTTCATTTTTCATTCTTCGCCTCTCTATTTTATATGAGAAATTTTGGCTAATGCAATAGTACATGAAATAATACAGTGATCATTATTAATGCTGAACAAGTCTATGTATCTCAAATCACTTGCAAATACAATTATCCCATTTTTTAAAATTGATAAATCTCTCTAAGGTTAAACTATAGATAATTTGCTACATAACAATCTAATTCAAGACGTCTTATTTTTCATTCTCAAATAAAATGTAAATCTTCTAGAGGTAGTTTTTATGACTTACATAATTTAGGGAGTTATTTTTATATCTTCTGTGGCACCTCCAACATTATTGAATAAATGATTTCCCTTTATCTACAACTAGAGGCCCGCTGCAGGAAGATTCCTGCAAGAATAGGGCTTCCTGTGGCCTGAGCGATGCAGAGAAGGGAGTGAAGTCCATCGAGGCAGGCTTCCCTCCCACTGCTGCCACCGCCGCCGCCCCACGCTTTCCCTCCTGCCGCTGCCGCCTTGCTTTCTGCTTTCCCTCCCTCTTCCTTCTATGCTGCCTTCAGTCTTCGCTCCAAATCTGCGTATGCAAATTAACAACCATCTTTGTTGGGTTAATTTGCATACTTGCTCTGATTGGCTGGTGGGCATAGTGGAGTGATGGTCAATTTGCATGCTTCTCTTTTATTAGTATAGATTGTTACATTTTATCAACTAATATCCTAACTAAAATTTTAATGCCTACACAGCACAACAAAAATAGTGTGCACTTAGAGGCAACATCTTCAGCTCAAATAAAGGATATAAATGTGTGCACACATGGACACACACACATATTGAGCATTACAAAATATATAACATGTAATTGCATTAGGTATATATTATGTATTTGTATAACATATATTATATGTTAATCTGTAATAATAAAAGCGTAATATGCTAATTAAACCGGACAGCCTAACGACCTTCTGGTCGTCTTTTCGGACCACTTTTTGGACAAAGCCGGGGCTGCGAGGGCCCAGGCAGGTGCCATGGCTGCGAGGGCTGAGCCGCCTGCAGGAATTTCATGCATCGGCCTCAAGTACAATATAATGTAATGTAATATACTATAATTCCATTATAAGCCATCATGTTGACTTTTAAATCGGGGCAATAAAGCCCACAGAGGTGAAGTAGTTGACTGTTGAAACTCAGTGCTAATTGAGGTCAAGTTTGTTAGTCTCCAAACACTAAGTTCTTTTCCCCAGACTTCATGATTTAACTGTGGCTTTCCCTTGTATTTGCATTTCCCTTGTATTCTCTACCTTTCTTTTCTCCTTTAAACCTATGCCATTTATCACTTTCTATTGCAACCAATAGTGATTAAACTACATGTCTGTTTTTAACAACTTCTTCGTACATATATTACCACAAAAATTTCTAAGGTTCAAAACAATCAAATTATTAATATAATTTAGAGCAAGGAGTATATCCTTAGAAACAGAAATAACCTCTTTGATTTGTAATTGAAGAAAAAACACCAGAAATAGTTTTCACCCAAATCACACAGGCAGTGACAAAGCAGAAATTAGTGTCCTTACTTCTCAACTTACTCTTTTGAGTTCTTTCATCTACATTGATTGAGATAGCTATCTTAAAATCAGTCTAATTTTTGCTATTACAAAAGAATAAAAGCTTATGGAATTGGGCTGACTGAAACTTTGAGAAAGTTTGATACCTTTAAAATTGTTCCATAAAATTATATAAGCTCAGCCTGGTGTTAGTTACCATAGAAGTGATTTATTGCACTTTCCCTTAAATATTCCTTATCTTCTTTGTGTGCATGTAATATAGTTATTTTATAGTACCCTAAAGGGTAAACAAGAAATCTGAGAATTATTACAATATGGTGAGAATATTATATTTTCATCTTTAACCAAAATATAAGAAGCAATATATTACATAACTATGTTTTCTTTTAAATATTAAGCTCATACTTGTGAATCAAATATAAATGTATGTATAGAATACGTAACTTAGAATATGTCTCATTAAAATTTGCCTAAGTTGAATCTCCTTAACATATTTTAAGGAAAGCTATTGAGAACTTATCACAATAGCCTCTTAATATTTCTGACAGTATGAAATGGTAGATTGTATCCTTAAGCAGTTTTTATTACCTAGGTATAGTGAAAATATATCAAAATAAAACTTCCTATATGCTATTTTATCACATCAGCAATTTATTCAGTAATTTATTTTAAATTCTTTTGTATGGCATGGATAATCTATTCAGGATTGTTTTATGTTTGTAACTTTGAAAATATAAGATAGTTAGAAATGGATATGTTAACATTTTTATATGCTTTAGAGTAACAAGGAAGATAACAAAAATAGTTCTTTGGAGCTCTAAAACATAAAACACTTCTGGTAACAACATTGTGCAAAGATTCTATAACCTTTGTAACATAAGAGGGATTACATTTTCTCACATATGAGTTATTTCTATACAATTTCTTTAAAATACAGTATTAAAATAACCACTCCTTTGAACTTACAGGCCTACTTTTCTAAGCTTATTGTTTTCTAACATATTTTTAAAGTCAGTATTAGCATATAATTATCGTGTCATATTTTGTTTTCTTTATACATTTTCTTAAATTTCTACCTACATGTTTTCAAAATGTAGAGACAAATTTTTTTAAATCCTCACCTAAGGATATGTTTTTTAAATTATTTTAGAGAAAGAGGAAGGGAGAGGGAAAGAGAAGAGAAAAGAAAGGGGGAGAGAGAGAGAGAGAGAGAGAGAGAGAGAGAGAGAGAGAGAGAGAGAGGAACATTCATACGTTCTCCAACCCAGGATCCATTCTGAAACTTAGGTATGTTCCCTGACTAGGAATCAAACCTGCAACCTTTTGGTGTATGGGAAGATGTTCCAACCACCTACTGGCCAGGGTGGAGACAAACACTTTTAGAATCTACTACAGTATCTGTGTCTTCCATTCAGCAACAAGAAAAGATGACAAAAAATTCACAGGGTTTAATACGATGATATTAACAAAAAACCTTAAACTCAGAAGGCAGTGGGTTTGGAGCATGTTAAAAAGTTGGTTTGCATTACTTTACATTTACATGAGACTTGACAGTAGAGCACATGCAAAGTATTATCTCATTTAATTCCTATAACTACCAAATAGCATATTTAAAATTACTTTTTTTCTATTTAATACACGAGGAAACATGTTCACAGAAGTTAAACAAATTGACAAGGTTTTCAAGACAGGCACTTACATGAAAAAGTTAGTTCATCCTCAGCTGCTTAAATTTTCACCCAGACTTATCAAATGATTATGAGCTTCTGAAGATAAGTCTTTAATAGTCTACATGCAAGAACAAATCTACATATAACTTATTGGTGGCTGTATTTAATATTATTCTACTTTAATGTCCTATATTTATTCATAAATTGTTATTGATTATGTTATTTCTACTATGTTGATTATAGGGAAAACACACACACAAATGAGTAAAAAGGTAAACTGTCCTGAGAAAGGCCACAGTCTGCAATGAGAGCTGTACATAGCAGCATCCATTCACAATACAAGGTAAGTCCTGGAAGTTGAATAGATGCTAATTGAGCCTATCAAGAGAGATATTCTCCATGATCCCACATCTCAGAACCAGGAGGAGAGGAAATAAGTACTTGGGTTATATGGGAAATGCGTATTTACAAGGCAATTATAGAAGAAGGTCAGAGAAGTGTAGAAACTGAAGGACCTAAGAACAGTGTTTTTTTGACTGATATGTTTACAGCCCGCAGGAAAGAGAGTAAGCCCATAGCTGTAATGATGGTGAGGTTGATGATTAGGATTATTAATGGACTGTTAAACTAGAAAAAAACTTAAGGAATTGAAGGGCATCATAAAGTTGATCAGCTTGCAAAAATAAAGCCATAAAGAGGAAGAAGGATAGAGTAGGAGGAGAAATTCAGAATTCAAGAAATCAGAGAATGAGAACTTCAGGGTGAGAAAAATGAGAAGGCTCTGGGTATAAATGATCATATGAAAAAGCTGCTTAAGAAACAATAAGGTCAATTTTGGAATACAAATTAAAGGACCATGAAGCTAATATTTGATATGAGTTCATAGAGAGGATGTTGAGATAATCATGATAAATAAATAATCAGTATAATTCAATAAAATTTTTGGAATAGCTACAACATTCCAGAAGGGACACAAATGTGTAAAGTAATTAGTGAATTAGTCAGATGCATTTATTCCCTTACTTGTTCACTTAATGAATATTAGTGGAGTTCCTACCATAAGCCAAATACTGACAAAAACTGGATATCATGGTGTAAGCAAAGCAGAGATGGTACCTCTCCCAACCAAACTTAAACTCTACTAGGGTAGACACATAAGAATAAGAAGCATGCAAAAAATTATGTATCAAGATAACCTGATTAGTAACCAACATCTCTAACTTTTTATTAGTTTAGCCCAATAAAAACTATTTTCTTATTTCTACTCTATGTCCAAGAGAGTTTGGGAGTGATTATCTTTCTAACAATTTTATAAAGTGGATGAGCTTACAGCCTTTATTATATATAGAGAAAACTAGAATAACTAAAGAAAAAGTGCTGAAATCAGACACAGGCAAACTGACTTCAGAGCTCCCAAATTTAATCACTCTAGTATACTTGCCTTATGCAAACAATATATATATATATATTTATATACTGAGTGGCCAGATTATTATGACCACCTGACATTTGTAGGCCAATTAGCCCTACACTACGTCGTATGGGATATGGAAGCTGAAGGCCTGTTCGAACACCTTTGCTGTCTGCGGTTACCAAGATAAAATATCTCCAATTCGCACAGGAACACAAGGATTGGACAGTCGAGCATTGGAAAAAAGCCATGTGGTCCGATGAATCACGTTTCCAGTTGCATCATGCAGATGGCAGAGTGAGAATTTCTCAGAAACAGCATGAAAGCATGCACCCCACATGCATGAGTGCAACCCTTCAAGCTGGTGGGGGCAGTGTTATGGTTTGGGGCATGTTTTCCTGGCATGATTTGGGCCCTTCAATTCGTGTGGAACAACGTCTGAACAGCACAACATACCTAAGTATCGTTGCTGATCAAGTTCATCCTATCATGTTGATGGCATATCCCAATGGAGATGGCTTCTTCCAACAAGGCAATGCGCCATGCCACGGTGCTCGTATTGTGCAGGAGTGGTTTCAAGAATATGAGGGAGACTTTACCTTGCTTAGGTGGCCCCCACAATCACCAGATCCCAATCCAATTGAGCATTTGTGGGACGAAGTTAAAAGAGCCATCAGGCAGCTGGTTCCACAACCATCAAATCTCACAGACCTGGACAGTGCTATTCATCAGGCATGGTGTCAGATTCCTCGCATCACCTTTCAACATCTCGTGGAGTCAATGCCAAAAAGTATCGCCACAGTATTGAAGGCAAAAGGTGGCCCAACGAAGTACTGATGGGGTGGTCATAATAATCTGGCCACTCAGTACAGGCTGGATCATAGACTGAGGTTCTTCATGCAAAATTATTTCTATTGTTTATAATGAAAACAAACTTGCAATTAAGAATAGGCAGAGTTGGGTGGTTCTCCAGTTAAAGAGAGGATGCAAAATCTAAGGTCAACAGTCTTCACATAAAAAACTCAACATTTTTACATTTGGAGCGAAGTTTGTAATTTTTAATTTGTACAATGTTATTTTATTTCAATTCTAAACTGAAAATACTACAGTAGTAGTCTCCCAAGTGTTTATATAACATAATATAGAATAAAACCATTCCAAAATTAAATGATGTGGGCTACTATTGTATCAGAAATCAGCCTTACCTAAATGGATTGAATGGTTGAGTTAGGGAATAGGAGGGGGGGAAAGATTGGAGAGAGAAAAGAAACATTTCTGTGAAATTCTAAGTTTGATTTATTTTCTTTGTTGGTTTTAAAGTGTGAATTTAAAGTCAAACAAGCCTTTGTTAATTATGCAGAGAAATCACTAGTACAATTCAAACTCTAGTTAATTGTCATTTAAATGTTTATTTTATTATTATACATAAGGTTTTATGTGCAATATGCATTACCTTGGGAAAATAAATATCAACTGAAATTATATTTGTTCACAGCTTCCCTTTCCTTTAGAAATTATTAGTGAAAACAGAATATTATGTAAGACTAAGTTAATGTATGTCTATATGTCCTTTTTTTCCCTTTCCCCAGTATTCTGGGATGTGCGCTTATCTTTCAAAAATAAATATTAATTTGAAAAGACCACACAAATGGGTTTGAAAGCTTTAGTTTAGGTAAGTCAGGAAAACGCAAATATAGTATTTGTCATAGCCACAGAGTGGCTTAGCTTTGCTCTCTGATGCCTTTCATATATTTCTAGTTGCCATGGTTTCCTGCCTATCATGTTCATGACAAGCATCCAAAGCAGAAATACTGTAGGAGGATTGCTTGTCTAAGAACATACATACTACTTAAGGCCTTTATTTCTGGCTCACTGGCACTATTCACCTGAGCATAAAGAGTAAATGGTCAAACAGCAAATCTTATATTTATTCTTGTTTTGTAAATGTCAGGACCCTTTAACTTGGTATGCTTATTTTATGCAGCTTGGTTTCCTTCTTTTCCTTATGTTTGATCAAATCAGTACCTCCTAGTGGTCAGTAAGCGTCATAACACCACTTCTTGCATTGTCTTACTAAAGCAGAGATCGTGCAGCCTTAGAATTTTTTTACTTTAAGATAGTGCAAAAGCTGTAAGCATTCAGTAGGAATTGTACCAGAAGTTTTGAATTTTCATGTTTCCCTAGGCTAGTTATATGAGTATGAGTTATCCTTCCGAGATGCTGGGCAGTAGCAGCTAAGTGATTTTGCCCTGTGTGCTACTGTAAGTATTATGAGCACATATAAGGTTGGCTGGACTAAGCTGTGATGTTCAGTAGAGTAAATTTATTAAGGGCATTTTTTACTTACGATATTTTCAACTTTTGAGTGTTTATTGGGACATAACCCCATTGTAAGTTGAAGGGCATCTGTACACTTCACAAACCTCCTAATGTAGTTTGAATCTACATAGCTAATCTAGGACCCACAATATTTGACCACAGATCATGTTGACCAAATTATGTTTTATTGATTTTAGAGAGAGAGAGATAGACAGAGAGGAGAGAGAGAGAGAGAGAGAGAGAGAGAGAGAGAGAGAGAGTAATATCGATCAGTTGCCTCCCATACGTGCCCTGACTGGGGATCAAACCACCAAACTTTTGCTGTATGGTATGAGGCTCCAACCAACTGAGCCACCTGGCCAGGGCAACAACAGTTTTTTGAGTATAAGTCACTTTCCTTTTTCTATTGCAATTAAAATGGCTACAATTGTCTTAGAAAGAAAAGTATATAAATATGCTGTCCACATATGTAATACTTTCAACAATAACAATTTTAAAAAATGCTGTCTTATACAGTAGCCAAAAGCCACACATGGATTTTTAAATTCAAGTAAACAGGAATTAAAATGAAATGAAATAAAATTAAAGCTAGACTAACAAGAGATTTCTATTGCACACTGGTGATTTCTCAGGCAAAAACAAAATCTTTAGGATATACATATTAGAGCAAGAACTTATTAAGATTTTAAGTTAAACATTTTAATTTTATCCACATCATGATCTCTAATTTATATTTATAAAACATTACTCTGTTTTAAAATGTTTTCTTGTTACTTTAAAACAGATATTTAAGTTTGAAAACCACATGTCCTACTTTGAAAATCTGGTCACCTGATTCTGAGCAAATTGTTTTTCTCAGTCTTTCTTCAGAGAGCATACAGTACTTTGAACTGGAAATAGCAAGCAAGCAGAGTCACTTTTTAAATTGCAACCTCTTATTATTACTCCCTTATAACTAAAATAATCTTTGTTCTCATTCACCTGCTTCTTAAGACATTTCTAGAATATACATCACATCAACAACTTTAACTTTACATTTATTTATGTTCTTTACTATCATATATTTCTTTGAAATTGATGACATATATACGTATATAGTATGATACATTTATAAAATCGTATATATTACATATATTTATTTTTAGACTTGAATAGTAGTTTGGCTATCATAAAAAAATTGCCTCTACATTTAAAAATACAAATTATATATTTAATACCCTGTGTAATTAAATTTATATATAATTATTTATTAATATTTTATGTTTACATACAATGGAAGTATATATATGTATATATCTATATTATAAAAGGCCCGTGGCCATAACGCTGGACCACCAGAACAACTAAATGACCAGTCACCAGGAGATGCATGGAGCAACTCTCGTTCCCTCCCGCTGGCCCAAGAGCCATAAGCAGCTCATGCAGCGAGATGGGGTTTGCAGCCCACAGGGCGCGGAGGGGCTCGTGGCTTGTGTGGTGAGACGGGGCTCGCAGCTTGCGCGCTGCAGTGGCTTGCAGTGGCAAGCTACTTGCACGCAGCGGGACTGGGGTCCTGCCAGTATGGCGGGTCTGGGTCTCAACCTATTTTGCGCACTGGGCCTCTAGTCCTATCTAATAAAAGAGTAATATTCAAATTGATCATACCTCCACTACACCACCAGCCACACCCACCAGCCAATCAGGAGCAAGTATGCAAATTAACCCAACCAAGATGGTTGTGGCCATGGAGAGAGCAGGAGGCTTGCATTTCCCTGGCAATGGAGGAAGCCAAGCTTTCCCCCTGCCCTGGCCTGCCTTGGCCTCTGCTTAAGGCTACAAAGTTTCAATTATAGAAGATAAATAAATCCCAACAAAAATGGCTGCGGCCATGGAGCAAGCAGGAGGCGTGGCTCTGCTGAAGGCTACAAAGTTTCAATTATAGAAGATAAATAAATCCCAGATACCAGGGCCTCTGCTTGGGTGGCCTGGGGGCGTGGCCAGTCTGCAAACCACCACAGGCCTCTCGCCCAGGCCGCCCCATGCCCCAAGGTCCAGGACACCACCCTGGTCCAGGACACCATTCAGGGCAAACCAGCCGGCCCCCACCCATGCACCAGGCCTCTATTCTACCTAATAAAAGAATAATATGCAAATTGACCATCATTCCAACACACAAGATGGCTGCCCCCATGTGGTCAAAGATGACTGCTCCCATGTGGACACAAGATGGCTGCCACAAGATGGCCAGCAGGGGAGGGCAGTTGGGAGGGACCAGGCCTGCAGGGAAGGGCAGTTAGGGGTGACCAGGCCAGCAGAGGATGGAAGTTGGGGACGACCTAGCTTTCAAGGAAGGGCAGTTGTGGGGGACCCAGGCCTGCAGGGGAGAGCAGTTTGGGGGGACCTGGCCTGCAGGGGAGTGAAGTTAGGGGTGACCACGCCTGCAGGGGAGGGCAGTTAGAGGTGACCAGGCCTGCAGGGGAGGGTAGTTAGTGGTAAATAGGCTGGCAGGGGAGTGGTTAGGGGGTGATCAGGCTGGCAGGCAAAAGTGGTTAGGTGCAATCAGAAAGGCAGGCAGGTGAGCAGTTGGGAGCCAGCAGTCTTGGATTGTGAGAGGGATGACCGACTGCCGGTTTAGGCCCTGTGGGATCGGGCCTAAATGGGCAGTCGGACATCCCTCAAGGGGTCCCAGATTGGAGAGGGTGCTGGCTGGGTTGAGGGACACACACCCCCATGCACGAGTTCTGTGCACCAGGCCTCTAGTATATATATATATGACAGAATTATTCCAGTTCTACACAAACTAACTATTTATCCATGCAAATTACTAGTTACCAGGCTACACTTCTGTGTATTAGTTAGGCCATTCAAGTCTTATTGTAAAAAATTAGAATCCCCAAATAGCCACTGCTTTGAATATACTCTAAGAGGACTGCAGAGTAGGGGGAGGCTGTACACCAGTGCCCACCCCAAACTAGATTTATAGCTAAATTAGAGAGCAATCAACCTGAACAACCAACTGAAGGCTATCTGAACCAAAATATTATAATCAAGGATTGCAGAAGAAACCACATAGAGACTGGTACAAAGGGTTGAGACTCAGAAAGGGAGAGCACTCACACTTAGACGTGGCAGTGGTTGAAAAGCTGAAGGGGTATTATGGCTGCAGAACTCCCTCTCCTTAGTAGTGTGGGGTCTCAGCCACATGCACGGATCCCCAGCCCAGAGCAACAGAGATGGGAAGAGGAACCCACATAGCATCTGCTGGTGAAAATCGGTGGGATTCAGTCTGCCTGTGAGACTCAGCCCACACTCTCCAGGAGACAGTGCTTCCGTTGTCACAGCACAGCCTGGAGCGTTCACAGTCAGGACTCTGACTGCTGGTAAGGCCACACTCGGGTCCTGTGGAGGGGACTGCTGGCTACATACAGCAGTGACTTTAAAGGGCCCTCTATTTTCTGGAGAGGCTTTTGGCAGAGACCCAGACAGTTACTAAATTGTATGTCTTGGGAAGAAGGACTGGTCTCCTCAACCTCGAGGACACTGTGAGCACTCCTACCCTCACCTGTTGAGCCACTCAGTCTCTGCCACCCTGCTGAGTTCAGTGATGCCAAGCTGGGACTTTCAGCCTGTCCTGTGGCAACTAGTGGTATGGAGAGAAGGACTGCAGCACAGGGCTGGGACCTTTAGCCTCATCCTGATTGGTCCAGTGGTGTGGGAGACCCAGGAGCCATGCAAAGCTAAGATTTTCATACTGTGTCTCCCAAGAAGGCTTCTGTATAGGAGCTAGAAGGGCAATTGCTGGGCTATGTGGCTCTATTGCGGGGAGGCAAATACAATCAACCCTACAAGTGTATCCAGTGCTAACCCAGTATAAGGAAGAAGTGGCTGCCCCAATTCTGCATGCTTGTGGGCACCACTCCAAACAAGAGACTATTTGGATCAACCTGCCAACTCCTGGGAACCACCGCTGGGTGTAGTTCTGTGGGGGGAAGAGAGAGAAGCTCAGAGTAAGGATATTCAAAGTATGAGACCCTCAGAGTCTACTGTCTGAGATGAAGATGAAGTACTTAGTGACCCCTCTCCCTCCAAAGGCTTGGCTGGATCTTCTACAAAGGGAGATTATTTTGATATATCCCGCCGAGCCTGGGGCAACTGATCTTGCTCCTACAGAGGGGACCACTGGGCTTCAGACCACACCAAGCTTAACCTAACTGGAACAAAGGTAGGTTCTAACATGAACCAGACCCTGTTGGAAAAACCATCTGGGGGGCAATCCTTGCACAGTGGGGGCACTCAACCACAGTGATCGAGGTTTACCCTTATAGTCACCCAGCCTGAAGGGTTAACTCTACCCATGAAAGGGCCAACAGTATTCAAGGCTCAACTAAAACAAGGAGTGTACATAACCTACAAGAAACATTCCGGGACCACAAAGCTCAGATGAGATGGAATATTGTGCCACTGAGCCCAATAAGAAACCTTCATAATAAAGCCATCATAACAACTGTGGGAGTCAGCAAATCTACCTAATACACAGAGACAAAATGGGGAGACAAAAAATTCCCCAAACAAAGAACAAGAAAAATCCACCCCCAAAAAAATAATTAAATAAAATGGATAAAATGGAAGCAAATAAAATACCAGATGCAGAGTTTAAAATAATGTTTACAAGGATGCTCAAGGACTTTAGGGGAAGAATGGATGATCTAGTGCAGCGGTCACCAACCTTTTGGACTTCACAGACCACCAGTGGTGCACAGACCACTGGTTGGCTACTGCTGTTCCAAAGGTTTCCTTAAACCAGCAGTCGCCAACCTTTTGGACCTCACGGATCATCAGTGGTCCGAGGACCACTGGTTGGCGACCGCTGATATAGTGATAATGTAAATAAAGAGAAAGTAAGCATTAAAAAGGACATAGAAACCATGAAAAAGAACCAGTAAGAAGTGAACAATACAATATCTGAAATAAAAAATACACTAGAAGGAATCAACAGCAAGTTAGATAAAACAGAGGAATGAATCAGTGAATTAGAGGAAAAGATAACAGGAAGCAACCAAGCAGAGCATCAAAAGAAAAAAAAAATAATTAAGAGAGATGAGGAAGTCTAAGGGACCTTGGGGACAACAACAAGATTAACAATATCCACATCATAGGGGTACCAGAAGGAGTAGGGAGAGTCCAAGGAATCAAGAACCTCTTTGAAGAAATAATGGCAGAAAACTTCCCTAAACTGGTGAAGGAAAAAGTCACACAAGTTCAGGAAGCACAGAATCCCAATTGAGATGAACCCAAAGATACCCACACCAAAACACATTATAATGAAAATGGCAAAGATTAAAGACAATGCAATAATCTAAAAGGCAGCAAGAGAGAGACAGTTAGTTACCTACAAGGGAATTCTCATAAGTCTATCAGCTTATTTCTCAACAGAATCACTTCAGACCAGAAGGGGTTGGCATGAAGTATTTAAAGAGATGAAAAACAAAGACCTGCAACCAAGACTACTCTATCCAGGAAGGCTATCATTTAAAATCAACAGCTTCTCAAACATAAAATGGCTAAAGGAGTTTATTACCACCAAACCAGTATTGCAAAAAATTCTTAAAGGAACTTTTTTTTAAGAAGAATATATATATATATATATATATATATATATATATATATATATAGAGATAGAGAGAGAGAGAGAGGGAGAGAGAGGAAGACAAGTACAAAAAAAGGCAATAAATAAGTACCTATCAATAATAATCTTAAATGTAAATAGATTTAATGTTTCAATCAAAACACATAGGGTAGCTGAATGGATAGGAAAACATGACTGATATATATGCTGTCTACAACAGACCCACCTTAGAAAAAAAGATTCACACAAGCTAAAAGTGAAGAATTAGAAAAAAATATTCCATGAAAATGGAAACAAACAAATGAAATGTTGATATAACAATACTTATATTAGTCAAAATAAACTTTAAAACAAAGACTATAGTAAGGGATAAAACACTGCAGTACATAATACTAAAAGGATCAATCCAACAAGAGGATATAATGCTTGTAAACACATATGCACACAATATATGATCACCTAAATATGTAGAGAAAATCTTGGAGGACTTTAAGGGAGAGAACAACAGCTATGCAGTCATAGTGAGGGATTTTAACAATCCACTGTCATCAATGGATCGATCTACCAGGCAAAAGAATCAACAGGGCAACAGCAACTTGTAATGACACACTAGATTGGATGGATTTAATTGATACTTACAGAACAATTCATCCCAAAACAGCAAAATATACATTATTTTCAACTGCACATGGGACATGCTCAAAGATAGACCACATATTAGGACAAAAATGTGACGTAAAAATCTCAAGAGGATTGAAGGATTGAAATCATACCAAGCATCCTCTCAGATCACAATGGCATGAAACTAGAAATCAACTGTTAAAAAATAACTGAAAACATTAAAACACATGAACACTAAAAGGCATGCTATTAAACACTTAATGAATTAACAATGAAGTCTAGGGAAAAATAAAAAATTACCTGGAAACAAATTAAAACAAACCCACACAACCCAAAAATCTATGGGACACAGCGTAAGGAGTCCTGAAAGGAAACTTCATAGTATGACAAGCCTATGCTAAAGAAGCAAGAAAAATCTAAAAAAACAAACAAACAAACACACACACACACACACACACACACACACACACACACACAACGATTTAACACTATACCTAAAAGAACTAGAAAGAGAACAAATAAAGCCAGAATAAGTAGAAGGAAATAAATAATAAAAATAACAGTAGAAATAAATGGCATAAAGACTAAAAATCAATACAAAAGATCAATGAAACCAAGAGTTAGTTCTTTGAAGAAATAAATAAGATTAACAAACCTTTAACTAGACTCATCAAGAAAGAAAGAGAAAGGACACAAATAAATAAAATCAGAAATAAAAAAGGGAAAGTAACAACTGACATCACAGAAATACAAAGCATTGCAAGAAAATACTATGAACAACTATATGCTAACAAATTGGACAACCTGGGTGAAATGAACAAATTCCTAGGAACAGAAGATCTTCCAATACTTATTCAAAAAGATTCAGAAAATCTGAATAGACAGATTACAACTAATAAAATTGAAACAGTAATTTAAAAACTCCCAACAAATAAAAATTCTAGACTGGATGGCTTCACAGGAAAATTGTACCAAACATTCAAAGAACTAACACCTGTCTTTCTCAAAAAAATTCAAAAAATTCAAGAGTAGGAAAGACTCCAAGCTCCTTTCATATAGCCAGTTTTATTCTAACTCCCAAACCAGAGACACTACAAAGAAAGACAATTATAGGCTAATATCCCTGATGAACATAAATGCTAAAATCCTCAACAAAATATTAGTAAGCCAAATCAAACAGTACATTAAAAAGATCATACACCATGATCAGGTGGGATTAATTCCAAGGATGCAAGGTTGGTGAAATGTTTACAGATCAATAAATGTGATACATTACATAAAATAAAAGATAAAAACCACATGATCATATCAATAGAAACAGAAAGAGCATTCAGTGAAATCCAGCACACATTTATGACAAAAACTCACAGCAAAGTGTGAATAGAGGGATCATAACTCAACATAATAAAGGCCATATATGACAAACCTACAGCCAACATCATACAGAATGGGCAAACACTGAAAGTGTTTTTCTTAAGATCAGAAGCAAAACAGGGATGTCTATTTTCATCACTCTTATTCAACACTAGAGGCCCAGTGTACGAAAGGTCCCTAGGCCTGGCTGGATATCAGGGCAAATTTGTGGGGTGACCAGGGGAGTGATGGGGCGGGGGGGGGGGGGCAGAGACACTGGCATCCACCTTGGCTGGCCTGGAGCCTGTGGGCTGTGGGCAGCTCCTGCGTTGAGCATCTGCCCCCTGGTGGTCAGTGCGCATCATAGCGACCAGTCTTTCCACCGGTCTTTCGACAGGTCAATTTGCATATTAAGCATTTATTGTAAGGATAGTACAGGAAGTCCTAGCCACAGCAATCAGACAAGAAGAAAGAAAAGGTATTCAAAAGGAAGAGAGGAAATAAAACTGTCGTTACTTGCAGAAGATATGATATTATACGCAGAAAACCCTAAAGACTTCACCAAAACACAACTAGATCTAATAAATGAATTTGTCAAAGTAGCAAGAAAAATAATTAATATCAAGAAATCGGTGGCAGCCAGGCCAGTGTGGCTCACTGGTTGACTGTTGACCCATTAACCAAGAGGTCACTGGTTCGATTCCCGATTGGGGCATATACCCAGTTTGTGGGTTTGATCCTCAGTAGAGGGCATGCAGGAGGCAGCTAATTGGTGTTTCTATCTCTCTATCCCTCTCCCTTCCTCTCTCTCTAAAAATCAATAAAAACATAAAAAATAAATTGGTGGCATTGTTATACATCAACTAGAGGCCTGGTGCATGAATTCATGCATGGGTGGGGTTCGGCTAGCCCACTTTGATGGGGGTTCGGCTACCCCACTGCTGGGGCTGATGGAGTCAGGCCAGCAGGCGGGGGGGGGGGGCACAGGCTGTTGGGTGAATAGCCCTGCCCCCAGCCAGGGTTGGGGGGGGCAGTTGGGGGTGGGGCCGGCTGGGGGGAGGGGCCACAGGCAATTGGGGTGGCTGATCGGACCGTGATTAAGCCAGTTGGCCACCAAAGTGCACGTCATAGCTACCAGTCATCCTGGTTGTTCCAGTTATCCCGTCATTTTGGTCGCTTGGCTTTTAGATATATATAATGAACCATAAGAAAGAAAAATTAAGAAAATCTCAACAACAACAAAAATGTATCTAGGAATAAATTTAACCAAGGAGGTAAAAGACCAGTACTCAGGAAACTATAAGACATTAAAGAAAGAAATTTGGAAAGATTAAAATAAGTAGAAGCATATATCATGTTCATGGACTGGAAGAACTAACACCATTAAAATGTCCATACTACCCACAGAAATCTATAGATTCAATGCAATTCCTGTTCAAATACCAATGGGATACTTCACATATCTAGAAGAAATAATGCAAAAATTTATCTGGAACCATATAAGACACCAAATAGCCTCAGCAATCCTGAGAAAGTAGAATAAAGTTGGAGGTATCACAATACCTGATATCAAACTATACTATAGATCCATGGTAATCAAATTGGCATAAGAACAGACATAGATAAATAGAACAGAAGAGAGAGAGTCCAGAAATCAACCCATGCCTATCTATATCTATCTATCTATCTATCTATCTATCTATCTATCTATCTATCTATCTATCTATATACTAGAGGCCCGGTGCACGAAATTCGTGCACGGGGCAGGGGGAGTGGTGTCTTTCAGCCCAACCTGCACCCTCTCCAATCTGGGACCCCTTGGGGGATGTCTGACTGTCTGTTTAGATCCATGGGATCGGGCCTAAACAGGCAGTCAGACATCCCTTTCACAATCTAGGACTGCTGGTTCCCAACTACTCGCCTGCTTGCCTTCCTGATTGCTCCTACCTGCTCTGCCTGCCAGCCTGATCACCCCCTAACCACTCCCCTGCCAGCCCGATCGATGCCTAACTGCCCTCCCCTGACACCCCGGTCACCCCCAAATGCCCTCCCTTGCATATTCCCTCTTTATTAGATAGGGTTTTTTCTTTAGCATATTGGACAGTCCTAATTGGTTTGGCTCAGTGGATGGAGCACTGGCCTGCAGATTCAAGGGTCCTAGGTTCGATTCTGGTCAAGGGCATGTACCTTGGTTGGGGACACATACCCAGTCGGGAGTTTGCAGGAGGCAGTTGATCGATGTTTCTTTCTCATAGATGTTTCTAGCTCTCTATCCCTTTCCCTCCCTCTCTGTAAAAAATCAATAAAATATATATTATAAAAAAAGAAACATTTAAGATTCCTCCATATTTGCCTGGCTGGTGTGACTCAATGGTTGAGACCCCAGGCTGCCACTGCTGGAGGGGTTCTGGCCCTGGCCAGGCTGAGACCCCAGCCCAAGGCTGCCGCCTCAGCCCACCCAGATGACACCCCATCTCAGCCTGGCTGTGGATAGCCCGGTGGGTGCCTTCCCTGGCCTGAAGATCGCACATTGGGGGTGCACTGCGCTGCCGGCCTGACACACCAGCCAAAAGCCCTGCGGCCTGCTTCACCCCAATCACGCTCGTCTCAGGGGCGGGTTGCTGCCAGTCTGACACACTGGCCAAAAGCCCCACGGCCTGCTTTGCCCCAGAGGGCACGCGACTCGGGGTGGGGGGGGGTGGTTCGCTGCTGGTCTGACACCCCAGGCAAAAAGCCCCGAGGCCCGCTTTGTCCCAGATCACGCTCGGCTCGGGGGCGGGTCGCTGCCGGTCTGACATGGACCGGGGCAGGCAGCGTGGGTTAACGCCCACAGCCGCCTGCCCATGTCCGCCATCACGGATCGCTGAGCAGGGCAGCTGCCTGCCCAAGTCCATCACTGATCGCGGACTGGGGCAGGCGTGGGTTAATGCCTGCAGCCGCCTGCCCAGGTCCGCCATCACCCATCGCGGACCTGGGCAGGTGGCTTAGGTTAACTCCCGCAGCTGCCTGCCCCGTCCGCCATCACCGATCATGGACCAGGGCAGGCAGCGTGGGTTAATGCCTGCAGCAGGCTGCCCAGGTCCCTGATCGCGGATCCAGGTGGCGTGGGTTAGCACCCACAGCCATCTGACCAGGTCCCCGATAGGGACTTGGAGTCTAGCATAACGAAAAGAATAGTCAGCAAAAGCAGGAGACAAGGTTTCATAAGTTCTCCCCCAGGTCACCACTGTTCTCTTATACATTTTAATTATCCCAGACTTTGCATGATGGGATTTGATTTGAATTATGCCTGATAGAGATTACATGGCATGAATTGTAGGCTCATTCTTTCTTTTTGTGGTTGCCTGACTAAGAAAGGCCTTGGAATGAGAGAAGGCACTTTTATTTTCCTTTTTCATTCTTTAGAGGCTGAGGAATTACAGTTATATGAAGAACTTAATGAGAGAATGAAAGTCTCATGCTGTATTTTTCTGTAAGTTTTATCATGTGGACTATCAAAAACTTGGTGGGATCCTTTTCAAGAGGTGTTACAAAAATTATGTTGGAATTAACATTCAAGAGTAAAAGGAGAGAAGTGAGTGGTGGGTAAAGGAAAGAACTTTGTCCTAGAAACCAAATAGAAGCCACATAAACCTTCAGATTCTTACTCATTGTGCTTTGGAGGTATTAAAGGATAATTTTTAAAAAAGTTAAAATCATGACTTATAATCTGTATAGATAAAAGGCTAAGTGACCGACATTTGTCCATCCGTCCGACCAACTGGTACATATGACACACTGGAAATATAAAAATAAACTTTGACTCGCACACATGCCATACATATAAAGCTCTCGCTGGCGCTAATTTGAATGTTGCATTTGGTGGGAAAGTTCTTTTCAGAGGGGATTTTTGTGTTGCCATGCTATACGATTGGCCATAGTACAAATAAGTTTTAAAGTACTGTAGTGTTTAGGGATGTTTCAGACACTTGTCTCTTAAAAAAAATATGAGATCAGAGGATTCTGCTTATAGTGAATGGTTAGTAAAACTTGGAGATGGCAAACTTGATAGCAGTTTTCATTTAGGAATGGATATTATTGAAATTCCCCATGAAATGATTTTTAATGGATCTATTATTTAAGCCATCTTTGGAAATAGTATATCTATAGATAATATTAAAAATATATCTAAACATGCAATTCTTTGTTCAAAAAATGAGCACGTTCAAAAATTAAATGAAGAAATTTTGGATATACTTGATGGAGATTTTCACGCCTATTTGAGTGATGATTCCATTGACTCAACAGATGATGCTAAAAAGGAAAATTTTCCTATTGAATTTCTTAATAGTATTACTCCTTCTGGAATGCCGTGTCATAAATTAAAATTGAAAGTGGGTGCAATCATCATGCTATTGAGAAATCTTAATAGTAAATGGGGTCTTTGTAATGGTACCAGATTTATTATCAAAAGATTGCAACCTAACATTATCAAAGCCGAAATATTAACAGGATCTGCAGAGGGAGAGATTGTTCTGATTCCAAGAATTTATTTGTCCCCATCTGACACTGGCCACCCATTTAAATTAATTCGAAGATATTTTCCTGTTATGCCAGCATTTGTGATGACTATTAATAAATCACAAGGACAAACTCTAGACAGAGTAGGAATATTCCTACCTGAACCCATTTTTGGACATGGTCAGTTATATGTTGCTTTCTCTCTTGCTTTTTTTAAAAGTATTTTTAAAAAATATTTTATTGATTTTTTTTACAGAGAAGAAGGGAGAGGGATAGATAGTTAGGAACATCGATGAGAGAGAAATATTGATCAGCTGCCTCCTGCACACCTCCTACGGGGGATGTGCCCGCAACCAAGGTACATGCCCTTGACCGGAATCGAATCTGGAATCTTTCAGTCCACAAGGCGACGCTCTATCCACTGAGCCAAACCAGTTACGGCTGTTGCTTTCTCTTGAGTTCAAAGAGCATGTTACGTTAAAGTTAAAGCTGTAAATACTTTATCTCAAGGGAAATTAGTCAAGCACTCTGAAAGTGTTTTTACTCTTAATGTGGTATACAGGAAGATATTAGAATAAGTTTAATCACTTTATCAATCATTATTTGCATCAATGTTGTTTTTATATTACGAGTTTGTTATTGTTATATCAGTTTGTTATTGTTATATCATTTTGTTATTGTTTACTTATTAATAAATTTATGTATTGTTTTCATATACATTGTACTAATTTCCTTTTATCTCTCACACTTTTATTATAGAGAAAGGGCAAATAGCAATATTAAAATATTTCATCTAATTAATTCCCTTTCAATGTGCACGAATTTCGTGCACCGGGCTACTAGTATGTATATAAATACACACACACACACACACACACACACACACACACATATATATCCTACCTAATAATAGACAAATATGCAAATTGACCGTACCTTCGCTATGCCCGCGATTGGCCAGGAGGCGCGGGGGGGGCGGAACTCGGGGGGGCCGGGGTGGCTGATTGGGCCGGCGGGACGCTGAGCTTGCATTACCAGCGGTGGCTCGAGCTCAGCATCTGTGCCATGGCTGTGCTGCAGCACATAAGGGGCCTCTGGGGCAGTGAGCTCACGTCCCACCGCGGACCATCAAAAGCAGGGGAGCTGGGTGCCTGTCCACTCAGGCACTAGCGGACAGGCACCCAGCTCCCCTGCGATCAAAAGCAAAAGTGTGGGAGCTGGGTGCCTGTCCACTCAGGCACCAGGCCTTTCAGAAGCCTCCACCGTGCTGGAGGCTTCTGAAAGGCCTGGTACACCAGCGATCAAAAGCAAAAGCGTGGGAGCTGGGTGCCTGTCCACTCAGGCACCAGGCCTTTCAGAAGCCTCCACCGCGTCGGAGGCTTCTGAAAGGCCTGGTGCACCAGCGGACTGGCACCCAGCTCCCCCGTGATCGAAAGCGAAAGCATGTAGGGGACCCTAAACGTGCATGATTCAATCATGCACTGGGCCTCTAGTATATAATAAAGAAATATGCTAATTAACCTGGACAACAGGAGGTTGCGCATGCAACATTGGGGGTGGGGCAGCAGGGGCCTCCACGTGCCTGCGCTGGGGGAGGGCCTGATCAGCAGTGGCTGGGACTGCTTCAAGGACTGGAGAGGGAGGCAGGGCCGGACTGGCAACTCGAGAGTGGGCGGCGCCGCATGATTTTGAATCACGTGCTGGGCTCCTAATATGTTAATATTTGACAAAGGAGGCGAGAGCATACAATGGAGTAAAGACAGTCTCTTCAATAAATGGTGTTGCAAAAATTGGACAGCAACATGCAAAAAAGTGAAAGTAGACCACCATCTTTATCTGAGAATAAACTCAAATTGGATAAAAGACTTAAATATAAATCATGAAACCATAAAAATTCTAGAAGAAAGCATAGGCAGTAAACTCTTAAAAACATCTCTTATAGCAATATTTTTGCTGACATATCTCCTAAGGCAAGGGAAACATAGGAAAAAATAAACATCAAGCTAAAAGTTTCTGCACAGCAGAAGAGACCATCAATAAAATAGAAAGCGAACCCACTGTATGAGAAAACATATTCACCAATGATATATCTGACAATAGGTTAATTTTGAAAAGATATAAAGAACTTATACAACACAACACCAGGAAGATAAACAATCTAATTTAAAAATGGATAATGGACCTGAATAGACATTTCTCCAAAGAGGGCATACAGATGGCCAATAGACACTTGAAAAAATTCACAATGTCACTAAATATTAGAGAGATTCAAATTAAAATCACAGTGAGATATCACCTCCCACCTTCCAGAATGGCTACCATCAATAAATCAACAAACAACAAGTGATTGGGAGGATGTGGAGAAAAGGGAACCCTCATGCACTGCTGGTGGGAATGCAAACTGGTATAACCATTATAGAAAACAGAATGGAGCTTCCTCAAAAAATTGAAAATGGAATTGCCTTTTGATCCAGCAATCCCACTTCTGGGAATATATCCTCAGAAACCGAAAATACCAAACTGAAAGAATATATGCCCGTCTATGTCCATAGCAGCATTATTTACAACTAGAGGCCCAGTGCACAAAATTTGTGCACAGGGGTGGCGGGGAGGTCCCTCAGCCCAGCCTGCAATGACGCCAGCATCCCACATTCTGGCCTCTGGCCAGAGTCTCCTCCCTGCCTCCACGCAGCCAAGGCACAAGACGCTGGGCTCGCATAGCCGGGGCAACGCTGCTAGAGTCCCGCCCTGGCCGCTATGGGTGCTGCCATCTTTGTGACGGAGTGGTGGTTAATTTGCATATTACCCTTTTAATTAGATAGGATAGCCAAGATTTGGAAGCTGCTCAAATGTTTATCCATAAGTAAGTGGATAAAAAAGCAGTGGTACATTTACTAAATGGAATTCTATGTGGCCTTAAAAAGAAGGAAATTTGAGACAGCATGGATGGACCTGGAGATTATTATGTCAAGTATAATAAGCTAGTCAGAGAGACAAATACCATATGATCTCATTTATATGTGGAATCTAATGAACAAAATAAATTGATGAACAAAATACAAATAGAGTCATGGTACAGACTGACAGCTGTTGAGAGGAGGGGGAGGGGAAGATGGGTGAAAGGTGAGAAAATTAGGCAGAAATTAGGCAGATAACATATATGTGTAACTCATAGACACCAACCACGGTGTGGTGTTGGCCAGAGTTAAGGTGGGATGAGGGCTGGGTGGTGATAGGCAAAGGGGTAGGGGAGATGGGGACATTTGTAACAGTATAAACAATAGTATGATAAAGAATTCTCAAAAATGTGCTTAATAGTCTGTAATTTACATTTCTCAGTGGAAATCAATATTATGTTTATATTATAGCACAGATAACATTAGTAGCTTAATCAAGCCAAATGAATCATGACTGAAAATCTGATTACCAGAAGGCACCATGCTGCTATCATAGACCTCACATACTTCCTTCTTTCATCTTGTTGTAATATCAGATTTCTTCTGCTATTTAGTAAGTATGCTTTGGTCCCCATTTCTGATATATATAAATGGCTTTGATATTATAATACATTTCTTGTGAATGATGAGCCTTAAATTAATTTACTCTTTCAAAGGAGAATCTACAAACAAGGACAACTGTTTCTAATAAATTTATTTACAACTAACTAATGTGCAATTTGTTGCTTGTCAAAATATTGGGTATTATGTTCTTGTTTCATGTAAAATATAATTAGCCAATACTTTCAGTAGGATGTGCAAACAGAGGAGGTAATACTAATTTGGGACTCTATAATCTATGTTTATTCTCTTTTTGACTTTAAAGAGAAATAGAGAAGCCCTTTCTTCTATTCAAATGAAATAAAATAAAATAATTTAGCACATTTTCTTCATGTCTGGCTGTATCTTTTATGATTTTATGAAAAGCAGTGCAAACAAAATCTGTAAAAAGAACTCACTTGGAATTTACTAATGAATCATAATAAAATGTCTATCCTGGTATATATGTAGCTATAGTTTGGCCTGAACTCTACTATTTGTTTTTCTAAACAACATAGTCTAACATATTTTGTGTGATGGAAAATAAAGGTAAATATACTTTAAAATCTTAAAGTAAAGATATTGTCTTATATGTTTCATATTTAATTTTACCTATAGCCTCTGGTACTTAGTTCCCCTTCCCTTTTATTCTTTTATTCTTAGGCTCCCTTTAGTAAAACAGGCATTACTGCCATTATAAAAATAAAATTCCAATTTGCATGACAATTACCAAAAGATGATTAAAGTTTGTATTACCATCACCAATTAGCATTTAATAAGCATCCAGGGAGATCTATGTACTGTCCTACCACCCTGATATATTTAGACATAAATCTACCAAGACACTAATCGTAGGTCAAAAGAAGATATTTTAAAAATAAGCACACGGAAAAATGTTGCAATCAAAAATTAATTTAACATGGAGTAGACAAAGTGTTTGATTCTTTTATGCAGAGTGGAAAGAGGAACTTTGCAATAATTTAATACTAGTTCTATTTTTTTTAAACCTCACACGAGGATATATTTTTATTGATTTGAGAGTGAGAAAGAGAAACATACATGTGAGAGAGAAACATCAATCTGTTGTCTCCTGTATGTGCCCCAACCAGGGAGGGATCAAACCCATAATCTGGGCATATGCCCTGACCAGGAATCAAACTCACCACCTTCTGGTATACAGATGATGCTCCAACCCACTGAGCAACACTGGCCAGGGCAAGTTCTATTTCTTTACTGAGCTTAAACAAAGTAATTTTTATGCTTTCTAGTACATGGTAGGTTCACTTACCTACCTTTCAGTTCCTTCAATTTCCACCTCCTTTCCTACAATTTTCTCCATACACACCAAACAGTCCCTCTTTCTTCTCCATTCATTTTATCAATGTTCTTCCTCCCATCTGTTAATTGATAAGGGCTCTCTGCTAGGCACTTAGTTCTGCCCTCCAAATGGTAAGTTTCTTTTTCTAGTTTCATTTCCCCATATCATCTTACCTGGAAGAGGGCAAACGTGCATTATCTTTACTACATCATGCTCAAGTGGGATGAGCAGAGGTGCACCATGAAGCTGAAAGAATTCATTTACATGGACTACACAGGGCCTAACCACTTTTTGATGGGACCATAACCCACTTAGGCAGTATGGTCTAAGTTAAAATGAAACAGAATTAGAAACAAAACCCAACCACCCATTTGTTGTGGACCGAAACACATCATGTAACCTTTCAGACTTTCGTTGTTTTGCCTATAAAATAGTGCTAATTATACTTACCATTCAGACTCTTGAAAAATAAATAATACATTGTATACATATGTGGGTAGTAGGGTAATATAATAGGAATTGAGGCCTAAAAATTAGCCACATTGCATACTTGCCAGTTTCAAATTGCTTAATAGTATATGACCTTAAGCAAGTCACTATAAGTCTTGATTTCTGTCTCTAAAAATTAAAATAACACACCTAACACATATAATTTTATATAATAAAGAGGTAATATGCAAATTGACCAATAGTCCAACACACAAGATGGTCGCCCCCATGTGGTCAAAAATGGCTGCCTCCATGTGGACACAAGATGGTCACCACAAGAAGGCCAGTAAGGGAGGGCAGTTGTGAGCGATCAGGCCAGCAAGGCAGGGCAGTTAGGGGTGACAGGGTTGGCAGGAGAGAGCAGTTGGGGGTGATGAGGCCTGCAGGGGAGGGCATTTGGGGGGTACCAAGCCTGCATGGGAGGGCAGTTGGGGGGACCCAGACCTGCATGGGAGGGCAGTTGGGGGTGACCAGGCCAGTAGGGGAGGGCAGTTGGGGGCAACCAGGCTTGCAAGGGAGGGCAGTTAGGGGTGACTGGGCTGGCAGGGGAGGACAATTGGGGGGCAACCAGGCCTGCAGGGGAGGACAGTTGGGGAGACCAGGCCAGCAGGGGAGGGCAGTTAGTGGCAATCAGGCTGGCAGGGGAGTGGTTAGGAGGCAATCAGGCAGGCAGGCAAGCAAGTGGTTGGGAGCAAGCAGTCCTGGATTGTGAGAGGGATCCCAGATTGGAGAGAGTGCAGGCTGGCCTGAGGGACACCCCCACCCCCTGTGCATGAATTTTGTGCACTGGGCCTCTAGTAGTGATGATAATTAAACAAGATAATATTAGTAAACTGTTTAATGGCATGCCTGGTACACTATGACAACTCAATGTCAGTTTTTATTAATCATAATAAAAGTACAGCATGAAAATCAGCCATAAATATCTGGATTTTATAGCTAGATCATTTTTTAAAAAAAATAATACTAAGAAATAGGAGAGAAATAGGGAGAAATAAGCATGGTTCTATCATTCAGTTATTAGTATTCACCACTATTTTTATCTTAGACATACATTAGTGAGCAAAATAGATATGTTCCTTTTTAATGAAAGTTTTATTCTGGTGGTTGTTTTGGAGCTTGCAAGGTATAAGAATAGATTTTTGAAGAAGTATGAAACTTGAATGTGCATGCAAATTTGTGTAAGCTTAACAATGTGATCTCATCAGAAATATGTTTGTAGGCAATAACAAAGAAGGAGACTCTTGAAGTAGAGTCCCTACATCAACACACACAGAATTTTAAAATTTATACAAGAGTGCATATTGCATTTCTTTCTTTCTCTCTTTCTTCCTTTATATCTTTCTTTCTTCCTTCATATATGTATATATGTGTATATATATTCAGTGTGTGTGTGTGTGTGTATATATATATATATATATATATATATACACACACACATATATATCTTACCTAATAATAGACAAGTATGCAAATTGACCATACCTCCAACACACCCACAAGCCACGCTCACAAGTCACGCCCACCAGCCAATCAGAGCAAGCATGCAAATTAACCCAAACCAAGATGGCTACAGCCACAGAGAGCAAGGTTTCCTAGGTAACAGAGGAAGCCAATCTTTCTGCCTGCCCTTGCCAGGCCTAAGCCTCCACTCAAGCTACAAAGTTTCAATTATAGAAGGTAAACAAATTCAAACAAATGGCGGCAGAATGGAGCTTGAGAGAGCAGGCCAGGGTTGCCGCCGGCAACAGAGGAAGCAAAGCTTTCCCCACACCCTGGCAGGGCCCACCCGCTTAAGGCAACAAAGTTTCAATTATAACCCCAACAGAAATGGATTCGGGCCTCGGAGGGAGCCCCAGGCTTGGCTCCGCTCCAGGCTACAAAGTTTCAATTGTAGAAAGAAAATAAATTCCAGATACCAGGGCCTCCACTTGCATTGCCAGGGGGCGTGGCTGGCCTGCAAACCACCACAGGCCCCTCGCTCAGGCCGCCCCACGCCCCAAGGGAACCCCCACCTGATCCGGGACACCCTTCAGGGTAAACCAGCTGGCCCCCACCCCTGTACCAGGCCTCTATCCTATCTAATAAAAGAGTAATATGCAGATTGATCATCACTGAAACACACAATATAGCTGCCCCCATGTGGTCAAAGATCCTGCCCCCATGTGGACACAAGATGGCCACCACAAGATGGCCAGCAGGAGAGGGCAGTTGGGAGGCACCCGGCCTGCAAGGGAGGGGAGTTGAGAAGAACCAGGCTTGCAAGGGAGGGCAGTTGGAGGTGATCAACCCTGCAGGAGAGGGCAGTTAGGGGTGACCAGGCTGGCAGAGGAGGGAAGTTGGGGGCAAACAGGCTGGCAGCAGAGTGGTTCGGGGGTGGTCAGGCTGGCAGGCAGAAGCGGTTAGGGACAATCAGGAAGGCAGGCAGGCAAGCAGTTGGGAGCCAGCAGTCCTGGATTGTGAGAGGGATGTCCGACTGCCCGATTAGGGATCCGACTGCCCACCAGGATCGGGCCTAAATGGGCAGTCAGACATCCCTTGAGGGGTCCCATATTGGAGAGGGTACAGGCTGGGCTGAGGGACAACCCCCCTCCATGCACGAATTTCATGCACCGGGCCTCTATTATAATACACACACACACACACACACACACACACACACACACACACAGAATGTCCAGATTATTATGATCTCTGAAAGCATAATAATCTGGCCACTCAATGTATATCCTATATAATAAAAGGCTAATATGCAAATTGTCCCCTCGACCAGGAGTTTGACAGGCCGGCCAACAATAAACTGGTCACTCAGTGTGTGTGTGTGTGTGTGTATATTATATATATATATATATATATATATTAGAGGCCCAGTGCATGAAATTAGTGCACTGGTAGGGTCCCTAGCGGCTGCCAGCTGCCTGCCAGGTATAATTCCTCCCTTCCCAGTTTACCTGCCTCCACTGCTGGCCAGGGCTTCCCTCCTTTCCCCGGGCCAGCCCCACATCCTGGTCGAACTCCCAGATGAAATCCTGGTCAAGGGGACAATTTACACACTATGCTTTTAATATATATATATATATATATATATATATATGTATATATTACATTTTACACATAATAACTTTGTAAATTTGATTATTTCAGGAAATAGTTAAGTGGTCAAACTGCAGGGAACGTTCAAGTTGACATAATAATATGACTCTCCCCACATAGGGCTCTGGAAAAATGCATAACAAGTAATAGAACAATCATTGAAGCTGTGCTTGATGAAGTAACATACTGATCTTTCAGGACTGGGAGAAAGGGAAGGAACAGGCACAGAAAAGGACAGAGAGCAAAACTGGCAAAGAAAATTTAGGATTACCTTTCAAGGAAGGTTGAAGGATAGGAATTCTCCATCAACTGTGATGACTAGGTGGAATTTGGAGAGCTTTGAAGGCATCATCCAAAAGATAGGCCACAAGGCAGCTAGATTAACTCTAGCTTTGAGCAAGCATTTGGTAGAGTAGAAGTTTCTGAGAGAGGAAAAATTTCTGCTTTATAACCAAACAGAGAGAAGATAAAATTTTTCCTTCTTTTTTTTTTTTGACAACCTGTTTTATAAAAGTAAGTTTTACATAGAATAAAGAAAATTAAACCAATGATAATTCTATAGATTCATGTAAACCATATAATGCAAGGAGAAAGAATGCAGATGGAGCAGATGTTGAATGACCAGCCTCCAACTAACTATTCAAGAGCCAAAGAGCTTACAACTTCCACCTGGGATATTTTCTATTGCTATAATATATTATAATGAAAGAAAAGAAATTAAGAGCATTAAAAAATAGAAAAGATTCTCTCTCTCTCTCTCTCTCTCTCTCTCTCTCTCTCTCTCTCTCTCTCTCATACACACACACACACACACACACACACACAAACACACTACATACACTAATAATAGGAGGGTAGAGTGACCAGAATAATGGTTTGCATCTGAGGCAATGACTTATATAGACATTAATAACATTTGGAGTTGGAAATTTTCTATCTTTTTTTTTTTATTTTGGTTGGCAGCAGTTTGCTGAAAGAGTAGTTTTATTTGATGGCACATCAACCAAGATTTGGAGAAAAGATAGTCCTCTGTGTCTTTTAGGATACATGACTGCAGACTTTGGTAAAAATCAGCCAACCCCCAGTAAACAATTGGCTCAATTCTTATCAATAAAACTGAGCACATCCAATAGAAGAACTGCCCATTTCATGTCTTATATCTTCAATGCCAGATGGACTACTTTCATAAAGAGAAGAGAAAAGCCATCCCTGACAGTGGGCTTTAGGTAACAATAAATTTCAGTCCTTAATTTTATTAACAAGAGATTTCACAGGTTTCCATACATTGCCTTTTGGCCAAAGTACTAAGAGTTATGTCTATCTTGATAATCTTGTGATAAGACCAATCTCAGAAGGAAGTTGAGCATCAAAATAAGTCCCAAATCTGAGCCTGCTTAAATCCCAAACAAATTAGAGAGCAGAGTTTTCTTTACTCTTCCATAGGCACAGTTTGCTCACTCAGACTATCAGAGGGATAAAGAAGTTCTTGGAGGGGATTGCCAAAATAACAGCCAAAAGATTCTGGAGAGAGGCACCGGAGCTCTAAGTACAGAGAGTTGTAATTTTGCAGATTCACTGATGCCAGAGGAATGAAAGGGAAGATGAAGGAAATGCTATATACTAGGAACAGTGTTCTCTCTTCTGCAATGGGGAGTGAGATGATCAGCTTGAGTATTTAGAAGATAATTTATTAAACAACCCAGCAAACCTATAGGCCTGTTGTTAATAATTTAAGAAATACTATTAAAGAACCATTAGTTTACAGTCCTGTTTTCACTTGTCAGGGTCTATATGCATCTGTGACTGTGGCAAGGCAAGGGGCTGGAATATTATAATTCCCTTCAATGAAAGAATACTGAACAAAGATAGACTGATACACAGTCCCTCAGATTCAGGAAACATTGAATTGTATGGTAGTGAGGCAGATAGATTTAAGAAATGGGTGCTAATAGGCACCCTATTGTACAGGGAAATAAGCCTTCATTCGCACAGTAGGGTTGTAAGTTTTGAGAAGGTGGTTTGGGATACCTGGTGGGAGGTGTCATCTTCTAACAGTTGAGAAATGAAGTATGTAGAGGCACTGAAAGTGGACAACACTGTGTTTGAAATGACTTTGGAGAAACATAATAAGTGACTACTTCAGGTAATTATGAATCTTAAGGAGGTAGGGTTGAAACTCTCATTGGAATAGTGATTGTTTTCTCATTGAAGCATAAAGAACATATCATCTTCATGGAGAGATGAGCCAGAGGTCCGAAAAATGTTGATTTTTACCCTTTGACATTATCCTATCAACCTTGGAGTGTTAGAATTACTTCTATGAAGAAAAACAAAGGGAATGGATGGTGACAGAGAGTGCTGTAGAAAATAGTGTTGTCAGTGAAAGCTTCATTGAAGAAATGGCATTTAAGCAGACACTTGAATGCCGTGATGGATTGAGCCATTCAGATTTTGGGAGTAAGAGTAAACGGGATTCAGAGAACAGCAAATGCAATATAAGAAGCAAGGTCAAGGGTGGCTTTATAAGATGGCATCTGTACAGCCACACATTTTTAATGCAGCTAAAATATATCCATTCCCCACTAGATCAGCAGGGGACCAGACAGGAGGTGTGGTGAATGCAGAGAGCATGATATATCTGGCCTTTAGCAATGATCGGTGATAAATAGGAAAGTTTGCACATAACCATTCAGAATTCAGAAAGGTCATCTGAATAATGTTTCTGTACTAAATGTTATGGATGGCAAGAAGACTTTCATACTGCACAAACATGCAAATGTGGAAGGCTTATGATTAGGTGCTTTCTGGGGAAATGAATTGGTGACTATTGCTAGTTGGAACTTATCAGAATTGAAGGCATATTACTCTGTTCTTATATACGAGCATACTAGTATGCTTCTGAAGTAGGTTTCTCTGAGAAGATGATAGCCTTCCAAATGTGAATTGACTACACAGTGTGGCAGCTTCAGCCAGAAATAGGAAAAAAAATAGTAAATCCATGAGTCACAAAGAAGAACACACACTGTTATTATTTAATAACGAACTATGATAAGAACCAGCTATGATAAGAGATAAAGGTTTTCTCTGAGCACAGAGCTTAAGCCACTTAGGCGGTTATAGGTTCCCAGAAAAAGTGATATTTTAAAGATTAGTTGAATCACAGGCATATTCTCACTCTACTTTTATCTGGATTAAATAATACTAATCCTTCAATTCTAATTTTAACTGTTATTTTTTCAGATGCTGTTTTTATACTTTTTTCTAATAACAATTATTTATCCCTTGTTATATTTTATTAGATCTTATTTTTCATAAAATTTGTCACAAGTTATAATTATCTATCTATCTATCTATCTATCTATCTATCTATCATCCATCTATCTATCTGTTACTTTCTGTCTCCCTTACTAGACTATAAATTCCCAAGATTAAACATTAATTCTATCTTGATCAATAAATAAATCCTCAACAAATATTGGTTGAATGAATGGAGGAAACAGTAATTTGGATAAGAGATCAAGATATGCACAAAAGCCCAGCAAGCATGGCTCAGTGGTTGAGCATTGACCTATAAACCAGGAGGTCATGGTTCGATTCCTAGTCAGGGCATATGCTCAGGTTGCAGGCTCAGTTCCCAGTGCAGGGCATGCAGGAGTGAGCTGATCAATGATCAATGATTCTCTCTCATCATTGATATTTCTATTTCTCTCTCCCTCTTCCTTCCTCTCTGAAATCAATAAAAATATGTTTTAAAAAGATATGCACAAGAGCCCTGACTGGTTTGGCTCAGTGGATAGAGCGTCGGCCTGCAGACTGAAGGGTCCCAGGTTCGATTCCGGTCAAGGGCATGTACCTTGGTTGCGGGCACATCCCCAGTAGGGGCTGTGCAGGAGGCAGCTGATCGATGTTTCTCTCTCATCGATGTTTCTGACTCTCTATCCCTCTCCCTTCCTCTCTGTAAAAAACAAACAAACAAACAAAAAAAACAAAATAAAAGATATGCACAAGAAAGATAATTATAGAAAAGAAAATTATATGAAAGACTACGGAAGGAAGAATTCATTGCATTCATGAAATTAAGAGACATTTCATTTGGTGAAATGAAATGTGCAAATAGCGAAGTGATGGGAAACAAAGTTATGAAGTTCAGTAGGCAATCACAAAGGGCAAGAGATGAAGATTGCTTATGCATTAGAAAATCAGCACAGATTTTAAATATCAAAGTAAAATAAATAGATCACTCATTTTGAAGTATAGAGAATGAATTAAAAGAAGCAAAATTTGAGTCTAAAGAACAAAAGCATAACTGATGCAATAATCTATGAAAAAGTCAAAGTAGACTGAAGTGTTGTAGTGGCAGGAAGGATGGAGAGAAATAAATGCACTTGAGATATCCAAGAGCCATATGCAGCAATGTGTGGTAAGAATTTATCTGAAAAAAAAAAAAAAAAAAACAACAACAACACTAAAAAACAAAAAAAAAACACTAAAGATAAAATTATTTTTTTATAAATTATGAATGGAAAAAGAACTTAAAATTTTTGAACTGGTAGGAAAATATCAGAAAAAATATTGGCAGATTTTACTACAGGGGTATTACCTAATTTAAAAAAAAAGCAAATAAACTATAAAATGAAAACAAAATTCAGAAAGTTTCACAGTAAAAACAGCAGTAAAGGGTGTTAATTTCTTTATAATGTAAAAGTTCCATGTTAAATATACATAAATCAGTAAAATCCAATTCTAAATAGGTAAATGCAAGACAGAATTTCACCAACGAGGAACTGCAAATATTTGAAAAACATGAACTAATAGTAATATGGGCTATTATCAAAGACGTATTTTAAATCACAATAAAATGTATATATTATATTCTTTGGAATCATCAACCATTAACATGATGAAAATATCACCAAATCACAAAAATATGAAGGATTTATTACATGTAAGATACTGTAAGAAATACTCATGCAACAAAAAACATCCAAAAAAACAAACACACACACACACACACACACACACACACAGCATTTTTGAACTGGTAGGAAAATATCAGAAAAAATATTGGCAGATTTTACTACAGGGGTATTACCTAATTTAAAAAAAAAGCAAATAAACTATAAAATGAAAACAAAATTCAGAAAGTTTCACAGTAAAAACAGCAAATAAAAGAGAATATAAGTTACACTATGATTTCTCACGTTTAGAGTGAATATTTAAGATAATTTGAATTGCTATTTTGTGTTTTTAAAGAGCATATTTTTTCAGTGTAGATTAAGAAAATAAAAATACTTTCACTTAAGTTACATTCCTTTCTATATGCTACTTTTACCTGAGATTTAAAGTTTAGCTAACCAAAACCCCAACTTTAATTAAAATATAATTAGAATGGCAAATCAAGCACAGTTACTTGTTCAGATTCCCTTTAAGGCTTTGAGTACAGCAGGTGATGATAAATGCTTTGCAGATGGTTACCAAGAACAAACATTAAAACAACTGTCATTCATATTTGTTTAAAATTATTCTTAAGAGGGTATTTTATTTGCTAGGGGTAAGATAAGATAAAGTAGGACCACACCCTCTTTAAAAGAAAAAAAAAAGGTCCCTTCTATAAGTTTCCTAAGGGCTCTTTCTAATTTCTTATATTTTAGTATCAATAGGGTCACCAGAATGAAGTTTCCCACTTATAAAATTGGGTGATTACTCACCATGTTCCACTAATTTCTGCTCCCTCATTAAGAGACAGATTATATCACCTTCTTCATCATCATTAAACATCATACAGACTATCAAGGACTTAATTTTGTATGACACCATGACAAATTCCACATTAAACCTCAAGCACCAACCCTGACGTGCTATCCTCTGTGCTTCTTCCGGCAACCCAGCAGAAACAGTAGACAAAACTCCTGTGTATAATTCTGCTCTAAAAACACGTTTATAGTTCCAAATATATAAAATAGAGAGATCCTACTTTCTCTGAGAGTACAAGAAACTGTGTTGATGATGAAACAGTGTAAGAGATGTCTTAGCAGGGAGGAAAGCATTAGAGTACTTCAAAATGATC
This sequence comes from Eptesicus fuscus, assembly GCF_027574615.1. Taxonomy (NCBI): domain Eukaryota; kingdom Metazoa; phylum Chordata; class Mammalia; order Chiroptera; family Vespertilionidae; genus Eptesicus; species Eptesicus fuscus. The sequence continues at coordinate 27,019,107 of NC_072480.1, forward strand.
AAAACGGTGAGAAACCACAGGATGCCAAATATACTGCAGTACAATAGAACAAGCTAAACCTACAGACCAGGCATGCATTGAGGTATAGAAATCCTAAGAAAGCTAATATAAAGCTTCACTGCCCCAGTGGGTATCATTCAGTCCAACAAAAGCAATCTTCTGAATAATGGGAATAACATTAAGGAAAAGTCATAATTACATGGGTGGATACCTCAAACTACAAATCCTAGAGAGCCATCTAGTTCTTCTGTGATGCATATTAAACGTACTAAGTAAGAATATCTTTCTTACACATAAATATACGACCAGAGTGCAGAAAAAATAAGACACAATGAACAGTATTGAAACATTTAGTCCCTCACTGCTCGGCATATGGCAAGTGACTAAGATGCTTTAGGCTGCATTAAACACTGTAATGTTAGGAGATAGCAATGGAAGAATGTGTCTTTGTTGAACTCATTTAATATAGTAATAAAAATATATTGCTATAGATAACATCTGCGAGTAATATAAAAGGCCACAAAGTGGCTAAAAATTACAAGAAAATAGATTTGTTCTTATTCCAAATGATGAAGTTATTATTAAGCAGTCTCTTTCCTCTCTACATAGAATTAGAATTAACACCTATCATAAAAACATATGTGAGGGCTAAGTTAAGCAATGAATCCTAGTTATTGGCCAAGTAATGCCATCCCATTAGGCTACCAATGTTGCATAATGACAATGTGTTTCCTCAAGAAGTCAAAAATGATTATAACAGCACAATACTGTTTTATCTGACCCACAAAATATTTATTAACCTAGAGCTATATTTTTCCACACTTATTATAGACTCAAATAACAATAAGAAAATAAGAGCAAGATATAAGACTTTAAAATAGAACACATTATTTTATAGTAATTTTACAATAAACATGTCAAAGGAAACATTAAACTCATGTTTATTTGCTACTTTCTTCATATAAGAATATATTCAACTTCAACTTTCATTTGGGAAAGTATGATTTCAGATCAACTTGTGTATCAAGCTATCAATCTCTTCTTTGTTTTCATAAATTCCAACTTACTTGGATGCGTAGTCTAAAATCAGCTTCTATCACTTCATTTGCATTCATTTCCTTTTTAACCATTTGACATTTGATTTTTTAAAAAATGTTTTTTATTGATTTCAGAGAGGAAGGGAGAGGGAGAAAGAGATAGAAACATCAATGATGAGAGAATCACAGATTCTGTCCTGCAAGCCACACACTGGGGATTGAGCCCACAACCCAGGCCTGTGCCCTGACCCAGAATCAAACAGTGACCTCCTGGTTCATAAATCGCTGCTCAACCATTGAGCCACATGGGCCAGGCTAATCTTTATTTCAAAACTCTGATCAAGCTGCCTTCTCAAATGTTTGGTCTCTCCCAAACATTTATCATGAGCCACCTTTAGTTTCTTCCTTGGTTTCTGTACTACAGCTTTCTACTAGTATTTCTCTGAACTTATGTTCTATTCCTTCAATTAAATCTCTCTCTCCACCACGATTTTAAGTTAGCTATGTCCACTTTCACTCCTTAAGCCACACACCTCCCATGTCACTTTCATCCCCTCACATGACTTTATGTCTTTGTGACTTCCAAATAGATGTGGTTCCCCTCTGAAGTTCCATACTCCAATTACACAAAGAGTATGCAGTTACCCCAATCTCAACATGTCCCAAAGAAAACAGCATTTCCCCCTGCAGACCTGAGTACCATTGCTCAGTTAATGGTTTTACAATATTCTCAACTGCTTACATTTGAATAATTTGCATCATCAGTAAATATTTCCCTTCTTATAACCCCAATTCCTAACACCTTAAATATCGTGCTTGTAACCTCTGTTCTGGATTGTACAATAATTCCATAGCTAGATTCTACAATTCCCAACAATTCTTTGTGATTTTTTTATCAATTCTTCCTAAAGCGTAAGTCAGAAAGTGTCATACCTCTATTAGAAAACTAAATTCAGTGCAGGATAAAGATGAAATGTCCCAGATTTCCATCACCTGACTTCAATTTATCTCCTCAAGGCAATGATCTCAATCAGCATAGTTATGCTAAATAGTGCCTTTTCTGGTGGCTTTTGCTTCCTCCAACACCTTTGATTTCATCCTATATAATAAAAGCCTAATATGCAAATTGTCCCCTCAACTGGGAGTTCAACCACTCGCTCTGACGTGTGCTGAACACCAGGAGGCAGTGTGGAACATGGCGGGCGTCTGCGATGCATTGCTGGCAGCGGGTGGCAATGGAGGCACTGCTGGTCCCGATGGGCCCTGACAAGAGCGGGACTGTGGTGGGATGGTGGAGCAGATGAGCGGGCAGTGCCAGGCCAAGGCAGGTGATTGCCCTGCCAATCACCCCACAGATGGTGACCAGCGGCATGCAAGCCCTGGCATCCCAGGGGAGGGTAGCAGGGGGAGTGAGAGCAAGCTCAGTGAACACCCCGCATTCTCACCGCACCTCCGTCCCTGTCACCCCCATCCCCAGGTGGGTGGAGAGAGGTTGTAGCTCCCGACACGGTTGCCATGGGAAGTTGGTTGCCGCTACCCACCCCCAATTCCCCATCCCAGTCCAGAGCCTGGGCTGGGTTAGCAGGTGCAGGTTTTTCTTTATTCTTCCAGGTGAGCTGGGCTGCAGCTGCGGGACCACAGGGGCCGGTTGGACTCCCCATGGGTTTGCACAAGAGCCGGTCTGGGAGGCTGGCTGGGAGAGAGCATGCTGCCTGCCCAGCTTCTGTGCAGTGCCACTGGGTGGCCCAGAGGCCCATGCTATGCCCAGGACTGCAGTGTCCAGCCATGCCACTGCATCTCTTTATGGGGACTCAGGTTCTGTGACTCAGGCGGAGGGGGCACATGGGGATCCAGGGGCCCAGGTGCTGCCCAGGGCCCAGAGGTCAGCTGGGACCTGCCCTTCCATGCCAGACCTGCCCTTTGATTGCAGGCCAGGCTTAGGACTGCATCCATGCATGAATTTCGTGCACCAGGCGTCTAGTATATATATATATATATATATATATATATATATATATATATATAATTTGTTTGCTGCAACTTCTCTGCTTGTAAATTATCTCCCCCAAAACATCTTTGTACCTTGCTCTGTGGCAACAGTGGTGTGTGTCAGGGACCCCAATTCTTTATACAATAATATCATATACATATATGAAGTTTTTCCCAAAGCTCAGCTTTCAAGACTCAGCTAATTAATATTGCTAAGGAAATCTCTGCTGAGATGACTGATTATATTAAGTCCCTCCATTCCTGTTTTTATATATCCCTTTCTTTATATCTGATTTGCACCCTCAGTAAAACTATAGTATTGCTATATACAAATCTTATGGATTTAAATTCTAAGTTGTGACCTCCTCAAAGACCATATTGATATTTGAACTCTTATCATTTATTAACTAATTATGAGCAGCAGATAATCAATATTTTAATTGTATATGAAAATAAATTAGTTCAAGTGTTAGTGGCAGTTAAGAAACTATTAAGTGTTTCTTCAATGATTGATTATTCGATGTCTGTCAAGTGTCTAGTATTTAGCTCAATCGCCTAACCCTGTTGTTAACATGTGTGAAGAGGCAAAGGACAATAGTATTACTAGCATGAATTTAATAAAATGTAAACTCACTTAAACATCTAACATTCAAATGAACACACTTAAGACTATTATTAAGTGGAAATTTGGAAAAAAGATAATATTATTTCTAGTATGTCAAAGATAAGAAAAAATTTTACTTGTAATGCTATGTAACCAGATTTAAATAATCCTATCTAATAAAAGAGTAATATGCAAATAAACCATCACTATGCTACACCCTCAAGCCACGCCCACCAGCCAATCAGGAGCGAGTATGAAAATTAACCCAAACAAGATGGCTGCGGCCACCGAGCGAGCAGGAGGCTTGGGTTTCCCCAGCAATGGAGGAAGCCTAGCTTTCAGCACACCCTGGCCATCCTAGGCCTCCACTCAAGGCTACAAAGTTTCAATGATAGAGGATAAATAAATCCCAACAAAAATGGCGGCAGTCATAGAGCTGGAGAGAGCAGGAGGCTTGAGTTGCCCCTGGCAATGGAGGAAGCCAAGCTTCCTTCACTCAAGGCTACAAAGTTTCAATTATAGAAGATAAATAAAACCCAACAAAAATGGCTGTGGCCACGGAGCAAGCAGGAGGCTTGGCTCTACTGAAGGCTACAAAGTTTCAATTATAGAAGATAAATAAATCCCAGATACCAGGGCCTCTGCTTGGGTCACCAGGGGGTGTGGCCAGCCTGCAAACTACCACAGGCCCTTCGTCCAGGCCACCCCACACCCCAAGGGAACCCCCACCCTGATCTGGGACACCCTTCAGGGCAAACCAGCTGGCCCCCACCCCTGTACCAGGCCTCTATCCTATCTAATAAAAGAGTAATATGCAAATTGACCATCACTCCAACACACAAGATGGCTGCCCCCATGTGGACACAAGATGGCCACTACAAGATGGTCAGCAGGGGAGGGCAGTTGGGAGGGACCAGGCCTGCAAGGGAGGGCAGTTGTGGGCAATTAATCCTGCAGGAGAGGGCAGTTAGGGGTGACCAGGCCGGCAGAGGAGGGAAGTTGGAGATGACTGGGCCTGGAGGGAAGGGCAGTTGAGGGGTGTCCCAGGCCTGTAGGGGAGAGCAGTTAGGGGTGACCAGGCCTGCAGGGGAGGGAAGTTAGGGGCAAGCAGTCTGGCAGGGGAGCAATTAGGCATCAATCATGCTGGCAGAGGAGTGGTTAGGGGGTGATCAGGCAGGCAGGCAGAAGCAGTTAGGGGCAGTCAGAAAAGGAGGCAGGCGAGCAGTTGGGAGCCAGCAGTCCTGGATTGTGACAGGGATGTCTGACTGCCCATTTAGTCGGACATCCCTCGAGGGGTGCCAGTTGGACATCCCTCGAGGGGTCCCAGATTGGAGAGGGTGCAGGCTAGGCTGAGGGACACACACCCCCGTGCACGAATTTCGTGCATTGGGCCTCTAGTATTTAATAATATTGCCTAGAAGTACAAATTCCTTCCAAAATAAATATATAGCTTATTCACTAACTGGTATTTTAGGTACCTGTGCAGAAAAAATAGAACTGTCATAGTGAATGGTTTATCATACAACAATTCTCCTTAGTGTTATCTATTCATATACTACTTTTATCCACAATGCATTGTTTATTCTTCTTTAATTGTTCAGCATTTCAGCATATGAGTCTGGGGTGTGGGAAAACATCATAATTTGAAAGTGTGGCTGTCTCTGTACATTAAAAATCTGCAATTATTACGCAGATGCCAACCATGCTGTAATCCCACAAAGGCATGTCAACTGGAAATTTTCCTGTGTTTTAGCTTCATGTAAAAAAAATGTATTATGCAAAATTGGCAGCCAAGAAATAAATGCTTCTAAATGTCAATTGATCATATCATGAGCCCTTGCACATGGGAAACTATATATTTTTACTGGATGACAGTATATTAACTGGAAGAACAACCTGTACTCTGATTTCTTGGAAGCAAGATTCTTTAGAGAACAAAAATTGATTCGATGAAAATTTTTCTCACACCTGTTAGGGGAAGTTGTCTAAGTTTTAATGATATAAACCAAGATTGTTACTAAATAATTGCATTAATACATTTTGGAAGAAACATTTGTATTTAGAAGAAAGTATGACATTTTTTATGAAAACTATTAAACTGTGATAATCACTGTAAGAGACTAAAAATGACAAACATATAATTTCTGCCCACAAATAATTTGAAGCTTAGAAAGTTAAAATGCATGAATAAATATGTTTTTTAAATAATTATAAAAATTCCATGCTAATACTCAGCCACATTTTATTCTAGTTCTTATGGGGTTTCAGTTTTATTCAATTTAGAAATGTATTTCGCAAACATAGTGCTATTCAGGATACTTCATGAAAGAATTATTTACTGATGACATATATTTCATAAACTCACTGATATAACCTGAAATCTCTTTCATTATTTTTGGTTTAATTCTATTGTCCTGGGTATTTTTTATAGCACCAGTATCAACCTCTCCTAAATTATTTAAAGTTTAGAACACATTATATGTGGCCTTGTAGTTCGTCATTGATATCCTACCTAATAAAACAGTAATATGCAAATTGACCGCACCTTCACTATGCCCAAGCCACGCCCACCAGCCAATCAGGGTGAGTATTCAAATTATCCAACAAAGATGGTGGTTAATTTGCATACACTGAGGGAGGGAGGAGTGAAGACTGAAGACAACTTAGAAGGAAGAGGGAGGAAAAGCGGAAAGCAAGGTGGCTGCCAGAGGGAAAGCCCGGGCAGGGTGGGGTGGGGCGGGGCGGAGCGGGGTGGAGCGGGGAGGGAGGCAGCAGCGTGTGGGTGCAGGCATGGCAGCCTCAATGACGGCGGCAGCGGCTGTGCATGCGGCTGCAGTGGCCGCTTGCAGGATTCTTCCTGCAAATGGGCTACTAGTTCTTTTATAATATTGTATTTTTTTTAATTTCACATTTCTTCCATGTGACACTGCTATTCATACAAAAACACAAATAAACAAAAAATTTGGATTTTATTGAAATTGTATGAAAATGTGATATTCATTTGAAGATAATTTTGTTCTGGTTATCAATTAATGTATAATAAACTATCCCAAAATTTGGTGAACTAAAACTTTGTATCATATCCTATGATTTTTGCAGGTCAAGAATTTGAACAGGGTTTGTTAGGTAATTCTGCTCCATGTAGGTTTGACTAGGTGCCCTTGGTGATTGTGATGGTCTGAAGGTTCCAAGACCGTTTCATGAACATACCCATGATTCAAACTCAGATGGCTGAAAGCTCCCTCTTCATTTAGTGTCTGGGCCTCTCCCTATCATTTCTTTGGTGGGGTTTTCAAACTTCATACATGGCATACCAAGATCCAAGAGACTGAGGCTGAAGCTTGCAGCTTCTCAAAGGCCAGAATGGGATTCACTTTTTCTTTACTCTATTGGTCAAAGAGGCCATGTGCCAGCCAAGAGTCATGGGGAAGAGAACTAGATCCCACTCCCAGAAAGAAAAGTGGCAAGGAATTTATAACTATCTTTGATCCACCACAGTTGGCCCTCTGCCCACAAGTTATTTGCATTCTTCCAACATATCAAATACAATTATACCCCCCCCCCCGCCCAAGACTGCCAAACTCTGATTCCACTACAGCTTCAGATGAAATTAATTAAAAAGGGAATTTTCTAACATGAGATATGGTACATAATCCTACCTTGACTTTTCCAAACAAGTCTGAACCCCCAGGTGTTCACTGGAATCTTTCAGATGTCCTTACTTAAAGAACACTACAGACACATGTGTCTTCTCAAATATGTTTATCCTGTTGATAGTATCTAATAGTTAATTTTAGTTCAAGCTGTTGCTACAATAAAAGCCTAAGGAGGCAGGTGAATGGGGCTGCCTGGTTCCTTTAGCCAGGCAGTCCCTTAGCCCTGTCTTTTACAAAAATGTGTGTCTGAGTAATCATTCATCCATTGCTCAGGGTCTGCTGATCAGCTTTCATGTGAGGACCAAAGAATGCAATGAAAAGCAATGGAACCCCCAAAAACAAAGAGGGAAAAAATGAAAGTAACTGCGTAGTAAGTCATTGGAGCCCAATTGGGATTTCCAAATTTGAGGTAATTGTTTCTCAGCTAAAGAATTTACTATCTCTGTTATGCTTCATAAAAATGTAAGTATATTTTCCATTGGAAAAATAAGCATATTTCTAAAAATAAGGAAAAAAAGGTTTTTCCTGTATTTGCCTAGGAAGAAAAAGGTTTTTTATATATATTATTAAAATGATTATGTTATGTTAATCAGGAAGTTGATTACTTTAAAAGAATAGATTATTTAATACTGTTTAATAATAATAATAATAGTAATAGTAATATAATCTTTTAGTTTAATGTATTTGACTACCTTCCCAGGGTTTGAATTTTAAGAAACTTTTCCTTGACCTAGAATTGGCTTTAGGTCATTCCAATGGGCCCTGGAATGCATCAAGGATTTGCTTTCTCCCCTTATGAAGGAAAATTTTATACTTAAGGTCGATGGGAAGCTCTGTCAAATAAGAAAATAATAATTATATTCTATTTATATATGCATATTAAATAGATTCTGATATACTTTCATTTATAATTGCTATAAGTTATAATTTTGTGGAATATTGTGTTTTGCAGATAGGACAAGATTCTATGTCATGTATATTTCCCTATAAACTATCTAAATTTATAGACATACTAGCAAGAAAAATCAGGAGAAAAATAATTTAATTATAGGACTAAATGAACTAAAAATAATTATAGTTTTGGTAATTATTGTTTGCATGAATCCAATAAAAATCTGATTTCTTCATAACAGGACATAAGTCAGTTTCCAATTGTAGTTTTATTAACCAAAACTTTACTGGAATATCATGTCTGAAAGAGAGACATGCCAGGACTCTGGATGTCACCAGAAAGCGCTAAGGAATGAAGATGGACTTTGAAGCCTATAAGCCCTTGATAAGTAGCCTAGTACCTTGCTTAGTCTCATGGTTCATGGCAGTCTTTCCAGGTAAGGAACGAAGGTTGCTTTCCTGAGAGATGTCATGAAAGAAAATTCAAGACACCTGTAGGGACCTCAACTTGAGGAATGCACCCCAATTCTGTAGGTATTGAGGGCAAAGCCTGATAGCAACTGTGTGGCTTGGCTTCTTTGCCCTGGGAGTAAACTTTCTCATGAGATTCCAACAAAGCATATTTTTTAAAAAAATAGCCTATGTAATCAACTGTGATTCTTGTTATGTTCATGCAAACAATCAGGCTAGATTATAACTAGACTTAATACAGTAAGTAAATTGGTCTTTAATAAAAATGAGGGTGATTTTAGGGAGAAAAATTGTTTCAACAGGAAATTATTAGAAACTGTTCTAACTTGTGCTCAATAATACTAAATTTTATAACACAGTTTGTTTCCACCAGATTATAAGCCCTACTTACACCTAGGGAATAATACCACCTCTAGGCACCATTGCCACCTCCTTCTGTGCCCATGCCTCATTGTCCCTCTGACAGAGGGCAAGATTTCTCTTGGCTCTGAGAAAAACCTCTGACCCTCATTATCATGAAGCAGTTTCAGAAGAAACTGGCATCCTTTCTCCCTGAAACAATTAGAAGCCAAGATCCTTGAGGGGGATAAAGTAGGCAGTTAGACAGACATGAGCAGAGCAAGGACAATAGGCCAACTAGAAGAGAGATAGACTCTGAGACATACTTTTCAACTGCTCTGAAGATGGGAATAAAGAAACCTGTGTAGAACTAACCTTTAATCATAACTAATTAGAAGGAATTTATAGTTTTTGTCTAAAGAAAGTATAGAGATAAAGGAAAAAGAAAATGAGGTAGACAAACTGAAAGGATATGGGTAAGTTACAGAAGGTATATGTAAGTTGCAGAAGTTATATATAAATTGTAATAGGTATACTAGTATATAAGTTACAGAGGGTCTGTACAAATAAAGAAGAACTAGAGTTAAGGAAGTAAAAATTGTGAAAAGGGATATAAAGAAAGGAATATAACAGAAAGAAAGGAAATTAGAGTAGGAAGACTTAAGAATAACTGTGAGAGTTATAAGAATGTTTATAAAAGTCATACAAGGTTTATAAAGAGAAATATTTAAAGGAATTATAAGTATACTGAATAATAAATCTGATAGAGCACCTGAATTAATCTGAAAAGTAATCATATTATTTTAAATCTTAGAACACATCTATATATATAAAAGGCTAATATGCTAAGTGTCTGACCATCTGACCAGTCACTATGATGCTCACTGACCACCAGTGGCAGACACTCAACACAGGAGCTGCTGGGATGCGCACTGGCCATTTACAGAGAAACAGCACCACAGACCTGGAGCCCACAAAGCAACACTCAGCTTCCCCCAAGTGGGACACAGGCCCTGCCCCACCCCGTAGCAACAGCCCACCAAATCACAGCTGACACTACCGAGACCCCATGGTGCAAAATGCGGCCCACAGCCCATCCCAACCAAGAAATGGTCGCTGTGGACACCAGGTAATAACGTCACATGGCAATGCCTGGCTTCCTTTCCCTAGCGACAGACCATTTAACAATAAACTGCACTGTTGCCGAAACTGGTTTGGCTCAGTGGATAGAGCATCGGTCTGCAGACTGAAAGGTCCCAGGTTCGATTCCGGTCAAGGGCATGTGCCTTGGTTGCAGGCACATCCCCGGTAGGGGGTTGTGCAGGAGGCAGCTGGTTGATGTTTCTCTCTCATCGATGTTTCTAGCTCTCTATCCCTCTCCCTTTCTCTCTGTAAAAAATCAATAAAATATATTTAAAACAAAAAACAATAAAATGCACTGTGGACCTGGTGCCCATAAAGCAACACTCAGCTTCCCCCAAGTGGGACACAGGCCCTGCCACCACCCCGGAGCGACACCCCATGAAATCGCAGCTGATGCTGCCGAGATCCCACGTGCAAAATGCAGCCCACAGCCCAATCTAGCTCAGAAATGGTAGCTGTGGGGAGCCGGGTAATGATGTCATGTAGCAACACCCAGCTTCCTCTCCCTAGTGACTTGCCTCCTTGGAGTTTCTTCAGTCCAGGAACACAACTTGCTTTATAGCCAGGTGGAAACATTTTGCACTTTAACCAAATGTCTGTGAAACGTTTTCCCATGTCTCACCTCATTTAATCCTCGCAGAAGTCCTGGAGTAGGTGGATAGAAGACTCGGTGGAATCCTATTTTCTTTTCATTACCTGGAAGATGGAGATTTAGAAAGTTTAGATAATTGACCTGACTGAAAAGAAGTAAGAAATGGTGGACCTTGAATATGACTTCAGGTTTTCTCACTGTACAGAGTATAGTCAAACACTGCCGCAGTTAAATATTTTACCCTTTGTTCTCCCTGTGTGATCTACAATAATAAACTGCTTCATATTGATATTTACTGCTGTGTTGCTGACAATTACCTGAAAGAGAAGTTGGGTTGCTTCACTGGGCTGGAAAAGGTTTAGCTAAATCAGAAAGCAGGTCTAATTAAGCAAGTTTATTATATATATATATATATATATATATATATATATATATATATATATAAAGCTAAGTTGATTCGCGCATGCATGATACATATAAAGCTCTCATTGGCACCAATCGCATGCATATGTTTTGATCTGTCATTGTCAACCATGAATTTGGTTGACACTTCTATTATAGAGAAAGGGCGAATAGTGATATTAAAATATTTCTTCTAATTAATTTCCTTTCAATGTGCACGAATTCGTGCACTGGGCCACTAGTATAATTATATGTGAATAGAGGGCTAAGTTTTTCTTAAAGTTTTCTTTTCAAGGCCTGTAAAGCTATTGGGGAGGTAACTCAGCTGTAATTCCAGCAAGCAGAACCGATGAACATGGTCAGACTGACCCACCAGGAGTCAAAACATCAACTCATCAACATCATCTCTTCGCCTGACAATAGCTGATGTCTACAGACCCCCAGCCTGCATGTAGCTACATTCCTCCCCCTAGCCCCTCCCCCTTTATAATCCTGTCCCCTATACCTTGCTAGAAGACAAGATTTAATGCTTGTAAGCACCCTGTTTTCTTAATTGATTAGACTAACCATTGCTGTCATTGTAATTCTCTTTGTTTTTCTTATAGTCTTCAAAATCAGAACTTGAGCAGTAAACACACTTCTCAGACCCCAACATTCCAAAGCAGAAAGTTCACTGCCTCCCTCTGTCTTCTACAGCCAGCAAAACAAAAAAGGAGGAGAGATGTGGGGAAGCATGAACTTGATTGGAAAGTCTATAAGGAGGAATCTCTGAAAGATCTGGGGGGACCTTGCCAAAGGTGGGAGACCCTGCCTTGACTTTTCCAAACAAGTCTGAACCCCCGGGTGTTCACTGGAATCTTTCAGATGTCCTTGCTTAAAGGACACTATAGACGCATGTGTCTTCTCAAGGATGCTTACCCTGCTGATAGTATCTAATAGTTAATTTTAGTTCAAGCTATTGCTACAATAAAAGCCTAAGGAGGCAGGTGAATGGGGCTGTCTGGTTCCTTTAGCCAGGAAGTCCCTTAGCCCTCTCTTTCACAGAAACGTGTGTCAGAGTAATCATTCATCCATCGCTCAGGGTCTGCTGGTCAGCCCCAACACTATATAATGTAGAACTAAGTGCTGTTTGTGCAAAGAATATCAGTGACAGAGACCTGGGTCAAGTCCCTGTGCTGGTACTTAATAGCCATGGATCTTCAGGCAAATAAGGTTTAAAATTTTGCATATCTCAGGGTTGTCTGAAAATTATCTGAATTACTATATTTAAGCCATATTCCAAGTGTTGAATTAATGTTAATCATTATTATTAAAATCTGGTTATGTCAGTTAGGTAGTATGTAGTATTCTGAAAGACAGCATTAATATTAGTAGAATTACTTTGCAATAAGTTGTCATTAGAGAAGAATTGAATTTTTTGTTCATCGATGACTCAATTCTAGTAATTAATATTAAGCGAGATTTAGAAAAAGATCACTCGTAGATTTAGATGATACAACCATAAGATTTTAAACTCCTAGTGCTTTGTAGTGAGAAAACTTAATAGCTCATTAAAGTACATTAGCAGTTTCACATGTTTGTAAGGAGACTATCGTTATCTGGGTGTCTATTACTCTACCGATGTTTACAACTCGATTTAGTACATCTCCTTAGGCTATCATTTTATCATTAAATCTCCCATACTGGGTACAATGTTGGCAGATAATAGACACTGAATAGCTACATGTAGGAAAAAAATATGCTTCTTTAAAACAATGATCTGCTTATCAAAAACTCAATTTACTAAGAACCACGCAACACTTACTATAAACAGGGAAAGTTTGTGTACTTAATATTCTTTGATTTACATTAATTAAAATAAAGATAAATTTCTCAAACTGCTTTTATAGTTGTTGTTACCTTGGTTTTTCTTAAGCATTCCTATGAATTTCATGAAGAATAATGGAAGTGAGAATAAAATCATGAAAGAGGATCTTTTAATTATATTTCACCAAAAGTATTTTAAAATTGTTTTTAAACTTCCTGATTAAAAATGTAGAAATATGTTTAATCATGAGAATTAAGGAGAGGATACATTTTGGATTTCAATAATTATAAACAAATATATGTATTACCCAATAAAGTATCTTAATTTAAGAAAATATCTTTCAGAATATTGTTATGCTTGCAAAAATGTGAAATAAAATTTAAAAAGTTAATGAATATAGTCATTAAAAGAAGAGAATGTCATTGGTTAAGAAAATACAAATTGCAAGATAGCCTGCCTCTTTTTTTATTGAAAGAGATAAAATATTTTTACTTTTTAGCTTCTCAATCATTAACAGGTTTTTCTTAAACTGTAAAGTAATCCCTGTAAGAAGATGATATTGGTGCATATTCTATTGTATTAGATACCTAGAACATGTTAGAATATCCATGTACAGATTGGCATGCAAATATGTACCAGGTAAATTAAGTAATTTATACTGGAAACATTCATTTTATCATATAATAATTTAATCTGCATTTATTTGGATGAGTGATCATAAATTCTGCTCTAGATGGTTGAGATTTGAAAATTAAATTATATAACTGAACAAGGAGTCATGCTTTAGAAATGATCTGTTGTAAGTAAAAATTAGAATACAAAAATATCATTGATGCTTATTAAGGGTTAAGGTCTACATTTTCTCAAGAAATCTCATTTTTAACTAGATCCCTAGCACTTATTATAATGCTTGACATATTATGAACATTTGATACACATTTATTAAGTGGATTCATTTATTGAAACAATTTTAAGCAAATAAACAATTTAATTAAGCTGAATTATAGGTCATCGTCATAATCATTATTATTATAGGTCATTATTATTATTAAATGATTAATTAATTAATTAGAAGTTTATGTTTTGCTTCACTGGCAAGGACTTATCAAGATTGGTAAGATAAACTGGAATCAGTCACTATTTACCAGATAACATCGTATAGAGGGGGATAATTATTTTTGGAATGATGGAATATTGTGAAAAATCTTAATTTCCCTGATGTGAAAATAAGCATAGGTAACTAACTATACCTGTGTTAGTGTAGCTAGTTATTAATAAACAAAGGGAGCAAATGGAATTAGACAGTGAGCCTGATTAACTAGGGATCTGTGGCTTTCCCAGACTCCCCAGGGGGCAGCTGCATCCTTTGCTACACTGATGTTACTCCCCAACGGGGCAGGAAGAACTGGCTTTCCATCTCCCAGGAGCAATCAGCCCTTTAGGGGGATTACTTGGGTGGGGTATAAAAGAGAAAGGGAAATTCCTCTGGTGAGGCATGGACTGTAGAAGCCAAAATAGCAACTATAAAGGGGAGGAGTCTAGCCTAGGAAAATTGGAAAAAGACTGGATAGGATAAGGGGACAGAAGATCTTGGAAAGGGATTGGCTAGGGCCGTGGTCGGCAAACTGAGGCTCACGAGCCACATGCGGCACTTTGGCCCCTTGAGTGTGGCTCTTCCACAAAATACCACGGCCTGGGCGAGTCTATTTTGAAGAAGTGGCATTAGAAGAAGTTTAAGTTTAAAAAATTTGGCTCTCAAAAGAAATTTCAATCATTGTACTGTAGATATTTGGCTCTGTTGACTAATGAGTTTGCCGACCACTGGGTTAGGGGGAAGGCCTAGCACAAGCCCAGATGAATTAGGAACAAGATTGCTGACTTTGAAAGAAAGCTTACCCCTTTCCAAACCCAGGGAGATATACTAGTAATCAAAGCTTAACAAAGGCTCAGGGCTCTTTGATTCATGCTTCTCTCTCCAGGTAGCAGCTGTGAAAAATCTGGAAGCTGCAGGGGGCCCAAGTGCCAGCCAAAATATGGGCTGAAGCCTGGCACCATTGGGCTGGAGGGCAGTCAGGAACAGAGACTATGCTGGACTATCAGAGCCTCCTGGTGGGCACTTGTGCTCACCAGGCCCATGACTTCTGCTGCAGCAAGCAGAGCTGAGCCACCTGATCGTGGGTGAGACATAAGGCCCCTGGGGCAGGCCTTCATTTTTGCTCCAATGAATCTTACCACTATGCCTCAAGTCCTCCTGTGCACGGATCCCCAAAATGCAATTCTCCTGACTCCATGGAAGAATCCTGTTTCCACTGGTGTTAACGAAAAAAAAAACCCATTGAAACCTGTAAAGAATTTTAGTGAGTTTATTTGAGCCAAACTGCCGACATATGCCAGGAAGCAGAACTTCAATGAATTGAGATAATGCTCCAAAGAATGGAGGGTTACATTTCTATTTATACATTGCAATCAAAGGAGGGACATAGGTGGGTTACATGAAATTCATTGGTGACGGATTAAGGAGGTGGGATAAAGCAAAGCAGTGGGAAACCCCTGGGATTGGATAAAAAGTAAAATGATGGACACATACTTAGGTGGGTGCAGGAACAATTAACATGATAATGAAAGAATTTGAGGCATCTGTCCTGGCGCCCACAACATTTGGTTGTGCCCCAGGGGCTCCAGAAAAAAGGGAAGTTACAAGTTACCCAGACATCTCACAGATATGTTATCTTAGAGGCAAAAAGGCAAAGGGGCTCAGGAAAGATCTAAGTTGATCTTTGTCAGGGAAAATATCAGCCTAGGACATGACTGCCCACTATAACCTGTTTGTGGTTAAATATTTAATTTTCAGACCATCTTTTGTGGTTATTTTAGGTCTCTGAGTTTTCAAGACTGCCACACAGGCCTCCCCTGAGCTTGTCAGGTTAGCATGTGGCTCCTTTTGTCCACACTGGCAACACCTGGGAGTCTCAGAGAAAACTTCATAGTAGACACTGATGGATGAATATACTTCAAAGTATAAGCATGGAAGAGGGTGAAGGATATTTTAGGCAAAAAGTGCTATTAAAAAACTATTATGCTGGTAAAAAGGAATATGATGTATTCAGAAAAAATAATCAAAACAAAAGAAAACTATAAATTGTTTTTATATGAGGAATTGAAACCAGAAAAGTTGGTGTTTCTGCTACCTGTCAATACCAGAACCAGTAAGTTGAGACAAGGACTGAATTTTTTTTTTTTAATCCTCACCCAAGGACTTTCCACCCCCCCCCCCAACTACTTTTAAGACAGAGTGGAAGGGAGGGAGGGGAAGAGAGAAAGAGAGAAACATCAATGTGAGAGAGACACCCCAATTAGTTGCCACCCCCACAAGCCCTGCCAAGGGCCAGGTATGGAGCCTGTACACTAAGTACATGCTCTTGACCAGAAATGAAACCCATGACCCTTCAGTGTGCGGGCTGACACTCTAACCACTGAGCAACACCTGCCAGAGCAGGATTGAATCTTTATAAGCGCTTTATTCAGATGGCCAGTGATCTGAGAATATGGCAGTTTATGTACCCTAAAAAGGCTGTCTCACATCTCATCTCAAGCTGATCCTTTTTATAAGGAGAAGAAAAGAATAGGTAAGAGGTTTAGAATTCAGGGACAAAGGTTAATCAGATAAAATCTGCAATCTGGTGATTTTCTGAGTATCAATTCATCTGCTGACTGGTGATTTTATATATATATATATATACATATATATATATATGTATATATATATATATGCTTTTTTTTTTTTAAATTGATTCCAGAGAGGAAGGAAGAGGGAGCGAGAGATAGAAACATCAATGATGAGAATCATTGATTGGACTGTCTCTTGCACGCCCCCTACTGGGGATCGAGCTCACAATCAGGGCATGTGCCCTGACTAGGAATTGAACCATTGACACTCTACCTACCACTGAACCACATCAGCCAGGCTGAATGGTGACTTTTTTTTTCTGATTTCTAGCCAAGATTTACTACTTTACAAACACAAACTTGATCCTTTGTCTTAATATAAAAATGACATCAGATACACCCTGAATATGTTTAGCATTAGGATAGCTGCCAGTTCAGTACAAAACATACCTTTGTAGGAGCAAGGGGGAATGGAAATAAGCTATCTTACATGTTGGTACATCAGAGACACTTGTTTGAATAGTTTGCTTGAATTAAGCTATTTGGTGTTCTTTAAGTGTAAAACTTTACAACTTGTCTTAGGCTCTGACCCATCTGTTTGATCTATGTGACATCATACATGTCTTTGACTAGAGCACTTACTGTTATGTACAGAACTTAAAATGTGATGGTGTATGTATAAAATTTGGTTTGATACATGACATAAACTATTCAAAATTGCATATAAAATAAAAATGTTTTTTTGTGAATTATTTCTATTAAGAATGTATTTAAATTAAAGTAATTAAAAATAAATAGCATGAAGCAGTGACCTGTTAATGGGACAGGTCAGTAGCTGTGTGCATAACTGGCATTAGAATAACTTTGCCACCGAGCTCAGAAGCATACCATTTAAGATGCATCTTGTAAATAAGAAGGTGACAACTTCAGGATTAGAGCTGGAACTAGGCAACTAGTTCATATAAAGGAACCATGTGCCCTATTCTAAAGGAAGATCCCATTACATGAAGATAGACCTTTCCTGTCCTGTTGATCAATTCCAAGTCTCTTATGATCCAGAAATACTGGGATGGGAAATTCAAATGCATTGGCTGTGAACTGCACCTTGAACTTCCACATCCCTTTTTCCGATAAACCTTTTCACATAGCTGCTGCACGCAGTCCATCTCCGGGTCGGAGGCACCTTCTTAGGACCTGGAGCAGAGCTGTAGGGAGCTGCCGTTTCTTATGGTCGATGTGGCCCATATATCTGCTGCCAGGTTTCAATTCTGGTCATGTCTTATTGCAACTGGAGGAGTCTAGGGCTAACGTGTGGACTCAGAAGAAAAAAGCCATCCGAAGTGATGTACAGGCATTTCATCTTGTACAGCCCCACCTGGTCCGCCAGCAGTCACCAGCTGGATCCCTGGGCCGACCAAGTCCACATCATGCAAGATTGTCTTCATTGCGAATTCGCTGGCGCGGTAGGATTCCTGCTCGTCCAGGTCCACCCTACAGGCGTGCCTGCAGGACTCAGCGCGAGCTCCGTGTCCCGCCACAGGCGGGTGGAGGTGCGGCAGTGGTGGCCTGGGTCCCTGGACGGTGATTCTTTATCTGCATCCTGGGCGGTGGACAGTCTCTCCCTGGAGCACAATGGCTCAGATACCATCTTGGTCGCTTGCAGTCCTTCTTGGGCACAAGGTCGAATTGCCTGTGGATCTCCTAAAGTCAGGGCAGTCCACTCAGACAGTTCCTGGAACAGTAGCTTTCTACATGCATTAATTACCAAGCCTATTAAGTATACTATAACTTAAGCAAAAAATTTAACTTTTTGAGTTCCCCATGAAGATTATTACGGATGTAAGAAATGGTTCTGGATTGATCATCTAGAGCCAGACTACAAAAAACTTTGAATGTTAGCCTTTGTAAAGGGCAAATAATAAATATTTTAAGCTTTGTGGGACATGTGATCGCAGTCACAACTACTCAGTTTTACTATTGTAGTCTGAGGCAGCCAATACAATAAAGTTAAGTGCTTACCTAATGCTGTTGATAGTTTCTTGGAAACTGCGACTTTAAGTAAAACAACATATAAGGAAACCAATTTTATAATAGGCCAATTGATGTAAACAAGAGAAAGTTCCCATGGCATATCTCTAGTCATAAAAATATCACCAAACTTATAAAGTCTCAAAACACTTCTAATATTAAACATTGAAATAAATGTTAGCTATACATACATTTAAAAAAGATTAACAAAAACAAGAAAGATAATGATTTTCCAACCTCCTGATTACAATTCAGGCTCACTGGTGGCTGTGAGGAGTTAGATGGGATCAGGCAGTTTAGGGTAGGGGCCACAGGGAGGAAAGATCATACATAAAGAGGAAATAACCCAGATGGTCAGGATGTGAGCAAGATGGGCAGGATATATCAGTCAAAAGTAGAGTTGCCCTTCCCCCCTGAACCCAAGATTGGGAACTAAAAGCAGGGAGATGAGGGCAAAAGGAGATTGGCTGGTGTTTTTTTTTTTTTTTTTGAAAGAGCCAATAGAGGGCAAGAGCAGGAAAATATAAACCCCTAGACTAGTGAACCTCTGTGGAAACCCACTTGGGGACCCCTCTCGTGTGCCAAGAGCTTTGTTATTTTCGCTGTAACAGACTTCACTTCCTTTTGCTTACCCCTTCCTTATCAGTGAATTCCTTCCTCGACTTCTCCAAACAATGAACCCAACAGCTCAGACTTGTGTCTCAACTGGCAGCACAAGGTAGGACCCAAACCCAGACAGGGCACCCTTTGATCAGATGGAGTGCTCAAACACACTCAGGATGGGACTATGCAGATGTGCCCATTTGCCTAATGTGCACATGTTGGAGATGTGGGAGGAATCCAGAGAACCAGGAGGAAATCCATGAAGATGTGAGGAAAATGTACAAACTTGGACAGTTGTCCTGGCTGGTAATTAATTTTGTTTTTCTCACTAACATTAGGACAAAATGATAATATTCAAGGACCAGCTGTATGCAAATGTATGGATGTGGTTCTGTTCTAATACAACTTTATTTACAAAAATGGGAATTGGGTTGTAGTATCTTAAGCCCTGATCTAACATCTGGGTTAAAAAAAAAAATCATCACATTTTATTAAGAAAGTGTTATGGAGAAAATAATTTAAAAACATTAACTTGATCTTTTACTTATCTTGTTTTGTGCTGGTCTCAGCCTATAGATAATCAGTGTTGTTATTTGTGTTATTGGATCTACCCTTGTATTTCTTAGGATTGCAAGTCACTCTCAGCAATAACCATCATGAAATTTTGAAAAGAGCAACAATAAGGTTTTATTACTGGTTCTGGAGGGTAGAAAACACACCTGTAAGGAGATAGGCGAAGGCTAGGCAGTCAGGGATAGGACCATGGGGTGGAGGGTGGGAAGGAGTGGAGCATTGCAGACATGGGCAGAATGCAGCTTGCTGACCTCACCCTGTTCTGAGAAAAACTACAGAGGCAGATAAAATGACCTAAAACTGGAACCAGCTGGGCAGGAGTTACTAAGGCAGTCCAGCTGGGTGGGGAAAGAAGGGCCCATGAGCTTTAAAATGTATGGATGTTGCTAAGGCAGAATTCTTTGAAAGAACCAATCAGGAGCTAGCAAAGCATATAGCTACCCCTAGACAAATAAGCACACTCTCTTCTCTCTCTGGCACACTGGGTTCCTGGCTCTCTTGTGGCGCCCTCATGGCTTATGGCTATATGGGGCTCCGCACATGGACTCATAGCCTTTAATTAGCTTCAATGCTGAGCTAAACTGGGGTGCAACATGGAACAGACACTCTGGGGACGCTGGCCTGCTTTCGCTCTCCTGGAACCCCAGCTGCACCTTTTCCAGCACTGGCTTAAGGGACAGGGGATTTTTGGAACCTGAGACAAAGAAGCTTCACCGGTAGCATGCTTTAGGCCCCCTTCTTGCTGCTCCCTGCTATAGGAGTCCATCTATCTCTCAATAAACTTTGCTTCCACTTACCATCTTTGTCCATGAATTCATTCTTCAATTTTGTGAGACAACGAACTTGGACTCGAACAGACATTTTGGCATCACCGGGGCCACACAATGCGGTCACAAGTAGAGATAAAAAGAGCACAAGCCTGGGTTTCTGCTTTTGTTGGGGGTCAAGGGTGGGGGGCTAGGTTTGAGGGGCTCACTCTTTATCAGTGAATTTAAAACATAAGAGTGTGAATTTATAACACAGGAAGAGAAAACACAGGGCTCAAGTGGTCAGTTATTGACATCAACCAAGATTTCTAAAACAAAGGAACATTGGGGACTAAGAGTCAGGGGAAGCTCTTTACCTATTCACATGCCTGGCAACTTGTTTATCAGACATAGCTGTTTCGGAGGTGGAAGCCTGAACAACCGGAGCTTAAGTTGTTCATTTACATTACAAAAAAGAAAAATCAACTGCTGGGGCTTCACTACAACTCTTAAATAACATTCTTTTGCTGGCTTTCACCTCCACCAAACCATGAAATTTATTATCTCAAGGAAGAGAAGGTTAATATCTATGTAACAAAAAATGACTAAGCTAAATTTCATTAGCATTCTTTTTTTTTTTTTTTAATCAAATAATGATTTGAACTGGCAAACTTGATGAGAAACTTTTAGGTAAAGGAAGACCTGATCAGGCAGGAAGTAGAAACTAGAACAGCTAGGCTTCCACTTTGGGGGTTTGTGTTGAAAATAAAGGAGAGAGAAGAAGAGCAAGGTGCTGAAAACACTTTCAGGAATAAATAAATAAAACACATAAAAACCAAAAAACTATACATTGCTTCAGGCTCCAGGATGCCATGAGACACAGTGCGACAAGGACATGTATGAGACTTTAGGAGGCGATCACTTTCTAGGCTGTTCCCCAATGCAGAGGATGGTCCCATTAGAGTACAGCTGTACATACATCACGGTTAACTGGAATCCAGGTTTGATTTTCCTGATTGCCTCAGTGCCCAGATGCAGAAGATAGCCTGCAGAGCCCCCTGGGGCTCCATAGAGGAGACCTAGAAAGTAGTTGAGGTCAAGGCTAGATAGCCTTCCTGGAGCCTGCTGTTTCAAAAGGGAATTTTTACCCAAAAAGTTTTACTAAAGATTGCACAGCAATCAGAAGAGTTGAGGATTCAGGACATGGAAGACACCTTGAGAAATCTATAATGTGGTCAGCTAAAGTTTTTAAGAGATGCATAATTTTTCCCCTAAAAGAATATGTAAAATAGCCTGCTTAAATTATTACACATTTAAATTTTCAAAATTGAATTAAAAATTGTTTTTATTACATATTTAGAAGGGCTTATAATATTGAATCAGTTATAGATCAAATAAAAAAGCTCAATTTTTATGCCTGTGTGAATAGTTTCAGTGTAGTAATCTATTGTGCAATTCTGAGTTTTAGAAAGCTAAACTCAAATGAAATGAGAACAAAAAGCAGGGAGAAAAGATAAAGAAGGAAGATTTCTAGGATAGGGAGAAAAATTAGGAGCTTTGGTACATTTTTATGACAATCTCTACTAAAAAAAAAAAAATCCAGTATATAAAATGAAAAAGAGATGGATTAAAATGAATTCTAATATATTTATTATTTTAATAGTATGGCTTTATGATTTAGTAAAGGATCATACAATAAGGGACTATGATTAATGAAATATTTTTATTTAATCTCATGATCAGTCTTTAAAAGACAAATTCAAATACATCATGACATTTTCCTCAAAGTTTATGATTCTCATTTTGTTTTTTTCTTGACTACATGTTCTACAATCTGAATTGAACTCAATATCTACACAATGTCTAGATGACAATTTTAAGCTATATCCCAAAATCTATTTACTTGATGAAACGGTATGACATTTTGATGGATTGATTGTAAGACAGGTAGTGGAGATTGAGGAGAAAAAAGCAGCTGAGGTCGATTCTACCATGTCTTATTTGTAAAATTAAGTAAATGATGATATTAAGCAAGACAGTGAGTATAGAAGAAGTAGGACTTAGAAGTCAAAGCTAGTTAACTTTGATTGAGTCATATCAATTTTAAGCTGTCTATGACATACACAGACGGTAATGTATCTCAGAACAGAGGGAGAGTATAGATATGGCAATCATCCATAGACTGGAAATCATAAAAATAGATTATTGTGAAGGTGATTCCACTCAGGAAAAGGATTGGAGCCAGAGGTTGGCCACTGAATGACAGAGAGCACAAAAATTTATTAAGTGTACAGAAGAAGGGAGATGTGTTAAGAATCCTAAGAGGAGTAGTTATATTTATGATAGAAGAACATGGAAGAATCTTACCTAATAATAGACAAACATGTAAATCGACCATACCTCTGCTACACCACCAGCCAATCAGGAGTGATATGCAAATTAACCCAACAAAGATGGCGGTTAATTTGCATATACAGGCACTGAGTGACAGGGGTGGGACACTTGTGTTCTGCCCCACCCCCGGTCTCTCAGGGCCTCTGGGCAGCATGGGAAGGCGGGGCCGGAGCAGAAAGGGGCTGGGCCAGAGTGGAAAGGCAGTGTCAGCAGCCAGGGAAAGGAAAGCCCATTCTAGCACGAATCTTCGTGCATTGGCTTCTAGTAAACTCATGAGATGCAAGAGAGAGGAGAGGTTCACAAACACAGTGGGTGAGCAGCAATGTCAAAAGCTAACAGTAGGTCAGATTAAATGAAAACTTAAGATGGGCCTTTGCATGGATGACTTCAGCAACATTATACTTTTGGAGTGAAAGTCAAAGACGGTGATTCTGATGTGAATTGATTTAAAGAATTGGAAAGTTTCTAGTTTTTTGTTGTTTTTGTTATTTTCAAAAGTCAGGAAGTGAAGAGAAAGAAAAAGAAAAAAATAGACAAGGTTGAGGCAAGAAGAATGTAAAGAAGGATTCAGTTATAATTCAGTTAGGGATAAGTTTGATCTTAGGGCTCTGAGGAAAGTTAAAGGTTTGAGCACTATGTTTGCTCTATTTACCCTGGACCAAGTTGAACAAGGAGAATGTGCAGAGTGAAAATGTGGAATAGTTGCAATAGGAAATATGAAAAAAGACTGATTATGGACAGTACGTATAAGGCAGGAAGGTACTGGTAATATAGGTGATACTTAGAAATCATCATGTTATAATTATTATATTTACATTATTAGTTCACTACAGGCCCAATGCATGAAATTCATGCAAGAGTAGGCCTTCCTTCCCCCAGCTGCCGGCACCAACACCCCTCTGGCATCCGGGACCCGGGCTTCCCAGGCTTCGTTCAGAAGGACTTCTGGTCTAATTAGCATATTATGCTTTTATTATTATAGATAATACTATAAAAGAGTATTCTAAGAAACCAAAAGTGAGAAACAGATTTTTTGGAATTTTCCTTGAGTTGATCTCATTTGCTTGTAAAAGGAATGGTGCACTAAAAGGCTTATCTGCAAACACAGTCAAGAAATCAGGTTTTTTGTTTGTTTGGTTTGGTTTGGTTTATAAGGATCTGTAAGAAAGAACAAGAATTGTATCAAGACCTTAATGAACTTTAGTAAAATTAGTATAAACCAGCTGCATTATTTAGTCAAATTTAAGTTACTTCAAAGCCTCTTTGAATTAAAAATAGTTTTTAATCAACAGTTTCTTATAAAACTGGAAGGGGTTTATTTACCACCTGCAGAGGTGGGTCTCTTAAAATAGCACTCTTGATAAAGAATAGGAACACTCTAATTTAAGAATACTTACAAGGTAACCAAAATTCAATGATATGTTATAATAGCTACAATGTTATCCTTTATGTATTATGGAGTATCAACATGACACAGTTTTTAAAGTTGAACTTAATATGAGAAGATTTGGGTTCAATTGTGATTTAATTCCAACTCTACTTTTTAAATTTGTAATCACTTTAACAGTTAAAATCAATTGTTTGCATGGCTATGGCTGCACTAGACCATACTGAGATGGTGAATTTTGGTTTTGTTCTTTTATCTCTGTTTGAATGAAAGTCAGTACAAAGGAATAGGTAAGTAAAGTGTTTAGAGCCTAGCTGGTGCTAAATAAATGACATTTATTACTGTTGTTGATTGTTTTTGTACATGTTTTTCTAAAAACTTTTAAGGTATCTGTATACACCAAATTCTGTATTTCCCACACTTTTTATTTCTTAATCCTCATTCAAGGATAGTTTTTCTATTGATCTTTAGAGAGAGAGTGGGAGGGTGGGAGGAGGGGGAGAGAAAGAGAGAGGAACATAACATGTGAGAGAGACACATCAACTGGCTGCTTCCCAAACGGTTGCCCCCCAATGTGCCCAATCGGGCAACCCAGGGCGGCTCCCTTGACCAGGAATCGAACCTGCAACCCTTTGTTCTGGGTCCGGGACGATGCTCTACCCTCCGGGCAATACCAGCCAGGGCGTCCACACTTTTAATTTAAAGAGAATTCTCTTCCTACAATAAAAATAATAGCAATCAGTACATTTTTATTTACCCTAAATCGATTTATAAAGTAATCCACATATATTTTTAAAATATATTTTATTGATTTTTTACAGAGAGGAAGGGAGAGGGATAGAGAGTTAAAAACATCAATGAGAGAGAAACATCGATCAGCTGCCTCCTGCACACCCCCTACTGGGGATGTGCCCGCAACCAAGGTACATGCCCTTGACCAGAATCGAACCTGGGACCCTTCAGTCCACAGGCCGACACTCTATCCACTGAGCCAAACAGGTTCGGGCAACGCATATATTATTTTTATGATCTATTCAACTGATCAGCTACTGTGAAGGTGCATGGATTTACTCTTGTAAAAACCATGACCTCCATTTGCAGCTAGGAAGTTAAGAGAATGACATGATTTAACAAAGAGAGTGGTGTTGCTGTGAAAAGTAATGCCATTACAGACATTTCAAATCTTTAGAGAATGCTTCCAATCCTTTTCAAGCTGCACACAAGCTTTTCTTTCCTCAGAACAAATTAATTAAAATTAAATGAAAAAGCAAACCAAAGCAAAGTTTTGCTTTTCATATTGATGTGGTATACCTAATGAGGAATTTATTATGTTATTATAGTACATGTGAATCTCTTTGCCTAAAATAAGCTTAATTTTTCTTCTTGACAGGAAAGTATATTCACAAATTTTTAACATGATTTTCTTAGATAAAAGAGCAATAAGATGCCTACATAAGATTCTCTCTACATTATATTGAAACATAAAGTACCAAACACACATAGCACTTTAGAGTTGTATTTATTAAATTTCATTTTTGGAACAAGATATAGTTGAAAACTCTGTTACAGCAATATTGCAATTACAGTTGTGTTCACACCACAACAGGGGAATTATAATTCTCAATATAAATGGTTACATGTACAATTGGTAGTACAGATGTTTATCCTCTAGTTAGTGGTTCTCACAAAAGCTTCTCCCAGAGTGGCTCCGACCTCCTCAAAGGAAACAACAGCAAAAACAAAAGCAAATGCTGCCTGTGGCCTGGAACACAAAATTAATCTCATTTACTTGTGAATGGAACGTTGACCCATGGTAGATTGTCAGTTGCTAACATTTTAAAAAGCCATGTCAGGACAACCATTATCAAGTGGATGTAGCAATCCAAAGCAAAACTTCTTTGCTTATTCTGCCTTGCTATATGTGGAAAGAGAGGTATAAACACCATGCAAACCTGGAGATATTTCAGGAGACAGATTATTGATCAAGCACCGGGGAGCCTACCTCAGATTAGACCCCTTGAGGATTCTGAAAGTATTTTCAGTAGAGCAATTCTAATGCCTCTGGCATTTGAAGGGTTTTGGTATGTTAAACACCACTGCAATCATCACTGAGTGAGTAAAATGGATGTGCTGGAATGCTTAATGTCACAGTCCGTAGCTGCTAAGAAGGCATGGATTCTGTTGTTTATTCCTACATCTACTTTACCTGACCAAATCCTACTTATGTCCTAGGGTTTTAGAGTCATGAAACACAATGGAAATTATTTATTTATTTATTTATTTATTTATTTATTTATTTATTTATTTATTTATTTTTGGCAGCTAGACAGATCTTATATTTACAAATGGAACTGAAAATAAAAGACAACCAAAAGATGGTACAGTTCTCACATTATCTTTTGGTACAACAACCTTGTATTTCGTCTAATGTGAGATGACTAAGCATAAAGTGATTACTAGTACTTTTCCTTCTATCATTTAAACTTTTTTAGATTTCTTGAAACAATTTATCCCATTTAATAATATTAACTACTTCCATTACTATATGAAATCCCTCCACTACAGATATATCTTTCTAAGAAATCACTGATACTGACAACTGAAATAGAATAACTTCCTGACCTTGAGTTATCTGCATTGGAGACTTAAAGATAAATAAGATAATTTACCCAAGAAGTTAGGAATATAAAAAACCCTAATATGCAAATTGACTGAATGGCAGAACAACCGAACAACCAAACAACTGGTCGCTATGAAGTGCGCTGACCACCAGGGAGCGAGCACAGAACTTGGTGGGCATAGGCCACGGCAGGATGGTGGAGCAGGTGAGTGGGGGGCACCAGACCAAGGCAGAGTGCTGGTCGCTGTCATTGGAGCGAGTCTCTGGTGGTTACTGAAAATTCTTTGCTCCGGCATGCTGCAGTACCACTAGGTGCTCGCACCTGTTGCTGGTGCTGGACCCACTCGCACCTGCTGCTGGTTCCAGAGCTGCCACTTGCACCTGCTGCCAGCGCTCGGCACCGTCAGCTGGTGTGAGTGATGGCTGCCAGCCCCGATCACCCCTCAGGGCTTCTCCACCTCCCCCTGCTCCTGAGGGGCAATCAGGGACAGCAGCCACCTCTCGCACCTGCTGCTGATGATAGCCCTGCTCTAACTCGCTGCTGGCACCAGCCCCAGTCGCTCCACACCGTCAGCAGTGTGAGCAGGGCCGGCACTGTCAGTGCTGGGGAGCTGCAGTGGCGAGAGTGGGGCTGCCGACAGACAGAAGACCAGGGGCCAAGGTGGAAGGGGCTGGGCAGGGGCACAGAGGATGGCCAGAGACACACCTCTGTGCCCACCACAGCCTCGCGGCCCACAGTTCCTTTCAAGGTGCACGAATCCATGCACTGGACCCCTAGTGATAAATAAACAAATAAACCAATAGTATTCTCTACCAGTTTGTTCATATGCATGGCATTCATTGCTTACTGCCAACTAATTTAAGGTGTGAGGATGGGGTGAAGAATTAGAATGGGAGTAAAAGAGAGAGCAGAATGAGAACACATTACTCATTTATAGAGAAACAGTTACAATGTAATTAAAATGCACCAGAGTTAACCTGACTACCAACTGAGCTCTTTCTAGTACCTGCCCGTCAAAATTATTTAACATCAATATTCTGTAAAATGTAGGAATGTTACAGTCATACACAGAATAATAAGCAAATAATAGATACTTATTATGTAACTAGAAGCCCAACAGGCAAAATTGAGTGGCCCCGCCCACCCGTGCATGCCTCGCAGCACTCACAGCCCCGCCCACCTGCACTGGTCTTTGGTCATTATGGCCTTAGGGCCACGAGGCTTTTATAATATAGACTAGTAGCCCATTTGCAGGAAGAATCCTGCAAGTGGCCGCTGCCACTGCCATTGAGGCCACCTCGCCTGCACCCGTGCGCCGCTGCCGCCCGCCCCGCTCTGCCCCGCTCCGCCCCGCCCGGGCTTTCCCTCTGGCAGCCACCTTGCTTTCTGCTTTTCCTCCCTCTTCCTTCTAAGTTGTCTTCAGTCTTCACTCCTCCCTCCCTCAGTGTATGCAAATTAACCTCCATCTTTGTTGGGTAATTTGCATACTCGCCCTGATTGGCCAGTGGGCGTGGCTTTGACTGGTAGGCGTGGCTTGGCCGTAGCGAAGGTGTGGTCAATTTGCATATTACTATTTTATTAGGTAGGATTGTTAAATGCCATTTGCTGCTGCTGGTGGTTTTTCTTTTTAATATTCCTAAATTAATATTTTCTTCTTCTTACCAATGGTTGGCTTAAGAAGCTTGTCTCTGTCCATTTGCAGGAAATGTTTGAACACAGCTATTTTAACAGTATTTTTTCTGAGGATTGCCAAATCTTGATACAACTTCTGACCTTTCTTTACAGATGCTTTTATAACACAAGCATAAAATATTTTTTTGTGTTTGTTGCTAACCCTATCAATACATATTATAAATGTTCTCATGTTTAAAGAGATTTTATTTTGCCCCCAGACACAATTTTTCTGATGCAGAATTTGATGTCATTATTATTTTTGTAGTATTATAACTAACTTGACTTTTGTCTCTGGATTCTTTTAGAATTTTTCTATTTCTTTAGTGTTCTAGAATTTCTCCGGGGTATATTTAAGAGTGAGTCTTCAAAACTTTTCTGCTGCTTTTATTCAATGAAACCTTTTGATATAAAGACATATATTATTTCCAGTCAGGAATGTTTTTGTATTGTTGCTCTGATTGAATTAATAATAGACCATCTTGGTACCTTCTCCACATTTTTTGTACTTTTAAATTCCATACTTTTTTTCTTTTGTATTTTCAAGTTCTTTCTAATTTTATAATTATAAATCTTTGAACATTTTTAAAGAGTTCTTTCAAACTCCTTATAGTAACATTATATTTTCCCTTAACTTGGTTTTTAAGATCATTGAAACCTAATTGGCTCATTTCTAGTTGTATAGTCTTAGTCTAGTTAGCCTCTTTCTGCCTCAGGTTCTTCATCTGGGGACTGTAAATGACAAGAGTATCAAATTTATAGCTTTGTTATAAGAGTTAGATGAGTTAAAAAATATCAAGTTTGAAGAACAGTATTTAACTCATATAATAGCTAAATAAACATCATTTATTTGATCCAGAAATTGTTTTTTAGCCCTGCTAATTCAGTTAATTCACTGATTTTTCCTATTTCAAAAATTAAGCAATATTTGTTTGTTTTTTACAGTTAGGTCTGTTTTTCAATTATATTTTAGCCTATCAAATCTCCTCATAAAAATGTATTAAAAGGTAGTGTTATTTTTTTAAAGTAGTGTTCTGGCTGTTTTTAAAATGTTTCTTCCTGAATTATTTGGTTTCAACATTATGTATATATAGTCTATGTAAGTCTGGTAACCTTTATCTTTGTTTTTTTTTTTTTTTTTTTTATGAAAATAAGCCATGTTGTTTGACATAAGGCATTCATCTAGGTTCCTTTTCCGTTCCCTGGGTCTCGTTCCACAGGAGATCACTTTCACAGGAAGGCTGACGAGGGGCTCCATAAAAGAGGATGCCATGGGGCAGGATGCTTCCCTGCAGAATACGTGAACGTAGCACAGCTGTCAAAGGAAGAAAGATTTTACTGTTTGCGATATTTTCTTAAATTTTATTTCTAGGCAAAGGTGGTCTTGTGGGCTTTTTAAAAATTTCTCCTCAGCAGCTCTGAGTCCTTTCTCTGTGGGCCCTGACTCCCAGATTTGGAGCTCCCTGTGGCATGTCTGTCATTTAATTTACCTGGCCACACTTGCTCCCTGAGCTTTGTATGTAGGGCAAAGGGATGGGAGAAGGGAAACTCGGGCTTGCTCAGAAATTTTAATTAAAGTTCTGTAATAAATTACTCAGACAATTTTTTCTTCTCATCTTTTGTTCTTTGGATTTATTGACCATGAACGTAAACTTGTCTGAGGGGCTTGGGAAGGAAGGTTTATCTCTGATGTTTGCAGGTGTTGGTTGCTTTCCAATTTTATCTTCCTAAATCCAAGCCCAATTTTATTTTCCATATTTAAGGAACTTTCTAATCAACTGCTGTACACATTTTTTAGCATGTTATAATCAAAATTTTTATTTTCTTTAAATATAAGAACTTATTATAAAATCAGTTCCAGAATATGTTAAAAAGTCACTCAAAATAAATCCACTTAAAGCAAAACCCAAAATGTTACATGGAGAGTGGACAAGCCATGGTTTGGGAGATTAACTTAAAAATAAATAAATAAATTGTTAAGTATCTTGTTAAGATACTTAACAATTTTTTTTTTTTTATCATTGCTTAACTATTTTAGAACTGGAATGTTTTGTTACTTTCAATTTGATTCCAGCAGGTGTAGTTCTGTACTATCACCTCCTTGGCTTTCATTAAATTCTCCATCTTTCTTCAGAGTTTCAGTTTTGAATGTTAAAAATATGCATTTCATTTATATTGTATTGCAGGATGTTTAAAATATATGATTGTGAAAGAGAAAATGGCTGACAAAATGTTGAGGCAATAGACCAAAGAACTGCTGATATTAAATGGGAAAAATATTTGTTATAAATGACCTTTGTAATGACAATTTAGCTTTCATATGCAGCCTCTTAGGGGCTTCACCAATGAAGACTCAGAAGGAGAAGCCCTGCCTATATAGCTCATTAATTCAATAGAATCAAAGGGCTTTAAAGTTCTTAATACATTTTATTTTTCATTTTAATTTTTTGATGAAATTTTTCTCCTTTTCATATCACAAATTCTGTTTTCTGGGTTCTGCAAAAAATAATGATCTCAAATAGTTACTAGGTAAGTAGATAATAATATACAAATCTTATTGAATGTTTTTTTCACAATCATTTTTGTAATGCTATTTTAAATTAAACAAACGATGAAGTTTTCAAGATGTAGATAAACTCTTAAGATAGTGGTTCCTAATTTTAATGAATGAATTAATCATCAATGTTTTTTCTATACTATTTCTGTATATTATTTACATATATACACATATTCCTTTTTTTAATTGTTGACACTATTGCAGATGTCCCCTTTGTTATACACATATTCTTTATTGTATACTTAACATAAACCACCCTGAAAGGCACACTAAGATAATTCTTTTATTAAAAAGAATTCAGAAACATTTCCTCATTATCAGTTCTTATTAATAGCATAAGACCTGAAGATTGCTGTTTTCCTTGTAAAAGCCTCCTATCCATGATAAGACTTTCTAACTCCATCCCACCAACATTAACAAAGGTCCAATACCTTACCAGTCTGTTACTTTCTTTAAGCTGATTTCTTGGACATTTTTAGGAGGCGTGAGACACAACTGCATACCATTTCTTTTTCTCAAAATATTTTAGCTCTTCCTTGATTGAAGTACATGTTGTTGAAGAATACGTATCCACAGGTATTCTCTGATCTTATATTTACAAGAGTGCCATAGGATCTCAATTTGGCCACTTTATTTTCATAACCTACTTTTATACAAATGGATTTGTTATATATTTGTTCCATACATAATCTTTCTATAGCATAGGCCCATAGTCAAGTGGTAACAAAGATTGTTATTTCATGGTTTGAAACAGTAAAATTTCTCTGATACTTGATTATTTATGAAAATCAGTATCTCATGAGCCCTGAAAGAAACCTGCCATGTTAATAAAATACATTCAAATGATTTAAACTATATGCTTTGATCATGTTAATAGCTTCAGTAAATATTGCCAATGATGACTAAAGCTAAAATAATATTTTCAAGTTCCAATCGCCATTGATCTTTTTAATATTATTTCTAAGTAATTCTAGCCTATGATAATCACATATGAATATGGAGTATGTTAATTTGCTTCATTTTCTATAAAAATCCAATTTGATTATTATGTTCTTCCCTTCAGTTAGGAAGAAACAACTGAAGTAATAGTCTTATTCATTAACTAGGATGATAGAATGATTGATTGATTGCTTAATATTTAAAGTGTTCTTCCATGTGCATTGAATTAACTTCTCTGTTGATAGGGTAGCTGTCATGCATAATACTTAGACAGCTTAAATAACAAATCGTTTCATTAAAAGAACTGCAGTATCATTGTTATTTGTTATTCATGCAAATTATGCTAATGATTTCCACATCATATTTTGAGAAGCTTAAATGAAGTCCCTTACAATTAAGCAATAATTTTAGGACAATAAAATAATATCTAGAACATCCTATTTGCAAAAGAAAGGTTGTGTGAGCCATGATTTCAGAAATGGTTCTCAATGATAACTGTACATATCATTTGTTTATGTATTTTATAATTTTATCCTATCTAATAAAAGAGTAATATGCAAATTGACCATCACTCCAACACACAAGATGGTTGTCCCATGTGGTCAAATATGGCTGCCCCCATGTGGACACAAGATGGCCACCACAAGATGGCCAACAGGGGAGGGCAGTTGGGAGGGACCAACTGCAAGGGAGGACAGCTGGGGGCAATCAATCCTGCAGGGGAGAGCAGTTAGGGGTGACCAAGCCAGCAGAGGAGGGAAGTTGGAGGCGACCGGGCCTGCAGGGAAGGGCAGTTGGGGTGACCAGGCCTACAGGGGAGGGCAGTTAGGGGCAAAAAGGCTGGCAGGGGAATAGTTAGGAATCAATCAGGCTGGCAGGGGAGTGGTTAGGGGGTGATTAGGCTGGCAGGCAGAAGCGGTTAGGTGCAATCAGGAAGGCAGGCAGGCGAGCAGTTGGGAGCCAGCAGTCCTGGATTGTGAGAGGGATGTCCGACTGCCCGTTAGGTAGGATCTGCCCTAAAAGGGCAGTTGGGCATCCCTCGAGGGGTTCCGGATTGGAGAGGGTACAGGTTGGGCTGAGGGACACACCTCCCCCGTGCACGAATTTCATGCATTGGGCCTCTAGTGTATATATAAACATACATAACTCATACATATATGTGTGTGTGTGTGTGTGTATATATATATATATATATATATATATATATATATATATATATATATATATATATACTGGTTGTATTTATTTGATACCATTTATGTATGATGATTTATAAATAACAAGATTTGCATACTTTTTTCTTTCTTAATTTATAGGCTTAAATCTTACATAGCACTATTAAATATGTTTTCATCAGTCCATTGTTAACTCAGCTATACTAATGTTATTTAGACCTGGTTTCTGGGCTAGCTAAAGTCAGTTGAGAGTCAGTAATTGCATAGCTCTCCTCTTGTATTTATTGTATGCTAAGCTAACTAGAGCCAAGTTCCTGCTTATTCAGATGGTCAACTAAGTATTCTGTCAGAAGGACCATAACACTGTTACAGGCACTATCAAGAAAGGGATTAAGTTAATGCTCATTGAGGGAATGCTATTTGCAAACATTGTGCTAGATACTGGGGTACACAGGGATGGGAAAATTATCTTTATCCCCTAAGTCTTTATAATTTTCAAATGAAGAAGAGTGATAAAACAATTAAACAGAAATAATGATACAGAACAAAATAAAATTGTGTCATAAGAAATTATAAATAAATTTCCATAGATTTAGGAAAACATAAGTCATATCTAAAGAATGACAACTAGTGTAGAGTCAGAAATATATGATTGTATCTGATTTCAACATGTATCTGATTATCACTATTGCCTCTACAGGAACAAATTTCCATCTGAGAAGCAAAACCTGGGGAAGATGGGCCAAGTACATAGTCCTTTCTCAGTTGTATGACAACAATCCAGTAGGGCGTGTGTGTGTGTGTGGGTGGGTGTGTGCATGCGTGTGTGTGTAAAAGCCTCTTTTATGTCAATCCTAAATGAATATATACTTTTCTGATAAAGCTTCCATGTTAAAACGGTAATGTGATATAGCAGTTTATCAACTCTTCTCACGAATTCTCCAAAAAAAACCCAAAAACCCACAAGCAATAAATTATATAAATGTATTTCCCAACTGCTTTCTAGAAACCTCCATGGGTATCTGCTGGATTGAGTGTGTGAGGAATATTACTGAAGGGCAGCGTCTTTGCCTGTCCCACTCCATCACCCCTGCCTAGGAGAGGAATTTTTCTGGTAATTAAGGGAAGGGACTTAGCACTCTACTATTATTCTTATTCCTGATTAAGTAGTGGCCAAAATTAATTGTAGGATTATTTAGAGATCATTAAGGTGTTCAAGTCTTGAGGCTCTGTTACTTCTATAGGGTCCAAAAATTTGGTTACATCAAAGAGTTTCAATTTGCCCCTGTACTTGCTTCTGTATGCAGTCAAATCCAGGATGGAAAATGGCAACAGATGGGGGGGGGTGAAGGGACAGACCTTACTTACTATAACTACCACCATTCCACATGCATTTGTCCACTTCTCACTTCCTAAAGACCACTGGATTCTGAAATTGGTCTTGGTTTGAGTGGCTTTCTTTGAAAGATCTGAGACAAATAGGTTTGAATAAAAATTAAATGTTACTTGAATATAAACTAATGTATTGCTAAGCTAATGTTTATATTACTTTAGGGAAAATAGTTCTATTGAAGAATTTATACTCATTTGTAAAATTAATAACCATATTTCACTAATAACGAAGATAGAAAAGTTTTCATTCTCTATTCAAACCCTGGCTTTGCTACTTACTAGTTATTGACCAGATATTTATCAGTTCACACTAGTTATTTCATTTCAGCTAAACTATATCAACTGTATAAGTTGGCTTTCTTTTTTATCAAGTGGGTAGCAAGAATTGCCATTTTCATTATTGTTTATGTTAATATCCATACTTTATAGATGAGAAATCTAAGTCAGGATTAGAGGTTAAATAACTTCCCCAAGATCACATAGCTAGCAAGTTGTAGACACATATTTGGACTGAGGCAGTATCTCCAGAGTCCCTGTGCATACCACTATGGCAAGGGGAGAAATATGCCAGGGAAACTGGGAAAGAGCATCATCATGGTAGACAGTAAGATGGAATATTTAACATTTCTAGACTCACTTCCAAGATTAAATTTACCATACTGTGTTTATAAATAGAACAACAAACACCTAGTATAGTCTGTTATCACCATAGCAAGATTATGAAAGTGATTTTGAAGAAAAAATTTAATATATGTAGCATGGGTCTGTAACACTAAAATACATATTAGAAATTATCAATTCATACAACAAAAGGATCAAAGGGCAAAGATTTTGAAGACAATATTTATTTCCTTAGTTCTCAGTTATAACTGCCTTAGGTTGGAAGAAGCAAGAAAATCCATGTGGATCAACTCCAGCTACCACTGTTCCACATACACCTTTTTAAGGTAACTGTTCAGAGGCAGGCATTTACGTAGTGGTTCTTTCCATCAGATGAGTCAATGTCTTCTGTACAAGGTGCTTCATGTCTCTCATTATAAAGACAGTTTAAAAAGTTGTTTTTCTTAAATTATTGCTTATTGTACATATTTTCAGATAATTAATGTTCAAAACATTATGAAAATGCTACTTCTGGAAACAGCACATTTTAATGTATAACATAATCCTTTCCATTCTTGAAGTCACAGAACACTAAAAAAAGAAATCAAATTACTGACTTTTTTGAGTAGTGTTAAGTCAATATAAAAAAATGGGACTCAGAATCTAAATATATTTACACAGTAGAGTTTTGATCCATTAGTATTTCTGTTCCTGATCCTACTATTATTGGATGCCATGACCTTTTTTATTTTCTATGCACCACATGCATTGTATTTAATATACTATGACTTAATTTGGAATTCACTTAATCATACAATTAGCTGTATAGATGAATATGTTTGGCCTGCCTTTTTCCCCAAAAATGATTCTAAGAGATTTACACATTAAAAGCAAATTAAATGTCCTTGAGGAAGGTTCTGGAACTGGGCATTAGTAAACATTGTAAAAATAATAATTTCTTCATCAGTATGGGGAATCAGTTTCAAAAAGCCTGAAGAATATAAATTAAATGCTCTCTGTGAGAAATGGAAAAGGTTAAAATTTATCATTTTAACTGATAGGTTTTCTGGTGGAAAATATGTAATGCAAAAACTTCCAAATATAGTTTTAATTTTACAGTCTTCCCAAAATAAAACTTTCTCAGGGGAAAATAATTTAATTATATGATACTATTGATCAGGGGTCCTCAAACTTTTTAAACAGGGGGCCAGTTCACTGTCCCTCAGACCGTTGGAGGGCCGGACTATAGTTTAAAAAAAAATATGAACAAATTCCTATGCACACTGCACATATCTTATTTTGAAGTAAAAAACCAAAACGGCAAAAACACCCGCATGTGGCCCGCGTTTGAGGACGCCTGCTATTGATATTATATTTATTTGTCCTTAATGAGGTATATTTTGAGTTTAAAAAACATTAAATGAAAAATGTTAGTGCCTTTTTTCTTTTATATGTAGTGCAACCTGTGAGTTGTAAGTTTAACTCTTTTATGCTTGATGTGGTGAATCTTGTGCTTGGATTAGGTTTGAGACTGTTTCATGGATGCAAGGAATAGAATTAACTTTAATTACAACTTAAAACATCAAGGTCTTCTCAGTCATATGAAATTAGATTTAAAAACAAACAAACAAACTTCTATTGCTCTTAACTTCCAGCTTTTCTCCATTTGTTGAGCAGTGATGTAAGAAAAAGTTCGAGGTCAACATCACTCTCCTAGTTTGATTAGAAAAAAGAAAAATAGAAAAGTATGATACCATGATGAGAATTTTTTTCTTAGGCTCCAACCTTGGTCTGATGAATGCCATGCCAAAGATTGCTCCTGTCATAATGAAGCTCTGACATGATTCCCTTCACTTAAGCAGAAATGAGAATGGTCCTCACCCCACTACTAAATATCAAATTATAGATTATCAATAGACAACAGGAGTCAGAGAATTGGTATATTGCATGGACATTGTTGTTGAAAGTTTGTTTCTCTTGTCACCTAGTTTCTTAATATAGAGGCCAAAAAGCCCATAAGAAGGCCCACAAACTGTTTCTAGCACAGAGAAAGAGCACCAAATTCCGGAAAATAATTATTGAAGGGAGCATGACCTTCAGGGACATTAATGTAAAAGCCGTGGTTTTGTTTCAACAAAGAAGAACTTGCATAAGTGATCACAAAGGGAACTTGTAATACTTGGAGGAGGAGTCTAGACCTCAGGATGGAAAGAAGGAACCAAGAACATAGAATTCCTTTCATATGGGGTCTATATTTATAACCAAACTAGAGGCCCGGTGCACGAAATTCGTGCACAGAGGGGAGTTGTCCCTCAGCCCAGCCTGTACCCTCTCCAATCTGGGACATCCCTCTCACAATCCAGGACTGCTGGCTCCCAACTGCTTGCCTGCCTGCCTTCCTGATTGCCCCTAAACGCTTCTGCCTGCCAGCCTGATCACCCCCTAACCACTCCGCTGACAGCCTGTTTGCTCCCAACTTCCCTCCTCTGCTGGCCTGGTCACCCCTAACTGCCCTCTCCTGCAGGGATGATCACCTCCAACTGCCCTCCCTTGCAGGCCTGGTCCTTATCAACAGCCCTTCCTTGCAGGCCTGGTGCCTCCCAACTGCCATCTCCTGCTGGCCATCTTGTGGTGGCCATCTTGTGTTCACATGGGGGCAAGATCTTTGACCACATGGGGGCAGCTATATTGTGTGTTGCAGTGATGATCAATCTGCATATTACTCTTTTATTAGATAGGATAGAGGCCTGGTACAGGGGTGGGGGCCAGCTGGTTTGCCCTGAAGGGCGTCCTGGATCAGGTGGGGTTTCCCTTGGGATGTGGGGCGGCCTGAGCGAGGGGCCTGTGGTGGTTTGCAGGCCGGCCATGCCCCCTGGTAACCCAAGCAGAGGCCCTGGTATCTGGAATTTATTTTCCTTCTACAGTTGAAACTTTGTAGCCTGGAGCGAAGCCAAGCCAAGCCTGGGGCTCCCTCCGAGGCCCGCAGCCATTTCGGTTGGGGTTATAATTGAAACTTTGTTGCCTTAAGTGGGTGGGCCCTGCCAGGGTGTGCAGAAAGCTTTGCTTCCCCTGTTGCTGGCAGCAACTCTGGCCTGCTCTCTCAAGCTCCATTCTGCCGCCATTTGTTTGAATTTGTTTACCTTCTATAATTGAAACTTTGTAGCTTGAGTGGAGGCTTAGGGCTGGCAAGGGCAGGCGGAAAGCTTGGCTTCCTCTGTTACCTAGGAAACCTTGCTCTCTGTGGCTGTAGCCATCTCGGTTTGGGTTAATTTGCATGCTCACTCTGATTGGATGGTGGGTGTGGCTTGTGGGTGTGTCGGAGGTATGGTCAATTTGCATATTTGTCTATTATTATATAGGATGGAGTTGTGGGATTCTTTTTTAAAGGTGAAAGAAGAATTGGAGGCTTGATTTTTTTTTCCCAAATGAATTTTTGTTCATATGAGTGGGAGAGAGATTTGAAAGAGTACATACTTGATTTTGATAGCAGCCCAAAAACCCCAGCACTAAGGATGATCAGAAAGTACTGAAGGAAAGGTTGGGCTGGACAGACTGTGATTAAATATACAGATAAATCCTCAGGAGGGAAATTCCCAGTCTGTACTTGTGGAACTTCAATACCTGTTTTAAACCACATTCCTCTTCTCCCCCACATTTTTTTATCTAGTTTTCTATACCTTCTGTGATACCACAACATTTAAAATAAATGGACTCCATTTATTAAAATATCAAATGGAGCACTTAAAACTAATATTTTTCTAATCTTACTTTTAATTTTAGATTTGTTTTCCAAATATAGCCATAATGTAAAATATTAACTAGGCTATTACTAACTAACTGGATCATCTTGGAAACTTTTAACCTCTCTGAATTTCTCATTTGTAAAATGGGGATAATCATACATGAAAATGCTGTTGAGAGGATTAAATGCCATGATGCATGTAAATTGGTAATTAGCCAGCAATACATAAATGATAATTATTATCATTAATGGTAAAGTTCTGTCTAGTCTTTTGGTTTTTGCATTTCTTTACTTCTGCAACTTGCTAGGAAACCCAAGATATAAGATCAGTTTTAGTGATATTTTGAGCTTATAAACTTGATACAGCCCATTTTCCTAGTTATCTTGGAAAATTGGCACTGTTGTGGTCCTTTGTTGTGGAGCCAGTTTATTTTATCCCAGTGCCGGAGAAGAGAGGATCGAGGTCAATAATGTCTTCTTAATGCCCTCAAGCTATTCACCATAATGAGCAATTAATTTCCACTTTTGGGTGTTTTCATATTAAGTCTCCACTGGACATGAAAATAGCCTAAACCATTAACTTGAAATATTAGCTACTAAAATGTCTAAATAAATCAACATAGATGATCTCCTCTTATAAATTTATATTTATAATTTTTATTTTAATAGAGATTAAAGTGGCTTTATTGATACCATTGAAGTAGTTTTTGCTGTTGTGAGAGATTATCTTTAAGATACTTAAGTACAGTTATGCTGAACACATTTTAGCTGACTAGCTTTTATGCATCGTCTACTAAAGGCAAAATTAATCACATGTTCTGTTCGCAGTACTGCTCATCCTTTGTTCACACAACCATTTTTAAAGTTCTGTTTTAGTACTACCGTGTCCATTTAACTCAGTTGGTTGGCGCATGCTGCTAATGAAGCCGAGTGATATCCCTTTTCAGGCCAATTAGTTTTACTTCATCCACAGACCATAACCCTAACCTAAGGCAAATTGTACTAAAATTGAATACCCTCCATTACAAAGCAGCTAGCACAGAGAAAATGTGATGTTTTTATCACAATTGGAAAAACAATTTGGGGTGTAAGTCTATAGAATTCAAGTCACTATATTCTTACATAAACAGTACATTATTATTTTTTTCAATTACCTTTACCTGTATATGTTCTTACTTTTTTTCTAAGATTCTTTTGAAACAAATTAGTTTATTGAGTTTTAAATCCTTTTGTTGTTTTTTAACCCTTGAATGTATATCTGAATCACAAAGAGACAAATTGGTGGTTCTTTTTATGGGTATTCTATCTGGATGTAGAGTTACAATCTTGCAAAAAATAGTTTCAACTTACATTGTATCCTCCATGGGTCCACAAATAAAATATTTAAACTTTTAGGTCAGTTTCTGTTTTACTATTGTGTCATTGAAGACCTCTTTTTCATAGCAGTGGCAGGAGTTAGGTTTATGATTTTCATAGAGGTGTTGAGCCTTTGAACTGCACATATACCTCTTACCATTACCTAAAAATGTGGCTAAACATTTTAAAATAGCTTATAAATCATTACAATTAACATTGTTCAAACTGTCCATCCAAAGCAACTGGCTTGACATGCCATCTGTTATTTTTTCCTTTAAAAGCTTCTAGTCTGTTTGTCTAAGACAGCCATTTAACATTTAAAATGATGTTCCTTTTAAGGAGTGTGATGGGCTGATGAAGACAAGCTTTTGCTTTAATTATCAACAATTTCTGTGATGTGATATAATTTTTGCAGTACTCATGGCCCTTTACAAATCAAAAGGAATTTGACTAAAACAGTAATTAATGTCAAATGACTAGTCACAAAAGGCCCTATTTAATTAAAAGGTTCTAATCTTTGATTAAACCTCATCACACATTCTCCTGATGGTAAACTGTTGTCTGAAAAAAGAATGTAATTGGGTACATAGTTTATTGTCTCTCTAAAGCAGCATCTTCAAATGATTATGGTCTGCTTAAAAGTTTAAAATGATTATGGTCTGCTTAAAAGTTAAAAATCATTCTTAAGTCATATTTTTGTATTGATTGTTTTTCTATTTTTTTCACTATAATTAAAAGCTTTGTTTTTCATTAAGTAATATACTCACTAAAAAATAGAAAGGGTCAAATAAATGTACCTATAATTTATTAAAAATCTGTTAATAAGGATATTTTGGAACAACTATATTTTTGAAGTTGAAATTAAAGAGATTAATCTTATTCTTATAAAACCAATAGAAAAGCTGTGAGAACAACGCAGTGTTTGGTCAAATCACTATGACAATTTTTTTTTGGTTAATATTTAGAAATATTTCAAATTCTAAATGATTAAAAAATTTCTACATCTTTTTTATATTTCTCATGTTCTAAGGCATATTGTCTGTTATTGCATATTGAAATCACTAATTGTTAATTCAGTTTTCTTCTATATATTTTTTTCTATTGCACTTATTTTGTGATTATAGTTTATATTTATTTATGGTTTTTCTAAGTTTGAACATAGATAAAGTATTATTTTAATTAAGTAATTAAAATAATTATAATACTAAATGGACTGAAAGACAAAAACTTATTGGCTTATTCTGGGAGGTAATTATTGTCATGTTTTTTTTATCTATTTCAATGACAAGAAACAAAACCATATTCAGGCCAATAACGTGTTCATTTAAGATTTATGATAGGTTCACAAATTCATTTGTAATACAGTGAGTGTTTTATTGTCACTGTTCAATTCATATTGTCATTGTGTTTATCTATATCCAACCCACTTTTTGGCAATATTATGTACCATTCTAATCTAACTTGTGTCATTCTGTTTCTATTTTTCCAAATGAATGAATAAATTAAGAAAAGCTAAGGCAATGGAGAGCAAAGCCATTCACTCTATGCCTACTACTGCCCTATGTATGGCATTTAATGTATACCATTTCATTTAACCTACCAACCAAATCATTCACCATTTACTAGTATACTTTAAATTTAAAATATCCTTTCATATATTTAGCAATTGGACTGTGTGCAAAAGTAGAAGAATATGTAAACCTTTTTCATTATATTAAAACCATATGAAATTAACTAAAACTTTAATAGCAAGCTGGTGTGCTTATGACAATTTGGTATCTCATAAATTATTTTTAATCCTAAGATCAAGCTAATGACCAAAGGAATGAAAGTGTTTTCTGGGTGACTTCATCTTAAAGTAGAATTAAGTCCTTGATTAATTATCATAATACATCTTAAACTATAACATCAAGTCATTTATATGTATGTCATATGAGTGAAGCACTTTGCTAAAATTTGTGAATCTGACACTTGAGTAAAATATGGAATTAATTTTATGTGGATAATTGGAACAATAAAGCAAGTTAAAATATATCATAAAGTGATTCCAAAATTAATCCTGTCAAGTATTTAACATACAGAGTCAAAATTGATAATTTTCTACCTAAATAAAAGTATAAACATGAATTCTTACTGAATTTTGATGACTCTCTTTGAAAACTTAACAGACTTTAATTCTTTTATACACAATAATATGGTAAATTCTCTAATTCTGGAGACAATTTCTGTGATAAGATGTATAAAGGAAAAATTCCACTAGATCAGTTGAACAGCAATGAGGACTTTAGTAATGACTATTGCAATAGGGGAGAAAAATTAACCTGAATTTCATTGAAACAAAAGGCAGGAGACTTTTTAAACCCTGGGGTGTGCTAGTACAAAATTACTAGAGGGCATTAGTGAGGAGATTTGTTCAATGTGGTTATCTGTATTTGCTAATTGTCACTTATGCAAGATAGGTTCTGAACTCCCTCAGAAACTGGGAGATGGGCCCCATCTTTCTAGATGATTACATTTCGAAGAGATGACTCCCAGGTCCTTGAGGAAGCTATTCCTCGGTGGAGAAGATTACATCTCTAAGTTGGCAGAAAAAGAATTTACAGTTGCAAGTTTCCTCAAGTAAATTCTCTAAGAAAACAGAGGTTAGGGGCCTAGAATCAGTAAAAAGCCTTTCTGAACATTAGTCAAGCTGAGGGGAATGTTAAGACCGCCTTGTCAGATGAAGTTTCACAAAAAGAACATTTTGTGAAGAGGTGTGTCATGATACGAACAATAGTTTGTTAACTTCTCTACTGCTGACTTTGAATTCCAATGAGTCCCTCTTCATTATTAATGCATCTTAAACAACAGGATTTTAAAAATATGACACAAACACTGAACTGGCGCATGTATTGTAATAACTTGTCAAAGACACTTTAATGTACATAACACCCACCAAAATTAGACCTTTTCTATCATGTCCAATTTATACTTGAGGAAATAGATGTATAGAAATGTTTAAGTATCTTGCCCAAGTTCCCAAACATTTAGCATTTACATGAGCTGGTAACACAAACCCAGGTAATACAAGTATCAAATGCAATTCTGGGCTTAATTGTAAAAGCATCATTCAAATGATGGACTTAGCATAGACTATGAAAAGCATAGAAGAGATCTAAATTTGCATGTAGAGTTTTACTTTGTATTAATTTTACATGTTGCTTTAGGCCAGGTCATATAACTTTTCTTTATAAGATGAAAATAGATAATGATGAAGATAAGATGATGATGATGATGATGATGATGATGATGACGATGATAAA
This sequence comes from Eptesicus fuscus, assembly GCF_027574615.1. NCBI lineage: Eukaryota > Metazoa > Chordata > Mammalia > Chiroptera > Vespertilionidae > Eptesicus > Eptesicus fuscus. The sequence goes on from NC_072480.1 coordinate 27,062,790, forward strand.
ACCTGAACTTTTTTCGTCGGTTAAAAGTTATACACTTCCTGGGGTAGATGATTTACATTCAATAGCTGATTTAACATTGAAATATCATCATAAGCTATTTTCTCCAATGATGTTGATTTAAGATATTTCATGAGATCAATGCCATTTACTTTTATTTTAAATCATAATAATACACTCATGAAATATTTATTGGGTATTCATTACTTGTGAAGATTTGGATCACGGCTTTTGCATCTTTAAGGCCAGTAACTACATACAGAGCACACAGACAGAATAAGAAAATAGCCTACAGTGACACAGCAAGTAAATGTGGAAGCAGGATTTGGACTGAAGAAATCTAGCTTTGTAACTTCACTCTGAAATGCAAAGTTCAGCTGCCTTGTCAAGTATTCCCAGTTTTTCATTATTAATACATATTAAAGAAAAATAAAATAGATTCAAAAGACCATGAATGCTTTGGTTACACTAACTGAATCATAGTCAGGCCTATCTCTGCCATCTATAGATACTATCTAATAGCTCTGTGACCCTGGGAAAGTTATTTGATCTCTGTGATGCTTAGTTTTTTATTTGAAACAGGAGAATAATTTCTGACATACATGTTTCGGAAGGGTATTTATTGCATAATTAAAATAAAATAAATACAGTGTTTTATAAATTGCAAGATGGTATACAAGTTCTATTTAAGTATCTAAATAACTTAGACAACTAGATCCAGAAAATTGCAACTGAACCCCACATTTTCTTTTGGAGAAGAAATGCTTTATTTTGGCTATAAAAAGTTAATAAGTGCACTTAAATATATTTAATTTAAATTAAACCACCTGTTTTTGAACCCTTTAAAGTTTTGCTACATTTATATTATATTTTTAAACTTAATATATTATTATTTAATTTAATAACTTTACTGGTATATAAGCAAACATATTATTTAGACTGCTTTTCTACTTTATCAAGATATTCAGTCTTACATAGATCAAAATTTTAATAAACAAAAAACAAACTTTCTAAAAATCAAGCATATAATTGATTTTTAGAAATGCTTCCCTTTGTAAACAAAAATGTAAATTGCTAATAATCAAATTATAAGCTTTCATTTGTTACTTTGGCAATGAAGAAAAATATTTTATAATATCCCTAATGGAACAATATGCAGAAATAGACAGTGAATACATTGTGGTGAGGTTCTAATCTGGTCCTGCTTTATTTCTATAAATTGTATTTTGACAGTTTCAGATATAAAAAGTAATTTCAAGAATAGTGAAAAATTACCATGTGTCCTTTATTCAGCAGACCTAGGTTTCTCAGTCAAGTCCTTTGTCATAAAAGTTTCAACTCGGAATCACCATTGCACCCAGTTCTTTGTTGCAGTCATTTAATTTGGAAGAGTCCTTCCGTTTTTCCTTGACTTCCTACAATTTAACATGTTTGACTATACTAGTAAATCAAACATTTTTTAGAATGCCCTTATATCATTTCTTATTGCTGCTATAACAAATTACCATAAACTAAGTGGCTGAAAGCAACACAAATTTAGTGTTTTACAGTTCTGGAGGCCAGAACCCAATGGGTCTCACTGCATTAAAATCAAGGTGCCAACCAGACTGTAGTTCTTCCTGAAGACTCTAAGAGAGAATCTGTTTCCTTTCCCTTTTGAGCTAGAAGCCACTCTCATTCCGTGGCCTGTGGTCCCTTCCCTTCCCTTGGTGTAGTGTGAAACAGTGCTCTTGTCATCTCAAGCTTCTTGAGTGTAGCCAACCCTCCCTTCGCTGCCGGACTGCTGTACCCTCACAAGGCAGCACTGACTGGAGTCTGCTTAGCCCAACACTGCCGACCTCATTCGAGTTTCCTAATGAATTTTTGACAATGGAAGCCAGGAAGGAAAGAAGGAAAATGGAAGATAAAGGGAGGAAAGTGATAAATTATGTTTAAAGAAAAGAGAAGGATGGGGGAAGAGGAACGGGAATAGTCTGCGTTTGTGAGAGCAATTTGTAAATGTCTATTAATTCTTATGTTTTACTTAGAAATAACTTCAAACATACAGAGCACTTGCAACAATAAAAATGGTACAAAGAACACCTATAAGATCTTTACAAGATTTAACTTTTGTAAACACTTTGTCATATTTGCTTTCTCTTTCTCTCTCTCTCATTTCTCTTTATAGCACTTGTGTACATTCACATGCTCCGTAAAAGCATATATGTATAGATATACATATGAAACCATTCATATGCTCAAACAGGGTTTTTTTTCTGAATAATTTGAAAGTAAATTTTATATACCATTAGAGGCCTGGTTCAAGAAATTCGTTCACTGGGTGGGGGGTGGGGGGCTGTCCCTCAGGCTGGCTTGTGTCCTCTTGCAGTCCAGGAGCTCTCAGGGGATGTCTGACTGCTGGCTGTGCCTAAGCTGGCAGTCTGACATCCTTAGCGCTGCCGTGGAGGCGGGAGAGGCTCCCGCCACCACCACTGCATTCGCCAGCCGTGAGTCTGCCTGCTGGTTGAGCGGCGTTCCGCCTGTGGAAGTGCACTGACCACCAGGAGGCAGCTCCTGCATTGAGCACCTGCCCCCTGGTGGTCAGTGCGCATCATGGCAACTGGTTATTCTGCTGTTTGGTCGATTTGCATATTAGCTTTTTATTATATAGGACTAGGGGCCCAGTGCACAAATTCGTGCACCTGAAAGGAATTATGGGCCACAAGGCTGTGGTGGGCACAGGGGTGGGTCTCGGCCCATCCTCCACGCCCTTGCTGGCCCCTCCCGCCATGGGCCCTGGTCCCCTGTCTGCCGGCAGCCCTGCTCCTGCTGCCACTGCTCCCATATGCTGACAGCACCGGCCCTGCTCGCACCCGCTGACGGCATGGAGCAATTGGGGCCAGTGCAAGCAGTGGGTGTGAGTGGGGCCAGCACCATCAGCAGGTGCGAGCAGCAGCTCCGGCTCCAGAAGCAGGTGCAAGTGTCAGGCGGGAGCAAAGAATTTTCAGTAACCGCCAGAGGCTCACCCCGATGACAGTGACCGGCACCCCGCTGTGGTCTGGTGCTCCTGCTCACCTGCTCCACCATCCCACTGTGGCCGATGCCCACCATGTTCCGCGCTTGGCTACCTGCTGCCCATGCCGGCCGTGTTCCGCGTGTGCCCCCTGGTGATCGGTGCATGTCATAGCGACTGATTGTTCAGTTGTTCCACCGTTTGGTCAATTTGCATATTAGCCTTTTATTATATAGGATGGCTATTTACTTCTAAATAGTTTGCTGTATATTTCTCATAAAGAACATTGCCGTACATAATTCCAGCACAGTTATTGACATAAAAAAGTAACAGTGATACTTTTTCTCTAATAACTATGTGTATTTTAATGTTTTTACTTTGTCCAATTATGTACTTTTATAGCATTTTTAAAATTCAGCACAGAATTCTGTCCAGGATCAAGTATTACACTTAATTGTTATATAATTGTCTTTTAATCTGAAGTATTTCCAAAGTCTTTCTTTGTCTTTTATGACATGGACATTTATAAAGAATATAGTTTCCTTAGCCTTTAGTAGAATATAGCTAATTGCTATTAAAATATTCATTTCTTTTGATATAGCTAGTTAATTTCTCATAAATTAATTTTACGTGAAAAAATGTCCACACATATATAAAAGTATGTTAATAACTGTGTCAGCTTCAACACTTTAAAAATAAAACATCAGAACAGATCAATATACCTATTAAAAGTGAATTCGTTATATATGTGATTATTTGTCTACACCATAAAATCTTACATATTTGTTCAAAAGCATAATGTTCTAGTATGGAAAGATGCGCTTAATTTATTAATACTAGGAGAAAAATAAATTATATTAAGTGTGATTAGAACTCCAATCGCATACATTCATACCTTACCTATAATGGTATACCTACCAATGTGATAGAGTATTGCTGCATCTATGACTGGACCACATTTTGAAAATTTTATATTAATATTATCTTGTACTAAATATTATTTCATAACAAACACAAATTTAGAATTTTATTCAAGTTATATTTAATAATAATCTAAATAATTAAAACCTCTCATATTAAAAAAATTAGAAATTTAATTATTTAGTAGTTTTCCCACATTAGATTTCCCACTTAAGAATTTTAGTGACTCTAAAAATATTATTATAGCCTCAAGTAGTTTATTCAATGTAAGATTTCTAATAGAAAATTCTCTTTACAAACCACTAGTGGTTTGAAATATGTATGATTATTAGTAACTAATTTAACTGACAATTTTTGGTAATATGTTTAGCATGTAGTCAAATTACATGTTGCAGCCAAATGTGTATGTATCAGATAACTATCTAAATAATGTGCAGAGGTTATTTTTTGAATCAACTTGTAGGTACTCAGCAGAAAAATCCCCACATAAAAATGCCCTCTATATATTCAACAAGCATGTCAGTTTCCCTCCAAAATCATGCCAGAGGCAGCAGAATATTGCTGCTAATTGGTATGTTTTTCTTCTAGAAGTGAAAATTCTAACCTTTTACTTGACAGATGTTTTGGTAAAATGCCATGTAACATTTTGAGAGCTTATCTGTGCTCTTTACAGTTGTGTTTATGCTGCCACACATTCAGGAGCAAACAAATGGAAAAGCAAACAAAACCAAAACTTGACCTTGTTAGCTATTTACACGTAAACATATAAATCAAAGCCAGGTTAAGTTCAACTATGTAGAATAATGGATTAATGAAACAAAATTTTAAAATTGTACATTTCTAAACATTTGGAACATTTGATAAGAAATTAAATGGCATGTAGGGTGGTCAAGAGGTAGTAATTATCCTATCTAATAAAAATGTAATATGCAAATTAACCATCACTCCATCACAAAGATGGAAGCCCCCATAGTGGCCAGGGCAGGATGCTGGCAACATTGCCCCAGCGTCCCGCACCTCGGCCGCGCGGAGAGATGGAGGGGCCTCTGGGGGTGATGCGAGCCCAGCATTCCGTGCCCCAGCCAAGCGGAGGGAGGGGCCTCTGGACAGAGGCTGGGGTGTGGGACACTGGCATTGCAGTCTGGGCTGAGGGACCACCCGCCCCCACCCCTCCACCTCACCTCTTGGGCATGAATTTCGTGCACCGGGCCTCTAGTAAATAAATAAATACAATTATTATATTTAAAGACAAATTTATACTTCTCACTATGTCCATTTTTGTCATAATTTATAGTATTTTGACTAATAGTATAAAAATAGTGATGACAATTGTTTTTGTAGAGTTAACAAAACCCATCTCATATGTCATCTGGTCCCCACAAATTTGGGAGGAAGGATCATCAGATATTTTATTAGAATTTTTGAGATGATAAAATTTAGTCTCTGGAAAGGCAACTAACTTGCCTACTGAACCAAATGAAACCAAGGTCTTTCAATAACATTTTCACATCATTAATAGTACACCCTATCCTGAACAGCCCACCACTGCCCCACAAGACTGTAAGAAACTTTTAGGCACAATTAAGACTGTCAGTGAACCCATGTATTTTATTATATACTGTGATTATATTTATGAATGTTTTGTTGAATACATTCATTGTTGCTTTTGTTGAAAATGCTCACTAAGTCCATATAAACCAATGAGTTTTGTTTAGTTCATAGGTATTTAAAACCCATTGGAATGAATAATAAGTGTATTCAATTGTATAGAAATGTAGACAACTATGAGTTTCAATTAGTCAATCTATACTTTTATAAGAAAAACAGTATTTTACTAATATGGTACTAATCTAATTGATTCACTAAGGAAACCTTTCAGGTATTGGACTTTACATATACTATATAATAGAGAGGTAATATGCAAATTGACCATTACTCCAACACACAAGATGGCCGTCCCCATGTGGTCAAAATGGCTGTCCCTATGTGGACACAAGATGGCCACCACAAGATGTCCTGCAGGGAGGGCAGTTGTGAGTGATCAGGCCAGCAAGGGAGGGCAGTTAGGGGTGACCGGGCCTGCAGGGGAGGACAGTTAGGTGTGACCAGGCCTGCAGGAGAGGGCATTTGGGAGGGACAAGGCCTGCAGGGAAGGGCAGTTGGGGGGCCAGCCAAGCCTGCAGGGGAGGGCAGTTGGGAGGGACAAGGCCTGCAGGGGAAGGCAGTTGGGGGGGACCAGGCCTGCAGGGAAGGGCAGTTAGGGGTGATGGGGCCAGCAGGGGAGTGCAATTGGGGAGTACCTACAGAGGAGGGCAGTTGGGGGTGACCAGGCTGGCAGGTGAGGGCAGTTGGGGGTGATCAGGCTGGCAGGCAGAAGTGGTTAGGGGCAATCAGGCAGTCAGGCAGGTGAGCGGTTGGGAGCCAGCTGTCCTGGATTTTGAGAGGGATTGGGCCTAAATGGGCAGTAGGACATCCCTCTAGGGGTCCCAGATTGGAGAGGGTGCAGGCTGGGCTGAGGGACACCCCCCCCCCCACCGTGCAAAAATTTTGTGCACAAAGTCTCTAGTTCAACAATATTGAAACAGAAATTTAGTATGCCTTATTTAAAGATTTAAGTCATATAAATAAAAGTGGGATGTACCAATAATTTTTTTAATTTGAGATGTCACGTTATGGCATACCAAGTCAATAGATTCTTATTTCATTTACCTATATAATGGGTATAGTGAGCATTTCCTATCTTAAGCATTGACTGGCTTCCCAACAATGCAATAGAAAGGAAAAAAAAAAGAGAATGTTAGTCATGGACCTACAGCAAGGATGCTGCTATTCTATTTGAAGGATAAAGTATGTACGATGAATGTATCACTGGAAAAAAGAGAAAGCATTTATAAGTAACCAATTGTTTCTTATTGAACTCTAGAGTTTTGAAAAACTGAGTAATTTCTCTTAAAAAAAAAGACTTATTTATGGGGAAGTAGCACAGAAGCAAAATTAATATGCTTACATGAGAAATAGTGAAGTGATTAAAATTAACTTATTGGTAAGGGGAAATAGTGTTCTTAGGTTATTTATGTTTTCTTTAACATAAATTATTATGTGCTCATAATAGAAAATTTATAAAATCGAAGATATTAAAAGTCATCTATCACTCATTCATAAGTGTTTATGGTTTATCCTTATAAATGCTTGATGCTTATTTGGCCACTCAATTTTTATGTATAAATGTGTATACACAAGTTTATAAAAAGTTCTAATATTGTATACTCTGCTTTTATTAAATGATGTTTAATGTAAATTTTAAGCATTGTTCCATTTTGTTAATTTTTGTGAATAGAATGCTAACATATAGCTAGCTGTTCTACAATGTATTTACCCAATCCCTTTGTGGCAGGCCGAATGCTCCCTGAAGAAATGTCCATACCCTAATCTCTGTAATCTGCAAATATGTTACAGTTCATTGAAAAAGTCACTTCTTGGTGTAAATAAGGTTAAATAATTTAATTTAGGGAGATTGTCTGAGCTGTCTGATTGGACCGCATCTAATAACATAAACCCATAAAAGCAGAGAATTTTACCCAGCTGGAGGTAAAAGAGATGCAGCAGAAGGAAAAGTCAGAGAGATTCAAAGTTTGAGAAGTCTGCTTTGCTAGTTTTGAAAGGGGGAGGAGTACATAATAGGTCCAAGGTACCAGTTGGAAGATGGCAGGACAACTTAAAAAGGAATGTAAATAGCCTTAAGGAGCTGAGAAAATCTGGCTGACAAAGAGCAAAGAAATGAGACCTCATTCCTATAGTCACAGAGTGAATTTGACCAACAATCTTGGGTCATGGACAAAAGTCTGTTTTGGTCTTCCCTTTTCACTATAATAATTCCAAAACCTAAAATGTACATTTCATTTGCTGAGTGAATTAATGACTAAATGGATGAATCATATTTCTGCTTTATTAATTGATTTTTAATATCAATTGTAAAGGTGTTTTTTTTTTTCTTGAGAGATAATTCTAATTTTCTTGATGTGTAGGAGCTAGAAGTTGTATATTAAATATATACTATTGTTGCGGGGCATTTATACAATGGAATACTATGCAGCTATAAAAAGAGGGATCTCTTACCCTTTGGGACAGCATGGATGGACCTGGAGAATATTATGCTCAGTGAAATAAGGCAATCTGAGAAAATATCACATGATTTCACTTATTTGTGGAATCTAATGAACAAAATGAATTGACCAATACAATAAAACCCAAAGCATGGAGGCTTGGAACAGACTGATAAGCCTGTGGTGGTGGTGGGTGGGGGGGGGCGGGGAGAAAGACGAGAAGAGATAAACAGAAGAAATTATATACCTATAGGCATAGCCCATGGACACGGGCAACAGGGTGGTGAAGATCTGGGGGTGGTGGTGGGTAAGGGCTGGGTTGAGGGGAGTAAAGGGGTAGTAAATGGGAGACATCTGTAATACTATCAATAATGAAAAAATATACAAATAAATATATAATATTGTTTGGATGAGACATTTAGAAGAGAAATCTATTTGATAGGAGAATGGAAATGCACCAAAGTGAGTTACCAGAAATAAAAAATTAATTCAGTAAAATCAGAAAAATATTATATTGTTTAGTGAATCATAAAAAAAGAAGAAACATAGGAAGAAAAAACAGGCAGAACTGTGGAAATTGCCCATTTATTCTCGTGCAGGGGTGGACAAAACAAAGAATGCCAAAGGACTTTGAGTACATGGGGTCAAGGTTGTATTAAAACTGAAGCACCACTCCTCATTCCAGAGAGGACTGTAGAATGATTTTGTTCAATAAGTAAAGTCACAAAGAAAGAAATGTATATTATTTATAAAAACCTTAAATTGAGTCCAAATGCTGAAGAGCAGCTGAGATACTGTAGAACCCGGGCTTCTTCCATGGTTTGCCTACAAGTCAAGTAATGAACTTTTCATGCTGTCTTGCTCTTCTCAGCAGCTTGCTCCATAAAAATGTCACTTATCCTAGAAATGGTAGATGCCCACTCTTTTGCTGACCAGTGGGTTTGAGACTTGGGTAAATGTAGCAGGTTGCAGTTTATCTTGCTCTCTCTGCTCACAGGTGCAGCCCACCCACAGCAGCACTAGGGAGCATAATTGGGAATTAACGGAACAGTAATTGTTTCACTATCCTTGAAATTCAAAAATCAAGGAACTATTTCTTTCTTTTTTTAAAATATATTTTATTTATTTTTTACAGAGAGGAAGAGAGAGGGATAGAGAGTTAGAAACATCGATGAGAGAGAAACATCGATCAGCTGCCTCCTGCACACCCCCTACTGAGGATGTGCCCACAACCAAGGTACATGCCCTTGACCGGAATCGAACCTGGGACCCTTGAGTCCGCAAGCCGACGCTCTATCCACTGAGCCAAACTGGTTTCGGCAAGGAACTATTTCTGTGTTGGTTTTTACTTTTTGCCTGGTAGTCAATGAAGCCATTTTAATTAATAAATAAACCAGGGACTTTTTTTTTTTTACCCTCAAAACCTTTTTTCCTATATTTTTATGGTCATAGATTTTCCTCATTTTTCCCATTTATTTTGCCCTCTCTTTTATAGTTTCTGTTTTATTATTTATTATTGTGTTCTCTTAACAGACATTCTGTACCTGTCATTATATTTATTTTTCTTTGATTTTATTTATCTCTTCATTGGCCCCTATTCTCTGAGTTATAGAAAAAATAGTTGAACTATTTCCATACATTTCACTAAGTTTTCTGCAATATTCTTTCTGCTATTGACTGCACCTACTGTTGTTTCACATTCCACAATCATGACTTTTAAAATTCTACATGATTTCCCATTCGGGGCCACCTCTTCAAGTTTCTTGGATTCACTACCTCCAAAAATATTTTTGAGCATACGAACTGGAATTTTGGAAAGACTTTCTTCTACTTCTGCATTAATTCCACTTCACAAGAGAATACATGTTTTGATTCCTCAGTGTGACCCTGAAACTCTCACTGCAGAACCTATTTTTTCAGAATGATCCATGTACCCTGTTCATCTTCACAGGGGGAGGTCACTGGAGGTAAAGACACTTTCTTTGAGAGATTGTACAGATTTTGATCAGATTCAGATTAAAGTAAAGGCTCTGTCACTTGGTGCAATTCCAAAAACAACTGATAAAACAAAATATGCAACTCCTTTCTCCCCACGATCCCACTCTTTTGACTTCACTAGGGTACATGATATTTCTCCAGGTTTCTTACATTTATTTACAGGGAAGTGGCTCTGGGGAGTTAAGATTTGAAAAGTGTCCTTCAATCTGGTTCCATCTCAACCATATCTATAAAACACCATTAGTTATTCAAATATGCCATTTGCACACTATTTGTCTTTATTTTTCTAGTGATATTGTTAATAACAATATAGTAACGTTTGAGGCAAGAGAGGGAGGGGTAAGTGATATCTGCACATGTCACCAATTCACTTTCACACTAGGACAATGTTTTAGAGTGATTAACTGTAGACACTTTTTTCTTCTTTTAATGTTTGCATGCATTTAAAACCAAGTACTTTGGTTTGCCTTTCTTAAAGGTTTTTATTCTTAACTAAACATCTTGGAGTGATACTCTATGCTGCCCCAAATGCTCAGGGTTCTTGTAATCTGGAGTTCATGAGGCACCAGCAACACTATGAGCTGTTTCTTCTTAAATGCTCCCTTAAGATAATGTAATCTTTTAAATTTACTTTCTTATAAGCACATGTATTAGAAATAAGTTTCAAAACATTCAGTAGATATTGGCAGTGTCCATGGCTCAAGAATCTACCATTTTTTTTGGAAATTGTTTAATTTATACTTCTTGAAATGGCTGAGCCATAAAATAAACTTTTAAACCCTCACCATTTTTATGCCCTTTGCCAACTGTTCTTGCCTGTTCACATCAGCAGAGCCCTTTACCTCTAACTAGACAGAATTATATGTCCATCTTTCAGCAGTCAGTGAAAAAGATCTCTATATCTCAATGGACTTATTGCCGCTAAACCTGAACAGTACAGTGGAAAGCCTGCTCCTTCGGCAATCTTTTACTTCCCTGCTGCTCATGAGATTCACTTGTATCACAATAGTTACAATCAATTACACTTCCCACTGCAAATCAAGCTTCTGCTCAAAGCACAGGAGGGTTTTCTTTTTCTTTTTAAAAAACATATTTTTCAATTATTAAATTATAGCTTATATATTGCAGTGCATCAAGCAAATTCATCTCACATCTCTTAAAATTTAACACTACCAGAGCAAAGCTGATTTTAGATAATTTTCCAAACAGTTACTTCAATGTTTGTACACAATGGGTATGCTAATCAGTATGTACAATTCCCACAAATGTTCATGAAAGTATTTGTACAAATGGAATTTGTAGATTACCATCAAATTTATTGGAAAGGGTTTCTGTAGCATTCAGCAGATTCTTGAAAGGATCCTTGTCACAAGAGCTTAATTAACTCAGTTCCTTATTGATATACCTTCAGAATATTGTTAATTTATGTTTGTATAAATGGGCAAACAGTGCAATACATATTAAATTATTTTCTAGGTTTTTCTCTGATTCCTATGCCCCAAACAAACCATTTAGAAGGGAAAAATAGATCATCTCAACTCATCTAGTTATTATAGCCAATATGTTTCAGAATTTAAGATGTGATTTTCTAAGATGAGTTGGCCAATATTTAAATAAGCACTCAAGCTTATGGATTATTTTTGTGTAGTGTTATGCTTATGGTTATCATATATCAAACATACTACAATGATTTTGGCGAGAAACAAATATAATCATTTACTACTAGAGAAGTATTTCTTTAAAATTCTTCAATGTTTAATTAAAATATTATAAATCATCTATCCCTATTTTAGAATTTGCAATTTGTAAATGACTGTGGCCTTTTTTCTGCATATTCTGCTCTCATCTTTCCTGGAACAGGTGACACTGACTCAGAAAGCTGTGGATACGCTAAGAATCTGAGGTTAGAAATCAGGTTTCAGGAGCTACACAGATCATTCTGGCTTCGGTAATTTTAAAAATGATCCATTCCAGTGATTCCTTCTATTTAACATTTTCCTTGATTTCAGAAACATCACTTGAGTAAAAACAGAAATAATTTTATTGGATGTGTACTTGTTTAGATATGTATGGGAGGGGAAAACTAAACAAAGTTGCTTTACCTAAAACAAACGTGTGCTATATCCAGGGTGACAGACAGTACTGTGTAACAGTGCTTGGTTTTCAACTGAACTGCTCCGGATTTTTAAAGATAAGAGGAAATAATATGCCTCGCTCACTGAAAAGAGGGATTTACATAAGTAGGACATAATTATCCAAGTAAGACCTTGTGGCTGAGGCTTGGGATGGTTAATGATTATGATGATAATTAAAATGCAGAGAATTTGTAGAGCAGTTATTTCTTTCTGAATTGCTCAGTGTACTTCCTGTATATCCTTTTCATTGATCTCTGTGCAAAAGCTACATAACAGGAAGTTTTAACTGCCTCAGAATAATGGAAAGAAATGTGTGATCTGTTATAACCAGAAGTGATTATAAGCTGTCGGGTTTTTCCTCACCTGAAAGATAGGACCTCCAGTGACACAGCTTTTTGAAATATAATTTCAGGTCAACATTGCAAAACTGACTCTGAGGAAAGAGTGCCACCTACTGAATCAAATTTCCTGGGATCTCTCCAATGGCTAGTCTCTCAGTTTTAGAATTGTCCTAACATGGGCACTATAAGAAACTATGGGATTGCTGCACCATGCATGAAATACTTATTTTTGTTTCCAACTTCTGCTCTGCCACTTTGTTTTAGCGATCTAGCAGTCACACCTATAAATTAATTATTTCACTCACAAGCTTTTCATTTGTTTTAAAAAGTAGTATGCAAGTTAAACAAACTTAATTGTCTTATGAAGGAAATTTCTAAAATGAATGTTTCTGTTTACTATGAAAGTGACCACAAGGAGGAGCTAGCATGTAACTTCTTACGGGGCAGAAGAGTGGAGGTTTCATAATTAATTGAACCCTTTTATTTCTAGCTAACTCAGAAAAAGACATAAATATGTCACTTGGAATTTATAAAGTTTAAGATAAGTTTCTCATTTTGCACAGTAATCCAACTCCTCTTTAACATATGCTAATATATTTATCATTCGATATAATGTGACAGATTCATTTTTGCTCTGACAATTTTTGTTTTGATATGTTCTCTCTCTCTCTCTGAAGTAAGAGTTTGCACACAAGTATACAAACACACAATTTATTTAAACCACACCAAGTATCCTTCAATTGTCAAAATTGAGATATGCAAATCTTAAATTAACTTTTAAATATGTCTCATACTTTAAAATAATTGTCTTGAAATATGTCACTGTTCCATTTAGAAATTCAGTTCATTTATTGTGTGAGTTGCAGATTAATAGAAGTTGCCTGTTTTTGTAGGGTTATTCCTGTAACTTTATTTTTGACTGTTCATTGGGAACACACGCCCTATGCATGGAAGGAGAGCATGTACATATGTATATGTTATCAAATTGTAACATAACATATACATGAATATAGAAAAATTAAAATGTATTTAATATTTCTTGACAAATATTTTCTAATAGCAAGATTTAATAATTTAAATAAAATTAGTAAAATAATATTCTATTAAAATAGTGATTATTTTTGGAGATATTTTACACTTTTTCTATTTTGTTGTAATATAGGAGTTCTCAAAAACCTTTAAATTTATAAACATTTCCCCTGGAACTTAAAAGTGTTAATTAATTTGTGTTGCTTTATTAGAATTCATTTTTATCATAAAGACAAAAGGTATGTTTTAGTAATTATTCAATTAGAAGTGTGAATTTGTTATTTGTTATAAAGTTCATTTTTTATTTCACATCAGCAAGTAGACAGTAGTGGTGTGTTAGAGGTGAGCTACTGAAATCTGTAAAAGACAATGAAAAGTAGGAGAACTAGCTGCAAATGAAATCCTATCATACACTTGAGGATTTAAATATGATGTGGAAACTTTTGGTACTTATTATATTTAAAACAGCTTAGTTATTAAATTTATCTTTAAAAATTATCTGTTAAAAATATGAAATCATGTAATAAAATAATGGTAAAAATGATGGAGAAGGAAAGAATGAAGAATTTTCTATTCATAGAAACAGTGGCTGTGTTTAAATAGCATCAAAAATCTCTTAAGAATTGCATTTGGTTGAACTCCAGAACATGGCAAGCAGGACAAGTTTTAGAAAAATATTATAACTGCTGCCATTATAGCTCTAAGCATAAACTCTCTGAACTATAACTGCAGCTAGTGAATATGAATTTAAAATAATCTATCAGAGACTAAGTTAAATAACTTCAATAACATAAGATTTCATTTGAAAGGCATCTTTAAGATTATTCCTTAATAATATTAATTCAATTATTGATTCAGTGTAGCAATATTAATCAGTTTTTATCAGTCTATAAAAATAGGCATTAATACTTCTGTTTGAAACTATTTCAATAACCAATTTATTTTAAAACTCACTTAGACAGCATAATATTTTATTAACTAAAATTTTTAGGTTCATAGAAATCTTTCCAAATAATTTTTCTCAGTGAGTGTGTATACTTATATATCTTTATTAAACCATACAAGATCTTTAGCTATTCAATATATGTGTAAATAAAAAGGAATAACACATTTTGATTTAATGTTAAGACTAATATTTATAATAATAAATCATGATTATGAACCAGTTTCTTCTTGAGAAATGTGAGGTTGTAGGTATCATTAGCTATGAAAAGCACTACATTCTTCTATATTCCTTAACTAGATCTTACTATTATATGTCCATAGCCTATGTACTACAGTACAAAAACCAATAGGATTTTTGAACTGTTTGACCATATTTACATCATTTCTGTTTTGAAAAAATGACCTCAATATTTTATGCATAGTCTAAAAGAAACACCTCAATAACTATGTTGTAAACAGAAAAAAATATATAGTTGGTGAAAAGAGGTAGAATTTATGAGATGGTTAGAAATTAGGACTGATTATAATTTTAAAAATTGTGTCTGGTTAAAGGGAAGCCGAAGAATTAGAAGTATTAGTTGATTCCATTTCCTTTAAGAATAAAATAAGGATGAGACATAATGATAAAAATAAATTATTTTGGGTATACTAGTATGTTAGTCTTTAACAACAGAACTCAATACTACAGATTATATAAAATGTAAGTCAGTTATCTGCTACAGTTCTATTTTACTCCTTGGGCAGAAGCCCTGTGGTATGCAACATAAGCGTGGTAGTTCTCTTTCTATACACTAGAGGGAGGTGTGACATAATTACTCTGGAAGGGAGGTGGGCAGATTCATGTCTAGGAGGATATGTTTCCTATCACTGGCCTCAGAAACCTTGTCTCTCCCCTTATTTGCACAAGAGAACAGATAATTAAGGCTGATCAATAAACCATATTACCCTTTCCTTGGAATTTTTTTGTTCTCTTGTTTTTGATTTCTCCTAAACCTCATGTAAACATATTTTATGACTTTCCTTGAATTAGTATGCAATGCAAAAAAGCCATAGATTTGTTGTATTAAAAAAGTAATGATTAATAAGTGAGTGTATAATCACTACTCTTTATTTAAGTTAACTGCAACTTTTAAAGCTTCAAAGCCTCACCTTTCAAGGTATATAAGTTGGGACAGAGGTACCAACATCAAAGAGATGTAAAGATCAGGTTTCACAGGAAGCATGGTTAAACACCCACTGAGCACAAAACAATCCAGATTTCTACAAAGCTCTAGCTCCCTTGGTTAGCAAAGGTATAGGCATGGCAAACTACTTATTAGAGAAAATACAAAGCCATTTTAGGATTTGGAGGTCTGGCTGTTAAAAGCTCCTCCTTAAAACTTTCAGCTGTTAAAAATAGTCTCTTAAAAGAATGGTGAATTTTGGATACAGATCTGATTGCAAATTCAGACTGTAGGTTTATATCATTGAATTCACTGGGGAATAAATAACTTTTCTTTTTTAAACCTGAGTGTTCAAGCAATTACCCAAACAGTAATCATCAGAACTTTCTTGTAAGTCTGGATTTGATTTTCTTTGAATCTTGAATGATTCATGTTACAGACTTGTACTTTAGTCATTCACAATTTATAAATGGCAACTTAACTTTAGTATTTATGAATTGCGATCAATACGATAGCAATCAAAACACTCACCTTTTCTATTTCAATACTTCAATTTCTTTTTTCTTCTTAACTCTTTCCAAGAACTGCTGGATCACTAGCAAACCAGTCCTCACTTGTGCGTGTTTGTGATAATAGTCTGGGAAGAAAGAGTCTCTGAGATTAGGCATTGAAGCTGGAGAAGAAAATGAATCAGGAGCCTCTTTCCCTCTCTCTTTCTTTCTCTCTTTCCAGCCCCTCCCCCTAAACCTCCTGTGTGTGCCTGTGCACGTGTGGTCCTGGTGATGGTGGTGTTATTTACAAATCAGGAGTCTCAACAGATCCCCCATTGATCTGCCTTCATGTTTATGACTCAGCTTCTATGCATAAGAGTTTTGGCAAATGTGGTTATTAACACTGAAATTTGGTCTTAAGGAGATAAAATTCAAATTGCCTTATGGGACTTTAATAGCAAGCTTGAGGCTAACAAAACATACAACCTACTGCCTGTCCGTGGGCGCGTGTCCGCTCTACCTTGAATCTGGACTGAGAGGGGGTGACTGGAAAAGGTAGAGCCCTAAACATTATTTAGCCAGATTTGGGTTAACAAGCCACAAAGCTTGAATTGACAGCGAGGCTTTCTCCTTCAAGGAGAGACTCCTTTTTCTCAGGGGAGAGGCGACCTCACTTTCACTGGGCTCCTACTAGTCTTCTGAAACACTTTCGTAATCAAGGGACTTTGCTTGCATGGGTGCCTGGGGACAGCTGATTTTTCTCAGAGGATAAAGTTACACATTGATTGCTGTTGCTCGTGGTGTGTTTGCAGCAGCGCTGGCAGAAGCGGGCGCGCGAGCGCCCTCACATTCACACACACTCACTGAAATACACATCATACCCCCCAGAAACACACACACACACACACACACACACACACACACACACACACACACACACACACACATCCCTCTGCACCTCATTCAGACGGGTTCACACGCAGCCAGAGATCCACGCCTCCCTTGCTATGGGTGTGTCCGTGGTGCCAGTGTGTGCATGTGGTGTGTGTGTGTGTGTGTGTGTGTGTGTGTGTGTGTGTGTGTGCGTGCGTGTGCAGAAACCCACCAGGAAGACCGCAGCTACCTTATTTTTGCAAGCAAGCCGCGATCCGGGTTCCTGTATACATCCCGCTGCCTAACTTTTTTCCCCCCCTGTGACTTCTCTCTTTTCCAGGGGAAGACGGCGAAGGACCTTCCCCCGCAGTCCAATACTTGGGGACCCGGCGGCGAGGCTGGGGCGCCACCGCCACAGCGGAGCGCAGGGCTGGGCTAGCCCCGCCGGTCTCCCTTCTAACTGATCTAATCAATGACTCCGAGGCGCTGGGGTTCCTGGCTCCGCCCCCCGCCAGTCTCCTCTCCGCCTCCCATTGGGCGCGGGCCTAGGGGGCGGGGCTTTGCTCCTCGCGCGGATTGGCTGGCAGGGAATCAGTATCAATGTTTAAGCGGCGGCGTGAGGTGAATAGTCAGTCAGCAAGAGGCGCTGGGGAGAGAGCTGGGACTGCGAGCCGGGGGCTGCGGCAGCGGCGGAGGGCGGCTGGGGAGACGTTACTCCAACTGTTGAATTCTCGCCTTTCCTCTCCTTCGATGCGTTGCCTTCGGAGATGGCTTCATTTGCTTTGAAATCCGCACGTCTTTTGCAGGCTGTGAGCTGATCCTGACAGACACCAGATTGAAAGAAACCACCCGTGACAGAAAAGGAGGAGAAAGAAAAAAAAACCCTCCACAACGGACTGCACAATTAACTCTGCAACACCGGGGCTGGACTTGGTGAATAGAGAACATTGGGAGGAAAATCCTGAGCTGTGACGCGGGGCTAAGCTGTGAACACTCACTGGAATCCTGATTTCCCCAAAAAGACTCTGAAATATTCTGTGGTTCCTCACGCCTAAGCAAAAGGAAAGGCTTTTTTCTTCTTCTTTTTTTCCTAAATAAACAAATAAATACACCTAGCCAAACAGACGCCTTGTTTTTCCGAGCCTTGGACTCCGGCAGAGAGAGGTAGAGTAAAAGTGCTGCTGGGTTCAGCTTCCCCCTCCCTCTCCCCTCCCTCCCTTGCTCTCTCGCTTTTTCCTCTTTCTCCAAAAAACACGAATCTGGCTTTCTTTTCCGTGGAGTGAGTCAGAGAAAAAGCCTCAGGAGGAAGCCGCAACTAAATGTCTGTGCAGGGAAGACCGGGAGGCGAGAGTGAATGCGATTCGTTCCGCCGCCTCTGACTCATCCGGCAGATCGGAACACCTGCATTTCTGGATGTGTCATCCCCGTAGTGTCCAGGCGCCCCGAGAACCCGACAGGATGTGCAGACGGACCTGTGTCTGATACCCCCTCGGAGGGAGCCCCCCCCGGGGTGGGCGCCCCTGGCTGGACCGGCGCGGCCGCAGGCAGCTCCTCGCCCTCCGCCCTCCCCGAGTCGCCCAGAGACTGAGAGCCAGACTGCAGGATGCATCGCGCCAAACCTTGATGCATTTCTTTCATCCAGCTTATCCCTACTATTAAAAATATTTTTTTTTGAAAGGGTGGTGGGGGAAAAAAAAAAAAAAAAGACCCGCACTTTATTCGCTTCAAATGTTCACCACTTTTATTCCTCGCCAAGCCTTTCCTTTCTAGATGACGAGGACGGGGGAGGCAGGGCCATTGGAAGGAGATGCTGAATAGAAAGAAAAGAGAGGCACTCGACAGTCCAGCCTTGTGAATGCGGAGACTGTTTCCCTTCTAGCGAGAGACAGGGAGAGAGTGTGTGTGTGCGCGCGGACTGGGAGGTGGCTCCCCCTGCCTTTCTGTTCCGCCTCCCCCACCCCCCACCCCCCCTTGAATCATCTGCACATCCAGCCATGAGTTGCCTGTTGATTTCCTTTCGCCCGAGAAGCGACGCAAACTGGAATTAAACTGCAGCGAGAGAAGTCCTTACTCGCCGGGAGAGAATGGGATGGTAGCGGCGGCTGCTGGCTCCTCGCGGAGAAATCAGAGTGCGCGTCCTTCCGAGCGGAGGCGGAGATACCTCGATACACCCTCCCTCCCCCCCCCCCCTCCACCCCCCACCCTTCCCCTTAGACTTACACCGCAAACGCGGATCAGGCTGTGGCTCTCTAGACTTTGGGGGAGAGCCTTTTCGGAGGAAGAGAGGGAGGAGCTTGGCGGAGGGAGGAAACTACAAATCGGGACACTAGTTCTTTGCACCGCATTTCCTCCCCTCCCTTAGGCTGCTCGGAAAGGAGAGAGAAGGGAAAAAAAAAAAAAAAAATACGCTTGGCTGGGAGCTGCAGCCCGCCGCCGCCGCCGCCTCAGCCAGAAACGCAAGATTAGATCTCCAAATGCGGTAAAACACGGCCCGGAAACAGACCGGCCGGAGGAGCGGGCAGGCATTTCGCAGCGCTCCGGGGAAGCTTCGGAATCTAGCCGCCTCTCTCCTCGCTGCTCCCCGTCCCCATTCATTTCCTCCCCGGAGGCGACCAGAGACAAGTAAGGATTTCACTTTGCGATCTGCCTGAAGACACACCTCCCCGCTCCCTCCCCCACCCAATCTGAAGAGCGAGCGTTCCGGAGGCCACTGGCGGGAGTGGATTTGCAGCGCCCTAGGGGGGAGCGAGGGAAGCCTACGCAATCCGGGCTCGTTATCTCCTCTCCCAGACTAGATTCACATTTCATCCCCGCGCCGTCGCTGAAGTTTGAGTCGCCTCAAGTTCGGGCGGCGGAGAGAGACAAAGCCGCGCGGGCTTGCCCCAGCCGCGGGGAGCCGCCGCCGCCTTCTCGCTCCGCGCCCCCGCAGCACCGCTGCGCCTCCGCTTCTCGCCCAGTGCGGATGCTGTAGATCAACAGGTTCGGGAACTTGAGCGGTGCCAGGAGGGACCGCCGGGTCCCGCGGCCCCGGGCGCGGAGGGAAGGAAGGACCGACCCGCAGACTCGTGGCTGGCTCCGCGCGCATGCTGCGCGGGGGCTCCAGGCTGACGCGCACCCCTTCGCTCTCCCCTCAAGTCCGCTGGCCACTGCCTCCACCCCACCGGTCTGGGATGTACCTTTCCATCTGTTGCTGTTTTCTGCTCTGGGCCCCGGCCCTGACGCTCAAGAACCTTAACTACTCCGTGCCGGAGGAGCAGGGGGCCGGCACGGTGATCGGCAACATCGGCAAAGATGCGCGGCTGCAGCCGGGGATTCCGCCCGCAGAGCGCGGCGGCGGCGGCGGCGGCGGCGGCGGGCGCGGCAAGTCCGGCAGCTTCCGGGTGCTGGAGAACTCGGCGCCGCACCTGCTGGACGTGGACGCGGACAGCGGGCTCCTCTACACCAAGCAGCGCATCGACCGCGAGTCCCTGTGCCGCCACAACGCCAAGTGCCAGCTGTCCCTCGAGGTCTTCGCCAACGACAAGGAGATCTGCATGATCAAGGTGGAGATCCAGGACATCAACGACAACGCGCCGTCCTTCCCTTCCGACCAGATCGAGATGGACATCTCGGAGAACGCGGCGCCCGGCACCCGCTTCCCGCTCACCAGCGCGCACGACCCCGACGCGGGCGAGAACGGGCTCCGCACCTACCTGCTCACCCGCGACGACCACGGCCTCTTCGCGCTGGACGTCAAGTCCCGGGGCGACGGCACCAAGTTCCCCGAGCTGGTGATCCAGAAGGCGCTGGACCGCGAGCAGCAGAACCACCACACGCTCGTGCTGACCGCCCTGGACGGCGGCGAGCCGCCGCGCTCCGCCACCGTGCAGATCGACGTGAAGGTGATCGACTCCAACGACAACAGCCCCGTCTTCGAGGCGCCCTCCTACCTGGTGGAGCTGCCCGAGAACTCCCCGATGGGCACCGTGGTCATAGACCTGAATGCCACCGACGCCGACGAAGGGCCCAACGGCGAGGTGCTCTACTCCTTCAGCAGCT
This sequence comes from Eptesicus fuscus, assembly GCF_027574615.1. NCBI lineage: Eukaryota > Metazoa > Chordata > Mammalia > Chiroptera > Vespertilionidae > Eptesicus > Eptesicus fuscus. Next base: position 27,083,816 of record NC_072480.1, read on the forward strand.
ACGTGCCCGACCGCGTGCGGGAGCTCTTCTCCATCGACCCCAAGACCGGCCTGATCCGCGTCAAAGGCAACCTGGACTACGAGGAGAACGGGATGCTAGAGATCGACGTGCAGGCTCGGGACCTGGGTCCCAACCCCATCCCGGCGCACTGCAAGGTCACCGTCAAGCTCATCGACCGCAACGACAACGCGCCGTCCATCGGTTTCGTCTCCGTGCGCCAGGGGGCGCTGAGCGAGGCCGCCCCGCCAGGCACCGTCATCGCCCTCGTGCGGGTCACCGACCGCGACTCCGGCAAGAACGGGCAGCTGCAGTGCCGGGTCCTGGGCGGAGGCGGGGCGGCCGGCGGCGGCCTGGGCGGGTCCGGAGGGTCTGTGCCCTTCAAGCTGGAGGAGAACTACGACAACTTCTACACGGTGGTGACCGACCGCCCGCTGGACCGGGAGACACAGGACGAGTACAACGTGACCATCGTGGCGCGGGACGGGGGCTCCCCTCCGCTCAATTCCACCAAGTCGTTCGCCGTCAAGATCCTGGACGAGAACGACAACCCGCCCCGGTTCACCAAGGGGCTCTACGTGCTGCAGGTCCACGAGAACAACATCCCGGGGGAGTACCTGGGCTCCGTGCTCGCCCAGGACCCGGACCTGGGCCAAAACGGCACCGTGTCCTACTCCATCCTGCCCTCGCACATCGGCGACGTGTCCATCTACACCTACGTGTCGGTGAACCCCACCAACGGGGCCATCTACGCCCTGCGCTCCTTTAACTACGAGCAGACCAAGGCTTTCGAGTTCAAGGTGCTGGCTAAGGACTCGGGGGCGCCCGCGCACCTGGAGAGCAACGCCACGGTGCGGGTGACCGTGCTGGACGTGAACGACAACGCGCCCGTGATCGTGCTGCCCACGCTGCAGAACGACACGGCCGAGCTGCAGGTGCCGCGCAACGCCGGCCTGGGCTACCTGGTGAGCACCGTGCGCGCCCTGGACAGCGACTTCGGCGAGAGCGGCCGCCTCACCTACGAGATCGTGGACGGCAACGACGACCACCTGTTCGAGATCGACCCGTCCAGCGGCGAGATCCGCACGCTGCACCCCTTCTGGGAGGACGTGACCCCCGTGGTGGAGCTCGTGGTGAAGGTGACCGACCACGGCAAGCCCACCCTGTCCGCCGTGGCCAAGCTCGTCATCCGCTCGGTGAGCGGCTCCTTGCCCGAGGGGGTCCCCCGGGTGAACGGGGAGCAGCACCCCTGGGACGTGTCCCTGCCGCTCATCGTGACGCTGAGCACGATCTCCATCATCCTTCTAGCGGCCATGATCACCATCGCGGTCAAGTGCAAGCGGGAGAACAAGGAGATCCGCACTTACAACTGCCGCATCGCCGAGTACAGCCACCCGCAGCTGGGCGGGGGCAAGGGCAAGAAGAAGAAGATCAACAAAAACGACATCATGCTGGTGCAGAGCGAGGTGGAGGAGCGGAACGCCATGAACGTCATGAACGTGGTGAGCAGCCCCTCCCTGGCCACCTCCCCCATGTACTTCGACTACCAGACCCGCCTGCCCCTCAGCTCGCCCCGGTCGGAGGTGATGTACCTCAAACCGGCCTCCAACAACCTGACTGTTCCTCAGGGGCACGCGGGCTGCCACACCAGCTTCACGGGACAAGGGACTAATGCGAGCGAGACCCCAGCCACTCGGATGTCCATAATTCAGGTAGGAGACTTTTAGCATCCCTGGCACTTCACTTTATTGCTGGGTTGGGAGCTGTCCTGAAAGCTTTCTTACAGGACAAGCCACTGCCAGCAGCAGGGAGAGGGGATTTTTTTTTTTTTTTTTTAATGAAAATGGTTTACACTTTGGCCACTGCGTGTGTACAACATTATCTATACATACCCTCTCCCATGTACATGGTCTAAAATCTACAAGATGTAAATGTCTTACTTTTGTTGCATTTTAAAAAAGTTTATTTTTGTAGTTTTAAAAATGTTAGCAGGGTTAAGTATTCATAGTTTATTTTACTTTATTTTTGTTTGATGCTCTACATTTTTTTTTTCTGTAAGAAAGGATTTCCAGAATAGAAAAAAAAATTTGCTCTACCTAATTCACTTTAAAAGTGAATTTAAGTCCATTAAAACATATGATGCCAAGTGAGAGAAATGTGTACCCAAATATTAAGGAGTTAACTATCAGCCAGAATTCCAGAGCCTGAATCAATCTGAGCCAGTTTTCACTGCCACCCCCAAAGTCAGCTTTATATTTAAAAAGTATTTTAAAGGACATTAATTTTATCTACTCTTTAACTAAAACTGCAGCACAATGCATTAAGTTGCTTAAGCTTTGGAAATGTGACATATACTCTTAAGATCTTTCAAAAGTTTGTATAAATGTATACTCTGGATAATGATGAGTATCTATGAAAAGTTTAAATTTATTCTGTCTGTTTTGTGTGTGTGTGTGTGTGTGTGTGTGTGTGTGTGTCATTGATGAATATAGAAAGTTCACAATAAGGTCATGGACTGCTTTGGAGCTCTTGAAAACAGGAAGCAAAGTTGCACTAAAGGCACTTGCCATAAAGAATTCCAGGATGCATTTAAGTTTGCATACTGTGTATTTTCTGTATATCTGAGTGATATTTATTATGTATTAGATAGTATCCTTCGAAGGTTTTGATATATGAAAAAAATGACCCAGCATGGACATAGATTTTAATAGCAGCAGGTGACTGTATTGTGTCTTGTCATTGATTGCTTAGTTTCTTTTATCCACTATTGAGTTGTGTCATAGGAAAACTTAATTCTCCCCTATTATGAATGTGACTTACTACAAATTACTCTGGATGAGCAGTACTTGAAATTCAAAACTTTCACTATAAGTGACACTTTGGGAGGAAGATTAGTTTGGGGCAAATGAAAATAATTTGTCATTATTTTATGCTTTCAAAAACAAACACCTTTCAATGACACTTGATTAAGTAATGTTTTTATTATTAAAATAAGGTTTAAAAATTTCATAACCTTATATTTTCTGAGACAAGTGTAACAAATGCTAAAAGTTAGCAAAATTTATTTTCTTATAATAGTATAATGCCCTTGTAAAAGAGACTCTTGTACTTGATGCCACTGAATATACCAAAGTATTAATTGTACTAATATTAAATTCCACTTTTTAGTGTTTACTGATACCAGTAATCATGGTTTTTTGAGGTTTGTATAACACTGAATAAGAAATTTATCCCTTAAAATATCATGGTTTCTATGAAAGTCTTTCTGTGACTGTCTAAAACTGGTATTTATGATAATCTTTCAAAATAGAGATGTTAAAATATATATTTATAAATCTTTTACAGTCATTTCACAAATACACATGTTAAATGCTCTTCTTATATTTTTACCATTGACATTACAGTGGTATCACAGAGGGTTAATGCTGGATCTCCCACTTCAAGCTCTATCAGTTGAATTTTTATTTAGGTTCCATGTAAAAATGAATTTGGTCTATCAGTGAGGAACAATCTTGGATGGAAGTATCCAGGAGGTTTTGAGGGTTGAGGTGGCCACACTGTATTTATATTATGGTGTAATTGAAGCTGGTCATTGCTTGATGGCTGGCTGGATGGTGGTGGTGGTGGTGGTGATGATGATGATGAGTCTTCTCATTAGCAGTAAAACTTGAGGTAAAGCAAATCACACACACACAGGAAGAGAAGGAAAGAGACAGTTTAAACAGAAAACAGAAGGACAAACTTCCTTGCCCTTCCTTTTTTTCTTGAATCTTAATCCACACCATAAAGACACAGAAAAAGTGTCTTAAATTCTTGAATGCCCTCCCCCGCCCAAAGTGGCTCAATTTCCCATATTGCTCTTACCCTGGAAATCTAGAAATATCCTCAATATAAATTGTTAAAACAGGCTTTTTTTTTTTTCTATTGAATTTTTGCAATCCTATAAGGGATGCTCTGTAAATTCCTACTAAGTTAATTTCCTTTGAAATGTATCAGGTTTTTCTCAATATATACTCTGGAGAACAGAGTAAATTGACTACAGTTACCTTACTTTTTTCTTTATTTTTTAAAGTAGCGTGCTACAAATACTCCGGGCTTAAGTGGTATGTTTAAATTAAAGTGTTCAGGTATCCCATACTCTTGTTTCAAGTGCATTTATTAGTGAGTGTATTTAACACAGCCTGCTGAGAAAGCACACTATTAATCTCATGTGTATTTCTGAAGGATGAATTTTAATCCATCAGAGGACACTTGCTCTAACAGCTACTAGACCTGGTTTATCTTATTTTCCAGCATATAGAAGGTGTATGGTGTATTTCTATTGATGGAATGAAAAGAGTTTCCTAATTGTTGGAGATGCATCGGTAGAGAGAGGTGACATAAAACTTAGAAACTTCAGGATTTATAAGACTCATGTTACAGCTCAAATTAAGATTTATTTTAGTATCAAAAGATTTTATGTGTCGTAGGGCTTAATTTTAAGGTTAAGATTTGTAGGTTCTTGGGTATAAAGGTATTTTTATTGAATATGGATGCAGTACAATTATGTAAACTAATGAAGAAAGAGGGTTTTGTGAGAAGATATTTTATTTCGGGTTTTTAAGAGATTTCATTTCAAGTATCTCAGCTGAAGTAAAGTAGTCTCTGAAGTGTTTAACCAATAAACTAGTGATTAAAATATCCTCAGTAGCGTGACTCATAATAAATAAGATTGTTATAATGAAATATTTTATTCATTTTAAAGCTATAAAATTTATTTTGAAAAATAGGAGCATAGATTTTATGGTAGGTAAGGCAAATAGATTATTATAAAAATTTATAACAGCACTTCCATAGAAACAATTTTCATATGAATTATATCATGTATTAATATTAGAATCTAAAATCAAATAGAGGTAATCACTAATTGTCACAAGTAACTGCTTATTGTGACTTATAAAATTATTTAAGACTCAGAGAAACTTCTCAACAGGTGTTTTCAAAGAAGACTTCGCTGAGAAGAGGGAGAAAACTGGGGAGTTCTTACTAGTGGGAGTATTTCCAGTATTTGTTTGAACATCTGTGTTTTCATATTTTTTGGTAGCTCTACTACAAGTCATCTTAGTATGCTTTCAGAGAAGAAAATGTATAGAGCCAGCAGAATAATATCTACTAAAGTAAAAATTTAAAAGGAATATATTCTGACACAGTTTTTTACAGTTCAGTTTTAAAGAGCTTCACATTAAGGTTGATTTTAGATTTTTTTATGTTAAAAACATGATAAGTCTATAAAAATGAAATTGAGACATAGATAACTAAAGTGTTATAGTATGGACAATAAATGCAGTGTTTTACTATGAAAAGGTAAAAGAAAAATTGTATCCTTACTAGGAACATTATTCATTGTACACTTCTAGTCCCACTTCTTTATCCTCTAAGAGATTCTTGACAACAGGAACCCAACTGATTTCCCTAGATCATGATCTTCAAAACTTTACACACTAGTGTGTTAGCACTTTCAGTAACAAACACAAAGTGTGTGAATATTTTTTTCTTCACTTATAATTTTGAAGATATTTTCCTGCAATGTTATTCTAACTCGGCACTGTTTAATTAGTAACATGCAATCATTTCCATAAACTTCATATACATCTTTATTTTTAGGGGTAATAGTTGGTTGAGTAAAAAGGGAATGTTTCTTTCTTACTACATGCCTCCAGGACTGTCTTGTACACGTGTCTTTAATTTTTTAAAGGTAGGATTAATTCCTGCTTTAAATTAACATGAGTACACAATCATAAAACTTTTTTCTGTTTTATTGTATATTAAAAGTAGTATAAAGTGCAAATAAACTTAATTAAAAAGATAATAAGCCATTAAGGTGTTTTTGACTTTATTTACAGAAGAATTTAAAATGCAAAATATTATCATCATTCTTGATATAGTGTTACTTTTACTCTTAGTTTTGTGTGTGCCCATAAAAATCTGAGCTCCAATATAAATAGGTGTGCATTTCTCAATTTTACCGTAAATGAATGCAAAATATGAACTAGAAACCTGCAAATCTTATTTTAATATTAGTTGATATAACTACTCATAAGTTAATAACATCTTCATCCATTAGCTTTTAGTTTTCAATAAAATTTTCATAATACTAGTTAGGCAATACTTGTTCTTACACTGAGATGATAATCCATGAGTATTTCATAAATGTAAAAGCAAGATAATTTTACATTTTATTTGGGTTCTATGAGTGAGTTTTGTAATTGCATTAAATACTAGTAGTATATGTAAGTCTACACAGAGGATTTTGGTATCTTTATGTTATTTAAGGCTGTGTGCAATCATGAAAAATATCAGGCCATGGAAAAGTATGCCCTACAATTTCTCTCTCAGGTGCTTCAACATGTTTTTTAGTTAAGAAGAAAATTATATGTTTTAAACATTTTTCTATTGCCTGTGACTATATTGTCCAAATCACACCAAAAAAACTCAATGCCATACTTTCCAGAAACTTTTCTCTATAAAGTTTATGTTATAATATACATTATTTCTTTTTCTTAGAATACATAGGCACAGGCTTATATAGGATATTAAAATATATAAATTATTATAATAATTCCAAATATCATCTCTATGAGATTACTAAGAAATATACATATTTTTAAGAGAAAAATTCTTAAAAATCTCCAGATAAATATTAAATTCTTGTTAAAAATACAATATTTATAGTTTATCATGTTTCATTGCCATTGTCAGGTTTCAAATTTTTTTTTTACTATTAGTTCTGCTTATGCAATATTATGCAATAGAAATATATCTATAAAATAAAAGGTGTAAATTAAGAAACTACTTTGTATTTTTAAAATTAATGAAGGCTTACATGCATTTAGTACAGCAAAGGTTGGCTCTGCCTATAATTATGGAAATGTGAACAATAAAACTTCTTGGCAAAATTCAAATATAAATACATATAAACATGGCTTTCTATTTTCAGTATAATGTATGCAAATACATAAGCACAGACATTAGCCCATTTTAATACTTTATTAGTTCAAAGTCAGTTCTCTTTTTAATGAGGAGCGCAAACCTTTGTTTTCCTTTGAAAATATGTAAAAACTTGATTTTACTCTGTTGAATCTTCAAACAGTTTGAAGTTCCTTAGAATAGAGTAGTCATTCTAGAGAAGAAAAGAAGTTAAGGAACAACAAGCATTCAGTGGACCTTGTGCAAATTAAGAGAAAAAGACAACACTTTGCAAGTTTTTGATTCTTCTGGGGATGGTAGGATGGTTGGCAGCACTGTGACAAGGTATGTTGTGAGTCTGATGATGAAATAAGAGGAGGAAGATGCAACTACTAGAACTGGGCTCATGCCAGTTCGGAAGTAAAACTTAACTCCCTATGCTGAGTGGTACTGCAATACACTCAATAGTGAGTAAATTCTTACAAATGCACCTGCTAATTATGATATTAGTCATTGCTCCAGAATGTATTCCCCTCAGTGATACTTCTGTTTAATAAATCCCACAGGGCATTATCTTAAAGTCATATTTTAGTCAGGCCATTAGGGAAGGATTTATTTTTTTGTATTGAATTCCTTCAACCAGTGACTATATATTTGTTAGAGAATAGCATAAAGTTCATTTTGCTTATCAATTTTAAGATACTGTGACTTTTACCACCTACCTACAAAATGCTTTTAAAGTTCATCAGACCTACACTAATCTATTGTCAACCTATTTTAGTAAAAGAGACATTGACAAGCTTTTCTTTCTATGGCCGCACAGTATTTTACAGTTAGTCATAGCTTTCACCACCAGCTTTGACAGTGATATATTACTATCCTTTGGTCTTCTGAAATAAATTATCCATAATAAAGAAGTCCTTAATGACATCAAACTTTCCTGCTGTGACTAAGCAGAAGCTTGCCAGAGGCTCCTTGCCACTGCGGAAGTCTAAGTTCAATATTTGTAAGGTAAAGGAAAAAAAAGACAACAGATGCAAATTGTGGCTGTGTAGGTGGTATCTATCACTTGTATGCACCAGGGTTTCCCAATGATAGATTGTAAATTGGTTTCAGACAGTGTTTGAGAGAATCTATTGATACACATGTGACACACTTCCATTTGTATATCCTGGTCCTACTGACATTCTGATTACTGGTATTTGTAGGCCTTGCCCTGGATCTATTCCAGGCAGTTTTATTGTAGTGAAATGGCTCATACAGTTCATTGAGCATCTAGCATAACTGTGCTGAACATGATTGGCACGTTTGCATATATTTATTCAAAAAATAAGATAGTCAAACAGCATAATTATGGGAAAGTGAATCATAACAATAAAGGACAATTTAAGTTAACAAGCTTTGTGATCAAAGGATAAATACAGGTTGGATAAATGAGACTTTAGATGTAACTAATTTACATAAATAGACTTTGGTCTGATTAGAGAAATGGAATATATTAAAATAATTTAATGATATTAGAAATGCATTTTACAGCAGTCATTTTGAAATCTTTAAAGATCTGTGTTATTTTATTTATGTTCTTATTTAATAATATAGTCATGCACCATATTTACATTGGATGAAAAATAAGCAAGGTAAAGATAAATGTAACCCTGTAAGCTTGGTTCTGGAATATACCCTGTCTGAGCAATATTTATTATTTTTTAAACTTGCAATGTTTTTGAATGACTTTTAATTGGTGGAACACATTAAAGGGACCACTTGAAGGACAATTTCTTGCTTATTCTCTTTATCAGCTAACAGCAGTCTTTGTGGAATTTGAAAATGAGAGCATTAAAACTCTATTTCAAGTTTTCAAAGCTCACATTTATATTGTTTAATAAATATATACTGCTATTAAGAGACACTGGGTACATGTTTTTAAATTATATTAACACATAATATAGATAATGACTTTACATGCAGAAAGGTTCTAATACTCTTCTAATAGCATATATACATGTACATATACCATATACACATATTTCCTTAATCCTTACCCAAGGATATATTTATTGATTTTTAGAGAGAGAAAGGAAGATAGAGAGAAACATCTATTGGTTGCCTCTCACACATGTCCTGACCAGGGATTGAACCCACAAACTAGGTATGTGCCCTGACCAGAATGGAAGCCGCGGCCTTTTGGTGTACAGGATAATACTACAACTAACTGAGCCACCTGGCCAAGGCACATATATATATTTAAATAACAGATTTAATTTACAATGTGACTAAGTAATTTATTTTCAATAACTTGGTGCTTTAGATATATTTTCTTAAGCTTCTTTAGTGATGCAATTTTTAAAATGTAATGTAAGCATACCAGTAAGTCACCATTTAGCATACTTCTTTATAGTATTTCTATCTGACTCCACTAACTAATGGCTAATTATACTTTTACCTATAATTTTTGTGTCCTCCAATTCAATAAAACTCAAATGGAAATACAGCTATATATCCTGAATTCCAAAAGTTTAATTTTATAAAGCAGAAATGCAACAGGTATTTTATTGTAGGTAGAAATGGTTGGGTTCCAAATATATTTTCTTATTTTTATAACTCAAGCTTAGACTATAAATGACTTAGATAAAGTCTTACATTTTTATTTATTTGCACTATATACACATACATCAGTTTTGAATCCTAAAACTATAGATATAACATTTCTTTTCAATTCACAGACCCCAATATAAGTACCTTTGCTGAAAGCTGTTCATGTTATTTTGTTAAGCTGTTTATTTTGCACATAGCATATTATATCAGAATACACTGTTATTACTTTATGACTGAATATTTGATAATTTCTTTTTACAATTTCGCCATAGCAATTGCACATGTAGAACAGATATTTATAAAAATAATTCACCTATGATTATCATGAAGGATTATTTAAGTACAGTGTAAAGTGGCTGCTATATGCTTTTACCAATGTCCTCATTTCAGTAGATGAGATGACAATAGGAAATTAGACTGTTTGAGAAATAATATGCTTAAAATATCAGTAAAATTTGCTACAAAAAATATTATTTAACATTTTGGAGAAAAAGGAATTAACTTCAAAAGGGATTATTTTCAAACTCAAAATTGGTAATTGCTTAATGACACATCTTTATATAGTGTCATAACTTTCTGAGCAACCTTAAAAATAATTTATTTTTATTTTATAGTTTTGTCAGCAAAAAATCAAACAAACAAACAAGCAAGCAAACAAACAAAAAGCCCACAAAAAACAACCCAAGATGAATATTGTCTAAATATTAGTGAATTATAATCAGTCTCTTCTTGGGGTATAAATATCTTGCTTCCTATTTTTTTTTTCCAATTTTGCATCTATTTTTAAGCAATTTATTTCAAATCAACTTATTGCATTAAGAATGTGAATAAGAGAAGTTGTATGTCATGCAAAATAAAGAGAATCAATGATCTATCTTTATTATCATTATCATTAGGATAAAACTTCACATCAAGGCATAAAACTTGATTGTTTTACTATTATTTTAATCTTTACATCACTTTGTGTTACATTAATAAAATGTGGTGTATTTTTTTTTCCTTTTTGTTTTAAACCAGTGTCTAATCTCTTATCTTAAACTTGGTTGATTAAATCAGAATTTCCTGATTTTAAAAAAATGATGATACACATTAACTCTTCCTTGGCTTGGTTTATAATTGTACAAAACCAGTGAAAATCTGTTGTTGTTAATGCATGAGCCTAATTGTAATAAGATGGAGGGTTATTGAGAGCATACATATATATGTAAAATAGCAAACATTTTAATGCAACACACAAATTGAAAAAAGAAAGTCTGTAACCTTGCAGGTTTAGTATTGGTAGATGCCTGGATAGTAGTAATTATCAGCTAAACTTCCGAGTCCTGACCTTCTAGGAAAGCTACTATTTTAGATGAAAATAAGGCAGAAAATAAATGAACTATCCTATTAAGCAAATCATACTCACAGGAATTTTAAGGGTTATTGGCAAAAGCCTATTCTACAGTGAACCCCTAATATAAGATATAGCCCCCAATATCAACAAATGAAACAGTATGCCTAATTGGAGAGAAAATAAAAGACAAGGCATACATTTAAGGAAACTTCTTTTTGTTGTTGAGCAATAGATGTTCCATGATTTTTTCATAATCAAGACAATTACACAGTAATTTAAATTAGAATGTATGCCCAATTCCCCACCTCAAAACCCAATTTGTTACTACCTGTGGCTATTTCTATTTAAAAAAAAGAGAAACATAATTACTATGAGTCTCAGCAGTCTTAGAGTAAATTTTTGCAATTACAATACCTCCCTTGGGCAGATGTGTGAAAATGGCAGATTAATTCCTGCCAGGATCTTTCTGTTCCTCATGCATTTTTGGATTTGGTGTCAACTGCTTATTAGAGTGGCTCTGTTTGCTGTGGTTAAAAGTTATGTCAGTGTTTCTATAGTATAACTCTAGAATAAAGATCCACATGTCAACTATTAAAATTTGCCTTAGGTGAAAAGTTGACAACTTAAGTAAAATCTTAACAAAGAATTAGATAATATTTTTCATTATGTTCCTCTGTTGCCTGGTTAAGTTTGAAGTAAATGGTAGTAGGACCGTTTAGCAGTGTTAGAAAGAAGGATTTAGACTAGTAGGTAAAAAGAAAAGTGCAGTTCTTTGAAATATGAAGTAAGATTTAATCAGCAGAAATCAATGAAACTATTTTCATTCTATGCTTGATCCTAAAGCTATTTAATGCATAAGAATTTTAAAAAGCCCTAATGAATATATTGAGACTGGATAATAGGTGATTTAACATGCTACCAATTTCCATTTATTCCTTCTTTGGATTGTGGTGTATGGTCTCTGTTCTTAATAAAGATCTAATTGATCTACACACAAATAATGTGTGTAATTCAGGCTGAAGAATTTTAAACCTCTGAGTCAGTGTTATAACCAGCAGTGAAGATAATTTGTCACAAAGCAGTTTAGATAGCAGAACACTTGAGGACATGGGCCACATTCTCTTGTTTGCTTTTATAGTTGAGAGAACTTAGTATGGTTTCTCAAACATAGTAGGCACTTAAAAATTAGAATTCTTTATAATTTCCTATGGTCAGTAATCAAATATGAGCCAGAGCCAAAATTACTAAGGCCAAAGTCTGAAATATTATTTACAATAAAATGCTGAAATAATTACATGCTGGAAAAGAATTTATTTGAAGATGACTTATTTTGATAATTATTAAGTATAGTTTTTACCTTTCAAATAACTACAATAAAAATTCCTATAGAATTCTATTGGTCATATTAAAAATTAATGAATAAAACTTGATCAAGGGTCATAATTATGAGCATCAACTTTCACATAATTTGTGTTTTATATATATATATATGTATATATATACACACAGATATATATGTGTATATGTATATATACATAAATGTATATAGAATATTTCAAGAGGAAATAGTGTTGGTAAGGACATATCTTTTTATATTTTGTTCTGTTTCTTAGTGTGGTTTATAAAGTATTGAAACTATGTAGTTCAGATGTTATGACTATTTGTTAAGGCTTTAAGACCACTCAGCTCTAGTAAATTATTAAGCAATCAATGTTATCCTTTTTATATATTTAAGTTTAAGATTCTTATTCTTATGAAGACTTTCCGTAATATTAATGCTTATTTTGATATGACTTTTAATGAAATGAAATTATATATATGCCATAAATAGTTATCTTGGGATTACATTTTTTTATATTTATTGATATGTAATTTTATGATATTCACTTTGGTACCAAGTGATTATTAGATTTGCATCTGATAATGGGAAAATAAAATCACCATGGATAATTATCACATGTGTATAATAATAACGCAACTTACAAAATTCTATTCAAATTTTCTGGATCTATGTTGTATAGGTGGTAGGAAATTGTCAGGCACCTATTGAGGAAACATGCGCCAAGCACTCTTATCAACAATATAATACCCATTTCAGTGTTGTTATTTAAAATAAATCTACTACCTGCAGAGTTCAATCCATAATCATTAATTCAATTACTAAAAATGAAATGACTTTAAAAGCCCGTAATTAAAATAATTTACTACTTTTAAGCTATTCTAAGACTTAATCACTATATATCTGAATTTAAATTTTGAATTGCAAAATCTATATCAAACAATAAGAGGGGAGGGGGCTGATAGAATAAAGGCTTCAAGTAGAATGAGCTTTTAAACAGTATTAAGATTTAATTATTCCACATGCCAGAGTATCTGGGATACAAAGCGAAGGACAATATAATAGAAAGGAGCATAGAAATGTAAATTTAAGCAATTTATGTTCATTGTCAAAACATTCAAAAATATGAGAAAGACTCTCTGAAAGATTAAACAAATAGTGTTAAATATTTTATATGATTTTTTAATTTAAATTCTTTATTTTTAAAGTATTACGTAAGTCTCCCTCTCCCCCCAATATTACATATGATTAGCAGACAAATAGTGAGTTCTCAATGGGGACATTTGCACCCACAATTATCTAAATATTATAGTTCACGTCCATCTGGAAACTCACCCTGGAATGTTTATCATCTGGGGAAAGAAGTCACATCTGCAGTGGGTGCCCTCTCTGGGTGGGCTACCGAGCCAAGTCTTGGTTTCATGTCACTAGGAAAGGCAGGTATTTTCTCAGACAGCCTATAGTATTCCAAAACCTGTCTGAAATTTACTCATTTCTCTGAATGTGCTTTTTCTTGAACGATCACACATGCTTTCTTTTAGAACAGCGATTTTAAACCCTTTTCATTTCATGGCACATGTAAAGTAATTACTAAAATTTTGCAGCACACCAAAAAATATATCTTTTGCTGATCTGACAAAAATAGATATAATTTTGATTGTTTTAAAAATAATATTAGTAATTACCTACACTTTTTGCTCCAAAGTGACTTTTAAAAGATTCAGGTGCCTATAACTTGTATATAAGGATTTTTGGTACCAAGAATTAACCTATTATTCCACATGACCACTAACATGCAATTTCATTATCTGACCTATACTAGTATATTTATGGTTCAAGATAGGGCATTCACACCCAACAGCTATGGTTGTGTTGGCTTTTGTCATTTTATCTGACAACCTAAGGGAAAAGGGATCTGTGCTCCTGACTAGTCAGGTATTGCATGTTTTAAAAATGCTTGTGGCACACCAGTTGAAAATCGCTGTTTTAAATACAGCTTAGAAATGTACTGGAAATGTGATTTTCAAACAATGTTGCTAAAAATGTTAATGTTTTGCAATTATACCAATTTTTATGCATTTATATTATTAGTCTTCCCACAAAACGATATAACCTAAAACATGTATCATTTTTTAAAAACTTCAAAAAGTTGTTTAAATATTTAAAAAGCATCACAAAACACATAATTTGAGTGAAGCAAAAACAAAGCAGTATTTGTCTTATACCGACTTGTTCTAATTCTTTCTTCTTATTCTTACCATCTAGTCTCTTCTGTGATATCCATTCAGAAAATATATTTTTTTACAGAGATACCTTAAGAACCTTGTATATTTATATCTAATGTAAATATATTTTAAAAAATTAGATATCTATGTTGATGAGACCATGGTGGTGTTTACCACCAGATTAATATTTAACTATATGTACATTTGAATCTGATAATCATATATCGACATGACACAGTGGAGCTATTTAGGATTAGATTAGATTTGAGATGGTTTGGTTTGAATAATATCATGTTTAGCTGTATTTAAATGCATTTAATAGGCAAGAAACATTTTTATTAGTTAAAATAAAGACTTTTTAGATTTCCTTTAATACAAACTTTAGTACATATTTTAATAGGTAAAATGTTTATTTTCTTTTATATAAAAGCATTAAAATGAACCTCTGCAGATGATGCTCTCTTCTTATTCTTCAGGCAAGAGTGTGCACTATTGAGATATAGTAGAGATTAAGTCCCCCACCTGACACTCCTTAGACTGCTTAATTTTATGTTTTTATCTATTGATAAACCTTCTTTATATGTTTATGCCTATGCAGATCAGAGAAATAAACTAACATATCATTTTATAGCATAAGGAAAGGAAATTTATAAATTTAGCCAACAAATTCCTTAAAATTATTTTCGTTTGAAATTTCTCTTTGATCCTCAGTGAACTTGAGCTTTATTTTTTCTCATTATTTTACTGGAGAAATCAAATCTCCAAGGACACATCTGTTATTTAATGATATTATAGTTTGGGTTTTTTTTTTTTTTTGTTTTTTTTTTTGGTGGAAATGTGCTATGGTGATGGAAAGGCACTGGGGGTGGGAGAAGGACAGGAGCTCTGATTCAATATCCCCAGGTAACATGATATAAATAATTGGAAAATGGAAATACCATTTTAGTTGGTTAATTGTAATAAACCTATTATCTTGTTAGAGCATTAAGGTAGAATCAACATGTTGGGAAACATAAAAGGAGAAATGAAAGCATTTAAAATTCAATCATTAGATTTCATTGCACCCATCTGCTCCCAGGAAATATAATTGGAAATTTGATTCATTGACCTCTAGCTGCCAGTTTGGACCACAGTTTCGAACTCTATGTTTTCAAGTTGGATGTTTGAAGTTAATCTGATAAGAGTCACATTCAGTACACTTTCAACGCAATTACCTGAATGAAATGGAAAAAAAATCAGGTTTAATGGGCTGGTGTATATTAGACAAAAAGTCAGCATAGTTATTTAATCCTAGATCTGGTTAAAGTAGCTAATGTTCAACTTCATTAAGATTTCGATTAACTAGAAGGCCTACTGAACTTTTTACTGTGATTTTATGTACAACTCCTGCTTCACATTAATTATTATCTGGGTCTGTATTACACTACATTTATACTTACAACATCCAATTACACTAAAATTACATACTATGAGGTAAATAAAGCAATATTTGATATTTCAAGTGGTTATCCCAAGTTTCAAAAATTTTGGCACCCTTCAGTAGGATACCACAGAACCTTCCTAAAATGTTTTTTATATCTTCATTCAGAAAGATGATGTATGATAAAATTATACACCTAACACAAGAAGCAGATTAAGTAAATTGAAATGATTTCTTGTCAGCATTTGTGTATTGCTCTGCTCACTGAAGTTCATGTAACTTGGAAATGAGTCATGATTAGACAGGTGTTTCTTCGTCTATGAGATCAAATTTCTGAAATATTTATGTAGGGATGAGCCAGATGTACAGAGCTCAACCTTATAATCCTATTTCACAGCTTTTCCAAACACTTGGAAACTTGTTAAGTATGAAGCTGATTATTTTGGCAGCATATCTTCATTAATAGGATTCAGAGCTTCCTTATTTATAAGCCAGTGCTGTTAATCTAATCTAGTATATAAAATCAACAGGGAAACTGCAAAAAATAAAATCCATCTAGGCCTAAATGACAAGGAATTTTTTGAAGCTTTTAAATGTGTTTTTATTGAATTTATAATATAAAAAATACAAAGCACAGGTGAATGATGTACATGTTTGGATGTTATACTACTGCCATTTTTCTATGAAGTAATTATTTCTCAGATTCTTCATACTTCTATCATAATCTTGATATAAACCACATAAGACCATGTATCTGCCCTTTATACCGATATTCCTTTCAGCATCCTCTCAATTGCAAGGCTTACTGTCATTTGACATGTAAAATTATTTTAAATTCACCCATATCATTTTTTAAGGAAGAGAGACAATATAGAATAATGTAATAATGTGTCATGATTTTAATTTTGCTTAGTTATTGGTTCTGCAATAATAGATGGAGAGCTTATTGTTATGCTTTCAGCATGATCGATTCATATGCTGTGCTACCAGGTGCACCATTTCAAATTTGTGATGTTCTGGCCTCTCAAGGAAAAGGGTATCAGGATCCTTAAATCAAATTAGACTTACGGAAGAGTTTAATACTTCGTCATTTTTTATGTTAAGTGTGTAGCTTTTAGAAACTACCTGACTCGGCTTGAATAAACTCATGCTCCTTCACAGAGAGGCAAAACCTATTTTTCCAACTATGTATGACAGCCCGATTCCCTGTTTTGAAAAGAAGGAAGGAGAAAGCAGGCTATCAGCTAAGAGAACAATTCTGCTGCTTTTCATTTCTTTTGGAAGATAATTTTCTACTTTTCATTTAATATTAATACAAAAAGGTATCTAGTTCTACATTAAGAAGACATAATATTTTTAATAACAATATAGATAGATGATCTATAAAGAAGAGTTCTTCAAGAACAATTGAGATATAAATATATGAGATTTGTAAACCTTTGATTTTTTTTTTTTTTGGTGTGTGTGTGTGTGTGTGTGTGTGTGTGTGTGTGTGTGTGTTCTATGACAGGTATTCCAAAGAGGAAGTTATTCCCCTGAGACTGTGCCTCTAGACCTATATAGTTGAGATTCAGGCACTGCTAGTCTAGTGTCTTTTGGATTTCAACCACTCTATCATTGAACTGGGGAATTTGTAGTCAGCCTCCAGGGATGAATTGGCTACATTTTACTGCAGGGCCAGATACTCCTTTTCTGTTTGATTTTTGGCAAGTTGATAGTTTCCCTAGAAGATACTTTACTCTTGGGAAAAACAATAAAACCCCAATACGCAAAATCCGAGTTTCTGCATTAAAAGAATTTCAAGTTTTTTTCATTATATGTGTCTCTAAGTTTCTTTCTTTTTTTTTTTTTGTTTCTTTTCTTTTATTATTGACAGAATTACAGATGTTTCCTATCCCTGCTCCCTTTAACCCAGCCCCCACCCAACCCCATGCCTTCACCATACTATTGTATGTGTCCATGGGGTATGCATATATGCATCTATGTTATTGGTTAATCTCTTCCTGCCCCCCCAACACCACCCTTTTTATTTTTTAAAAAACTAAATGATTATATCTTCCCCTAATTTAAAGATAAATTCATACTTAATGCAAAAATTCTACTAAAAACCCATACCTAAAACAGCACCTGGTATGTAGTATGAACTTATTACATGCTTGTAAACTGAAAATAGAAAAAGTTGCATTTAAGAAATTGTAATTGCTGATAATTTAACATATTAAGCGCCCAGTCAGTCACTGGTGACTGACAATATACTTTCCCTGGGAAGACAAAACAGGCTGGGCACTCAACCTGAGAGGTAGCTATTGTAAACCTTTTGTTTATAGTCAGAGGTAGCTATTGTAAACCTTTTGCTTTCAGATCTGCCATCCTTCTCTAGTTAAAAAATCCAAAGAATTCAGACCTAAACTGATTCAAGGTAATTTTAAATCTTGACTTATTCCACTTAGTGTTAATATTAACATTATTTTTTTACTGAAAAAATATTAACATGTTTAATATGCGGTGTTGTTCCAACCAGTCCCTGCTGAGATGGGTAATACATGAATATACAACAAAATGTTTTTCTCAAATATGAAAGATTATACAAAACATGTCTGGATGCAAGGGTTTTGAATAAAGGATTGTGAATTCATATATATTTCTATCACACAAACTAGATCGTTTTTACAACAGGTGGCATATGCTAACATAATGTATTAAGCTGTTTTTTTTGCTTAACGTTATATAAATATAAGTATTTTCTCATGTCAGTGATGTAGTTTCATATTATCTTTTTTCTTTCTTCTCTTAACAATGGTGGATTTCTGGGCCAATTAATAGGTATGTTTTAATTTTTTAGTCAGTTACTCTCTGATTGACAAATTCTTTACAGTGCGATTCTATTCCCACAGTTTTTGATTTTTAAAATAAACTAGCTGTTCAGTCCAGAACAAGTTGCTAACTCATATTTTTCTGTTTTCTTTTTAAAATCAGGTGTAATAATATTTGCTGCTCATAAGACTGTCATAAAAATTAAAGATGAAATATGATTATGCACATAAAGAATATGAAGAATATTCTATGCTTAATAAATATACACATATCGTTATTATTGTTGTTAGCAGCAATTTGCATAAAATATTCTGGTGCTGTTAAATTTTAGATACAGCTGTGAAAACAATTATTTCAGTTGACATAAGTGTTAGTAATTATATAAGACTACAATTCTATTCCACAGTACTTATGATTATAAAACAGTAATTTTACTGGAATTCTGGTTTAGTTTATTGCAGATTTTATTTTTTACCTCTCTAAACCAGTATTGGTGACTAGTATTGTATGTTAAATAGACATGTTAAAAAGGGATCAATTTTTGATAGACAATCTTGCAAACATTGGTTTCCAGATATCTTAAAATTCTTAAATTACCAAAGTTAACTCTCAAATAGAAAGATGTTATGAAGTCTTCCATAAGAACTATGCTTTTTAAGGCAAGGAAACCTTGATTCTACAAAGAACTGTTGCAACGCAATGAATACCAGAAAGTTAGAAACATATGACAATATCTTATTGCATTTACACTTATTTTCATGTGAGAAAATGATAGCAAAGAAATGTTATTCAGGTTTTTACAGCTAGCTAGGAATAGAGAACTAATGTCATCTGACCCAAAGTTTAGGTATTTTGCTCCTACACTAGTTGGGATATCACATTTGGCATGCGTTTCTAGTGTGGTGTGCATGGAGTATGAGAACATCTTATAGCATGCATAATTGTTGGTATGAAGTATGTATTGCAATATCATTCCTAGACTGTAGGTCCATTTGGAAGAGAATTCTTTAAGGCCTCCACATAGTAAGCATAAAAAACTCTGCTGGGACCTATGTACAACACATTGCCACAGGATCTTGCAATTGAGAAACCAGAAATAGTTTTAAGCAGATATATGGCTTGGTCCTGTAAAGTAAAATAAATCCAAATTTTGGAGAATCCAGAGCAGCCCAGGATTCTCAGATTTGATCATAGAATCAGATGGGTTCTTTTATTCTAACCAGAATTGTCCCGTAGAACTCATTGTTTTTGTTTGTGTTTAAACTAATTAAGAACTGAAGAGTTATAGGAAAAAGCCATGCAAGAGAGTGTATCCTGGTATTAGAACTCCATAGGAAGCACTGATTAACAATTAGAATGAAAATAATAAATCTATAAAATAAACCAGACAATGATAAATTGAATAGACTAGAAAGCAAATAACTGTACACACAAAAGTGAGATGAATCACATAATATTTGCCGATTTTTTATTTGAAAGAGTGCAGACTTTTGAGTCAAGAGTAACTTTTTCCTATTACTTACTCATATCTGGACCTCCAGCTGGCTTTTCATGAGTTCCACAGGACTCAGTTTTTCCATCCATGATATAGAAATAATTATGATAGCCCCAGCTTCTAAGGTTGAAAGGAAATAATATATTTGGAAGAGTTAAAATATAATGACAAGGTTACCCTGTAAAATACATAAGGAAGATCAGGAGACAAAAGAAATGAAGATTATTTTCCCCTAGGGGAAAAAAACACACACATGAATTACTTTTGTTTTAAGCACACTTGGAAGAAATTTATAATGTACTTCAGGAAGCTTCATATATCGAAGTGCATTTTGTTTTCAGGTGTTCCCATGATAGTCCTATTTCCATGGTTTTAAGTAGTTTGGAATTGAATATAAACATACTAAAAATCACCTAAAACAGAAACCCATTTAAAAATATATGAATAGTGTTTTAATCAGGCACACTTCAAATGCATACACTATGAAGGAAGTCTGTTTTCTACAGAGGCTGAAAATGACTTGTGTTTTTTCTAAACGATAACCTAATTAAGCATGTTGTATATATTAAAATGCTTCATTAGTATTTTATCTACAGGAGTGAGTAGTGAAAAATTTTTAATTATAAAGTTAAGAACTGAGATTTAGTCTTCCTAATCCAGGAGCCTGTACTTTTTCTAGTAAGGGACAGATAGTAAATATATTACGGTTTATGGCCCATACCGTCTCTGTCTCAACTCTGCCATTGAAGCATGAAAGCAGCCATAGACAACGTGTAAATAAAAGCACATGGCTGACTTCCAATAAAACTTTATTTTAAAAAACAGATAGTGGGTCACCAGCCAGAGTTCTCCAACCACTTTTGTAATGCATTACTAAATCTTAACAATATCTCTATTTTTTTTCCATTTGTGTTATTGTAAAACACTGCATCATGTAGATTATAAACAGTTTCCAATAAAATCAAAGTGATTGCTATGTCAAAACTAGAGATTGAAGAATACAGGCCTATTATCTCATGAAGGGATTGTCTAGGTAAGATTGCTTCTCTTATAAGAAGAGAAAAATTCTTCTAATTAAACTTTTCAAGCAAAGAAAGAGCCAGAGATGCTTGACTTAGGTATTAAGTGAGAGTGTGATAAAGAGTCAAAGATATTTCATTTCATTTGGTGCTAATGTTTAATTAAAAATATGTTAACGTTAATAAAGTCACTCAGCTTTATTTTAATTTCAGGTATGAATGCCAGCCTAAATTAGACTATTTTCATTGAATAATACATTTAAAATGTAATACTTATTCTTATATTTTAGGGGGAAATGATAAATATTCTGGTAATCTAATACTCGTAGATTTGATTAATAATTAATTTTTTCCTCAAATTTAGGGACACCCTTTCCTTTGTACTAATCATTTTGGAGGACAAATCTTCCAAATCCTTTGCATATTATCTCCTAAATTTTTATAATTGTATTCTTAATTTCTAGTTCATTTTCAAACCAGAAATTCAAATCCAATGGGTAAATTATTTTGGAATTTAAAATTTTTACATTATTTTTGTTTTGTTTTGCTTTGTTTTTTGGAAAGGGTTAGTAAATTATCTTTGAAACCCATGCAAAAGATTGGAGACTTAAAAATCCCCCAAAGTATTTACTAATTATTGTAAAATATATTGTTTGCTTAGCTGGTTGGCTAAAATGTTGCATATAATTATAAAGAGTTAAAACATTCTCTGTGCCTATCAAGATGTAGAGGAGAAAAATTAGAAAGGTGTTGCATGATTCAATTCACCTTAAATTCCTTCTATTTTTTTTTTTCCTTCTATTAGAAATTAGACTGCACCTATTATACAGGCTGATGCAAAATCAGACAGGAAACTGATCTTATTCATCACTTTTTATTTCATTTTTGAAATGTAACTCATTATGTAAATAATTGACTGTATCTTCTGATTAACAATTTAATATTTTGAGGAGTAAGACTGGTGAATTGTGTTTATTAAATCATTGCATTCATAAAGTTTTAGTTTTAGTGTATTGTGAAAAAATAAATTGATAAAATGGATAACAGATATACAGATTGGTTCACCTTTTAAGTTAGTTATTTGGGAATATTATATAATGACTAGAGGCCCAGTGCATGATTGAATCATGCACGTGTAGGGTCCCCTACACGCTTTCGCTTTAGATCACGGGGGAGCTGGGTGCCTGTCCGCTGGTGCACCAGGCCTTTCAGAAGCCTCCAGCGCGGCGGAGGCTTCTGAAAGGCCTGGTGCCTGAGGTGACAGGCACCCAGCTCCCCCGCTTTTGATGGTCCACAGTGGGACGTGAGCTCGCTGCCCTAGAGGCCCCTTCTGTGCCGCAGCACAGCCATGGCGCAGACACTGAGCTCGAGTCACCTCTGGCGACGCGAGCTCAGCGTCCCGCCAGCCCAATCGGCCACCCCGGCCACTCCGAGTCCTGCTCCCCCCGCTCCTCCTGGCCAATCGCGGGCATAGTGAACGTACGGTCAATTTGCATATTTGTCTATTATTAGGTAGGATTACTAAATGTAATACCTCAAATTTTTTTTGCACTTCAAGAGTTGTTTTTTGAGAAGATGCTGTTTTGATAATTTATGTGACTAGAATGATGGTTTAGTAATACTACATGCATTAGAACATTTAATAATAAATGCCATTATTACCTTTTTATGTTATTGACCAAAGGAAATATCTAATTGTTGGAGTTATATATACATATAAAGTATTCAGCCTATTAAAAAAACAACATTAAAGTATAGAAAGGCAAAACTGCAGACTGTTTCATAGAACCATCTTGTTATTAGGGTGATAGTAGTACTGTTTTTGCTTAGTATGTGATAATAATTTTTTAAAGCATTTCAAGATAAGCTACATTAATTTCTTATTAACTTATTTATATGGGGATATGAAATATGGAGATAGAGCATTATTTTTCTCTCTTTCTTAGAGAGCCAGTACAACAACTGACTGGCACTCTATGGCAAGTGTTATTGTTCTCCAATGAATCAGGCATATGATGGACGATTCTATGGAAGTCTGTTATCTGTAGTTTGTCTGTTTTACAAAAATGTGGGCAGTAACACTACTCTGTCTCCTAGTGCAATGAGAAGAATGAATAATAAATATCAATAATACTGTTTTGTAGATCCTAATATAGGACAGCATCCTTCAAATTGCCCAGCACAGGATGTATGCAATGACATTATTTACATACATTTAGATTCAGTGCAGTGTACGTTCAAAGCATGTCTATATTACTTAAATAAATTAGAGTAAAAACTGGTTTGAATTTAAATATTTAATATGTAAAAATTTTCTTTCCTAACTAGCAAGTTCCTTAAAATTAATAAAATATTTAAATAATGTATCACAGAAGACTCGGCATTTGTAGTGATAATCAGAAAAATAATTGGCCACCAATTTGTTTCCCTACATTTTCTCTCTCTCTTTCTTTTCATACCTAGAATTCTAGAAGAAGTTCAGACCTGTAACAATTTTTCATTGGCTACATAAAACTTTGAGTTTTTAGTCTTGGAGGTCCAATTGCAGATAATCTAGTTTTAGATATGCATCCAATGGAAAAATTCTTTAGTGTTCTTAATAGAGATGGACAATAGCACAATAAAAGCAGACTTCCCTAAGACGAAATGTCTGGCTGTGAGATAGAAAAATATCAGCAGAGAAAAGAGAGCTAAGCTGCCCCCAGCCACACACAAACACTATTACACCCTGGAAGGAAAAGAGGAGACTGGTTATTGGACAGGGTTGAAATGAAATGCTGACCTCACGGAAGAGAATGGATTAATCAAGGAGGTGGAAATTAGCACCCAGGAAGTAAGTTTGGATATTTATCAGAAGACATCAACTCATGACACAACATACTGACATTTCCAATGAGAAAGCACATGTAGCTTTTAGTGGCAACTCAGTGGCTTTTGCACTCTGAGCTTCAGCAGAAATATAGAAAATGTGCAGCATTCTCTATTTTGTGTGCTTTTATAGAAAACAAGTAACACTCATCCTACATTTTATCTCATTTTCTTCTTGTCAAAGATGATTTTCTGTAAGATTTATAAATTGCACAATTAAATTCTGGCACAGAAATTATTAAGTCATCAGTGTCATTTATAAGAAGGTTAACATTTGTAAGATATTTTAATAGGCAGCCAGATCTTACAGATGGCCAATAGACATATGAAAAGAGGCTCAACATCACTAATCAAAGGAAAATGCAAATTAAAACCACAATGAGATACCACCCCATGCCTGTCAGAACGGCTGTCATTAATAAATCAACAAACAACAAGTGTAGGTGAGGATGTGGATAAAAGGGAACCCGTGTGCACTGTTGGAGGGAATGTAGATTGGGATAGCCACTGAGGAAAACTGGAGGCACTCCAAAAAATTAAAAGTGGAACTGCCTTATGATGCAGAGATTCCACTTCTGGGAATATATCTAAATAAACCCAAAACAGTAATTCAAAAGAATATATGCACTCTTATGTTCATCGCAGTATTATTTACAATAACCACTATCTGGAAGCAGCTCAAGTGCTCATCAGTAGATGAGTGGATAAAAATGCTGTGGTATATTTACACAATTGAATACGATTTGGCAGTAAAAAAGAAGCAAATCTTTTGCGACATTCTGAATGGACCTGGAGAGTATTATGCTAAGTGAAATACTGTATATTAGGCAAAGAAAAACAAATACCATATGATTTCACTTATATTTGGAATGTAATGAACAAAATAAACTAACAAACGAAATAGAAACAAATAAAATAGAAACAAACTCGTAGATACAGAGAACAAACTGACAGTTGTCAGAGGGGAGAGAGTGGGAGGGCTGGGTGAAGAAGGTGAAGGGATTAAGCAAAATAAATAAATAAACAAACAAACAAACAAATAAATAAATAGCAGAGACTGACAGCAGTATGGTGATTGCCAGAGAGAAAGGGGTGTGAGCAGAGGTAGAAGAGGACAAAGCGGGGATAAATGGTGATGGAAGAACACTTGACTTTGGGTGGTGAGTGCACAATATAATATGCAGATGATGTTTTATTGAGTTGTACACTTGAAATCTGTATTATTTTATTAATTTCAATAAATTCAATAAAATAAAATGGAAAACAAGAAAAATCAACTAAGTCATCCTGAGCAGTAGATTTTAAATTCTTGCTTAAAGATGTGGATTTGTTGTCCTCCCATTTTAAATTTAAAATAATGCTAGTCTTTGCTAAATGTGGTACAGATTTCTCATGTTTTTATTGTGCCTTTAGTAACAAAACACAAATGTCAACCACACTAAATTGGTATAAAATGTATTATTTTGAAAATCACTGATAAATACAGTTATTGCCATACCTCACATACTTTAAAAATGCCAAAGAATGCCGCTGTCAGATAACTTTATAAGTGGTGGCTTAAGATACTGTTGCCTACTTCAGCAACGTAGGCAGAACCACACCATATATTCTGCTGAAGGAAAAGCTATGAGAAGCAGTGTCAGTATGAAAAGGCTTACAGTGAATTATTCACCTCTTAATCCTCCCTTGTGTTTAGTCTGCTGGAAAGAGAATTCTTGTTATCACTGTGAAAAGCAGTGCCTTTGAATTAAGGGAAAGTTTAATTTATTTTGTTTCCTTTTCAACCCAATGGCTCCAATATATGCAATCAACCTGGTATCCTTAATTCAAAGGAATTTTCAAAATTCCATTTCCCTATGCACCTAGACTAGGAAAACACTGATCACCTAATTATACTCGAAGCTAAAATGATATGATTTTAAAACCATAACAACACACCCAACCCCAAATTAGTTGTGAGAAGTAAGTTACTCTCTTAATGATGACTTCAGATTCAAATACATACTTTCATTTTTTCTTAATATTTCTTATTCCAGATCAATATTGCTAGATTTAAAACTTTCTTCATATTTGTATTACAACCTTTGGGAGATTCTTTTGTGTTTGACATACCTTTCTTTACTTTCTAATATATTGCAAATTCCTAAAGACAATGTTGAGACAAATCTATAATGATAAAAGAGTAATATGCTAATTAGACCAGACGTCCTTCCAGACAACCTTCTGGACAAAGCTGGGGCTGCGAGGGAAGCTCAGGTCCCAGGTACCTACTGGCAGCCAGAGGGAAGCCTGGGTCCTGGGTGCCAGAGGGAAGTCAGTGCTGGCAGCCGGGGGAAGGAAGGCCTACTCTTGCACAGATTTCATTCATCGGGCCTCTAGTATTATATAAAGCTTATATAGATAAACACATAAAACTAGCTTTACTATTATATAAAATATTGAGGCAAATGTTTCTAAAACTTGCTGCCAAATGCTGCATCTTTTCTTCCTTGGGGTCGAATCTGCTGTCAAGCCTATTCATTATTCTTTAAAATTTGAAATATTGTAGTTTTCATCTTTAGAAGTGCCATTTGGCTCTTTTTTTATATCTTCTACTTCTCTCCTTTAGGCCTGAGATAGGATGACACATGGGAGGTACTTAGGGTTCAAAATGTAAAGAGGCTTTTATTCTCAAGGTGTCCTCTTAGGTAAAGAAACTGACATAGAAAGGCAAAAGGATGTTAAGAATGCTAGCAGTTTATAAACTACAGCCTCCTACTTTTTGCAACCATGATTCTGGTAACACCAAAATTGATCTCTCCATACAAAATTCCCTGACTGTTCCATGACTCTATAATGGGAAATATAACAATACTGGCTAGATAGCACCAAGGGGGTATGTATATATTAATCACATAGGGATTGCACTGATTAAAGTTTGAACCCTAGCAACATTTACATAAATAGTATTTATGATGGTGAAAACTAACCGTAGAACCCAGTTTCCTAATGTTTACATTATTCTCTCTTTCTTTTGCAGGGACACATTTTGAGACTAGTATTATGATATTTTTTCATTGAAATTCATTCAAAACAATATTCAAAATGATGACATCTTTATTTTCCTCATCCCAAATTTCTCAAATTTTCTAGAAATCCAAATACTGTTTCAAAATTTACCAGACTTTTATTCAGTTATTATGATTTCACAATCATTACTATGCTTCATATAAAGCTTAAAAATTAAAAACTTATAACATAAATTATGTATACTAATAAAAGGGTAATATGCTAATTAGACCGGGTCAACCAGACATCTTCCAGACGTCTGACTTCCTTTCGGACAAAGCCACAGTGGCAGGGGCCGAGGCAGAGGCAGTTAGGGGCCATCAGGTTGGCAGGAGAGCAAGCAGTTAAGGGCGATCAGGCCAGCAGGGGAGGGCAGTTGGGGGTGATCAGGCTGGCAGGGGAGGGGAGGTGGGGGCAATCAGACTGACAGGGGAGCAGTTAGGGGGCAATGAGGCCAGCAGGCAGAGGTGGTTAGGGGCGATCAGGAAGGCAGGATCGGGCCTATACTGGCAGTTGGACATCCCCCAAAGGGTCCCAGGTTGGAGAGGATGCAGGCCGGGCAGAGGGACGGCCCCTGTGCACGAATTTTGTGTACTGGACCTCTAGTATTATATAACTAAGAAATTTCCCTGTATTAGCTCATATGAGATATAAACCCACACATTTTTAGATAATATTATCCTAATTTTACTTCAAAGTTGTAAAATTATTTTGACAATATTTTACATATACTTTGCTACATCTTAGATGCTAATCGTTTCATATTAAAAGGTTTTAAAGGCTTTATAAAGATATGCATTCACTTGCTTTCAAATGTAGAATCAATTTTACAAGGTATTTCTAAATTTAAAAACTTGCAATTTCTCAGGATGGCTCTCAGTGCTTCATGATCTAGCCAGGTTTGTTTCCTGCACTGAAAGGAAAAGCTATTCCTTTGCAATAAAGGCAGTCTGAAATCTTTATTTAAAGTATTTACTTTATGGCTGGGTAAACGGGAACTGCACACACAAAAAAAATCCTTGAAAGAAATGAAAATTTAGCTAAATAATTCATATTTAATGTGCCTGTCTTATAGAGCTGTTGCTTGTGTTTGCTAGTGTGGTTAAATAGATCTTTATATCTTGAATCCATTTGTAGTCTGTCCAAATGAAAATGGGTTTTCTACATAGGTTTTAAAAGTTGGCTCAGTATAATTTTAAAGGACAAAATTTAGACACACTCTTTATTGAGACTATTTAATAAAATAACTTATCCTATATAATAAAGGGCTAATATGCAAATTGTCCCCTCAACTGGGAGTTAGACCCAGGGGCAGGGCCGGCTGGCCAATTGCCTGTGGCCCCTCTCCCTGGCTGGCCCCACCCCCATTGGAGGGTGGGGCCAGCTGGCTAACCACCAGGCAGCCCTGATTGGGACGGGCCATCTGGATCCCTCCCATGCACAAATTCATGCACTGGGCCTCTAGTAGTTTTATAATACTCTATGAAACAAATGAATCCTCAGCATATATGAGATGCAGATGATTACCTTACATATATTTTTTGAAATACCTTTTATTAGTAATCAGTGAAATGAATCTTTTATTGAGTGTGGAGTTCTATGTATTTTTATTCATATATGGCAAAATGAAACCAGCATCACAGTCAGATTACTAAACAGTTCTATTACCCTAAAAGCTTCCTCAGTCTATCTCTGTAGCCAGCTTTAACCCCTGGCAACCACTAATCTGTTCTTTTTCATAATAGACTTTTTTATTTATTTACTAGAGGCCCGGTGCACGAAATTCGTGCACGGAGGGGGGTTGTCCCTCAGCCCAGCCTGTACCCTCTCCAATCTGGGACCCCTCAAGGGATGTCCGACTGCCCGTTTAGGCCCGATCCCTGGAATCGGGCCTAAACGGGCAGTCGGACATCCCTCTCATAATCCAGGACTGCTGGCTCCCAACTGCTTGCCTGCCTGCCTTCCTGATTGCCCCTAACCACTTCTGCCTGCCAGCCTGATCACCCCCTAACCACTCTGCTGCCAGCCTGTTTGCCCCCAACTTCCCTCCTCTGCCGGCCTGGTCACCCCTAACTGCCCTCTCCTGCAGGGTTGATCACCTCCAACTGCCCTCCCTTTCAGGCTTGGTGCCTCCCAACTGCCCTCTCCTGCTGGCCATCTTGTGGTGGCCATCCTGTGTCCACATGGGGGCAGGATCTTTGACCACATGGGGGCAGCTATATTGTGTGTTGCAGTGATGATCAATCTGTATATTACTCTTTTATTAGATAGGATAGAGACCTGGTACAGGGGTGGGGGCCAGCTGGTTTGCCCTGAAGGGTGTCCCTGATCAGGGTGGGGTTCCCTTGGGGCATGGGTCGGCCTGAGCGAGGGGCCTGTGGTGGTTTGCAGGCCGGCCACGCCCCCTGGCAATGCAAGCGGAGGCCCTAGTATCTGGAATTTATTTTCCTTCTACAATTGAAACTTTGTAGCCTGGAGCAGAGCCAAGCCTGGGGCTCCCTCAGAGGCCCGCAGCCATTTGTGTTGGGATTATAATTGAAACTTTGTTGCCTTAAGCAGGTAGGCCCGGCCAGGGTGTGTGGAAAGCTTTGCTTCCCCTGTTGCTATTGGCAACCCTGGCCTGCTCTCTCAAGCTCCATT
Source organism: Eptesicus fuscus (assembly GCF_027574615.1). Lineage (NCBI taxonomy): Eukaryota > Metazoa > Chordata > Mammalia > Chiroptera > Vespertilionidae > Eptesicus > Eptesicus fuscus. The sequence goes on from NC_072480.1 coordinate 27,113,554, forward strand.
CTGCCGCCATTTGTTTGAATTTGTTTACCTTCTATAATTGAAACTTTGTAGCTTGAGTGGAGGCTTAGGCCTGCAAGGGCAGGCAGAAAGCTTGGCTTACTCTGTTACCTGGGAAACCTTGCTCTCTGTGGCTGTAGCCATCTTGGTTTGGGTTAATTTGCATACTTGCTCTGATTGGATGGTGGGCGTGGCTTGTGGGCCTGGCTTGTGGGTGTGTCGGAGGTATGGTCAATTTGCATATTTGTCTATTATTAGATAGGATTTGAGAAGTCTTATAAGTAGAATCATATAGTATGCTATTTTTTGAGACTGGCTCTTTTTCACTCAATATAATACTTTTAAAAATCATCTAAGTTGTTTTATCCATAGTTCATGTCTTTTTGCCAAACTTGAGGCCTGGTGCACAAAATTTGTGCACTTGGGGGGGCGGACCCTCAGCCAGGCCTGCGCCCTCTTGTGGTCCGGGAGCCCTTGCGAGATGCCTAAGCCATAAGCCGGACATCCTTAGGGCTGCAGCGGAGGTGGGAGGGACTCCTGCCACTACTGCTGTGCTTGCCAGCCGTGAGTCGATTTCTGGCTAAGCAGCACTCCCCCTGTGGGAACGCCCTGACCACCAGGGGCTAACTCCTGTGTTGAACGTTTGCTTCCTGGTGGTCAGTGCGCATCATAGCGACTGGTCGTTCCACTGTCCAGTCAATTTGCATATTACACTTTTATAATATAGGATACTTTTCCATTGTATGTATGTACCACAGTTTATCTCTTCACCTGTTAGAAGATATCTGGGCTGATTCCAATTTTGGAAAAGAGAGTTTCTGTAAATATTCATATGCACATTTTTATGTGAGCATAGTTTGTATTTCTCTAAGGTAAATGCAAAACTGCTGGGTTAATTTGGCTCTTTTTCCCTCCTATAGATCATGATTTTGGTATCACGTCTGAGAATTCTGCCTAACACAAATATTTTTTGCTAGGTTTTCTTCTAATGTTTTAGTTTTTATATTTTAAATTCAGATCTATGATCTATTTTGAGGATGTTTTGTTTTATTCTTTTTTTAATATAAAGTGTGAAGTGTAAGGTTGAGATACATTTCTTTTGAATTACCTATTGAACTGCGTTTTGCAACTTTGTTAGAAATCAATTGACCATATTTGTGTGAACTATTTCTGGAAAGTCTCTTCTGTTTAATTGATCTATATGTCTTTTTCATCAACAATGCTGCATTGTCTTGATAGGGTTGTTTCATTGTAAGTCTTAAAATAGGATACTGTTACTCCTTCAACTTTATTCTTTTTTTAAAAAAGTATTTTGGCTATTATAGTTTCTTTGCTTTTCCATATACATTTTAGAATCCTCTTGTCTATATCTACAGGAAATCGAGCTGGGAATTTGAGTGGAATTATGTTACATGTATAGATTATTTGAGGAGCATTGACATCTTTACCATGTTGTATCTTCAAATAATAAACATATATATGTCTTCATTATATAAACTTTTTGATTTATGTAATCAGTTTTTGTAAAGTTCAGAATACAGATTCTACACTAGTTTTTAAAATCATTATTTGCTAAGTATTTGATTTTTAGGGAGCTGATATAAATGTATTGCTTTTGCAATTTTGATCTCCAATAGTGTATTGCTAGAATATAGAAATATAATTAATTTTTCTGTGACACCTTGAATGTGGCAACATTGCTTAACTTAGTTGTTAGTTCTAAGAAGTTTTCTTTGTTTTAATTCCTTCCTACTTTCTAACTCATAATATTATCTGAGAATACAATGACATTGTCTGTATTTTTTCCAATTTCTTTCTAATGTGTGTGTCATCTATTTTTCTGCCTTATTGAACAATTAGGACTTTCAGTGCAATGATTAATAGAAGTGGTGAATTTTTTCAGTGTTTCACCTGTACTATATTAGTTATACCCTTTGTTTTTTTATAGATGCCCTTAATACAATTGAGAAAGTTTTTCAATTCTTATTTGATGAGAAATTCATCATTAATAGATGCTGAATTTGTCAAATGCTTGATATGTCTTTACAATTTCTATTTTTACTAGTTTACTGTGTAGAAAAACTATTTTGACTCCTTTTACTATCCATTTTCTGTTCAAGTTCTTTAGGCATATGTAAGTAGCTGTATCAAATTAATCAACTTCCATAAATGAAGAGCTTTCCCAATTTTAGCCAACTTGGTTCAGTTTTAGTAAGTGCTTCCTTCCACTTTCTCAAAGACACTAATTTTTCAAATTATTATGTGATCTTTATAGTTCTAAAAGGATGAGCAAATTGTAGAAGATGATATTTTAATATTAACTACTGCTGATAAAATTTTTGATTTTGAATATAACATAAATTTACTACAATTTGCTGAATACTACTAGAGAAAAGCATAAAGGCAAATAATTAAAAGAAATCATTCATATCCACTTTGTGGGTTTTTTGATAACTTGTTTATTTCTTTGTTTTCTGTACAAACAAAAACAAATAATATCTAATTTTTTATAATCTTCATAAAAAATAACAAGAAAGAAAAAATCAAAATAACAGTGCATATTCAGTTTTATAAGTAAGTTCTTTATCTTATGAGCAAATAATCACTAAAAAAAACACAAACTTCTGTCTTTTAATTCCTGATTTTGAAATAGATTAAAAAGATATCTAAAGTGTCTACTTTAGAACTTTTCTGTAATTACCCACCAATTCAGGGTACATATATTTCAATACTAAATTATGTGTTTTTAAAGTAATACTTAAACTATGTTCAAGTTGAATTTGAAGGGAAAAAATCTAGTGAATAGTTTATGTGGAAGAATATAAAGGTTTTAGAAGTTATGAATATTCACATTTAATTACTCTGCTGGGACTTAGAAAACTATAAGTGCGTGACCTCAAATTTTACTTTATTTTTAAACTTAAAAGATAATTTATAAATTTACCAGGTAGAAGTCAATTTTTTTAAAAAAATTCTTTATTGTTTAAAGTATTACATAAGTCTCCTTTTATCCCCATTGACCGCTCTTGGGCCGCCCCCACCCCCTAGCACATGCCCTCACCCCACTACTGTCTGTGTCCATTGGTTATGCTCATATGCATGCATACAAGTCCTTTGGTAGAAGTCAATTTTTAAGTACAATATTGAAAAATATATGAAAGCCCTTCTACTTCTAAATGAAATGATGTGATAAATATGGCTATTTTTCTCTATTTTTTATTTTTCTATGCAAATACTGTTATTTTATATTCAGGTTATTATCCTTGGAGTTTGGATAATGAAAATGTTATTTTCTATAATAAAGCCAGTGTGGTTTTCTTATAGTGAATTATTATATGTTTGTTAAGACAAAATGGCTGTTTCATTATGATAATTATGAATACACACAAACCTTTCACATTCCTATCCATTTTAATGGGTGAATGCAGTCATAACTAGAAACTTCTGTTATTGTGCTACTGATTAAATTTCATATTTGAAAAAAATGTTCTTTGTGAAATTCTACAATAATAAACCAATTCCTTTTTAAATTTTCTGCATTTTAAGTCCCTCATTTATCTTCCTTTATATATATATATACACACATATACTTCCTTTTTATTCTTTTTCTTTATTTTTTCTTGCTTTTCTCACTTCTGTTATTTTTCTTCGCTCTCTTTTCCTTCAAAATCCCCCCCTTTTTTTTCTAACTTCCTCTTATTTTTCTATTTTTATCAAAACTGTATTTGGTAGCAGTTCATCAGCTACTAATCCATACATAAAACATACAAACACATACATGCTTTTGCACAATCATATTCAAAAACATCTTTTCACTCAATGAGAACATGTTTATTTATTTATTTTTGCTTAAGTCTCTTATTTTACTTAAACTCCTTAGAACTTTAATAATTTGCAAACATTTTTAAATACTATCCTGATTAGAACAGGTGAAGAAAAGTTTTCCCAGTGTGTCTCCCTGTATCAACTTCTTATAAGGCTCCATTTAATTAAAGCAATAAAAAACACAAGATTACTTTTAATAGCACTTCTATTTTCTCACTAGTTTCTGCTTTTCAGGTTACATTTTACTCCTTAATACTCAGAATTCTCATTTTCTGAAATGTTCTAAGACATTTATCCTGAACTTTTAACTGAAAGCATATGTATACATATTCTGACCAATTCAAAAGATGAACTAGCCCTGGCTAGTGTGGCTCAGTTGGTTGAGTGTCATCCCATGCACCAAAAGGTCATGAGTTTGATTCCTGGTCAGGGCACATGCCCAGGTTGAAGGCTTGATGCCCAGTAGGGAGTGTGCAGGAGGCAGCTGATCAATGTTTCCCTCTTACATTCATGTTTCTCTCCCTCTCTCTCTAAAATTAATTAAAAAATATATATTTAAAAAAGATGAACTAGATTTTTTTACATTAAAATGTGGAATTTCAACTAATTATAGTTTTAAAAATTGGAAAAATGATTTTGCAAACATTTTTGCCCCTCATGCTGGTTTCCATTATCTTTATTAGATCTCTAACTTAGTCTTAAAAATTGATAGTTTGTTATTTTGAAACCAAAATAAGGTGCTTCACAGAGCCTGTGAAAAAATAAAACATGTCAATGAAAGATGTATGCCACCAACTACTAGCTAAACAAATTAGGTGTGAGAAATGAATCGTCCTTGTTTACCCACATTTTTACTTTTTTTTGGATAAAATTCATTTGAACAACAACAAAAGGTTACAAATTAAGATATTTGTAAGGGATTTCTTCTGTCCCCAAACTTCTACCAGACATTGCAACTCAATGCTTTAAGATGTTACTCTTAGCCTACTCCCCCACCCCCAGGAATATTTTGAAAAGCCAAATAATTTAAATTATTACATGGGGAGAAAAAGAGTACTGTTAACATAAATTAGCCTTATTTATAAGGAAAACACATATTGCACTACATTAAGCCTTACCTTGGGCCCTCTGCTTCATGAATTGCATGCTCCTGTGCCACTGATACTTGCATGCTGGATGATCTTGTACGAACCCATAGCTGCTTCAGAGCATAATGGCGTGATATGAAGTGATGCAGAAAACAGGAGAACCTTTGTCCTGGAGTCAGCTGCAAGAAGAAGTAACGTGTATGAATGTACAGTATAGGGAGATCTATGAAAGATCTAGTCTCTTTCTCCCAAAAGACTCTGTTCCATGATACAAGGAGAATTCAGTTCTTCTTGGCAGATCTCCAGGTCAGTTTGGAGGCAGTAAAAACAACCACAAAAAACAAGCCTGGTTTCTCAATGTCTTTACTCTCGGTGTTTTAAGTAACATTTTATTTCTTATTTTTCTTTTACGTTGTCTTTAATAACCAGGAAAGAATACATCTTTCCATTGTCTTGTGTGAGTGCAATTTTTATGGTAGGGATGTAGTTGAGGATGAATTATATGGGCCCAGCTTATCTATTTATTTTATTTTTTACTGAATTTATTGGAGTAGCATTGGCTAATAAAATTATATGTTTCAGGTGTACAATTCTATAATACATCATCTGTATACTGCATTCTATGTTTATCACCCAACGTCAAGTCTCCTTTCATCACTATTTATCTCCCTTTTACCTTCTTCTACCTCCTCCCACCCTCCTTACTCTCTGGTAATTGCAAGGAAAGGATCGGTATCTCTTAATTGAGGAGTGGATGACTTTAAAATGATATTACATCAAAGAAGGCATAGGATCCCAGAAGATTATGTAATTATGATAAAAATGAGTATTATTAAATAATTCACACTTTTATTATGGAGAAATTAGGTCATTTTTCTATTCCTCCCACAAATATTCAATCTTAATATCTAAGTAATGAAACAACACAGTGTTATCCATCCTGGTGCTAAGAGAGAATGCCAGTTATGACAGGCTCATTGTTTACTTTAACAGGTAATTTGTGGACCGGAATCATTTAATTGTTCTGAGTACATAATTACATGTCAGCAATTTCCAATTTAATTAAAATGTACAAATCTGAAGATTAAGGGAATTTTTGAATTATTAATCATTTTTCCACTAGGAAATCTTGTTGCTCTGCAGGAGATTTGTCCAGTGTACAACTATACGTATTTTTTTCCTTCTCTTTCACAGACAGACAATTTTCCCGCAGAGCCCAATTACATGGGCAGCAGGCAGCAGTTTGTTCAAAGGTAAGGCCTATTAAATAACTTTCTCAGCTTCCCCATTTGCATTCGTGTCAAAATTGCTTTGCAAGAAACTACACCAGACTCAAACTCGTAGAGACACCACTTTCTCTTCTTTTTCTTTATATGTATTTCAGTAGCTCCACGTTTAAGGACCCAGAAAGAGCCAGCCTGAGAGACAGTGGGCACGGGGACAGTGATCAGGCTGACAGTGACCAAGACACTAACAAAGGCTCCTGCTGTGACATGTCTGTTAGGGAGGCACTCAAGATGAAAACTACTTCAACTAAAAGCCAACCACTTGAACAAGGTGAGTGAAGCCTTCCAATGCTTACCAAGTGTAAAGTTTAAGCAATCATTATGAACCAATTAGCACTAGAGTGCAGTTTCTTAAGGTGGAATGGACCATTAATGTATCAAAAGAAACAGCAAATCCCAAGTTTGTCCCAGACAAAAAAACAACTATTCAAGTACCTCTGTAACAAGAGAGAGAGCAAGGCCATAGATAGCAGTCTATAATCTTCTTAAAATAAGAACTTGATTAAGTCACTAGATTTGTTCTTATCTTCATGAATGCTTCCTAACTTTTCCTATTTTGCATTTTATTTACAAGCAAAATATGGCATATACTACCTATAACCCACATTTTAATATACTCATTTATAGGATTAAAATAGTAGATTCAACACTTTTAGGTGAAATGAAAACTTGATTGGAATTGTATAGTTCTAGCAGGTTGGTGTATTTTTAGTGTGAATTTTAGTTTTTGAAGAGTCAAATAATAGCTAAGCCACAGTTTTTGCTCCTTTTATTTTGCTTTACATTGAAGTCTTCATAGATAGCAAATAAGCATGAACTTGTTTATGCAGATAGAGATGAAAAAATATTTCTTAACAAGTACTTACATTCTAAAAGTCTACCTTTAATTTATTCATTTGATATGCTTTTTAAAAAATTTTATGTCTTCATTGTTTCAAGCACAATGGAATATTTGCTGATGATTTACCCAAAGAGAATTAAACTACTTGCATGTGTAAGAACTAGAAACCATAGGCTTTTTCCTAATGTCCAATTATAACAAATGAAAAAATAATTATTTTATAAGTTGTATTTCAGAATTACAGATTTATTTTACATTAGTTAATGTATTATTAGTTTTCAAAATAGTCACAATATTTAAATATTTAATATTTATCATTTCAGTTTTTAATGAGAAACTTGATTTATGTTGTATGAACATAGCTGCTAAGTCATTTATTAATTGATGATTCATAGAAAGTAATTTTTTGCCTGTAGTACACTCTGTCCTATCACATATAGCTTAGCAGATATAATGTTTACTAACTTTTCTAATCATATTCAAATTTTAATACAAATATACACACAAATATCTATTTAATACAAAAATAAGTAAACATAGATATAAATATTTCTGCACTGAATATTATTATGCTGGATTTATTTTAAGGTTGACCTCCCCAAGGCCTTCTTTTCTAAGTAATAAGTGCTAGATAGATAACTTTCTTCTGACCTTTTACCATCACAATTTTCTGTGTTAACAGAAATATTGTTTTTTTAGATTAGTTTTTTTTTTTTAACAAAAGCTATTTATTTGTGTTTATATATATATATATATTTTATTGATTTCAGAGGAAAAGGGAGAGGGAGAGAGAGAAACATCAATGATGAGAGAGAATCATTGATCGGCTGCCTCCTGCACATCCCCTACTGGGGATTGAGCCTGTAACCTAAGCATGTGCCCTTGACCAGAATAGAACCCAGGACCTTTCAGTCCGAAGGCCAAAGCTCTATCCACTGAGTCAAACGAGCTAGGGCTAACAAAAGCTATTTAAATACTTACTTAATATTCACAGTTCCTGCAAATTAGAATGTTTACTTGAACGTGATTTAAATGTCTTGATGGGTTGTGACTATGTGATATTATGTAAATCTTTTAGACACATTTTAAATAATGGGTTGTTGAATCTTGATATGTGAATGAATAGCATAAGACAGACCCAATTATGTGTATAATAAGTAATTAAACAGATGATTTTTTTGGCTACTATTTGTAAAGTTGCATATGGTAAGTAAAGAGTTTGCAGTTATTGTCTATCTTCATGAGATTCCAATTTTCCTTTCTTAATCAACAACATAAACAAGTACACTGTTGCTCACATTAATACTTTCATTCCTTTTCATGCACTAACTGAACATGATGAGCATGAAAAAGACCTCTCTAGAAAAAGAAAGTTATTTATGTTTGAAAGTTTAAATTATAGTGAAAACATGATTTTAAAAAATTGACATCAAAAACAATATTTTAGAAAGGTGACTATTGTTCTTAAAAGAAAATATATTTGGCATATATTTTAATTAATATGACACAGAAATATTGCTAGTCTAAGGGTGAGAATGACAGTAGAAATATCTCCTGTAACACAAATAGATTCCAGATCTCCTTATTAATAAATATGGGGAAATTATTATGAATCTGAAAACCACACTTAGGTAATCAATAAATTATATAGGATATGGACTTCTACTTTAAAACATGAACTTGAAGGCTTAGCTTAAATAATCTTTCATTGAATGATTGGATTCACTAATGCACTCATTTAATTAATATATATTAAAATGTTTAATATATAAAGGAACAAAAATATATTTTCTTTTAGGAGCAAGAAACTGAAAGCTAAACAAAAAGAAACCTGTTTATTAGTTTTTTTTCTCTTACTAAAATTGTGTAGTAGTGCTTTAACAGATTTCAATTAGAAACCAGTAGCATATTACGTTTTATATTTTTTTGGCTTCCATCACTATTTAAATGATCTCAAGTAAGAAAAATAGTGTTCTATTTCTAAATTGAAATATTTCTTTAACTTAGGAATTAAAATACATTAAAAAATAATCTCCACATTTTTAGTGGAATCTTTTGTGCTAATAATTGTTTTCCTTTGCCTGTGATTAAGCCTTTTTGAGCTTTTGATTTATTAGCTCAAATATTACTTTTTCTCCTCTTTTGTGCAGTTAGATTTTTTTTCATTCATTTTGTTCCTGATATTTGTTTATATTTTTCTACCATCAATTTAATAATCTCAAATATATAGCAGGAGTATATGTTGCCCATTATTTTAGTAAAAATATTTGAAAGGAATCAGTAGTTAATTGAAAGTATACTGTATTACACAACAGCTGAAGATAGCTTTAAGGATTTTATGTTAATAAACTGTTTAATAGAAAAAGGTTATTTTAGGTAGTGTGATTTAAAAAACAATCAAAAAGTATTTATATTTTTCTATTTAATTGCATTTTTGTGTTATCTTTGGTGTTTTTGTTTTTTCCAATTAGAGTTTCTCTATACTCACTTTACTTAGTATTAGAGGTAGGTGGATGATAGATAAAAGGATCCAAATGTTTTAGAATTTGTATGGTACCATACATAGTAGGACATTACTTAGTTAGAGATGCAAATGTTTATATTTCTAATAAGCATTATCAGAAATTTACACAGAAAATTGACCAAAATACATTTGATATTATTTTGCTGAATTTATATTTTCGAGTAAGAAAAAACAATTTATACCAAGAACTAAAAAGAAAATACATATAATGTTATCTATTTAAATAAGTCACATACAGTTTTATAAATAATAAAAGTCAAAACATTTTTAAGTTAATTAACTTCTTATGCCTCAGAATATTATTAAATCTTTGACTTCTTTAAGAAAATATTGCTCTTTTGAATTTCCATCTACTATAAACTATTTTCATTACTAGCAATAAACATTTCTTCTTTTAAAAAACTAATAAGCTTGCCCTAAAATTCAGTAGTTTCTGTTGATTCCAAAAATAATAATTATGCAGTTTTCATAAATGCTGATTGATGATTTATCTGAGCTTCTTATTAATACCAAGTGATAGCTCTCAATTTTCCTTTTTTAAAGCATTTTTTTCTTCATTTAATTTTCCACTACCATTTATCCCCCCTTTACCCTCCACCAATCTCCCACAATCACCATACTGTTGTTTGTGTCCATGATTTCCTTTTTCTTTTTCTTTTTTGCTCATCCTTCTACCTTCTCATCCCCCCAACACTCCCTCTCTGGAGCGGTCTGCCTAGTCTCTATGAGTCTGGGATAATCAGTTTTCTTGATATCTTTGTAATTGACTGAGACCAGATTCTTGAAGCCAGAAATCAGTGGAATATCATTATACATTATGACTGTTGACAACCCATGCCAAGGATTGCAGTGAAAGAGTCACAGTCATGAATCTAACTCCTGTGTTGCGTTGTCAGCTGTCAGTCCCTCCTCTGGATTCCAGGGCTTTACTGAACCTCAGGAGTTGTTCTGCTCACCTTCTTTTTTTTCCTCATTTCATTTAATTGCCAAATAATTTTCTTTTCCGCCCCCCATTCAATTCTGTGCTTCCACTGTTCTCTCTTTACTGCTAGAAAAATCTGACTCCTTAAATTACATTCTGGTTCAAAACATTTCACAATGGAATCCCTAATTAAAATCTAATAAAAATAAATCAATAGAAAGTTGAGAAAGAATAGAAATTCCAAATGAGCCAGGTTTGCTCCAATGAATTTCAATTTTAAAACTAAATTACATTCTTAAGGGTTGCCTTTCGTCTTCCCAGAGGACATTTTAGAAAATTATGAGAACTAAAGCCTAATGGATTTTTCTTCTTTATGTCAGGGCTTGAATTTTGTTTGTGTGCTCCATATTCAAAAGATGATTATATCAGTTAAATGATTGCAGGATTTGTTATATGATTTCAGAGTTTGACAAATTTCTGAGCCCCACTCTTTTAAATCCCCCTGAGGTGCCTGTTCTGAGAGGAGAGCCACACATTCAGGATTGGGGAGGAAGTCATCGTGACAGAGGGTTGGGGCACTGAACACAAACTTGACCTACTTTGCAATTTCCCCTAGAACTGACACTGAATAGAAAAGTATGAGGATAGTGCTTTTATATTCTCAGGTTTTTGCTCTGTTTTTTGTTCTTCATTATGGTTACTGCAGTTCTGACCCTTTCAGTCAAGCACTGTCTTTTCCCAGACCTTCCCATAATAGGCAGCAGCAAATCCACCTCTACATAAGCAAGAACATGAAGGTGATGACTATATCTATCCTCTCAACACCCATCTGGCATCCTGTAATATATATATATTCTTTTTTGTTGTTGTTAAGCCTCACCTAGAAAATATTGTATCACCCTAGGATATTTTTTCCATTAATTTTCAGAGAGGGTGGAAGAGAGGAAGGGAGGGGAGAGAGAGAGAGAGAGAGAGAGAGAGAGAGAGAGAGAGAGAGAGAGAGAGAGAGAGAGAGAGAAACTTCAATGTGAGAGAGACACATTGATTGGTTGCCTCCTGCACATTCCCTGACCTGGGCCAGGGATCAAACCTGCAACCCAGGTATCCAGGTATGTGCCCGCTGCCCTTTGGTAAGTGGATTAGTGCTCTAATCATTAAGCAACACCAGCAATGGCTGAAATAATTTTTAAAGGAAATATTGTTATAAATTTATTAATTGTAAATATAATTTAGGAAGTAGAAATTTACTGCCATATGGGAGGGGAAAGGAACTGTTGCATACACAATTTCAGAAAGAAATCATTTACGAATTTTTAAAGGCACAGATGCTTTAATACTCACATACATGGCATTTAAGAAATTGTGTTAGTTGCCAATAATTCCTATTATTTTCAAGCCCTGTAAGTTTTTATTGGACTGCACTTATCTCAGAGCACCTTAATATCCATTTCTCCTCCTTCCTGTGCTGTCTTTTCAGTACTTTCAGAATTCAGCTATTTTTCCATTTTTCTGGATAAAATGATCCACACACTGTTTATTTTTGCTTGCCATACATTACAACTGTCCTATAGTTCACCTAACTTTAAAAGTTTCAATGATATCTCTTTTTTCTCCTGTGCAAACATCTGTTTCTAGGAGCCAGCAGCTGGTATCATGAAAGAGAGATTTTATCACCCTCACATTTGTTGCTCATCATAAAACCTTCCTAACAAGTGTTGCATGATTTACTATAGACTCAATGTGATTTTGAGATTCTCTTGCTTTTAGTAAGCACAGCAATAACTTTTGCTAAAACATTCCAATTAGGAAATGCCAGATACAAAAACATGAGCTAAGGTGCATGCTGGGTCTTCAAGGAGCTCAGACTGTATTAAAAGAATTTGACATATAAGCTATGAGGTTTGCACAGTGGGAGGTATGCCCCAAGTACTAATGATGTCATGAGGATGAACACCCAGACCAAATTTGGGGGAATCAAATAAAATTCCTGGAGGAGGATACATTTGAGCTGATCCTTTAAAAAAAATGTTTAGCTTACTTGGCAGAGTAAAGTTGGGAGAAGAAGGACAGAGCATTCTCAGAAGCAGAGATGCAATGAAGCAAAGTGGAAATTTGCTATTAGGTGCAGATAAATAGGGATGTGTGAGACTAGGATTGGTGGGTATGAGACTCTCGAGAGTATGAGAAGCCCAGTGATGGATTGACTGATAGGGAACCATTGGATGTTCAGGAAGTAATAGCTCAAAGTTTCATTTTAAAGAGGTGATTTTTTATGCCAATGCCTGGGTAGACAGGGATATAGTTAGGAAGCTGGAGAAGTAATCCAGGGCAAGACAAAATAAGGCCCAATGCAGTAAAGAGGTAATAAGAATAGAACCAAGTGAAAGATTAAAACTTGTTTTACTATATGCCATTGCTTTTATAATGATAATGAATTGCTTGGTATTCATTTAAAATTGATTTTGAGGTAAAGGTTTCTAAAGGAAAAAGCCATTTTATACCCAAATAAATGAACTAACACTTGAATTATTTAATGCCTTTAAGTTTTTATGTAGTACATATATACCACATATATTAAATTAACACATACATGTTTGAAACTTTTATCATTTTCTCTAAATGACGAATGCTTATTTGTATACTGGATTTGTCATACTAAAGAAAATTTACCAATCAAAAACACCAGGAGAAAACAGAAACAAAATCACTTCAGTTAACCAGATCTTTGAGAGAACTTCGAGAGCACAGTGAGGTAGTTTAAAATTGTGTGATAATGAATCTTAGAATTATGACTGAGCTAACTGAGTTCAGCTTACTGACGAGGTGAAGACAGGGTGAGGTCACCAAGGGGAAACATTCAGGAAGTAAATGAAGACGTTTAAGTGAGTATCAGAAGGGGCAGCTGGTGATTACAATTTGGCAGTCAGAGAAGTCAGGAGGCAGAAGATGCATGTCTGTCACGAAGAGTTAACTATTATTTCATTCATAATTAAGACACAAGATATAAGAACTTGTAATATATCAAACCAAACATTTAACATATTCAAATTAACTCCTCTTGTATGTTTCAATTCCATAACTAACATGAACTTTTAGAAGCTAATGTTTTGACGTGCAGGCCTACAATTATTAGAACCAGAAGTTTTCCAGAGTTAATAACTTTTCAGATTTTACAAAAGTGATATAATTCATATGCCATATAGTATGTAATATTACTATTGGGATCTGTGGCAGTACTCACAATCAAACACAATGATGATTTTGTAGTGAAAAACTAAATATTCATACTAAATGGAATAAAGAATAATTTAAACAGCCCATAACAATTCAAGTCAGTTTTTGCTATCAAATGAGTAACAAAATAACTGCCAGATCTGAATGTGTTGGGAGTTTCAAAATATAGACAATGTAGACTTGTCCTTAATTTACATGTTGTGGTTTATTGTCCCTTAAAGCCTTGACAATGCATTATACTGATGCTTTTTCAAAGAGCAACATAATGAAAAAATTGTCTACCACCAAGAGAAGTGATTTTATACAGTTTCCTATTAAATCAGATTAGAAATGTGCAGTTGGTCTCTTGCCTCAGACCAAATATAGGAAAAATTATCCATTAGCCCTGTAATAGTTTTAATATTATAAATATTTACTTTGGGAAGCCAGGGTAATCTGGGAACATTTAAATGTTTAAACAGTTCATAAGATCATTTTGAGTAGTACTTTTAGGATTTGCAGACTGATAACAAATGCACCCCTGCATCTGATACAGGGTATATTTTTTAAACAAAGTACATATTTTATAAGATTGATTTGTCTGCCCTGGATTTTATTTTCTTTGAGGCTTTGAGAATTGATATTGAGGAATGAAACTGTTTTATTTATTTTTTTTGTCTCAAGTCATTTCCTGCTTAATTTTAATTATTGTTTGTTATATAATACTACAGGCCCAGTGCACGAACTTCATGCACTGGTAGGGTCCCTAGCGGCTGCCGGCTGCTGGCCAGGACCTCCCTCTCTTCCCCTGGCCGGACCCACACCCTGGTCAAACTCCCAGACAACTCCCAGTTGAGGGGACAATTTGCATACTCTGCTTTGATTATATAGGATGATTTACATAGATATCTGACCTTTGATCCCTACAAACTAACATTTTTAAGGTATTTATGGAAAGATGGCAATAAAACACTAGAAAATTTTAATATATGCAGAATGACTATGATGGTCACAAGAATTACTCTACACTGCAGGAAACCAAAAGACAATAGAATGAATCTTAAGTAAACATACTAGTATCTGATAATTTTTTTAACCCATGGGGCCGATCTCATCACCATTAATTGATACATGAATAAATTAATTCAATAAGTATTGTTTCAGCACTCATATAGATGATACTCTGCCTTCAAGGTATTTATCTTTGAGTGTGTCACTCCTCTGTCCCTCTAGCTGTAATTCCATTAGTTAAATATTGTGATATATGTATACTGTAAGTACAATTAATTCTTCTATAGAAATGAATAAAGCATTACTTCACAAATCAAATGTGCCTTTAATAGGGACTTGAAATCAGAACCTGACTATAAGATGTGGGGTAAATTGAGTATTTGAAGCTGGGATAATACCATGATCAAAAAAGACTTAGAGATGTGGCAATCGGTATATAATCCAGGAATGGCAAATAATAGAAATAATTTTATTGGACTATCAGGTGTAGATTTATAATGGAGAAAAATTGGACCAAATGAATGGGTTTGGGTCAGATTATGAAAGACCTTGAATGCCATACTAAGGAGTTTGAATATAATTCTATAGGCCAAACTTTATTTTGATTGGAGTTACCTGTTCAGAGTTTGTTAGAATGATCAATTAATAATGGACTAGAGAAGCCCAATGGTCAATTGGATCATTTATTCAGTTTCAAAAGCACAGAGGTAGGTTTAATACTTTCTAATTTTTGTCTATCATAATGTCATGTAATTTAATTGCTGTGCCCCATAGTTTCAACTTAAATTATTCTGAGTAATAAACATAACTCAAAAAAAATTTTACACTTCAAAGTATCATCTATTTATATTTGCCAATAATGATCACAGTTGACTTTTCCTTTCATTTTTATTTTAAAGCAGAGCCAGCAACCCTACCTTAAATATAAATCCCAATGAAATCCTTGAAAGATTATAAATATATGATTAACTGTGTGAACTTAATCAGATGACAAAAGATCAGCTAGTAGTAATATGGAATTAAAAAGAAGATAGCATTTATTAAACATCTATTTTAAGTCAGTCACTGAAACAAGCACTTTTAAACAAATTTGTCCTCATGGTAAGCTGATGAGATGACTGTTATCTCTTTTATTAGATGAAAAACCTGAACATCAGAGAACCGAAGTAACTTGCCCATAGTTGATGCCGTTAGCAGTTTTATGCCTGATGCCATGTCGGTGTTCTTTCCACTCTAGTCATTTTTGCTTATTTACAGTCTTCAGCAGAGAGTTTGCAAGGCAGATATACTAGCATTCCTAAGTTGAAAATAAATATCTTACTTTTGAAAGTAGAGTTGAATCTGATTCTTTATGCCTAAGTGTATAGAGTTATGAAGCATTTTTCAGAACACGTAGTCATCTAATTAGTTGCCATTTATTTTGTTATTATTATTGTTATTAATAATAATAATTTTGACTTGCTGTGCAGAAGCATCTAGTACTGAGACTATTGTTTTTTTTTCATCTTTATATAGACTAGCTGCAGAATAACCTTTACTTCATTGCTACAGATTCTTCAATTAACCCTAACTTGTCTTTTAAAAAATGGACATAAAGTACAAAACTTCCAATGTTAACACACTGATACTATTTGAAAAATAATTTATTTTCCATATACTCCCAAGAGTCATCCCTGTTTAGCTTATTAATATGTAATCACTTGTAAAAGTAGGATATAAGACAGTTGTAGTTGTATATTCTATTCCCCAATCATTGCCTCTTAAGTTTGACAAATGGTACTTCTGTTGTTTTTAAGCAATACTGCATGTATTAAGCTCTAGCATTAGTGTTACTTTTAGAACTATGACAGTTACTCGGAGATATCTAAGTTAGATACAAAAATTTAATTTTATTTGCAAAACACTATAGTCCATATACATTTCACAGTTCAACATCTATTTGACCAAAGTTTTGCACAATAAAAATGGTGAAAAAACTTGAGTAAATTTTACTTATTTTCTTTCTCCATCCAAAACCTTCCAACATTTTCCCTCCACTTTCCCAAGCCGTCCACAGCCAGCTCCATTCTAATCTCACTAAATGGTACCATCGTCTACCTAGTCACCCCAGTTAGCAACAAAGGGACTCTTCTTTTCCATTTTCTTCCTTATCCCAGCATGCATCATTAGATCATGCTGTTAACACCAGCCAATTCTATTTGACATTTCTTCAGTTCACTTACCTCCAATATATTTACCCACCCTGGATGCTACCTCTTTTTTTTCATCACAACACCCTTCCACGTAGGTAGTCACCTGCTTCTCTTGTTGCCATGTTTGTAATGGAATTTCAATAATTTTCCTCCAATTAAAACCACAAAGTACTTGGAGAAATATCTGAACTTTTAACCTTGCCCTCTGCCCCCTCCTCTTGTGTCACTCTCCTGCTAGCTCACTGTACTCCTGCTGTGGAGTTTCTTCTTTTCTTTCTCAAGACAGAGTTCCTAGTGCTGAGACCTCTTTTGCACAAACTCGTCTCCCCCAGTAGTCCGCATACTGCATGTGCAAAGGAGATGCTTCTCTGATTCTCTAATGTAGTCCCAATGTTCAGTTAACAGAGGGGTTATTAAGGATGAAAACCACAGATTATGAAGATTTTAGAGAACTTGAAGTCATTAGTAAATGTTAAAGGATCTTGATCGGGTAAAGAACAGACTGTATTAATCTATAGGGAAACCAGTTCTGTTGCAGTTACAAACAGATCCAACAAACATTTAATAACTCAAAGAGCTGAATTATGCACATTTACTTAAATTATGTCACTTAAAGTACAATTTTGAATAATTTTATAAGATAGGCATGGCCATTTTCGTTTTGAATAGAGAAAATGAGCAATCTAAGGTCACAGAGCTCCTATGTGGCTGATCCAAACTTTTAGCCTGAGGTACCTAAGTCTAATTTTATGGGTCTTTCCGTTGTTTCCTTCTAGTAGTGGCAATAGTTACATGAGAAATAGCAAAGTTCTAACGAAGTCATTGGGATGGCTATATTTAGAGCATTAAAGACCTTAACATCTTGATAAAGAGAGTTTGAATATTAAGAGAGAAAGTTTTTAGTATTAAAACTTCTATCAAGCCTTACCAATATTGTTGGGGTATTGAATAGTACTGGCTGGTTAAAGTGAAGTGCAGAGTAAGCATGTGGTGTAATGGGGAAGGGTGAAGAGACGGGGACAATGCAAATGTGAGTGCAGTCTATTTGAAATATGTGGCAGCTGCACTTGAAATACGTGACTACACCCACTCAGAATATCCTGTAATAGTGAGGGAAAATTTGATAAATTTGGGTTACATAAAGAATATACACAATTTAGAGCAAGTGGATAAACTGACACATTCAGGAAAAGAGTAAAGCATTGCTAGTATGAAACACACAAGACAACTCAATAAAATGAAACCATATTACAATTAAATGCAATGCAGAACCTTAGATAAGGCAGGTAAAGATTCCACAGGGCTCAGGGGTAGTCTTACATATTACTGGATCCAGAATCCATGCTTACAATAAAACTAGAGGCCCGATGCATGAAGATTCATGCAAGAATGGGCCTTCCTTCCCTTGGCTGCCAGCAGCACCTTCGCTCCAGACCAGAGCCGCCTTTCTGCCTTTGCTCCAGCCTGGAGCCGCCTTTCCGCCTTCCCACACTGCCCAGAGACCCGGAGCGGCTGGGGTGGTGCAGAACACCTGTGTATGTAAATTAACCTGCCATATTTGTTGGGTTAATTTGCATACTCACTCCTGATAGGCTGGTGGGCATCATGAAGGTATGGTCAATTTGCATCTTTCTCTTTTAGTGTAGATAATTAGATTTGAATACCCAAACAGTAGTGTTTATTTATACAGTTTGTTATATATATATGGACTGGTTTTAAATATCATCAATTTAGATAAGTTCATCTAAAGTGGAAGAGGTGTAGTGAAAATGAAAGTTTTGTCAAAATGGACAATAGACAACATCCTATCTAATAAAGAGGAAATATGCAAATTGACCCTCACGCTGTTGCAAAGATGGTGGCACCCACAGCCAATAAGGAGGGAATATGCTAATTGACTGCTACTCCCTCAAAGATGGTGGCGCCCACAACCACAAGATGGTGGCGCCCAGTCCCCTCAGTCCCGCTGGGGCACCTGCCTCTGGAGGCTCCCAGTCCTCTCAGCCTCCCAGCTGCCCAGGGCCTGCCCGAGGCACAGGCAAGCCTCAGATGGTGGCTGCCCAGCCACCAAGGGCCACCCAAGGCTCAGGTAACCAGGGCCAGCCAAGGCTTGTGCTGCCAGTAGTGGCAGCAGCAGAAGTGTGATTGGGCGTCGCCTTCCCCTGATCGCCGGGTCACCTTCCGCCCCTGAGGGCTCCTGGACTGTGAGAAGGGGGCAGGCTGGGCTGAGGGACACCCCCTCCAGTGCATGAATTTTCATGAACTGGGCCTCTAGTTAAGTATAAGAATAGAAGGAAAGGCCCAGCTGGCTTGGCTCAGTGGTTGAGCTTTGGCCTATGAACCAGGAGGTCACAGTTCAATTGCCTATCAGGGCACATGCCTGGGTTGCTGGCAATGTGGGGCATGTAGGAGGCAGCCAATCAATGATTCTCTCTCACCATTGATGTTTCTACCTCGGTCTCCCTCTCCTTTTCTCTCTGAAATCAATATATACACAAACACATTATTAACCGGTACACCTAGTATATATATATGGATAGAAGGAAAGTACTCATATATTAAATAGTTTCTAAAAAGAAGGATAAGTGTACCTCTTCAGGGCATGATGTGAGATTCCCTTGAGTTTATACTTTAAGAAGAATATGTATTTAAAATAATAAAGATTAAAAAAACAATTTTTTAGAAGGCAAAGTTTACCAGATTTCTTTCTTGCATTTTACTGAGGATGGCATTGCTATGTTTTTGGTTCCTCTTTCTTCTATAAAATATTGAGATTAAAAAACAACAACAAACAAAACAGACAGACAAAACTAGGGTCTGTAAAACTAAACAGGTTAGAAAACACATCTATGAAACTGGTTTTTATGAGCTATAGCTGACTTTCTATATTTTGATTACTAAGCTTATTTTCTGCTATATACCCACACATATATGTATGAAAACATATGTGAGTTTATGTATACACATATATTTACCTTCACTATTTGAACAGCAAAAGCTCTTTTTATTTTTTAAATTACACTTAGCTTAAATACACCAGGATATCAATAACTTCTCAAGTGTAATTGTGCCTGGAAATTATAACAGGTTATTAGAGACTTGTCCTTAAAATCACAGAATGTATAAACAATATATAATATAATAATGCATTTTACATAGACATATTAGCACAAGACTATTCAAAACCCATTAACAACCAAATTATTTATGTGTTCACATGGCAATATTTTATTAACCATTATTAAAATTTTTTGAATGTTGAAAAGAATGAAAGAAAAAGCCTTTTAAAGCTTTTTTTTATTTTTTTAATCCTTACCTAAATATATTTTTCCATTGATTTTCAGAGTGGAAGGGAGAGAAGTGGGGGAGGGGGGGAGAGAAATATCCACATGAGAGAGAAACATTGACATGAGAGAGACACGATTGGTTGCCTCCTGAATATACCCTTGACTGGGAATTGAACCTGTGACCCTTTGGTCCAAGGAGGATGCTCTAATCACTGAGAAACCTGCCAGGGCTAAAGCTTTTTTTTTTTTTTTTTCTTTTGTGACAGTGCCAATAAAACTTTTTTTTTTAAAAAGCCATAAGGCAAGTTATTTATTTTTTCTAGGTTATGAATGATATGTATTTATTGATAGTGATTTCATATTTAGCCTAATTAGTTTTTATAACTATGGTGTTATAAATATAAATATGTACATCATTTCAGTATGTTTATTGCATCCATATTATCAGTGTATTTGAACACTCTGGGTACGTTTGTTAATACCATCAGTTTGAGTTATCTGTTACTATTTTCTTCAGATGTTACTATTTTCTCTGTTATCAGTGCAGTACTCAAATTCACTTTAAGATAGAGCACCATCATTAATTCTATCTGGGGGACCTATCTGCATCATGAATTACTTAAAAAAAGTCAGATCTCTGCTTTGATTCAAAGATGTATGCAATTCTAATAGAGTCAATAGTATGTTGCCATATAATTCTTATTAAAATCTTCAAAGATGAATAGATATGTTAGATAGTAATTAGTATGTTATCTATAATTTGTTTCTAATTGATTTGAGGAAGACTAAAAGTAGTTTGTTCTCCTAGTACTATAAATATCCTTTTATAATTATGTTCATGCTCTTAATGAGAAATATCTATTAAAATATTGGACAAGGTAAAATATCTACTCAGTAATAATTATAGTGATGTATAAACACTATTGATGTTTCAAAGTGGTATACAAATATAGTCTGCATTAAATGATTCAACATTTCTTTGTGCCAGACTCTGACTGTATAAGGTGCTAAAAAATGAAATTATGCACAAAACAAATTAAGTCCTGATCTCTTGTAACTTTACCCTAGTAGAGGTTTGTGTTATTCAAAGTTCTTAGATCAACATCTAATTTGACTTTTTAAATTGAATTATGATTGACATATAACATTGTATTAATTTCAAGCATATATATATATATATATATATATATATATATATATATAATGATTTGTTTTTCTGTACACATTGCAAAATGAATGCTACAACAAAGTCTACTTACCATCCATTAATATACAAAATTATAAAAATTTAATTTGATTTGTCAGTGAAACCCACCAGTCTGAAAACACATACTTTAAATCTATCATATGAAAATGAATGAATATGTGAGTAAACTTTAAAAAGTGAGTGGGGAAAAATTTTACCTTATCTCTAGCTGTGGAAGATGTAGAATGGATTTTTTATCCATTTAGATATAAATATTAAGGAATGATTGATATCCTACATGGAATCCCTGTACAGAAAAAGAACATAAGACAAAAGTTAAGGAAATCTGACTTTAGTTAATAACAATGTATTAATATTGTTTTATTAATTGTGACAAATATACTATATGAACATAAGATGCTAACAATAGAGCTAATTGGGTGCAAGGTACATGGACTTCTCTGTAGTATCGTCTCAGATTCTTTGTGAATCTAAAACTACTTAAATATTAAAGTTTATTTAAAAATTACAAAGTTCAGCAGAAAAAAAATAGAGCAGACCAAATTGTGCAGAATCTTGGATGTTAACATAAGAATATGAGCATTTTTAATGATTAGGAAGAAGCTATTTAAAATGTGTGGACAGGAGCATAGCATAATTAATGCAGCCATTTAAGGAAACTTTTTCTATGTCTGCACAGATAAATTGTAAGAAGGGAAAGGTGGCATCAAGGAGAGCAATATGATTTAATAAGCTTCCATATAAAATGAGAAAGATGAGATTCATGTAGTGTTTAGTATAATGAAAAGTTTAAGGTTTGATACAGTATAAAAAGCTAATTAACAATATTGGCAATTTATTGGATATGAAGTCTGTTGGAGAAACAAAGTTGGGGTGATTTAGACAAGAGATTTACAGCATGATAAACTGGATATAGAATCTCTCTATATAAAGAGCTAATAGGCAAATTAGGCCGGGACTCCAATGGGTCACGACTGGACTGGAGGAGGTTGCGAGCACAGGTGAGGCCCAGAGCAGAGACAGAGACAGAGGCAGGGGGGCAGCTCGGGCAACCCCAGAGCGGACACATGCAGCGGGGCTGGTGCTGCGTGGCGCTGGGCTCACAGCAGCCGTGGGCTCAGGCATCTGCGAGGCCCAGGGCTCACAGCAGCCATTGGCACAGGCAGCCATGCTCTCAGGCAGCTACAAGGCCCGGGGCTCAGACAGCCTTGGGCTCAGGCCACTGCGAGGCCTGGGGCTCATGGCAGCCATGGGTTCAGGCAGCTGTGGGCTCAGACAGCCGTGGGCTCAGGCAGCTGCGAGTCCCAGGGCTCAGGCCTTGCAGCCCCTGCGGCTGGCAGTGGCAGCAGCAGCAGCAGCAGGATGATGAGTGCGGTGCCTTCCCTGATCAACCTGGTCACCTCCCACAGAAGGAGTCCAGACTGTGGCTTAGGCCATCAGTAGGACATCCCCTGAGGGCTCCAGGACTGTGAGAGGGAGCAGGCCAGGCCGAGGGGACCCCTCCAGTGCATGGATTTTTGTGTACCGGGCCTCTAGTAGGGAAATAATATAATTTTAGATTTAGAAACTGGACTTGCTGGTGATTAAAATAGACAAGGTAAATACGATATATTTGAGTTTCCAAGGCTAAATGAAATTTTAATCATATCTTCCAGGAATGTCGCATGGTTAAATAATTTGAAACCTTTTGACCAGTGAATAGGAATGATTGGAAATTTGAGCCTCAAATGTCACTGTAGTCTCTTTCATAATAATTTTGTTATGATTATTGTGTAATTTGAAACCTTAACATTTTTCATAAGCACACTGTAAGCCACATCCTCTTAATGCAGCTTCCAGACTATCACTTAATCAGTAATCTCTAATATTTGTTCACAATAGTAATTACTGGTGAAAAAAAAAGTCTAAAAATTGCACATTGCTACAATCCCAAATTTATTTGATGAGATTTAAGTAGTTAACTTCTATTTTGTTCTCATTTACATCTCTACTTTTGATTATTAAAAATAAGTTCATGTCCCATATTTTACAAGTGAAAAGTAAATTACTTTTGAAACTTTTAAAGAAGGGTAAATGGCTGGAATTATCAAATTTGAAAGTGATCCACAACACACCAGTACTGACTTGAGCGAGAGAGATATGAAAGGTATTCTTATTGTGTAGAACAGTCCTCTTGATGTTAATGGAGGTCCCTAGAATGTTTTTGTAGGTGATTTGAAGAGTTCAAATTAAAAATAACTATTAAATTAAACACAATTTCAACTGGATTTACGTTTGCATTTTATAGACTCGACTGGCCCTTTGGTGTCATTGTTAAAAAGAAACTAGCTCTTCATTAAAAAAAAAAATCTAACATTGCATCATCAAAAGTATAGCTATGAAGTAGTTCACTGGGTAGGAGAGGGAAACCCATGTTTATTGTTGCTGTGTACAGTGCTTTTATTTTGATTCAATAGCGTGTGACATAATTTTATGATTAAAATGGATAAAAGATATATACATTTTACCACGAACTTGACCATGAATACCTAAAAATAATATTGGAATTTTTATCCACACAAGAGGATGTATATTCCTCGGTGATGAACAGTTTTCTCCTGCCTTGCTACCAGTGTTGTCTGAGGCTGAAGCTCTGGAGAAGCTCCCAGAAGGGAACAAAGTCCTGGAACATGATAGATTGTGTTCACCCATCAAGGGCAAATATTTTCAGGTGTTGGGATCCTGTAAGAGCATTTGGTTGGGAAAACCTATGTAGAGAGGGACTGTTTACCTAGATCAGTCATAGTGCAGTGAAATATAAACATCTTTGAAAATTATGTCCCCTGCTGAAAAAGATTAATCCAACCATTCTCCTACCCCCACCACACTTTTTTTCTGAAATCTTTAACGATCACGAGCTTTTTCTCTAGGTATAGTTAGACATTTAGTGCATTTAAAAATTATTCAGGAAAAGTTGTGATTGTATATAGCAAGTATAATAAAATTTCAATTTTTATTCTAATCAACACATACTAATGCTTTTTATTTGTTGTTCTGGTCAGAAAAGAGCAAGGTTAGAGATTATTATATCTGAGATTGATTTTTCTTTTTAATTCAAAATTTGTTTTTGTTTTTTTTACAAGTACCTACTAAAATTTAAGTATGAGCTACAGTTGCATGAGTCTGCAGAAATCCTACCTGTTATGCAAAGTTGCTTTAATGCATTGTCATATACACAGAAGACTTGATACTTTCCACATCACTGTAATGAATATTAGATCAGGAATTAGCAGACATGGTTCTAACTTTGGCCCAGTACTAATACTAGCTACATATCTATGTCTTTGGCTGTGACCTTAACAGTCTAAGTCTTAAATGCCTTATCTATAAACAAAAGGATAAAACTACATTATCTCTATATAAAACTACATTATATCATCTTGTGGTGGACACAAGATGGCTGCCACAAGATGGCTAGCAGGGGAGGAAAGTTGGGAGGGACCAGGCCTGCAAGAGAGGGCAGTTGTGGGCAATCAGGCCAGCAAGGAAGGGCAGTTGGGAGGGACTAGGCCTGCAAGGGAGGGAAGTTGGGGGCGACTGGGCCTGCAGGGAAGGGCAGTTAGGGGTGACCAGGCTGACAGAGGAGGGAAGTTGGGGGCGACCGGGCCTGCAGGGGAGGGCAGTTAGGGGTGACCATGACTGCATGGGAGGGTAGTTAGGGGTAACCAGGCCTGCAGGGGAGGGCAGTTAGGGGCAAACAGGCTGGCATGGGAGTGGTTAGGGGGTTGTCAGGCTGGCAGGCAGAAGCGGTTAGGGACAATCAGGAATGCAGGCAGGTGAGCAGTTGGGAGCCAGCAGTCCTGGATTGTGAGAGGGATGTCCGACTGCCCATTTAGTCAGACAGTTGGACATCCCTCAAGGGGTCCCAGATTGGAGAGGTTGCAGGCTGGGCTGAGGGACACACACCCCCATGCACGAATTTCGTGCACCGGGCCTCTAGTATGTTAATAATTGAAACAATGTCTGAGCAATAAGGTTCATTCACTTAAAGCCAGATATATTGTAGACAGGACTCCTCACGGAGAATATGGCATTCTAGTTAATGTATGAAGGTAATGAAGAGGGACAGCCATGAAGGGAGTGAGGAAGTACAACCAGGTAGCTTTCTGTGGAGAAAGTCCCAAGTAGATTCTTTCTCCCAGTGCAGTCCCTGCTTGCCTGGCATCCTCTATAATAACAGCCTAATACTACTGTGCTAAGTGTCATGTCAGCCAGTTGGCGATTCAACCAATCCTAATATATAAAAACCCAGGGTCTGTAACATCCAAAATGACTGAAGGCTTGACCTACTGGAAATCAGTCCTGCAGTCAGTGTTGGGTTGCTGTGGCGACCCAGCACTGACGGCTGCTGCTGTGGGTGCTGGGACCCAGTACTGACTGCTGAGGGGGCTGCGGATCAGGCCCAAAGAGAGGCCTGGAGAGAGAAGCAGTGTCTGATCCATAGCCTCTGTGGCAGCTGTTGATCAGCCCTTGCCTCTCTCTTTCTCTTGGGGCCTGGCCAGCAGTCATGCCTCTCTTTCTATTGGGCCTACCCTGGGGCTGCTGATCAGTCCCGCCTCTCTGATCAGGCCTATTGATAGGCCCGGAGACACTGACTGGCATAGAAACTGACCAATCAGAACCAAATCTGGGTGAAGTGTGAAGGCAGAACCTAAGGTGGGGGCTGAGGAGGGGTTTTAAGGGCAACAGCTGTTTGGTGTAAGGTGTAAGAAAGCAGTGTAATTTTTTAATGACCAGTTTGGCAGTATAGTGCATATGGCTGGCTATCAGTCCAGGTATAGGGATTATATATTTTTGTCTGCCAAGAGCATCTCCTTCTGATGAAAAAGCCCCCCCCCCCCCACCCCACCCATTTAAGCAATCCTATCCTATATAATCTATCTATACTACTAAACGGGTAATATGCTAATTAGACTGGGTTTACTGGCCATCTTCCGAACATTCAACTTCCTTCTGGACAAAGCCATGGTGGTGGGGGCCAAGGCAGAGGCAGTTAGGGGAGATCAGGCTGGCAGGGGAGGGCAGTTGGGGGTGAGATCAGGTCAGCAGGGGATGGCAGTTGGGAGCAATCAGGCAGGCAGAGGCAGTTGGGGATGAGATCAGGCCGGTAGGGGAGAGCAGTTGGGGGCAAGATCAGGCCGGCAGGGGAGGGCAGTTAGGGGTGATCAGGCAGGCAGGCAGGTGAGCAATTAGGAGCCAGTGGTCCCAGATTGCGAGAAGGATGTCCGACTGCCGGTTGGACATCCCCCAAGAGGTCCCCGATTGGAGATAGTTCAGGATGGGCTGAGGGATGCCCTCATGCACAAATTTTGTGCACCTGGCCACTAGTCAAAGTATAATATGCTAATGATATGCTAAAGCCACTCAACCACTTGCTATGACGGTGCACTGATCACCAGGGTGGAGACAGTCATCCAGTTGACCAGTTGCTATGATGTGCACTGACCTAAGGGGGCAGACAGCTGACCAGTCGACCAGTCACTATGATGTGTACTGACCACCAGGGGGCAGACACTCCAACCAGTAGGTTAGCTTGCTGCTGGGGTCCGGCCGATCGGGATTGAGCAAGATGGGCCAGACACACCCTGGAGCCCTCCTGTGGTCCCTCCCTGGCTGGCTAACCTCCCACATCCATCCCCACCCCAATTGTGCACTGGCAGGGTCCCTCAGCCTGGCCTGTGCACTCTCATAATCAAGCTGGGGGGCCATGCCCCGAGTGTACGAATTTCATGCACTGGGCCTCTAGTATTAAATAAAAAGCACAAGGTGTAGCATGGCTGGAGTAGAGGAAGTGAATTTGAGAGAAAAGAAGGTATCATAGGAAAGGGAGAAAACAGTAGATAGATAGTATAGGGCCATATAGTCAGAGAAAGTGGAAAGGACACAATTCCTGCTTAATTATCTTACTGAAGATGTTTCTGATTTATTTGTTGAAAGAGTCATCTATTGTTCTCTTAGAGTAAAACACCAAACTTTGTGGGAATTATAGATTGTAATCAAACTTGCTTAGAGATAACCTTTGTAAAGACGTTTGCATGGTTAATCAATAGTTGTCTTGAATGTACTGGTATTTGTGTGTGAATATATACAGTATATTCCACAATTGGAGTCATTCCAAATATGTAATTTGTACATTTCCCTTAATGCTGAGCATGTTCCTAACCTCTAAATGTCTTCATAAGCATTAGTCTTATTTAACTCAATATTCAGACTCAGTATTGAGAAATTCTTTATTGAAGCATGCTTGTATTTTAGAAAAATTACATATAATACTCATATACTCGTACACATATTTTATAATTATTTTTATAAACAATTGGCTATTTTAATTACTCTCACAGATAATGAACTTTTAAAGATGACATTTATAATAATAATATATCTTATTATTTCTTTAGGAAGTGATTGTAGGAGTGAAATTATAGTTTCAAAGAGTACAAACCTTTTTAAAGATTCTTGAGAGAATCTAAAACCTCATAGTAATTTAAAATAAAATTAACAAGCTATAGATTCCTCAAAATTTTGACATGCAAAATCAGCCAAGTATGTATAAAGAAAATATTCTTAAGAAAATTAAATTAGATTTTTTATATTTTATATTTAATTAGGTTTCAGAAATCATGTATAAAAATAATTATTTTAATTTTTATAACAGCACCCTAACCATAATCATGCTGGGTTTTTATTACATAGTTGGCATTATTTAGGCAAAACTGTTTTCACAAATTAGTTTTAGGGAATACTATAATATAAACTTAATGTAATAGAGCTTAGGAAATTGTGTTTAAAATTCTGATTTAAATCAGAATGTAAAGCGATCATTTAAAGATGTAAGGGAGTTAAGTTTTAGATTCAGCAAGTTAGAAAACCTAAAATTATGACCATAATGTTAATGAAGCAATATACCTTGTTTTATCAAATTATGCAACTGAAACTGAATGAAAAAAGTGAAAATGAACAAAATCATGAATTTTTAGTAGGTTAAATAGTTTATTGAGTATGTAGCTATAATCAGAGGATGTACTTTCTGAATAAAACCCCCAAATTCTCATAGGTAGAAAATAAAAGATTCAATGCATGAGCCATAATACAAATCCTTCATGATCTCATTTATGTGATGATGTATAATATGTAAACTGTGTAGTCTGTATCTGTGCCAGGTACAATTTATAGATTGTAATCAAACTTGCTTACAATGGCTCAAAATAATCTATCCACAGCATGTTCGCTAATTACATTAACTATATTGTATGTCCTTCATTGAACAGTGTAACTGTGTAACCTTTGAAAATGGTGTCCTTTGTGATTTTTAAATGCAGCTTCAACATTTTGGTAGAATCGTTTTGCAGGCATTTAAGTTACAAGCATTTGAGTTAAAAATTACATTTTCTGAAAAATATCTCTAATATCTTTTTTTCATCTGCTCTTGCTATTAGAAGTATAATAAATTAATAATTATTTGGTGACTACCAATTAATTAATCAAAAGTGTGTTCCAAAGTGGAACATAAAGAAATTATGGACATTTAATGATTTCAGCCAATATTTCATTAAATAAAAATATATGTATAGAAAGAATATGAAACAAACTTTATGTCATTTGAAATGAATTTCATTAACTTCTTAACTCATAACCATTTTAACAGCACTTAATGACATAATTTAGTAGGTCAAACATATTATTTATTATCCAAAGTTGCTTGTTTTTAGGGTGAAATACTTTTTAAAAAAATATATATTTTATTGATTTTTCACAGAGAGGAAGGGAGAGGGATAGAGAGTTAGAAACATCGATGAGAGAGAAACATCAATCAGCTGCCTCCTGCACACCTCCCACTGGGGATGTGCCCGCAGCCAAGGTACGTGCCCTTGACCAGAATCGAACCCGGGACCCTTCAGTCCGCAGGCCAACGCTCTATCCACTGAGCCAAACCGGTTTTGGCTAGGGTGAAATACTTTTAATACTTTCCCTGAGTCAGATTTTTCAGGGTCAATCTAAACCTATGGTCAGCCTAATATAGGGTTTTTAAAAATAATGGCATAAACAGTGACTTTTCAAGAAAATCAAAATAGAAGTACAATAGAGGGATAAAAAGTGAGAAATAAAATTAATATTGTTCTTTTCGGCCCCTCTGCCATTATCTTTTATTGCTACAATGTTTAAAACATTTTAACTTTAAAAATGCAAGCTATTTTTGTTACAGATATAGTATGTATACAATCAATTAAAAGTTTAATGGCTTTACAGATAGCTTTACACATCTCCCTTGTATATTTAGAAGTTGAAATGGGTTGCTTGAAATGGAATTCATTAGAAAGAAAATTATTTAAAATTTAATTTAATTCACAGATAAAATGGCCTATCTAGAATAATTTTAATTGCTGCCAAAGTGAAACTGTAATGTCTTTATATGTTTGCCTTTGTCTAAATCAATAAACCTAGCAATATTATGTCAATTAATAAAGGTGATTTATTTTTGAATTAATGGAAAATCTATTTTTGAATACATATCAGACTATGTCTTTCTATTTTAAATGTATACTAGAGCTTATAAAATTTTAACACACATAAACCAATTAAGGTTACTTATCTATCTTACCTAATAAAAGAGAAACATGCAAATTAACCATCACTCCACTACACCCACAGCCAATCAGAATGAGTATGCAAATTAACCCAACAAAGAGGGAGGTTAATTTGCATATGCAGGCACGGAGCGGAGTGAAGCCTGCTATGAGGGGAAGGGGGAGCAGCGGAGGGAGCTACTGGAGTGGTGCTCCAGACAGAAGTGAGGACTTGCCGGATCTAGGCGGCCTGGGAGCAAGGAGGTGCTGGTTCCCGGGCAGCCAGGGAGCGGGGACTTGACAGCTCCCTGGAGGCTGGGAGTGAAACCAGGGGAAGGAAGGCCTATTCTTGCACGAATATCATGCAACGGGCCTCTAGTATATATATAAAAGCCTAAGCAACCGGCCAACCAGCCAGTAGCTATGATGTGCACTGACCACCAGGAGGCAGATGCTTAATGCAGGAGCTGCTGAGCTGCAGTAACTTGGCAGTGGTGGTTCTTGGGTGGCGCACCAGGAACCAGAGAGGAGGGAGCCCGATTCCAGGGTGCATCACCCGAGAACCACCCTTTCTCAATTCCAGACCCCTCGGGGGATGTTGGAGAGCCGGTTTCAGCCCGATCCCCATGGGCCAGGCTGAGGGACCCCACCAGTGCACGAATCTGTGCACCGGGCCTCGAGTGGTTTAATAAATGTCAGTGAGAACAGAAAGTTATAAAAATTACGGAGATAATTTAAACTTGATAATGTTTTTTGGTGCAGACTGATAAAATTTTTTTCCTACCATTTTTTGTTTTATTCTGTATTTTCTGGAATCCAGACATTGATATTTAGCATTTTCGTGTTATGAATAATAGTTTTATACTTATTTCTAAGTTGTCTGAAATTTTATGGATAAATAAGTGAGAGATTATCCAATTCTCATCTGTGCCCAAGAAAGCATACTGGCAGTTTCATTTTTTCTACATCAAATAAATGTTACTTTAGCTAGTTGTTCTCTTAGTTATCAACAGTTAGTTATATCAGAATTAATTTACTTTAAACTCTTACTTTTTAAATATTGTAATACATTTAGAAGTTAAGTAGGCTGATATTTGGCAATCTTAGTTATATTGAAATAAAACAATGCTAGATGAACTAATATAATCTAGAGCAGAAGGGAAGACCACAAATTGTATTTGACATTAACTTACTCTAGATTGTTTTCTTTCTTTTTCTTTTCTTTTAGTCTTCTTTTCATGTTGCCTCTTTCAAAGGTGAGGGGGAAACTGCTTATTTAATTTTTTCCAGCTCAGCTTATCAAAGTAAATCTCATTTTCAAATTTACCATATCAGTTAAAAAGCAAACATAATAAACATATTTGGCAGTAATATCTATATGATACAACATTTGATTTTATATTCATTTGAACTTATTTTATATTCAAATTTTAAAATGTCCATTTCTCTCATAAATAAAATTTTAAGAGATTTAAGTTTTTCTTCAAATAAAGAAATAAAGACATTGGAATTTCTCAGCTTTTCTTTCACTGTAAAGAAATCCATGACACAGCTTGGACTGGAGGTTGTAATTCCTGACTCCTCAAGGGATGTGCCTGTTGTCAGTACTTCCTCTTTAAGATATTTACACATTTTCAAATACCAAGGAAGCTCTTGAAGTAGTGCAGGTGAACAGTTGAAGTCAGATCAACTTTTTTTTTTTTTTCAGTGTGATAGTTCATTTTGAATTAAAATAGAATTTGAAGTAAAAAAAAAACAAACACATAAAAACAAAAGGAACCTGATGTGTTTACGTACTTTCATAGGCATATTAGTGGTTAGGACACAAAATGTATTTTCTCAAATAATACTCAAGTTGTGAGGTTCATATCTACTAATATTTTTCATTATTCCCTAATATTTTATTATGTTAAGTTTCAACAATATCATTAAAGGAATTGCAGGTAGATGAGAATGGAAGTGGATCCTATATATTTCATTTGAAAATGGTAAATGAAGTCAAATTACTTAAAATCATTTGGATCTTATTTTTCATGTATTGGGGTGAGGGACACAGTAATTCATCATAGCTTTATTTTTTAATGTTCAGTTACTCAGAGATATCTTTTATATGAAGGCTTAAATTATTGCACAGTACAGTTCTTCAATCTAATAGTTTTCTTAATTATATAAAGCTTTTTCTGTTATTTTTTCACATTTTATGATACCTTATTGTCTTTGGAGGGTCTACATATTGTCAGAAAAAAATCTAATACAGCTTTATACATTGTCAATTTAAGAAATATCTAACGAACTATTACGTTTTTACAGTTTTATATCCTATATACATTTATAACAATTCAAGCCATGTCTTCAGAGACCAATTAAAGTCAAAGTAATTTGTAAGACTACTTCCAATTTATGAACTGTAGATATATAAATTTTAAGGCCATATTGCAGCATTCAGTGAAGTATTTTTCAAGGCAATCTATGGCATAGCAGGGAGGTCCAGATAATTGATAGCAACACATTTCAGATGTCTCATTGCCATGTTTTATATTTTCTTTCTGGATAAAGTTAGAGGCAAAATGAAATCAATCCTACCTGGATATGGCAAAAGTTGGATCTTGACTTAGTTATTAAGATGTGAAAGCTAGAAGTAACTAAACCAGCCCCTGTATGAAATTTTATGCTGTTTTCTCAGCCAGAGGTGTTTGTTGTTGAAAATGCCTGGTGAAGAGGGGTATCTCTGCAGTAGTTTTGGGGGCACAATGAAGTTGATACATTATAATAGCTACCATCTTTTCTATAAAATTTTGTCAGCAATACCTTGCATTCTTATCCTGGAGAGCAATTATTAAAATCCAATAAGTAATAAATATGAAAATATTTTGGTGAGAATGAAAGACTGTCCTATATTGAGTCTTCATCTTACATGTAGGGATTTCCCTGTGGAAAGGGTGCGTACAGTATTAGGAAAAATGTTATTAATCATTAGCTAATTCAGAAGTTTCACTTTAACCTTCAAAATGAAATCTGTGTGAGTTCATTTATTATTGATAAACTCACTTGATACTAGTTTCAGTCTCTAAAATAAACTATGTAAAGATAAAATGGCCTTATTTAACACTATCCTGAAGTGAAGTCTCTTCCCTTGAGATCAGCATTTGATTATTTTAAAATTTGTAACCTTTGTTTTGTTTTATTTTGCTGAAAACCA
The DNA here is from genome assembly GCF_027574615.1 of Eptesicus fuscus. Lineage (NCBI taxonomy): Eukaryota > Metazoa > Chordata > Mammalia > Chiroptera > Vespertilionidae > Eptesicus > Eptesicus fuscus. The sequence goes on from NC_072480.1 coordinate 27,146,749, forward strand.
AAAATACAGTTGCAGTATAAGGTATATAATCGTTCCATTTTCATAGAGTCTATTTTTTCCCCCACTCCTCAGAGAGACCTTATGTAGGCCATTGCCAGATGTATCATTCTAGAGTATATTAATCAAGGATCCAAATCAGGATGGCAACTCCTGTGTGTTCAAGGAGCTGGGTCAGGATGTTTCTACAATTCCCTTATGAGATATAGAAAGATATTGGTCTTTTGTGCTATATAGATTTTAATGTTTTGTATTTTATTAACCACTAGATTGCTGCTCAGTATATCTGATAAGTAGGACACACTTTTGTTCCAGAAAGTGAAAGTCTCATTGTCCAATTTAATATAATTTTGAGAAAAGATTCCCACAGCCTCAAGAAATGAAATCAACTATGTTTTTCCTTTTCCAATAAATTAAAACGAGGTGTATGGAGAAGAAGAGAAAGTTGAGTTGCATTTTCTCTGTTGTAGAGTATCTGGTATAAAATAATGGCTCCAAGTATATTGATAATTTACATGTTAAAGAAATCAAGTAGTTTTTAAAAAAGGAGGGACATAGTCACATTTAGTTTGCTTGTAAATGACTGCTGCTTATTTAACAATAGCCTTGGTTTTGAGGTGCTGTCAGAAATAAGGCTTTCATATAAAAACATACAATATAAAATTGCGATTACAAATTAGGAAAGATGCAAGTGGGAAGGAGGGAGGCACGGGAAGGAAGGGAAACATGATTTCTAAAGGTAAATTATGTCTTCAGGAGATATAGTATTGATTCATTTATTTCAATGGAAAGAAACTTATTTTTAAATTATAGTTTTGTGATTGACATATTTCCCTCCCAAATCTAAGCTTTTCTGAAGTACTAAGTTAATTGTGGATAGAAAAATTGGGCCAGATTTTATCATGGCTGGTATGGTGGAATATCAATCTGCTATTTACCATGTCCCTATTTTGTGTCAACTCTTTACAACTATCATCAGTGTCTTAAAAGAAAATCATGCAATTTAGATGTTATTACTAAAAACTAGGTTATTGCTCAGCAAGCATTCTTATATTTCAAGCCAGTAAATGTATTTTGTTTCATATAGAAGTAGACAATGAGGCAGAAAACTGGGATTCTAGTTTATTTTTGCCACTTGTCCCTTTAACTCTGTATTTTAGTATACTCTTGAAATCCAAAACTGATAACAATTTACATGTAAATCCCACCTTCTTTAGAAATAAAGTTCAAGTGTATTGATACATGTGAGAAAAATGTGTAAACTTCATAACTCTATATGTATATATTATTATAACCGTTGTTCTGAATAAGAAATAGGAATAGATGGTTGATTTTTATATTTTATTTTAGACTATTACTTTGATTTTTAAAGCCAATTACTTTTAACTTTCAACAAACAATATTTTATTAAAATATTATGAGTCTGAAATACAAAAAGGAAATTGTAGATGGTATAAAATTATTTAAATCAGATTTAGACAGTCAAATTTTTCTTATTTTATAAATCTTCAAAAAGTGGATTTATAATTTCATACAAAATAATAGTATTTAGTCCAAACATGTTAAGAAAAAGCACACATTAAATTAATAGACACATATTAAAATAGGTTACCTGTAGAAGATATCAGTTACATCAAATAGATTAATTTAATGAAGAAAAATATAAATATATATATTTTTTTGCAAACAAAAAATGAGGAAAATAATGGATTGTTTTTAAATGCCCTAGAATTAATTCTTTGTACTCTATCTTAACCTAGATCCAGCAAAATATTACATATTTCAAAGAATTAATAATGAGATTAAAATTTATTTTTATCCTTTACACTGAATAGAGGAAGTTGGTGGTTCTTTTTTCAAGCAAGGCATGAAATTTCATACCTTTTGAGTAATAACAATAGAAATTAAAAATAATTATAAATTAAAATTCACGATGTGGAATAAATCATTTTTGCTTCTAAATGGCAGTGAAACTGCTGAAGTTTTATCAGTGTCAGTAGAAGTCAAATATAAAGGTTGGAAGTGCTTCCCTCTACTTAAATTCCTCCCACATCTACTGTTGATTGACACTCTCAGCAAACTGATAATTGCCCACTTGATTTGCTTTAAATAATTGTTAAATTTGGGGATTATTAAAAGTAAATTTGAATAAATTATTAGTAAATACTTTCATCAAGTGAAAACATCTGTTGGGTTTTCTTTTTTTGTCTTCTACCATTTATTTATTTATTTATTTATTTATTTATTTATTTATTTATTATTGAAACTACTTTTTTAGAGGCACCACTTGCTTTTTTATGGTAAGGGGGTCCTGCTTTTAAGGAAACAATCTTTTATTCATTTTGGCATCTGCTTAAATTTTCAGATAACTTTCTCTTCATTGAGCTGCTTGCTCTTGTTTCATTAAGTGAAAACCCCATGAAGTTAGGCTGGCTTTTTACTCTTTTTTAGCCCTTTATGGCTATGCAGAATAGTTCTTATTTATTCATAAAATAAGATGATTATTAGCCATGTTGCATAACAGTGACTTAGCAAATTTCTGCTTGAGTGTTTTGTGCTAGAAATCTATGACTATCTTTATTCTTGAAGAGGTACTAGGTTTTTCTAAACCATCTTTTAAAATTTATGTTAATATGTTTAACTATATAGAACTCATTGAAAAATAGAATGCAGAGATCTTGCCAAATAAGCAAAATAGGGAAAATGATGTTGAGAAGTCAACCGTTTCTCATATCCAACATGAATAGCTCTGCCATTTAGGTTTTAGGATGCCACATTTCTACCAAAAGTGAACTATGAACCACCCATTGTTACCAAATCGTACTGCTTGGATTAAAACAAACAAACAAACAAACAAACAAACAAATGCAATGCCTGTCTCTACATGCTCCGTATATAGCATCCAAAGTCAACCATTCTAGAACTTTTTTTAAAGATTATAGAATAATGATAATGACACAAAACACAGAGTCTATATGTTTAGCACCCTCATCCTACAGCTCAAAGACAGTGTGATTTATTTTTAAGGCCATAAAGAAAGTTTGAAATGAGATCAGAAACAAAAGAGAACCAAAACTCCAAGTGTGACATGCTTTATATTAAATAAATTTATATTACCTTTATTATATGAAATCAAATAGATCATAATTTTATATAAGATTTCCACTGTTCTTCCTAATATATTAAAATATTCTTCAGCATCCCAGATATTCTTCAGTGTCTTCCATGTATAGCTAAGTCATAGCTATAGAGAGTCTGAGTTAAATGAGAGTCACAACCTATAATCTCGATAGAGTAGCCAAATTATATTTTGGTGTAAGAGTGTACAAAGAGATTTCATCAATTAAGATTTTACCTTGAGGTGGTGTATTTTGCAGTGTCATAGGCCTATAAAATATTTTGAGTTCATTGAATTGATTGCATTGTATATATGAATATGGAAATATATGGAAAGAGGAGTTTTTTTTGTTTTCTTTAGTTTTTATTTTAATAACATAAGATTCTTTACTTGTATGTTTATTTTAAGTTACTGGGAGATACTAATTGGAAGAAGCTTCACTTGTTGACCTGATAGAGAAATTGAGGCATATTTGTATAGAGTCACAGTTCTGAAGGAAAATCAGGGCTCAAATACTGGTCTTCAGTAGATTGTAAAGATCACATTGTTTTTCTGTGGGTTTTTTTTCTAATCTTCCTGAGAGACACAGGCCAATAATGGAATCCAGCCATTTTTTTCTGCTCATGTGACTGAAAGTGCCAAATAGCAGCATACTGTGTTTCACCATTTCAATTACTAATCTGATTATTATCTAGCAAAATGACTTTACTTGTTTTACAAAAATTCATTGAATTAGGTGAACCTCCCAAAGATATTCCAAAATAGTGTCTCTTATTCTGAAACTTACTCAGCTTTATTCAGGTAATGGAGACACCATAATCAGAAGCATTGCCTTGCAGAATGGCCTTGCACACTGCCAGAGCCCGCTTTCAGAGCCAAAGAAGTCAAATGAACAGTCACCTTTACATTCACGTTAGGTAGTGAATATTTATGAGAAAAAAGAAGTGATCTTTGGCACCTTGTGGAAAATCAGAAAATACCAGCTAATCATTTTATGTGAACAACTGAAAGGAAAAAAAATAGAAAAGCCTTGACATATTGCCCCCCTCCCCCAACTCAGATTCAGTTCTATGTAAACAGAGCTCCATTTTGACAACTGCTTAGCTCAAGGCACAGATCTGAAGTATTAGAGATAATGGCAGATTTATTGGATTGACTTTTGCCGGTATCTTTCAGTGTCCTAGATAATTACTAGCCATGGTAAATCTGAATGGTTTCTGCTAGTATTATTATAATGTGTGCATTCCCTTGTAGGCATTGATGTTGTGTCAAAGAAGATATTAGGAGGTCTATATTTAGTTACATTTCAATGATTTGTGTTTTTAAAGTATGTGTGTGTGAGAGAGGGAAATATTTCATATCTCTGTTTTTTTTCTTCCCCAAATTAAAAAGAGGGTGAAAGTTCCTTTCTATTAATTTCCTGAATTTTAAGCAAACTATTCTCTCAGCTATCTATCTAATTTTAATTATTGATCTGTCATTCTTTGATTACTCAAGTGAGCACCACCAGAATCCCTTCATTAAATTTATGCATTGTAGTTCCTCTTTCTGTTTTGTATGATTAATTCACACTGTCTCTTTGCATGCTTGTATATTCATTCTGAATATAATGTGCTTTATTCTTCTTTTATATTTATGTGTTGTTTTCTACTCACTGCTTACCTGTTGTCCAGGCATGATTATTAAAGGTGGCCTCTATCATTTAAAAAAACACACCTTGTTTGGACAATATATTATGTGGTCATCCTGATATGGATGAATACAACTAAATAACATAAAAAGAGAAATATTTAGACACATGTAGTGTGGGAAAAGAGCTATACCTGGGATAAGGAGAATCATTTTTGTTTTGCCACTATTCTGAACTTCAATTTTCTTACCTAAAAAATAAAGACTTTGTATTGCATGATCTTTAAACTCTCTCTCAGTCAGAGAAAGATAAATATCACATGATCTCACTCATTTACGGAATATAATGAACAACATAAACTGATGAACAAAAACAGATCCAGAGACAGGGAAGCATTGATCAGACTATCAAACCACAGAGGGAAGGTAGGGGATGGTGGAGGGAAGGGGGAGAGATCAACCAAAGGACTTGTATGCATGCATATAAGCCTAACCAATGGAAACAGACAACAGGGGTGTGAGGGCATGAGTGAGGAGGTGACCTGGGGGGTAATGGAGGGATAAGGACACATATGTAACACCTCAATCAATCCTACCTAATAAAATAGTAATATGCAAGTTGACCGCACCTTCGCTATGCCCAAGCCACGCCCACCCGCCAAAGCCACACCCACCAGCCAATCAGGGCGAGTATGCAAAATACCCAACAAAGATGGCGGTGAATTTGCATACACTGAGAGAGGGAGGAGTGAAGACTGAAGACAACTTAGAAGGAAGAGGGAGGAAAAGCGGAAAGCAAGGTGGCTGCCAGAGGGAAAGCCCGGGCGGGGCGGAGCAGGGTGGAACAGGGCGGAACGGAACGGGGCGGGGCAGGCGGCAATGGCGAGAGGGTGCAGGCAAGGTGGCCGTAAAGGTGGCGGCAGTGGCAGCGCACGCGGGTGCAACAGCCGCTTGCAGGATTTTCCTGCAAATGGGCTACTAGTAAAGAAATAAAAAAAAAATTCTCATCCCCAAAATATAAAGTATCACACATAGTTGCATCTCTTTTGAGATTCAAGCTACACAAAGATTGTGCATGCATATAAACAAGAGTTGCAAGTAAAGATGATTAGATGGATATACTTGATTTAAGAGATGACCTGGATATCTGGATGAATATTTGCTTTCTTTTGTTTAGAGTTATGTTGATATTGTCAAAATACTCTTAGAAAATATAAGATAATTAATGAAACTATTATTCATAGTATGACAGTGAGTCATACGTACGGAAACCTGAACCTCTAAGAAAACTTCAGGCCAAGCATTTCTGAAAATAGGGTTTTCTCCACAGTGTTCAATTAAGAGTTAGATCAGATGTACTTTTTTGTGCCACCATTTCTTTGAATATGAGTAAACAATATGAAAATTACACATAGAAGGCCAATCTAAAAATAAACCTTTCATTCTTCTCTTCTAGTATTAAGATCTGATGGAAACATTTTAAAAACTGAATTTTGTTTATTAAAAAATCAAATAAAGACAAAACCTTGCATCACTTTTCAGTTTACCTTGTCACAGTTTTGCTTTGTTCTTTGCCTCTGAGATTTTTGTTACATAATTTGTGGAATTGGAGGGTGGCAAAAGAACTTGTATAGTAGACAAGGGAATGTGTTCTAATCCTACTTCATTCCTTTTTATTTTTATTTTTAAAAAATGCTTTTAGAGAGAGGGACAGGGAGATAGAGAGAGACATCGAAGTGAGGGAGAAACATTGACAAATTGCCTCCCATATGCACTCTGACCAGGGATTAAACCCTAACCTGGGTATGTGCCCTGATTGAGAATGGAACCCACGACCTTTCAGTGTCTGGGAGGACGCTCCAACCAACTGAGCCACCCTGGCCAGGGCCCTAATCTATGTCTGATTTGTGTGGGGGCTAAGTCAGAATCCCTTACCTTTCTGTTACTGCTCAGATTTTCAACGATGGGATCCCTAAACACAGAGAATAGTAAATGCATACTCATGAGTCTTCTAACAACTGCTAAAAATACCCACAATTTTGCTTTCTGTCTTATAATAGTATTTGATTTAACAGAGAAATAATGATTTCAATTATTTTCCATTTTGAAATTTTATTCTTCAGGAAAAAGTATCTTGTTTACTTTTTGTTTTGTGTATATTTAACACTTTCCTGAAAGAGAAACAGATAAATCAACAGCTCTGGAATTTTTATTCAATTTGCTACAAAAAAATGCCCCACATGGAAAGAATAGTATATTTATGATCTTTTAACCTAAAATGTAAATTAATACAACCCCCCAAAATTATGTATGGTACTCATTATATGCTTAAGTGTGGGGTGAGAAATGTTATATTGAGCATATTAAAAAGAGCAATGGCAATAACTGTGTTTTGCTCTCTGATGCTAAAACATAGAGTTCCAAATTGAATGGCTTTCACTTGCAAGAGGCTCTGTATTCAAACTGAGTGTGTGTTCAAATTGTATTGTACTTCCTTGACTTGCCATTTCTGCCCTAGCATAACCCATTGGTAACATTCATTCCGTGGTTTTCACAAACTGTTCTAAGTGCTAATTTACATGTCTGTGCTCATTTAATCCTCACAACAGGCCTATGAGGATATCCCCATTTTTAAGATAAAGAAGTGAAATATATAGAAGTTAAGCAATTTGACCCAGAACACATGTAGTAGTATTTTGGATCCAACTGTGGAGTTTGCCAAGCTCAGTCTCCGTTTTACCGCAATATTCTAAGTGCCCAACATGATTGATATTTGTAGGCATCCAGCTTGAGATATTGAAATTTTAAGCTCCCCAAACAGAACAGATGATTAAAGTAAAAAAAAAAAAATGTTATGACTGCCCCCTCATTGCCTCCAATGTGCTCTCTGGCAGTACAATACGCAGCTGCATGTAGCAAGACAGGCAGTGCCTGACTTATGAATGACCCACATACACAGAAGGACACTGTCCCTTCCTCATTGTCTGACACATTCTGAGCCCCTGCTGCTCACTGTGCCCTGGAAACGTGGGGAAGGAAAGAGCCAGTGGAAGCAGGCACAGCGATGGGTGCTGGCAGGCTCCCACATGACACCGGCCTTCCTTTTTCTTCGCAGAAGTGTTTATGTGTGTGTGTGCAGGTGCATGTGTGTATTTGTGTGTTCTGCCTTAATTGTGATTTCCCATTAACAGGTTACTTTTATTAAAAGTTCACAAATGAAGCAGTTAACTCATTTTGTAAATGTCTCCATTTTATAAAGATGTGAACTCTTTGGCCAAGAAATTCATTAAAGATTTCATAAAAGATGCCTTCTTTTTCTCTGAATTTTGGGAAAATTTGGGGTTTATTACATGAATGTGAATATGATTTAATCGCTTTGCATCCATGGTGTATGCATAACACAATCCGATAAGATCTGCTTGTTTTCTTTTCTATATACTTTCTTTTTTTAAAATTTCTTCATTGATTAAGGTGTTACATATGTGTCCTTATTCTCCCATTACACCCCCTCCCATCCCTCACTCATGCTTTCACCCTCCTGGTGTCTGTGTCCATGGGTTATGCTTATATGCATGCATACAAGTCCTTTGGTTGATCTCTCTCCCTTACCCCCACCCTCCCCTACCTTCCCTCTGAGGTTTGATGGTCTGATCGATGTTTCTCTGTCTCTGGATCTGTTTTTGTTCATCAGTTTCTGTTGTTCATTATATTTCACAAATGAGTGAGATCATGTGATATTTATCTTTCCTGCTTGTTTTCTTGAGGGAGGAAAAGTCTTTAGGTGATTTGGGAGCATAGTGAACTATGGGGGACAAGAGAGTGTTAAGCACAGGAAATATAAGGAAGGGAGAGCAAAGGAGATGTAGTAAAACAAATTCTTATTTCATATATCCATAGAATCACTTCTGTGTCTGGGAAGGAGGGAGCACTTCCACTGTTTTATTGTTCCCTGTTAGTAGGACTTCAAATTAAAGCCAGAGTTAGTATTCTTAATGCTATAGTCCGACACCCTGTGAGTTTAGCAGGTTTATCTATATTAAACTAAGAATCTATTTTACTATGACTTTTTTTAATAGATTTTTTTAAGGAGGGAGGGAGGAAGGGGGAGAGAGAGAGAGAGCTGTGAGAGAGATACATCAATCGATTGCCTCCTGCAATCACCTTGACTGGGAATTGAACCAGAAATCTAGGTAGGTGCCCCAACTGGGAATTTAACCCATGACCTCCCAGTGCATGGTACAATGCTCCAACTAACTGAGCCACAGCAGCCAGGGCACTATGACTTTTAAAGTAATAAAATGCATTTTGAATGTTCCAAGTCTGAATAATGAATAAACTTACAGGACATAACTCATTGTTTATTGTGGAATATATAAGTTTGGTACTTTTGATTGCATAAACCACTAGTGATATTTGCTGTCTGTCATAAGAATAGTGAGTTATCTTTTTCTTTTACTGTTATTGTTAATGTGTTGAGTTAGGGCATTCACAGAATTTTTTTTCAGAAAAAAATTATTTCTGAATTAGTTTGTTTTAATATTCTTAGGTACCTATCCTCTGAATTCAAGACTAAAATGAATGAGAATTCAGCTATATAGGTTTGTAATCTCTAGAAATTTAATAAAAACCCAGCCTGTACCTGTCAGTTTGCCATTTTGTTTTGACATTGAAGTAATGTGGATTAAATGATTTCCCTCTTCTCTTTAGCCATTGTCAAGGAAAATGATGATGATATGGCTTATTATGTCTCTCTGGCTTTTTGGTAAGCAGTACAGATTACAAAATCTGCTCACTAAAGCAGTCTAGTAGTCGGCAGAAATTTTTGTATAAAACCCAAAGTGTATTGAGCATTTTCGACTTTGATTATAGTTCTGATAATATAAGTCAGTTTTTAGAATCTAACTTTGCATTATTTTTCTGGGTCAGCATAATGAATGAGAGCTAAATATCAAGAAAAACAAAGTTAATAGCTGTTTCCTATTGTAAAGCCTGGCTCAGTGACTCAAATCCCTAGCAAGAACCCACTGAAACCCAAGATGTAAGCATGGCACTTTGAAGATATTATTTGAAACAAAGTGACAGGGTGTAATTTGCTATGCTACAATAAAGCATGAATTGATTTTTTTTTTTCATTTAAAGAAACTGAAATTACTTGATAGAAAGAGTATACTGTGAACAGTATAACAAAATAATAAGAAATATTTTCTTGCATTTGTGTATAAGATCCTGTCAGTTTTTACACGCAGATTTAGTGTGTACATTGGAGGGGTTGATTTTTAGACTTTCCACTTGCAAAGGACACATGAATACTCAATAAATCACATGTGTATATGTACATGTATATCCACACAGACACAGATGCATGCTTATGTATCCAGTTTTGGGGTGATTATTTATTTATTTATTTTATTCTTAAGTAGTTCCAAAACAGGCCAGTTGTGAATTTGACTCAATTTCTTCTTAGAACTACTTGACATTTAATCTTCTCCCTTCCCACGGCATTTGTTTTCTTTTATTAAGTAGAGTGTTTTTATTAACTGAACTAGTAGCCCTGCGCACGAATCCATGCGCTAGTAGCTTGCTGCCGCTTGCCTCAGCTGGCCACCCGCCCACAGCCGCTGGTAGCTCTCTGCTGCTCCTAGCTCGCTGCCCTGCCCTCCTGTAGCTCTCCCCAGCCCCCCTCATATCTTGCTGCCCTGCCCTCTCCTGTAGCTCTCTGCCCGCTGCTTGTAGCTCACTGCCCCACCCTCCTGCTGATCCGTGATCTGGTCATTAGGTGGTCAGTCATTATGCCTCAAGGCAAAACAGATAATTAGCATATTCCTCTCTTATTATATAGGATGTTTCTACCTCTCTGAAATTCATATGTTGAAAGGCAATCCTCAGTGTGATGGTGTTAGGAGGTGGGACCTGTGGGAGGTGATAATTGTACATCATAGAAGTGGAGCCCTCAGGCACAGGATTAGTGCCCTTATGGAAGTGGCTCCCTTTCACCATGTGAAGATACAGGGAAAGGGCTGCCTTTGTGAACCAGGAAGTGGGTCCTCTCCAGACACAGAATCTGTGGGTGCCTCGAGCTTGGACATGTTCTCAGCCTTCAGAATGGTGAGAAATAAAGTTCTGTTGTTTACAAGCACCCAATCTATGGTAGTTTGTTATAGCAGCCCAATGGAGCAAGACAAGTGTCTCACAGAAAAAAGATGATTTAATATTAATATAAAGGCCAAAATAACACACAATGTATGTGTGTGTGTACTAAATTAATGTAAAAAAGAAATGATTTTGGTAATTGTGCATATAACTATTGCTGATGTACAATATATTTTTGGTGAAATTTATTATCATACTTCTTAAGGGAAATATATTTACCTTATTTTTTATTTAAATTAAAAATGTAGCCAAATGTCTCCTACTAAATGTATAAAAAATGAGTATTTTAATGTTTGTGCATTTATCCCCCTAAACAATGGAAAAATGCATTAACATATACCTTGATTTTTTTTTTTTTTTGGGTTGAATCTCTGTGCATTTGAATCATCTCTCCATTTTATCTATAGTAAGTTTCTGGCTAAAAACATGCATGTAATTTGAAGTCATATTTACAAAAATGGAGATAAGTTTTCCCTTTATAAGAGACTATTTTATTGATAATACAATTACTCATGCACATATGTACACATACCTACAGACACACATTTTCTTTAATAGCCCACTAGTATATAGGGAATTTTTCTCTTAATCCTTACCTAAGAATATATTTTTATTGATTTGAGAGAAAGAGCAATAGCGAGAGTGAGAGACAGAGAGAGGGAAAGAGAGAGAGAGAGAGAGAGAGAGAGAGAGAGAGAGAGAGAGAGAGAGAGAGAGAGAGAGAGACAGACATTGATCTGGGATTCAACCCACAATCTAGGTATGTGTCTTGACTGGGAATCGAACCTGCAACCTTTTGCTGTGTGGGATGATGCTCCATCAATTGAACCACCCAATCAGGCTATACATGGAAATTTTAAGTAAGGTTTCTATGCAGATGGCACTAAAAATGTGATTAATATACATAAAATAAAATATAATACAAACTGAAAAGAGAAGTCAATTATCTATACTAATAAAAGGGTAATATGTTAATTAGACTCAGTTGACCGGCCATCTTCCAGACATCCGACTTCCTTCTGGACAAAGCCATGGTGGTGGGGGCTGAGGCAGAGGCAGTTAGGGGTGATCAGGCCTGCAGGAGAGGGTAGTTGGGTGTGACCAGGCCAGCAGGGAAGGGCAGTTGGGGGCAAGATCAGGCTGGCAGGGGAGAGGGCAGTTGGGGGTTGAACCAGGCTGGCAGGGGAGGGTAGTTGGGGACGAAATCAGGCTGGCAGGAAAGGTCACTTGGGGGTGAGATCAAACCTGCAGGGGAGGGCAGTTGGGGGTGAGATCAGGCCGGCAGGGGAGGGCAGTTAGGGGTGATCAGGCAGGCAGAGGCAGTTAGAGGTGATCAGGCAGGCAGGCGGGCAAGGTACGGGCAATCAGACAGGCAGGCAGAGAGATTAGGGGCAATCAGGCAGGCAGGTAGAGTGGTTAGGAGAGATCAGGCAGGCAGGCCAGTGAGCAGTTAGGAGCCAGTAGTCCCAGATTGCAAGAGGGTTGTCCCCGATTGGAGAGGGTGCAGGCTGGGCTGAGGGACCCCCTCCCTCCCATGCACGAATTTCATGCACCGGGCCTCTAGTCATAAAATAAGCACAAGAGCAACTAATTTGCAGGTATTTTAAGAAAATAGTCTCTTTCTAAGTATTTGGTAAGATTTGGAACAATCATATAAACACAATTTTTGTGGGTGATTTTAGTTTTTTGTTTGTTAGTTTGTTTGTTCTGATTTATTTATTACTCTTAGAAAATATCTTTTTTAAAAAAATACATATTTTATTGATTTTGTACAGAGAGGAAGGGAGAGGGATAGAGAGTTAGAAACATCGATGAGAGAGAAATATCGATCAGCTGCCTCCTGCACACTCCCTACTGGGGATGTGCCCGCAACCAAGGTACATGCCCTTGACCGGAATCAAACCTGGGACCCTTCAGTCTGCAGGCCGACACTCTATCCACTGAGCCAAATCGGTCAGGGCAGAAAATCTCATTTTTATAGACTCAGACATAGAAGTAGAAGCTCTTAGAGGCATCAGCCTACATCTCTGGGCAGTCTGTTTCTGGCGTTTTTCTTTGGCCTTCTTCATTCTCTTAGCCACAAGTTTAGAATATTCTGTTGCCACTTCCTTATTTTTCCTTTCTTTATTCCTTTTTTTTTTTTTTTTTTGTTAATCCTCACCTGCGGATACTTTTTCCATTGATTTTTAGAGAGAATTAACAGAGAGGGAGAAACAGAGAGAGAGAGAGAGAGAGAGAGAGAGAGAGAGAGAGAGAGAAACATTGATATGAGAGAGACACATTGATTGGTTGCCTGGTGGGGGATTGATCCTGCAACCTAGGTATATGCCCTTTACTGGAATTGAACCTGGGACCCCTCAGTCCTCAAGTAGATGCTCTATCCACTAAGCCGAACCAGCTAGAGCCTTAATTTTATTAGTACATTGTTTCTTCAGGGCAATACACCAACATTTGTGTTGCAGGACATGTGGAGCAAGTAACAAAGCTATGAATCTTGGATGCTTTGGTTCTTGGTTTCTTACCTTCTTTGTTTAGAGGCAGACATTTTCTTCTTTAGAATGATTAAAAAGTTTATAGATTCTGCTAGCTTTTTGGGGCCCTAGAGGAGGAGGCACAGTAGTAACAGTGAGACCAGGAATATCTTTCTCCCCCATTTTTTACAATGACTAAGTTGAGAACACTGAGAATGACATCCACAATGCAACCCTGAACAGATTTTCACTTTCTCTCTCCAGTCTTCTGTGATCCATAACAGAACTGCCCATTACTCAACAGCAGACAGACATGGCCATGGGTTAAGGCATCCTGCTTCATGGGGAAACCATGTTTGTCCTTCCCACCACTGATTAGAACCACATAACTTTTCTGTTCTCCCAGAGTGTCAGCAGCAACTTCTATGGCCATATGCTTCTCAAACAAAGTTACAAAGGTGGCATTCATCATCCACTTCAATGAGTTTCTGCAGCCAGTGGTTGGGAAAGAGATGGTTAGCTTCATCCTGAAGCAGCCTACAGCCAGCATGGCAAACTCGCAGCCAGCGGGCCACATGCCTCATGAATTTGACATGCTTGACCTACAACCTTAAAGGCACCACAAAAAAAGAGATCAGTTGAGTTTTACGCCCAGTGGCAGCAGCATCAATTTTACTGGCATGTGTACTTATCTCGTATGCCAAATTTTGTTTATTTATGAGTCAGAATATAGAAGACAACATTTTAATTTAGTCACATTAATCTCATTTTACTTTCCTAGAATTTCCTTTTTTAATTTGTCCCATTTTCACTCAGGACAGTAATGCTTTGCTACCTGGATATTTTCTGTTGTGAAGTTTATTTTTTGACAGTCTGTATTAGATTCCTAGGGCTGCTGTAACAAAATACTTCTAAGTGTGTGGCTTAAAATAACAGAAATTTATTCTCTCACAGTTATGGAAACTAAAATCCAAATTCAAGGTATCAGCAGGGCCATGACCTCTCACAGCTCCAGGAATGGATCCTTCATGCCCCTTCCTAGCTTCTGGTGGTTGCTCCTCATCAAACTCTGTGTTCATACGGTGTTCTTGCGTGACTGTCTCTGTCTCTCGTTTACCCTCTTATAAGGACAGCAGTCATTGGGTTAGGACACACCCAACTATTAATTTAAGTAACTTTATCTTAAGTAATTATATCTGCAAAGACCCTATTTTCCAATAAGATCACGGTCTTATTTTCTAGGTGGACATAAATTTTGAGGGAGTTCTATTCAACTCCGTCTACCCTCTGGACCCCCAAACTCATGTCCATCCCACTTACAAAATTCACTCACCCCCTCCCAACATCACCCAAATATCTTAACCCTTTCCAGCATGAAATCTTAAGTCCAAAATCTCATCTAAATATTAACTTAAAAAGTCCCAAATTTCACCACCTAAATCAGGTGTGGTGTGGGTCTCTCCTGGGACAACATTCTGTTCCTTCCACAGATCTATCAAATTACAAAGCAAGTTACCTGTTTCCAAAATACAATGGTGCAACAGGTGTAGGATAGATAATTCTCACGGTGAAAGGGAGAAAATGGAAAGAATGCAGGGGTTACTAGTCCAAAGGAAGCTGGGCAAATTTCATGAGATTTCAAGGCCTGAGAGTAATGCTAATATTTAAAAAAATATTTTTATTGATTTCTGGAGAGAGAGAGAGAAAGGGAGAGGGAGAGAGAAGCATTGATGTGAGAGTGACACACTGATCGCCCCCACCTGAGACTGAACCCATAATCCAGGCATATTCCCCGACCGGGAATCAAACTGGCAACCCCTCTGTGCTCGGGACCATGCCCAACCCACTGAGCCACACTGACCAGGACCTGAGAGTAATTCTTTATGTTTTACCTTTCTCTATTACGTTAAACTCACTTGTCACTCTGGGTCAGTAACCTGCCTTTCCTGGTTTCTACATCAGTATTCTTGGAGTCATTTTTATTTCATTTTTTCCCATCTCTATTCCTCTCAGTCCATGGTAGCAGTGTTTCTGTTAGTATAAAACTCTTAATAACTTTGTCTTCTGTGGACATTCAGGGAATCCACACCGTTAGACAAGAGTATCCTCCCCAGATTCTTCCTCAATGACCCCATTTGTAACCCTGACTTTTCTTGAGCTGGTTGATTGGGCCCTGAGTCGCATGTCTAATCATTATACAAAATGACTGTCCAGCCACACCTTTGTCCTTGTTCCCAGAGCATGATTACTGGATAGACAGAAAAGTTTCCAAATCAAATACTGGTTTCTTTTTGCTTAACAGTTCATTCCTCAATTAATCTCTTTTATCTCACATTTTACGGTAACCAACAAAGAGAAACCCGGCTGCTCATATCACTCTTTTGTTGGAAATTTCTTCAGCTAAATAGTCAAGTTCATTACTGATAAGTTCCACTTCCTGTCCAACAATTTATTTGGCCAAGTTTCCTGCCACTTTATAACAAGGATTGCCTTTCAGTGTCCATTAGCATTTCCGTCTGTGACCTCAGGAGAATCACCTTTAACATTCACATTTCTATCTACATTCTGTTCATGATAATACAGCCATAAATTTATTCTCTAAGACGATAGACACTTTTCTCTACAGCTATTATTCTTTCTGAAATACCAGCCGAATCACCTTTAATGTTCATATTTTTTAATAGTCTACTCAAGGCAATTAAGGCTTTTAAAAATCATGCATCTCAAAACTCTTCCAGCTTATTTCCATTAGCCAATTCCAAAGTCAGTGCCATAGTCTTAGGTTTTTGTTGTCATAGCACCTCACTTCCCTTCCAGGTACCAAAATCAGTATTGGTTTCCTAGAACTGCCAGAATAATAAAAAAAAAAACAAAACCATAAACTGTGTTGGTGGCTTAAAAAAATAGAAATTTATTCTCTCCCAATTCTGAAGATCAGAAATATAAGATACAGGTATCAGCAGGGCCATGGTCTCTGATGGCTCCAGGGAGAATTCTCCCCTGTCCCAGCCAGCAAGCCTAGACAAAGGCTCCAATCTCTACTTTCATTATCATGTGGCTTGCTCCGGTGTAACTCTTTGTCCCAGTTTATTCTTTTTGTAATGACACCAGATTTTGTATCAGGATCCATTCTAATCCAATATGACATCATCTTAAGTAATTACATCTGCAAGGATCCTATTTTCAAATAAGATCATATTCTTTTGTTACAGGGGATATGACTACTGGGGGAGATAATATACAACCCAGTGCTCAGCCTACACTGTTTTCCATTTATTTATGCTACAACTTGAATGGGATATATTTTTTCTGAGTTAAAGGGGTTCTATACCTTATGTGACTCTGGTTATATTATCTAATATATATGCGTGTGTATATATATATGTGTGTATATATATATATATATATATATATATATAATCTAATATATATACATATATGTGTTTATATACATATATATGGCATATTTTGAATATATCTAAAATATTTTAAATATTGATTTCTGAATTTGGATTATTATCAAGAGAATGTAAAGTGCCTTTTGCATTGTAAAAAGGGCAATGGGTAGAAAATTTTCAATTTCTGGTAGGACTGAAAATTTAAGAGTATTGTGTCAAATGCAGAAAAAGAAAAGTGAGTCTGGTAAAAAAAAAAAAAAAAAAGAAACAACAAACAGGTTGTAGACTATATTCCTCATATGTCTTTGGCAAGAACTAGATTATCTCCTCTGAATTTTGAATTGAGCATAGTAACAGGGTAATTTACATATTAGTTATTTCCTTTCCCCTAAACAAATATTCTGGATATCCTCTACTCTCTTTACAATGTTAAATATCACAATAGGCATCATTTAAACATGTGTATGAGGCAGACTTATTTTCAGGTGTTTCCATCTGTTGTGGGAATATACTTTAAGAATAGGTGAGAAACATACACAAATTAAACAAGAAGCCAGGGGATAACAGAAAAATAATGAAAGAAACATCTGTAGGCCAACAATGTGGAAAAATGTTTGAGCTCTTGTTATTAACTACGCAACCTGTTTTACATTGGAATCCTGCATAATTACATTCCAGGGGAGGAGCAAACAACAGATGTTGAATAAGGTTGAAAATAAGAAAGTGAGAGTATTTAAAATATAGAGCTACTTTTGCTCACTGACAGACATTTTTTGGAAGCATTTTAGACAGTAATCAATTTCATATATTCACTACACATATAAATAAGATCAATGCAAACAAAATGTTCTCTTTTTTCAAATCTAAGGAATTGATCAATTATATATATCTATGCTGCACCTAATTTACATGGTCATAAAAAACAAAACAAAAAATGTAATATTTCCTTACTTTTATATTACATAAATGTTTTTTTTTTGGTAAAAATAGAGTAGAAATTGTTACAAAATTTTTTTTCTCATTACTAAAGTCAATACATTTTTAAAAATTGAAGGTTTCTATGTGATTGACTAAAGAATTAAATTTTAAGTAGTCTGTTGTTTCAAGTTCCAGACAATATACATTTGTGTAAGTAAATTAAGATGCAGTAAATGTTTTTATTAAAGCCTTGCTTTCTAAGGAAATTAAAAAATAGACAGTTTACAACTTTAATATTGCTGGCCTGCTTGTTTACATCTACCCACTATTGCTGAAAAGTTTTTATTTTATTTAGGATAAATGAATCCATCATCATCACTAAAGTATTTTTCCCATCAACCTATGCATTACTGTAGTTACTTTGTACTGTTTCTATCTCATCTAAACTGAAATTATCCAAAACAGTTGTTTTCTTCCAATAAGTATAAGTCTTATCTATTTGGGGAAATGCCAAATGACCTTATTTTTTTAGGAATTGGTCAATCTAAAGAATTTTAAAAGATAATTGGAAATCAATAAAATATTCATGATTCAATTGGCCCTTTTTTCCCACTTGGTTTTTCTATTTGTTAACTAAAAATATTTTATTTTTCAAGCATTCCCGACTTTGCTTTCCTTTGCTATCCTCACCCTACACACCATCACAAGTAGACTTCAGTCTGTTGATCTGCTTCCTACAGGTGAGCAATTTCTTCATCTGTTAGCTTTCTTCTCTGTGATCTGAATTTTACTTGATAGATGATGGCACTCATAAGAATATGTGCACAAAAAAAAATGGCTTTCTCTATATATAGCCATGCAGAACTTGTAGACTTTATTTTTAAAGGAAAATATCATTAAGAAATTTATTCTACTCTACCTGCTTTGGTACTATTAATATTTCAGGAAAAGCTGTGTAGTGTTAGGAATTGAAACGAGAATCTAAACATTTACATAGAGGCTTTCCAAGCTTATTACTCTTAAAGGAGTTTTAAGTGGCTCGATTCTCAATTATTCAAGATGAAAAATCTTTCACTCATAGCAATTTCACTTTGGAAACAGTGCAGGAAATGCTAAAGAAAAATTCATGGAATGAAAAGTTGGCTGATACAGGAAAGGGTTTTGATTTTTTTTTATTTTTTTTTTTAGATATTAGTTGTGGGTATAAAGCAGCCAGCCTGCTTCACTGTTTCAACCTGAAGAACTGTGTTTCACCTGACAAACTGGGTCCCCAAATTCTTCTTTTCTTTTGAACAGGCAATTACACTCCATATTAGACAAGTGTTGTTTTGTGGAAATATATTAAAGACTTTTTTGCACATTACTTTGTAAAATCCTTACACACCACATTAATATAGATTCCTAAAGCAGGGCAGAACAAAAGTCATATGAGTTGTAATAGTTAATAAAGCTCAATATTAAAATTCCCGAACTCAATACATTTTGCCAATATATTTTAATCTCTTAAGTATGCTCTGGATGTGACAGATACTCTGAGAAAACACATTGAAATTTGAAATAACTGGATGGATTAAGTGAAAGGCAGGAAGGAGTATCTATCTCAGGTGAAATTTTAACTCACCACATGATTTTCTGTATCTGGAGACTCTATAGTCCAAGTCTTTGAGTCATTTGAATGCTTTAGAGAGATTTGTTTGGTTCCTGAGTAGTTTAATCCCTACATAAGAGAAACAAGCCTGTTGAGAAAACCAGTACATCCGGTTGTTGCTGTGCTTGAAATATATGCATGTATGTTATAGCAATCTGACAATCACTGTTATAATTGTGTGGCTTTACTCATGCCAGAATAAAAAGAAGAGCTTGCCTTATTTTCTGTATGGAAATGAATGGAAACTGAGGAGAAAATATGAGCAAAATTCTTAAATAATATTGGAGTTAGGACAGTTATACTTGTTAGTGTTTTTTGGGGTGATATGGAAAGTTTAACATGTGTGCGTGCACACACACACACACACACACATGCAATGAATGTTCCTGCTACCTAACTTAAATAGTTATGAGTTCACTTTCATTAAATTATAATCAGTTGGGAAAAGGAGTTATTTTCTAATTTTGTAGAAATTTAATTCAAGGATAACAACAAAGCATTTTAGAGCATACATTTCTTTTCAATATTTTATGTGCTCCTGAAAATCTTTCTCTCTATCTGACATCCATTTTCTTCTCATGTACATGTGTATGCTCCCTGGTACATGTATATGTCTGTGCATGTGCACACCTCTGCTTTCCCATGACCGTCTAACAACCTAAAACACAAAGCTATTTGAGAGTTGTAACTGAACCTCAGGAAACTAGAAGCTGTCATTAGAGGTTTAGGCCTTTATTTTTATATTTATGAAATGGTTCTAGAATAATTTTGTTTTTAGGCAAAGCTTCTTCCATTCATTCCCATCTAGATTAGGGATGTGTTTTGTAATGCGTACAGTGGTTATGGACGTAAGGATATGCATGCTTGGTTTTTAGATGCATTTCTTTGTTGATAGTTAACTAACATATTGGAAGTTATCATATTTATTTTCAAAGTATCAAGATAGTGAATCTTGTGGATATTTTTCATTAACATATATGCTATAATGAAACTCTTGAATTTAGAACTCAATTATCAGAGCTTTCTCAGTGCAATCTTTATATATATTTATTTGATTATTATTATACTAGAAATATTATATATAATAATTTTATATGTCTGTTATAAAATAATCAAAATAACTATATTTTTATTTAAATCACTACTATATCACAAACATATGGTTCATATAGATATAATCCTTATGCTTATGGATAATAAGTAGGTCAATGAGTTAAATATGTTAGATAGTATACTATTTTAAAACAAATAACCAATCTTATAACACATAATTTATATTTGTAATTTTTATACAAAATTATGTGCAGATATATGTTTTTAATAATAAAACAACTAGACCCAATAGATAGGACATTTCTATTTTTTAAGTAGTTCTATATTAATGATTCTTCCATTATGCAATATGCTTACCAAATGCTTACCAAAATGACCATATTTACAATAATACTTAGCTAGATAATTTTCTGTTGTGATTATGTACATTTTTATTTATTTAATAAAAAAACATTAAACAAATAAACATTAACAAGTATATACATTTGTTAATCCTCACCTGAGGATATTTTTCCATTAATTTTTAGAGAGAGTGGAAGGGAAGGGGAGTGACTAAGAGAAAGAGACATTGATTGGTTGCCTCCTGCATGACTAGGGCAGGGGATAGAGCCTGAAACCAAGGTACGTGCCCTCGACAAGAATCAAACTCAATATCCTTCAGTCCACGGGCTGATGCTCTATACACTGAGTAAAATCAGCTAGGGCAAAAATATATGTATATATTTTAATTTGTCAAATCACATACTAAATTTTTATTCTATTTCTAGGTAGACCTTGGATTTAATAGTAGATAATTTTAGATCAAGGCATACACTCATCTGAACCTGAATTTAAAATAAATCACTTATAATTGAAGGTTAGACTGAGACTTGCTCAAATTTAAATTGTTTTCCCCTTTGTGCAGACACTGTGATGCCAACTATGTAAAAGGTTACACATTCTCCAACTGACTTAAATCCTTCAATATTCTAAAGGCATGAGAGAGTTCAATCAGAAAAGCACTGCCACTTTCCTAAAGATTACAACGTGATTTGCTGTAAAGGAAAGTGTACAAATTTAACTTGTTAGAATTTAAATTTATTTGTTTTTCTTATATGGTAGAATTGCCTGAAGAATTTATTTGGTCCAGATTATGGAGGGTTTTGTACACTAAACTGAGCAGTTCAGATTATAACCTTTTTCATCAATGGCAAAGGAAATTGTTAAGCAGCTACTCAAAAGTAAGTTTGGCAGCACAAAGCATCACTTCTTTCTGAGACTGAGCATGCAGATTTTTAAATGGAAGTACTCAACTATACCATGCCAGAGTTTAAAAAGGCTGTCTCAATGAATTTTCCCTGGGATGTCAATATGAATTTCCTCCAGATTAGATTTAGATTATAAGTGCGAAAATAAAATTAGTTCTTCTATGCTTATATTTTTCCTCTGTTATTATTACTCATGAGCAATACATTTCACTTTTATTGTCTGCTCATTTTCTGGGAGCAGTTGATTATCAATTCAGTCACGAAAGTACACTCTAAGGTTAGAATGTATTCTAAGCACCACTGCTGACACCCTTTGATCTTCATGTTGCATTATGTACGGGTGGGCTTTTATACCTTTTAAAAGCATATTTTTATATTTGTTCTGATTTAAGGATGGCCATGTCCAATTGCTTTGCAACCCTTGGTTTGATTACATAACAGGGTGATCCAGGGGGCCAATCTCCTGTTTTTCTATATGTGTTTCCTGACCTCTTTTCCCAATTTCTTCATGGCTTCTGTGTGTTTTAATGATTACAAATTATTAAAGCTGTTACTAGAAAAATGGTTTGTCATTGCCAGTAAAACCCATTACAAGAAACACTTCTGTGTATTTACTCTAGAACATGGATATTGAGTTTATTGATTTTGCTCAAATTTTCATTATTGGGATGACCCAATCATACAGGATAAAAAACAGCTTTCAGCAAACTTACAGCACACTAAAGGTAATGGCATAATGGTTTTAGAGAAGTAATTTCCAGAACAGCTTATTTAAAATGTCTGTTATCTTTCCTACTCTTTATGTATTTTAAAACTATCTATAATAATAATAGCAATAATAGTAACAGTATTAGCAGCTTAGTGGTAGGAATTGTTTTAGTAAAATCAGGGTCAAATTGCCTGTATTTTATTCTAAAGTTATTTTTGGGACACTATTAATTTTAATAGTTCTATAGGAAAAACTTCATTTGACAAGAGGCATCTTTGGTGAAAATACATATTATCTTGTAGTGTGTGTGTATGCATACACATTGAGGACATTTAGCTTCAGTTTATTTTTAATTATAATAGAAGTAATTTTTGTAGGAATCATTTATGGAGAGGCATAGTTTCATATATGTTTTCCACTTCTTTTACTCTTTTTTTAAAAAAAATATTTTATTGATATTTTACAGAGAGGAAGGGAGAGGGATAGAGAGTTAGAAACATTGATGAGAGAGAAACATTGATCAGCTGCCTCCTGCACACCCCCTACTGAGGATGTGCCCGTAACCAAGGTACATGCCTTTGACCGGAATCGAACCTGGGACCCTTCAGTCCTCAGGCCGACGCTCTATCCACTAAACCAAACTGGTTTCGGCATTCTTTAACTCTTAAAATAAAATGTATTCTGTATTATTTCTCTCTTTAAATATGTAATATATGTGTATATAATTGATATGAAAAACACACCCATCTGTTAATTTTGGAACCATGTCCATAAGATAACTTCATTGAAACTTTAGGTCTGTTTCTAGAGTAGAGTTCTATAAATTTAATGAATAGCCTTTGGAGATTAGAATGTCATTAAAATATAAAAATGTTAGAATCTTTTTAAAAATCTATCTTCTGGGATTCCCAAATCCTATTGTTTACTAAATAATAAGTAGGGAAGGATTAGTTGCATCTGAATGAACTTTTTTCTGAGAATACCAAAAATGATACCTGATTCTGTTTACTTATCTCTAGCAATTGAAAACAAACAAGTGCTAGAAACAAGATGAACGAGGGGATTAACCTGGTAAATAGATGTACATTCTAGTAGAAATAAGATAGCAGGCTTGAGAGAACATCACTAAGACTACCTTGCTTGCTTCTTACACAGACTTTGGCTTAATAGGCATGTTTTCATTGACCTTCCTTACAGGATTACCACTTTGCTAGGAGGATAACTTAAATTTTACATATATTCATCCATGTCATCAAAAATGGTGTCATTATCAGAGATAGGGTTAGCTTTCACAGGCAATAAAAGCATAAGGAAAATGTCCTCTCTGAAGATGAAGAATAGTGGCATATTTAAATAGTCTTGGATCTGAAATTCACAGTGTGAAGTTGCTAGAATTTTAAATTTGTCCTTGTAAACCAAACAGCTTTTACTAACTATTGCATGCCAGAGCATAGGTTTCTCACTGCATCTAGATCAGGTTCTTTTGGAAGCTGCATTAACCCTTTCAAGACTTTGAAGTTACAAGGTTTTTAAATTAATTTTTATGTTGATGATAGCTGCCAGATAAAGTATAAGATACAAGGGCAGCTAACTAAAACAAGAGAGAAAATGACACATTTGACATGACAATGCAGTAGAATCAAAACAGGATAAAAAGAAAAGCTAGGCGAGAAGAAACATACCTATAGATGCTGAGGTGTAGTTTTTCAAGATGCTCACTGTTTTCCATAATTTAAAAATTATAAAGAGGTGATTTTTTAAAATATAAGCTTTAATTTTAATAAAAGTATCATTGGTTTAAGAAACTTCTTCAGGGGAAAATACTCTGACCTCTATGTTTTAGGGGGATATATGACAGGCAGGATTTATTGTATTTAAAATGGTACCCTCAATAATAAATAAAGAACTTTGGATTTTTATATAAACATGGTATTTAACAGACAGATCTGATGTTACTTTACTGTATGTGTCAATTGTAACTGACATTACATCCTCATATGAATGGATTTGAAATGAGTCACTTCTATTATACGCTGAGGGGCCAGATTATTATGGTCTCTGAATGCATAATAATCTGGCCACTCAGTGTGTATATATATATATATATATATATATATATATATATATACACACACACACACACACACACACATATATATATATATATTAGAGGCCTGGTGCATGGATTCGTGCATGGGTGGAGTCCAGCCAGCTTGGCCAGGGGGAGGGGACATGGGCGGTTGATTGGCCGGTCTGCCTGATGGTCGAATTCCTGGTCGAGGGGACAATTTGCATATTAGCCTTTTATTATATAAGAGATACACTGAGTGACCAGATTATTATGCATTCAGAGATCATAATAATCTGGCCACTCAGTGTAGGTTGCTAATAATATTTTATACCTTTTTAAATTACAGTACTTTGTTCAAATTCAGAAAAGTGAATTTTTTGTTCTGTGTACTCAAGGGATTGATCATGAAATAACATACCATGGTGTCAGTGTCTGAACCCCAAGGGTGATAAAGATCTCAGTGAGAGGCAAAGAGACTAAAAAATACTAAGAGTTATGTTGGAATGCAAAAATATACAAATCAATGGAAAATGGTGACATTATCTTCATCCAAAACAGAAATGCTTATTTCAGAGGAAATTATTAGGGCTTTTCTTTAATTATTAATTCTTCTTGATATCCAGAATAAACTTTGAAGAGTTTCATAGATTCAATATCTACATTATTTGTGGTCATTCTCTGTGCCTTTTAAGAATATTTATTATCTCTCTCTCCTAGACACCTAAAAGGATCTTCTTTCTCAGATTTTCCCTCTTCTGGGTTTCTGAAGGAATTCTCTAATCTTTAAGACATGTGATCATATGCATTCTTATGCTTGTTTAAAAATAATGAAGTAGAGGAAGAGGCAAGAAAGATACATTAGATGTAGGAAGAAGATATATTTTTCCAATACAGAATTATAAAATTCAAGATTTATACTGTTAATATAAAATGTCAATTGAATGAATATACATTAAAGCTTTCTGTAGTTTAGGAAAAGTCTGATGAGATGCAAGCAGAATGGGGTGGCATTGGGGTCAGAATGACTAAGCCAGTGAATCATGCCAGGCCTACTGTGCTCTGTTGGAGATATCCTTGTTTGGCACCAAACCTCTAGATATCTCTATTTAGAAATAATGCAGATTTGAATACTACTTGCCTTGTGGCTCATCCCAGGTTCGTGTGTTCATAAAAGTTGCCCAGTACCTTTGCAATCAAGTACCAGGATGTTGTTTCTAACACATGCAATAAACTGCTCAAATCCCTGTATTAGTGTTCCATTGTCTGCTACATTAAATTTGTTCATTTAATTAGAGTTTTTCCATTCTCTTGTAAATCCTAGCCAGTTCCCCCTACATTACTGTTTTATTTTTTTTTTGGCATTGCAACATATGTCCTTTGGCTTGCAAAGCTGATTTCTTATTACCCTGAAAGATGCATACTTCTGTGTGGTGAGTATTTCAGTTTCTAATCCTTTCACCTGGATCACGCTCTGCCTGCTCTCCACTGTCTGTTGAAACTCTGATCATCCTTTGAATTACAATCAGACACCACCTCTTGTACAAAGTCTTTTATCATATTATAGGTGACTTTTATCTGTGTTTTTGCTATGATAAAATATAACTCATGATAAATATAATTTATCATGAGTTATTTCCCCTATGATGGTTTCAAAGCTTTTTTTTCTAGTTTCCAATTGAAGTGTAAACTCCTAGGTGAAGAGATATAATCAGAGACTGGTTATATAATTATTTTATTTTTAAAAATATATATTTTTTGTTGACTTTGGAGAGAGGAAGGGAGAGAGAGATAGCAACAGCAATGATGAGAGAGAGTCATTGATTGGCTGCCTCCTGCACACCTCCCACGGGGATCAAGCCTGCAACCTGGTGCCCCAACTGAAATCAAACCGAGACCTCCTGGTTCATAGGTTGACACTCAACCACTGAGCTATATCGGCCGGGCGAGACTAGAGGATTTTAGGTGGATAGACTTAGGTTCATTTACCATATACCTCTATTTGACATAACACCTATTCTACTATATTCTGTTCAAGATGCCTTTCCTTGAAAACTGCATTATGGATGATTGAGTATAACTTCTTTAAACTAACTGCTGAACTACACACATCTAATGTCCCCACTGAATTTGAGCTGTCTTTACTCGGCTCAGGCATTTGAGCTGTATTTCTTTCCTTGGAGAGGCTCTTTCAGAGTCCTTTTCTCAAAAACAAAACAAAACAAAAACTTGCTCCATTAGAATAGTATTGAGCTTCAGAGCCAGTTCTCCTCGGGATACCTGTTAAAAAAGAGATGGCCCCATTTATCTGGGCCTGAACTTCCACACATCTGCTGCTGCCCCAGGTGATGGCGGAAACTACAGTATGAGACTGGGGGAGGCAGGCAGCTGAATTTTGAATGTTAATCTCAGAGCAGTGTGCTTTGGGACATAATCACTATGTTTGTGTCATAGATTCCCTATGCATGGTTTAGACTCTCTCTCTCTCTCTCTCTCTCTCTCTCTCTCTCTCTCTCTGTATGTTCATTATACACACACACACACACACACACACACACACATACACATACACATATATATATATATATATATATATATATATAGAGAGAGAGAGAGAGAGAGAGAGAGAGAGAGAGAGAGAGTTTGTCTTTTTATCATTTTGCTTTTATTGCTTAACATAAATTTCCATTTAACTTAAGTTTTCTTTATCTCAGAGTATTATCTTCATGATACCAATATATATGCCAAAAAGTTCACTCGGGTAGACATGTTGTTATGTCCAAAGGGTTCCAAACACTGAAAACCACCCCGAAGGTGTACAGCTGGGCTGTATAGTGAGTGCGAACGTGCCAATCCCCCAAATACACAGCTGCAGTGGGATTCAGTCGAACATGACACAGGCCAGTGGTTTCTGGTGTCTGAATGCAGCCCTGGCAATACATACAGAAGCATTGTGCGATCCAGGGGCACGCTAGAGGATTAGCACTTCAGAGCTGCACTGCTTGACTATTGATAGTGTTATAATAACTTCCTCTTCAACATGTGCTCTCTACTTATCAAAACAGATAGAATGGCATTTCACAACCGAGGGAGGTAAAATCGAGAAGCCAGATTTGCAGTGCATCCTCCTGAAAATACATGTTTGTCTCACAGCATTTTTATTGTGTATTATGTTTCTAAATTATGATTTATTATGGGCAATTATTAGGAAAAATTATATTTCTGCAGTCCTATGCCTAGTGTTTCATCATTATATCACTGCCGGTGGGAACAGGCATCCTCATAAAATGACAAATGAGCATATTGTAACAAAATGCATGATTCCCCTCACATTAGGAAATAAAGGAAGGAAAAAGACATCCCCCATCTGTGTATTTGTGTACCAGTTACTTGATTAGTAAAACAACATAGATCCCTGAGCACAAGTAAGAAACACAGGAAATACAATGTAATAGATGAAATACTACTTAGCTAAAAAACGTGACTGGTCCTCAGATGTGACTATGTTTCCTTATGATTCCTTCCCTCCATAAGGTATTACACCAAGCTTATTAAAATTATGCTAATATTAAGGCTGGCAGGCATGTGAACATTAGCAGGCAAAAAAAAGTGTGTGATAAAATTGTAATATTGGGATACTCATTTCTTTTTATTCTGATACAGTGGAAAAAAAAGTTTTGAGACAACTTTCTGACACTGTCTCTAGAAATGATATTGAAAGTGAAATTTTTACCCCTCTTATAGTCAGATAGAGTAAAATCAGGTTTATTTTTAACTAATATGCTAGTAAATGGGACATAGAAGTCACAAAGGGGAATGATTTGAATGAGTATAGATTGGTAAGGTGCTATTTTAATGGAATGACTCACCCTATTATAACAAGTATAAGGGGCTTATAAGATGGTAAAGTGTAATAAGTAAATAATAATCAGCATCACCAAAAAAAGGAAAAACTGTTGGTTGCAAAAGTGTCAGTTCACAGAATGTTGCAAATTATATCAACTTACTGAAGCATTCATTAGAGCTTTGTTGGACTCTATTCTGATTAGATCTTTATTTTAGTATCGTTGTTTTCTCTCTGATATGTTAGAATATATTTGGGTAAATCACAATTTGTTGTGCTTATAGGGAAGTATGTGTGCATGTGTAGTGTGTGTGTGTGCATGTATAGTGTGTGTGTATGTGTGTGCTGAAGAAGAAAAGGGCAGTAAAAGCAAACTGCTGTTACACCATTAGAACCTTTTAGTAGGAACGTAGTATAAATGAACTGCCAGTCTACATTCTGGGCTCATCTGTCTGAGGGTAGATAATCTGCGATGGGTGCCTAGTTTACATTCTGTAGAGTTAATCTCCAGAACAATTGTGCCAGCCATAAGTGGAGATGTTTTCTGCTCCCTGCTTTTCTAGACAGCTAATTAGGTGTTATGAAAGCTTATGTTAGTGAAAAAAAGGTAAATTTGAAATAAAAAAGAAAAATGAGAACAAATAAAAAACAGACTTCCATTTATAGAGTTGTCTACTTGGAAACAATGCTAATTTTAAGATGCTGCTAGAAACATTAACCACCACAACAGCACTAATAGAGGAGCATAATTCCTATTTAAAGCAGAAATAAAGCCGTTTTGTTAACAGTCATTAAGCAGAGAAAACTCTCAGATGTCCTTCCCCCCTGGCCACAGCACTTTAGAACCTGCTCATTCAAGCCCTGACTTATAGATTTTGGTTTTCACATTTCTAAGACTCAATTATTTCCTAATTTTAAAAATTAAATCAGATGCATATCTGAAGTTCTAATGATAGAAACTATATGCATATTTTCAGATTTACAAATGTGTGGGCTCCTGAGGCAGAAAGCAAGTTTGAAACTAAGGAGAGGAAATCCTTTTATGTTTTCTAATATTTCCCTAAGTGGTAACGAATTAGTTGCCAAGCATCTCTCTTTGGGTGGTGTGGTTTAGTGTTTCCAAGACTGGGAAAACAAACTTAACTTCTGATTTGTGATAAATTCTCGCCTGAGAATGAGACAGATTAGAATAAAGACGTAGATTTACTCTGAAGTAAGAAATTTCACTGACTGGTTTCTGGACATGTCTCATTTGCAATGAGCACCACGGAGTCATAACATGCAAAGAGTATTACCCGTTGTTGAAATGGCCATGCATTCCTAATAATATGGTGATTTTACAATGTTAAAATCACATTGTAAGCATTAAACATGGTGTCCTTTATGGAAGATTGTTAAAATCCAATCATTTAAGATCAGATCATTTGATGTTTTGCCTAAATATTTTCCCTTACATAGACATACTAGTAACTTCCTCAATGACAGTTCTTTTGAAGATATATTTGGCACAAAATGATTGCTTACCTACTATCTCTAAGATTAAGTTATTAAACAGATTAAGCTACATTAACAAAGAGAGTGCTTTCAGCCCGCCTGGTGTGGCTCAGTGGTTGAGCATTGACCCATGGGCCAAGAGGTCACTGGTTTGGATCCTAGTTGGGGCACATGCCAGGGTTGCAGTCTCGATCCCCAGTAGAAGGTGTTCAGGAGGCAGCCAATCGAAGTTTCTCTCTCATTGATATTTCTATCTCTCTACCCCTCTCCCTTCCTTTATCTCTAAAAAAATCAATAAAAACATACTTAAAAAAAGAGAGAGAGCTTTCAGATGTCAGCCAATGTGAATATGTGTATTTCAGACATCTTTATGTCTAAATCAATTTGCATTGTATAAAATTCTAAAATCAGAGGTAATCAAGTTGTTGGGCCAATGATAGATTTTTAGATAGAAATAATTATACATACATATATTCATTATATTTGTGATGCTTTATATATATATATTTATATTTTATATAGAGAATATCCAAAAAATGTATACACACACTTTGAATAGTTATAAAGGCAGTGTTTATTAACATGTATTTCATTTTCAAAATTGAACTATCAGCTGTTAAAGTGTGTATACATTTTTGGGACACCATATATTTATGTTATCACTCATATTATAAATATAGAACATTCTTGTAGGTTGTAATGATTCACCTGTACATTGCTTATGGCAATTACTGATAGTTAATTTTCAGGAATGCATTGGTTATGTATTTGAGTTTTTAAATTTTATCTGGACTATGTATCCTGGGAAAAGCTCAATTTTATCACACACACATACAAACAAAGATCTGTGTGTGTGTGTGTGTGAGAGAGAGAGAGAGAGAGAGAGAGAGAGATTTTTGGCACAGAATGAATTGCAATACTGTAGTCATTTGATTGACTTTATATCATTTGAAAAAATATCTTACAAATTAAGATGCAAAATTAAACTAATTAGGATGACAGTATTTAGATTCCTCCCTATGGGTGCTTGTGCAATAGTTAGATGAGGCTATATGACTACAGAAAATGATTCTTAATACTAAACAAGTATTCCAGTTTATCTGATTGTCACATGATTCTTCAGGCAATCATACATTTTAAAAAATTAGACATTGGAACTGTCTAGATTTTTAGCTGTTGGTCTTCAGAATTGCTTTGTCTTTGCAATATAAACATCTTATTTCTCAATTTTTCTCATCTGCATACCATTTGGATTAGTCCATTTTTCTGGTAGAGGGTGCATTCTGTTGAAGGGAAATCATGTTACATTGAGTACAGCATTAAAATAAAGTAAACAATTCCCTTATAATCCCAGATTGTTCCAGAAGAAAAAAGTAAATCTTAGATCAATTATTTTTGCTTTTATTTCTTCTGCCCAGTGTCTCTAGATTTGTTTTCTAATACAAATATTTGATTTTGGTTACACTAATTTATGCAAGTAGGGGCAATCTTTATACTTTGCTTTTAAAAAAAATTCTATAGCTTCTAATTCAATATATCTATTCTGGGATCCATTTTCTCTAAGATGCAGAAGTCTACCTTCATTTATAGTTCTAGGGCTTGAGAAAACACTCAACAGTATTATTCTTTATTATACACTCTTAGGTTATTGAGGGGTTTTTGCAAATGTATGACGAAAGATACACATGGCAGAAATCCTCCTAATACAACTCCCTTTCTTTAAAACGTTTCCCCTCCTCTTCCCTCTCTGCTTCCCTCCTCTGCCTCTCTCCCTTCACTTAGCTTCTCTTCTCTTTTTCTTTGATTTTTTTTTTCCTTTTTGGTCTAGCTAATCATACATTATATGTCTCTTTTCAGTACCTACCTATTTATCTTTTTATTGATGTGACTTCAAAAATAATTTTACTCTCATAAATTCTTATTTGACCCCTGCAGCTATTGTTTACTTTATGCTCATAGTTTCTGCTGCTAGTGCAAAAGTGTCCATTCTATTTTCTTCACTACCTGTGAACTGCTGCCGTCAAAATTGCAGCCTAATCACAAGGTGAACAGCTTATAATGTATCACAATCAATACTCAAAATTTGCTCCCTAGGATGTGACATGAATGAGACAAGTAAAAAGCTGCAGATTTTCAGCAGTAAAGTGCAAACAATCATTTCATGTTGAAAATCAAGGTCGATTTTCACTTTCATATATCTGCATTATTCTATCACTTTCACTCTCTTTTTAAATTCATATTGAATTTATTCAGTGTTAGACTATCCAAATAGCTGAAATTGAAGGCCAGTCACAATTGGAATATAAAACTATGTTATTATGTTTCAAAGAGAGTGTATGGATTGCAAATGAATTTTTAAAAAATTTTGACTCTAAAAGATTCAAAAGTATCACCAAGTGAAATAGGTAGTAAAGTGTTCTACTGTATTTTTGGAGGAAAAATTGGTTGAATGAAATAATACCTTTTTCTCCCCCTAACACTTACTGGCACATATATGGAAGTATTTTTTATGATTCCCATTCAGAATAGGTAAAGAAAATAGATACCAGATATTAAACTTTTCAGGATATTCTTTTCTATAAAATTTCTACTCTACTTTAAATCTATACAAGAAGGCATTTGAGAAAATTTTATGTTTCTGTATCCTCCTGCTTCTCTTTGTGTTCATCTGTTTAACAATTTCATGTCAGATAATATTCCAGTCTCTGGGTGAAAGTTCAGTTGGAAACTGCATTTCAACATACTTACCTGCATTACATAATAAACTGAACTTATTTAATTTATTCACAGGTAAATATATTTTAAAAAACATGGCAAAATATGGCATACCTAAATATGTTTTAAATGTTTCACGTGTTAATGATACATGCTATGTAATGCCACAGTATTTTTTTCTGTCATAACAGTATTTAGATAACTTTAAAAAATGTTAATGTCATAGGAAATTACTTCATCTTAAAACCTTCTGAGATAAATTGAGTTGTATTGTATATTTTTTCTTTTTTTGGAGAGGGAATTATTTATGTATTTTAAATATGAGTTAAGATTTTATTTATGGCTTTGGAAAGTAACTGTATAAATTTATCAATGCTATTAAATTTGCTTCTTCCTATTGAACATTTTTCTCCTTGCACATGACACTATAAATTTGTCAAGATCCTCTCGTGTCAATTTAGTGTCAATCCCAAGGGTTCTTAAATATGTAGGGAATTCTATTTCCATCACACAGAGGTAAATTGTAAATATCCTCTCCTTAAAAAAAGTTTCTGATTTAAAGGATCATTAAACATTAAGGGGAATAGCTATTTTAGATGAAAAGGACAACTAGGAAGACAAAGTTCAAAGTTATAGTTTAAAATATTGTGGTCATGGAAGTATGCAGCTGTTGTCGTAATGAAGACATTTTCTTTCATGTTTTCTTATTCAGCATCTTTGAAATAGGATCGTTAAAAAAGCTTATTTAGATTATCTATATTTCTATTGGCATAAGAGGTAAGCAAAAATTCTCACAGAAAGCACTTTCATTTAAAATAGGAAATCATGATTCGTCATTCACTCTGAACTATATCTGTTGACTAAATCCATTTTCACCTACTTACACCAAAAACAAAAACCTAAAGTGAAGAAAACTGATTACATGATCCATACCCATATCTAATAAAATAGAAATGTGCACTTTTTGACAAGCTTATTCATAACACATTCTGATAGAAATTTCCATTTGCTACTCTCAGCAGGAAAAATAGGCTTTTAAAGGAAACCTTTTATTTTATGACTGTCACCAAAATAACAATTACAAGGAAAATAGGGATAAAACATTAAAAATAAGCTTAGGACTTGTTACAGAAGTCTGCAATCCAGCTTTTGCCCTGTTATTTGATTTGAAAAATTAATCCGAGTAATCCTTTGTGAAGCTCATTGTTTCCAGGATGGGTTATACAGAACAAAGACTAGCTGATATCCCAAGGAAAGTAGTTTACAGTGATGTTCTATTCTACTGAGAGTGATTCTCCAATGGCCACTTTTTCTTCTTCCCAGCTATGGGAATTCGTTAATATCTAGAGACTAGACTTAAATAAAACCATTGTCTCCAACAGCAGGTTTATGCAACCATCCTGAAATGTATTAATTATTGTTTTCTTTTCCTTTTTAATTAAGAGACCAGAGGTCAAGCAGGCCCACTGAGAGCTGAGAGAGTCTTGGTAGAAATGTAAAGGCAACTCTAATGATTGGACTTGCTTTTTCTCTTTTGTCTTGCAGAACCAGAAGAGTGCATTAATTGCACAGATGAATGCCGAGTGCTTGGTCATTCTGACAGGTGTTGGATGCCACAGTTCCCTGCAGCCAATCAGGCTGAAAATGCAGATTACCGCACAAATCTCTTTGTACCCACAGTTGAAGCTAATGTTGAGACTGAGACTTACGAAACTGTGAATCCCACTGGGAAAAAGACCTTTTGTACATTTGGAAAAGACAAGCGAGAGCACACTATTCTCATTGCCAACGTTAAACCTTATTTAAAAGCCAAACGTGCCCTGAGCCCTCTCCTCCAAGAGGTCCCCTCAGCATCAAGCAGCCCCACCAAGGCATGCATGGAGCCTTGCACCTCAACGAAAGGCTCCCAGGATGGTTGCGAAGCAAAACCAGGAGCCCTGGCCGAAGCAAGCAGCCAGTATTTGCCCACTGACAGTCAGTATCTGTCGCCAAGTAAGCAACCAAGAGACCCTCCCTTCATGGCTTCCGATCAGATGGCAAGGGTCTTCGCAGATGTACATTCCAGAGCCAGCCGCGATTCCAGCGAGATGGGGGCCGTTCTGGAGCAGCTTGACCACCCCAACAGGGATCTGGGCCGAGAGTCGGTGGATGCGGAGGAAGTCGTGAGAGAAATTGATAAGCTTTTGCAGGACTGTCGGGGAAATGACCCTGTGGCTGTGAGAAAGTGAGAGGGGGAAAAAAAAAAAAAAAAGCATTGGCATTTTCTTATCTCTTCTGTTGATTTAAAAATGATCCCTCCAGGTGACAACCTGGTTTATAGGGATGAAGAGAGACCAATGCTGCTTTAAGGCTTTCCGTGAACATCTGAAGTGCCCACAAGTATGTCCTTTTCACTGCTATTTTTTTTTTTCCCCAGAGATAACAATGGTTTTGTTCTGACCAAACTTATATTAGGACAGAATTGATGATGCTCAAAGAGGAAAGAAAAACAGAGAAGAAAAAGGAGGATGAGGAGGCAAGATACCTTTTGACAATCTGTTAGGAAGGTATGCCGTGTGAGGAGTGAAGTATTTCCGATCACTGTAAGACTGTCCTCCGTGATTTATGCTGACTTCGCTGTTTACCTATAAACCCCATACAAAGCAGGGTCATAATGTGTGATCTGTGGTGGATTTTTAGCAGTCATCGCAGGCTTCTACTGAAAGTCCCGCAAAGACCTTGCAGTAGTCCAAGCTACACCAAACATTAATACATATTTGTGGTAAGCATTTCTGTATAAAGTTACCTGCCACACATATAAACACAAAGAACATTCCATATCATTAGTTGAAAAAAAAATTTTTAAATACTTGGTCATTTGTAAGACACCTCATGTCGTATGAAAGTTAAATGTAAAAAGATATAGTCCATTTTGTCCTGCACACACACAGACTAATTCACTTCATTAAAAGAGGAGAAAAATTTGAAGTTTTAAAATTTCTCTTTAGCATTTTAGTGTCCAACAAACATATAAATAATGATGAGTATATTTTTAATTTGACCTAGAAAGATTCTGAAAAAGTTACCATTGAGTAATACTATTTAGAGAAAATTAACATGATTAATGTGTTTTACTTATTTGTGGACACTAAAATAGCTCAGAAAAGGGAAAATGTCTTAGACATACACAAATCACATGATCATTTTTATGTGCAAATGTAAGAAGATTCAATGTGTTTACATCAAATGACATATTTTTATTGATTTATTGCAGATTCAGTGCATATGAGCCAAATTGTTGAGTGTATAAGAGCTATATTGTGTATTTTATTAAATTAATATATAGTTGTGTTGCAAAAATATTTGGGCTTATATTGTAAATGGCAAGTGTTGCCTCAGTAGCTGTCGAACTCTATGAGTTTTGTTTTTTCCTGCTTCCTTTTCCCCATGGAGTGTGGGAAGCAGTGCCTCAGAGCAAAGTCTCTTGTTTAATGTATAGTCTACCAAGTACTACAGTACATAATCTGTTCAAAATGTGTTTGAGTGAGCCGATGGAGCTATCTGAAAGGTCAAAAAAATACATCTGTCAGTCATGGTTATGTGCAAGTCCTTGTAGAAGCTTCTATTAAAGTCATGCTAAATCACAAGAATTGCATTTGTACCAATACCTGAAATTTCTTCATGTTTTCTCAATAACACACAGTTTCTGCCTCTGTAGATATCATACTGTTGATTGGTTTTAAAAGTATCTTATGTGGTTCAAGATGTGTGTTCCCATTTATTTCAAAACCATGAAAAATGCTTTAATGCATGTGTGATACCAGCCCTGGTTATTTGCATTGTGTAGTGTTTTTCAAGAGGTCTGGGTCTTAACAGAATGTTTTCCATTTTTCTCAATGTTCTTCTGCCTCTTTTTATTGGTGTCCTTTGAGAAAAATACACCTTCTATTCCTTCATTTGCTTGCACCTTTTTTCTTGTGTCATTTAGCAAGTTTCAAACTTACTTCCATGTGAGGCTAGGAAACCTCAAATTTCAGGAATTGGGAAAAATAAAATTAGCACTTGCAGAAGTAGCAGCAGATGGGAAAATGCCTTGATTGACATTTTCCTTCAGTGTTAAAAATTTTTGGCATTTTACAGCTTCATGACAAACAGCTTCCAGCCCATACCTTAGAAAACGTGGCGCTGAGTTACATAAAGGCTGTTTATGCACTGGAGCAGAAAAATGCATTATTTGCAAACTGGTGGAGAATTCTGTGCCTTCTTTTCTGGCCACCAAGCCAGTGTAGAAACAGCATAAATGTCATAAAGTCCTAGATTAACAAAAACAAGAGTAAAAACAAACACTGAACTCAATTAAGTTTTGTAATTTTAAACCTCAACAAATTCAACTGAAAATATTTCCCTCAAATGCTGTCAAGATTTTAGACTGTACCTCCTTTGAAAATTGCTTTGAAAGGAAGAGTGAACAACTCCCATCAGCCTTATTCTCTGGAGAACTGTATTTGGTTCCTAGTAACAGCCTTTCCAAAGCTCTACTATTGGTTTTTATCATTTGTAAATGTTTAAATTAGAAAAGAAGGGATCTTGTACATGTGAAACTGAATTGACGGTCTATATTTTGGACAATTTATGTATCTGAAATGTGTTGTCTCTGTTATATGATCTTACTTTATGCTGGGAGACCACAGGTTGATTTAGCTTGATAGCAGACATTTGATGGATTTCCATTTAGTCTTACCAAGTGTTGCCTCTCTCTTACTAGACAGATAGCCACTTAGTAAAATCTAAGGCAGTATGTAAATGACATAAAAAAAGAGAGTAGGGTTTATTTTTAAAACATTCTTAACTTTGAGTAACCTGTTGTTCAATTTAGTATATGTGTCTGAAGACATTACAATGCTATAAGACTTTAAGAATTGGTGTGCCAATGTGTGAGGGATTTCCCTTTAGGTTCTCTGTCACCAGTGATTTACTAGTGTTAGCTGTTTAACATGTTATCTGCATTTAGTAGTGGTTATTTATTTTCAAGTTGGTGGTAATTCAGCAGTCAGGACTCTAAGCTTTTAAAATTGAGTTGAGAGAATCTTGCTTTTATTCATTTGGCTGGCAACTACCTTTATCACAGACCTCTGGTGCTTGACTTCCAAGGAAGTCTATGAGATGCCAAAATCACCCTTTTGTGGAGCAACTTGCTCTAAGAGGTGATACACAATCAAACAGAGATGTTTCAAGGGGTTTCAGCATCATTCAGAATGTAAAAAATTAATTCACATCTCCATTAACTAACCCTCAAAAAAACTTCACACTTTCAAAATGAATACTTTGATGATACTTTTTCTTTTAGGTTCTTAAATAACTGATGTCAAGCACAGAATAATAGTTTATATAAATTTTCATAGAAAGTCAAAGTTTTAAAAATTGTTTACTGATGAACTAAGAAAATCACTAACAAAATCTTTCCACAACATGCTAATGATGAAAGATCTTTTCATCAAAGTTAAAAGTAGTAAGAATCAGTCTTAGTTATACTATACCAAAGTAAACATTAAAGAGACATTTCTCACAATTTCAAACAGTGCTTTCATATTATTTCTTAACCTGACATCCAATTGCAGGCAGTATACAAAGATTGGCTCACTGCTCTATAAATTAATTGAATTCTTGGTTTGGAAATTGACTTGTTTTGTTTCCCTAAATTAGCAGAGATCTTGTAAAATATGACTTCCCTGTAAAAGATCTAGGCACTGCTTGATTTAAAAAATGACACCATAAAAATATAGCCATGTATTAAGAGAACAGTATGCTTTATTAGAACCAGGTTAAAAACTGTTCGTTGCCTAATGGAGTAGAAGTTGCTGAGGTCAACTGGGAAACTGAGGTCTGGCATAATATATGCCCACTCACTATTGTCTAATTATATTATATTATTTTGACAACAGACAGCATTTATTAGATCATTAATTCAAATGAGAGTTTTGGCTATCAGGATGTGTTGTTTTGAAACATAATTGAATGAGACCTGACTTTCCTGGCCCCAGTGTTTTGAAGGTGGGCTATTCCCATATATCAACTCCATCACACCATAAGGTTCTTAGCTGCACCCAGTGATTGGTGAACAAAGACAACATCAAAAGCAGCATACATTTTATGGATTTATCTCAATGCTATTGTTTAATGGCTGTGTTTATGTGACCTATCTGGAAAATGAGGACTCCGAATAAAAAGCTATTACTAATAGTGGCATTGCATTCCCTTGGATTCATTAACACACAAGTGATGTGTTACACACTGCATGCCCCCACGGACCCTGGTCATAATTAATTTGGAAAGCAACTGTGGCAGCACAACTGCTTATGCTAGTTATTTGTTTGACAGTAAAATAAGATTTAAAAAAAAATGTACCAATAATGTCACTAGGTTCTCTCAGAAATGGTTAACAGTCATCCAGATTGTTTAGATAAATTGACTAATCAAATAATTACCAGGGATTCATACTATAAAGAAACTTGTGGTTTTTAATATTTAGAACTGGTTTTAGGGTAATCCTATCTAATAAAAGGCTAATATGCAAATTTTCCCTCGACCAGGAATTTGACTGGGAGTTCAAACAGGGGGCAGGGGTGGCTGGCCAACCACCCAAAGCCCCTCCCCCAGCCAGCCCCACCCCCCTGAGTCAGCCCCCCCACCCCCACCGCAATCGGGGAGGGCCAGCCAGAACCCACCTGTGCACAAATTCGTGCACTGTGCCTCTAGTTTGGTATAAGATCCTACTACTCCAGGACATTAGAAAAGTCATTTTTATAAGCCCTCTCATAATCTTACATTATTGATGAAAGTACGTATTTATAAATGACAATTTAAAGCAAATACATGTTCATCTTAGCAACTTAAAATAATAAGTGTTTCTTTCTACTCATTCAACAAACATTTACTGAATTTCTGTTGTGTGTTTGCCCTGGGCTGTTATGCCCCAAGAGTAAACAGTAAAAAAGGATTGATGCCTGGGTCACAGCCTGGTGAGAGAAACAAATACATAAATTCTAATACACATTACTGTTTATAAATTGGATTTAGTTGTTTGCATTTTCCTCAGTTACCCCACAATCTAACTCTCAGTGAGGGGCATCTCCTAAATTACAAATCAACATAATAGTCTGCCCATTTATATATATATATATATTTTTTTTTTAATTTTCTTGTGAGGGTATAACTTATATCAAGAAAAGTGCATTGCTTTTTCATATTTAAGAAGATGTTTAAGTTTTACAGTTATTGGGATAGACTACATGGCTTACCTACTCAGTCTTTTGCTCATTTGTTTGTCAACCTCTCTATTTCTTTTTCATTGAGCAACACTTAGGTATCAGGTGCTTCACAAAGACCCTGAGGTACAAAGAACTAAACCAATTACATTTTACCCTCCGAGTACTTATAGCTTGTGCCTAGGTGATATACACTAAAATAGAAATTGACCTTATGTTGCCATGACAACATTACTTTTGCATAATTAAAATAAATTCATTCTTAAGAAGAACAAAAACCACATGCCTATTATGCCATTCACTGCTTTCAAGAGTGAACTGAGAACAAGCTGTTCATTGACTCAATTGAACCATCTGATCAGTGTTGCGGGAGCACTGAATTGCTGAAACAAAGAACCTACCTGGCCATGCTACAATCAGGAGGAAGTGATGAATGAAATATATATTACAGGCTTACTTCATGGCAATGATCTATGGAAGTCCCTTCAATTATGTTTTTTTAAGTAGATATGTTCACAAGTTACAATTAATCGATAATTGTAGACAATGACTCTTTGTAAAATATGAACAGAACTCATTCTTAAAGTTCATCGATATGGCACACAGAAATAAATCAGCAAGTTAATGGACGATCCTCAAACCTCTTCAGTATGTGTTTTTGAGATGGTTGCACATGGTTCACCAAGGAAATATATCATTTTCTGCTCATTTTAGACACTGTAATACTGGACGAGCCACTGTACATTAGAAATTAAATTCTCAATATTCTTAAAGGAGGGTTCCCTTTTTAGTATTTTAGAGTCATAAAATATTACTGTTTTTCCCCAAACTAGTTTAAATGGTAATGAGTATCTTACATCCAAAGATGGATTAAGGGGGGAAGATTTCAGGGAGCATTTGCAAACTGTATCACACCAGTTAACACTACCCATTAGATCAAGATAACTATTCTATTTTTGTCTTACAAATAAAACACTTCACTTTAAGAGGGACCTAATATTTATTCCACTCCTTTTTATACACATTAAATTACCTGTAGCATTTTAATAAATGAAATTTGGAGTATGATTTATATTTAAAAATCCAGTTGCCTGAAGTTATGTTACTCAGTCAAATTGTTTCAAAATATTTTTTTATGATTGTTAAAAAACAAAAACTAAATTTGGAACCCTCTCTCTGTTCACTTTATACAGATTGTCATATTTTGTGGAAAATATTGGTATTCATCATTGCTTACATGAAAATCATTCTTACTTCCCTAAGGGTTTTCAGCACCAGGCAGTTACACAAATATAAATTAATACTGATAAATTCTGCTTGTAGAGAACTTTCCAGTTTACAGAGCATTTTCACAAAATTATGATAGTACAGAGTTCAGGATTCTGAAGTTCAAAAAGGCAAGTGCACTTATCCAAGGACATTAAGCTAGGAAGCCTTAAGACCACACTTGAACTGAAAGTCCTGTTGCTGTGTTTGTTTCAGATTTTATGAATCTGCAATCTTGTTCTATCTAATATTTTGCCTCTCTAGTGTCTTAAATTTATCGTCTGAAAAATTATATTATGCTAGTAATATTCCTCCCCCTATAAATTAAGTCACATCATAGAATTTAGCCTCTATGTTAATCATTCATAACAGTAGTAAAGAAATTAAAAAGCAGAGAAAAGGAATGACAGTTTCCAAGAAAATGTAATGACATAAGAATCATGCTTCCTTTAGGATTCCCTCAACTTTTCTACATTGGTGTTATGTTCTCCAAAATATTCTAAAATGATATTATGAAACATTATTTTTTTCCATCAACTTGATATATTTTCACCTGAAAGCAGTCATATAGACTTTATGGAATTCCTTTATATCATCATTTGGCATATATTAAACTAATAGGGTTATTAATTGGCTTCTTAGAAAGAATTACATAAACTCTAGTAATATTGAAGAAACTTTAAAATATTACATCCATTACATGTGATTTAATATTACATATACAGGCATGAGAGTCAAATATTCCAAAAACCAGTATCATAAAATTAAGGAGAGTGGGTATTTCAGCAGTAGTAATATGGCTAAGGAATGAACAACATATTTTTAAAAAATTTATAACCTGCCCCAACTACATTGGATACAATATTGCATCATTCAATTCTTCAATGATCCTATGAAAATGAGAGATCACAATTGTCAGTTATGCCATTTTCAGGCTGGTTAATGAATTTTTTTCTGATTCTGCCTAAATTTAACTTACTAGTACATTGTTCATATCTCTTTTTACAGTTTACAGAAAACCAACCTTATTCTGAAGAAATCCAGAAATAAATTCAAAAGTTCTTTTAACAGTAATTAGCTAGTTTTATATTTTGGAAATCTAAATTCAAATAGGTGGGATGTGATATTCACTTGTTCTATTGATTGGCTGAATATCTCATTTCTACAGTTTTAGCAAATTAAATCATATTTTGATATTTTCTCCTACTATTGCAGCTGAAAGACTAGGTTTGCAATATAATAATTAGGTTAGAGATAATGATTTTTAAATTTTTAATCTTATCCTTTCTCTTTTAAAATCAGGTTTTTATCTATATCCATTTAATAATGTTAATCATTCTATAATATTTGTCTACTGTCTTATTTGTAACTATTTTCTTATTTTACCTTTATTTAATAATTTTATCTCAATATCAACTATTATGTAGTTTTTCTTATCTATTTTTCTATTATTGGTGTTCATGTTTATATGTATTTCCATATGTCTTTAGGCTTATGGATCAATATTAAGGTTAGAGGTCTCACCCCAAAATTACATAAGGTGTAAAATGTCCAAATTGTTTTATTAACCTATAGGAAAATTAATAACATATTTTAGGTATAACCTACATGGAGTATTAAAATTAACAAAATGCATAATAAGATATAACAGAGGGATGCAAAGGGTAAATAGGTAAGGATGCAGGATCTTAGCTAAAATCTTTATGCAAGAGTGCTAGCTACTTCATTGAAAGGTTGAAAGTGAATAATTTTACTCTATCATAAATTTCTATATGTTAAGAAATATTCATTTTAATATCTTATCATGTGAAATATTTGCTGTTGATCGAAGATAAGAAAAGCCTCTTAACTCTGATTATGTGCTCATGATTTCTCAATCTGCATCTCTTCCCTGGCCACTTCTCAATTTCAGCTTATACATATTTCATCATTACTTTCATTTTGGATAACTACTAAAATTTACTTTCTGTTTATAATACAGAGGAAGAATGGAAATAAATGAATGGGTTAAATGTGGCTTCTCTGGGAATGTGACATCCAATTCCATCCAATTCAATTCAACAGTAATTTATGGAGCATGCATTGTGTTTTTTAATACAATGGAGCACATACATATTAACAAAATGCAGCCTCTGTCTCTACAGAATTTTAAATATTCTGGGAAATAAATATATTTACACAAGTACAGTTTGTAGTTGGTACTGTGAGAGAAGTACAACTTGCAGTGGGAGAAAAAAAAGAGAGAGCAAGTCCTTTCAGCTGAGGAAACGAGAGGTGGCTGAGGGAATCAGTAACAGCTTCTTAGAGAAGGCAGCATTCGAATTGAGCATTTAAGGTGGGACAGGATTTTGGCAGTGGAGATATACAGGAAATACATTCGGGAAGAAGAGAGGCAGTGTGTGCAAAAACATTTAAATAAGTCAGAATATTTTCTGGTCAGAAATTAGAGAGGGTTGAATGGTGTGATAGGTCCAGTTGGAAATTGTACCAAATTCTGAGATGAGATGTCACACACATGCCTATTCCAAGGAAGAAGAGACTCGGGAACACCTGAATTAGGCTCACTAGCTGGGGGAGCTCTGTGAGAGGCTTGCCAAGCTGAATGTGAATTCAGGAAAATCACACTAGGACAGCTTGCTGCTGCCTGGTGAGCCATTCTTTATAAGATGCTGCCTAATAGCACCTTGTTCTTGGGTTGCATCCAACTATCTAAAGGCGATGCCAACTTTGCTGAATCTTGCAATTCTCAGCTTCAAGCCTTCAGCAGAGTATTTATGTGTATGTTTCCAGCTTCCCAGAAATAATTTTTCCTTTGAAATCTGTAATCGTGTTCGGAACATTGGGAGGCAAAGCGAGACAGAAGAAAAAAGTGCAGATCAAGAGTATGGATGATTTTCATCTCTGAAAAAGAGTTTTGTTTCTTTAATATTCCAAGATTCTCCAAACATGTCCTGGTATCTGCTATGTGAAGTCTGTTGGGCAGAATAATTTGATTCCTAGAAATTTTTTCATGGTATTCAGTGTCCCAGGAACCCAAAGGCTGATGATAATGTGTCCTATCTTATGCTTCCATAATGTTCTATGCATATCAGTAGAGGAGCTTACAATTATTGATTATTTAGGCAATAAAATTGGGAATAATGACTTTTGATTAATGATTTCCAACCAGGGGCAATTTTGACCTCCAGGGATATTTGTCAGCACCTAGAGGCAATTTCGGTTGTCAAGAGGTGGGGGTGCTGTGTTGCTACTGTCATCAAGTAGTAACCAAACATCCAGCAATGCACAGTACAGCTCCCACCCCGCCCCCCTAGATTTATCCTGTCAAAATGTCAATAATGTCCATGTTGAAAAATCCTGCCTTAGAAAATATTTTAAAAAAGAGTAGTGAATAACATTTGGGTTTAGATAATGGGCATTGGATACTAAATGGATTGACATGTTTTTTTCCAGAGTTTTGGGAGGAGTCCTAAAAATACTTCTAAATTAGTTAGCATAAGGAGCTATTTCCAACTTCTTGGGGGTATATTCTGCTTCTTGCAGCTGAAAATATTATCTCAGATTCTAATCAGTTCCAATAGCACATGCATTGGAAGAATCTCCATGGAATGGAAAAGTGTTGGTTGGGATGGC
Organism: Eptesicus fuscus; assembly: GCF_027574615.1. Lineage (NCBI taxonomy): Eukaryota > Metazoa > Chordata > Mammalia > Chiroptera > Vespertilionidae > Eptesicus > Eptesicus fuscus. Next base: position 27,191,351 of record NC_072480.1, read on the forward strand.
TGTTCACTTCCACCAAAGCAGTTTAAAGCTAATTCCCTAAGGAGGGCAGGTGAAACACATTCCCCAGCTATAAAGGGAGGCGAAGAGTCTGCCTCTGGGACTATCTTGAGAGTCTAGTCCACTATTGCCTTAGAGGTCACAGGATCAACACATCCTCCAACCTCAAGTCATCTGTCCTTAATGTGTATGCGGAATCTGTGTCTACCATGACATTAGGAGTCTGTGGGGGCCAGAATGGACAAGGTGATGATGGTTGGGAACGTGGTAGATCAAGGAATGACAACATTTGAGCAGAAGCTAGATGACCATAAACATGCCTGTATGCAGAAGAATGGATGTCTCTATTGATCTCTCAGGCTTCTTCCTGCCATAAGTACTGACTTTAATCCTTTCAAAGTAATATGTGGAATTCCCAAAAATGTCAAATTGACTTTCTAAATGAGGTGAGGGGAAGGTGAGTGCAAATGGTTTCTCAAAAGTTTTATTTCTCTTGACACATATTCTGTTTTACCCATCTGTAATACAGGGTGGGTGGTTCCAATGCACATTTTATGAATTTGAACTTGAAATGACTCTGGTTTAAAAATAATAATGGTAATGTGTTAAAAGGGTGACAGGAACCCCAGTAGCAAAGTGGAAAGTCTGCACGGTGACAGGCTAATTAATATAAATAATAATTACTATAGCCAATCCACATTAGAGAACTTATTTGTTATAACTTGGTTAAATATGCACTAAATGTGTTAAAAAATATCGTTGTTATGCACTGTAGTAAATGGTGGCGATGCCAGCAGGCCAGGAACACTTAGAAAAGCATTCAAGAGAAGAGAGAACCACAGCCACAGCCTTATCGGTCCTTCTTCCCGTGGAGACTCAGTGACCTCCCCAGCACATACACAGACTTGCTGGGTTTTATTTATGCTGAATCTTTCTATATTAAAAAGCAGCATAATTGCTGAAATACCACTACTGTTCAAGCTAATTTACTTTCTAATGGTCTATTTGCATAGTGGAATTTGCATTTTATTTCACAGCAAATGTTATGACTCCACCTGCCCTATTTTAGATAAAACTGAGAAAATAGGAAGTGAAAGGAGAGAGTAAGTGTAAGAAACTTCTCACCCACCCACCCCCACTTCGCAACAGTGAA